>NC_139165.1:93399054-94599054 GCF_965202585.1 Thalia democratica
AAAATAACTTCTTTACTAGTACAAAAGGTTTGAACACTTTTTTCTGCTATGTAATTTGTCAATGGTAAAACATACATAAGTTATTGTTTGAATACACAACTAGAAGTTTTAAATCAGGTAACTAGTTGGGTTTAAGTAACAACTATTATCCTAAAATGAAGATTTTTAAATGTTAAAAGTTAAAAATGTTCATGTAAAGCTTAATCAATTTAAACATTGCTGCAGATAAATGATTTTCAAATGAAAAAAATCCTTTTAAATAAAACACCAAAACGAATCGCTTTTTCATTAAAATTTTGTTAAAATATAACAAACTATATTTCTTAGTAAAATTAAAAACAGAAAACATGTCCACACTCGGTTTCGATCCTGGATCGTTGCAATTTAGTGTAAGCATCTTTACCACTCGACTACCGTCATATTCATTTGTACTTTTTTTAAATGATTATATAACATACATTTTTGATAAATTCAATTTCTTTTTTATATGCAACATAATTTACGTCAGCAACAAATGTTATTTTTTTGTGTAAACAAGTTTTTTTTTAATAAACGAACACAATATTTAAAAAAAAGGCAATTTTTTAAATAACACAATATTATGATGCTGACATTATATTTAGAATATTTATATTTGACAAATTTAAAGATAAGGCTGTATCTTGTTGAAGTTTTTATAGTTTTTTCGAATTGATTTGTCTGTGAAATTTAAAAGTCTGCATTACTTAAAAAAAAATTACAGTTGTTGTAGCTAAACTTTGACAAAGAAATATACTAAGTAGCATTAATTTATTTTACTTATTCAACTGAAAAATATTTATTACTTATACTTAAGTAGATTTTTAGTTAAAAACATTATAAACATGATATTTTTAGTTTGCTTATGTTGTAGATATATATTTAAATAAACCTACAAAACAATGATGTGCTGTTATAAATACGAATATACATAGTCTACCATTTGTTTTTGAAAAATCTAGGTCAAACTACATTTTATTAATACAATATAGTGTTATTAAATTATTTTGTCTATTTAATAAGTACTAATGATTAAGTACTAATGGTTAAATCAAAGTACTTTAATATAAAAATACTAAAAGTAAGTATGATCGTAAAAAATCTCTTCACAACTGTAGCTAAAAAAGTAAAATTTTATTTACATTTATTTGTAGCATTACTTGCTAAAGTATTTTTTTAGGAAAACTAAGTATTTAGAAAGTTAATTTGATAGTTTAAGAATAATTTTTCTTAGCATGGATTAAATTAGTATAAGCTATACCCTTTTTTAAATGGTTAACTAACTATGCTACTTACACCTTACAATTGTCAAATTATAATAATAGCAAAAGTAAATATTGTAAGTAAACCAAATTCTTTAATTGCTTACTTTAAGTTAAATACGAACAAAACAAATTACAAGTTATGTAATTTTAACTATTTAGTTGTACTAGTTGACTAAATAAATTTAACTGGTTACTTTCTAGTTACATTAGGTAACCAGGGGACTTACTTTAAAATTATTGCATTCCATGAAAAAACTTGGTTAATTTAATTACCACTATAAATTATTTAAACAAATCATTTGTAACCCTAAAACCATTGTAGTCAAAATAAATCGAATACTGTATTTTCATTATACAGTAAAATGTTTAAAACTTTGTTGAAAATTTTAGTTAAATAAACATTATTAACTTACGTTATTGATAAATTTTTATGACAATTAAAAAAGTGCTTTAAATTCTTTGTGTTGAACGTGAAATGATGATTATAAAAATTTTAAATTAATACAAAACTAAAGTAAATAATAAATACAGATGTTTTAGGTTTCAAGGTAGAATTTAATTTAGAGTTAATTAAACTAAACTAGTAATTTATAGATACATAATATTTAAGAAAGCGAATATAAAAAAAGTATAGTGTAAGTACATATTGACTTATATTTATCACTGTTGTATTATTTCTTTAATAGTACAATACAAATTGAGTTTTAGTTATTCGACAGTATATTGTTTAAATTATTGTAAAAAATTTCAAAACTATTAGTGAAAGTTAAAAAAAATGTTTAGTATATAAAGTATAAATTGTGAATTAAATTATAAACAATTTTGAAAACACTGATGTTTATTTAACGAAGTTGTCCCTGATTTTTAATTAAAAAAATTTACTAACATTTTCTTACTTTCCCGCTCTAAAACTTTCTGTAAAATTTTTTTAGCTTAAATGATAAAATTGGTAAATATACAAAATGAAGTCATCTTCAAGGTAAGAGTTGTTAATTATTTGTAATTAAGCCAACTAAAATATAATCATTTTTATAAACCCAAAGTGAGTTGTTGCTTAATGTATTTATAAAATTATTCTAATATTGTTTATTGTATTTGAAATCAAAGTTTAGTGTTATAATATAACTGTAACTAACACATACAATAGAAATTATAATATTGCCACCCACTCAGGATAATTCAGGATATTTTGAAGATTTTGTAAATCTCAGAATGACTAAGGGTAGTTTTTCTCTGTTTCTTAACAAAAAAACTCAAGATAATTTAAATATTTTTAAATAGGGCAAATTATTTTTTACTAGATTTTAAAAGAGATTTATCTTCAACATTTTTCTGTTTTATAACCAATTTTTTTCAAGAACTTGTTTTTTATAAATTTTGAAATATGGTCGTATTTTTATGCAGATTTGAAATAACTCTAGATGAACAAGGTCAATTTTAAGTTAATCAGGACAGTATTTTGTGACTCAAAGAGTGGCAACACTTTTACAAGAAAATATTTAAGACTGACTTAGGCTAGTGACCTATGTTTGAAACTCAGAGTAGATAAAATAAAACAGCTTATTTGCTTAAATCAGACTTGTTTTTTTTTTTTGATAAAAATCTCAGGCTATCAAAGTATTTTTTATTAAAATCACAGGCCTTTTTTTGTAAAAAGGAATATCTTACCTAAAAAGCTTACACTTTTTATTGGTTTTTCTTTGGGCTACCTTTTTTCTAAAACTTTGTATGTATACAATTTGACTTTTATCTGATTATACTTTAAATAAAGTTTAACAAGTAATACTTTGAAAGAATGTTGTTAAATGATGATACTGTTATTCTGATGGTTAGAAGTTTTGTCATTATTAATTTAAAAGCATTAAAATAATACATATACATACATAGTCTTTACAAATTATTAACTACAACTATTTGATTCTAATACAAACAATTAGATGAATAGATAGCTAATTCTTTGCAAGAATGTTCTTTAAAGTTATCTTGAAAAAAAATAATAAAGTTTTAACTTAATTTGAAATCTAATTTAAGTCAGTCCTAACAGTCTACAAAATTCAGCCTAGGTAAAAGAAACCCAAAGTGGCACCAATACTGCTTAAATTTTATTCCAATTTCTATTAAATTTGTGCTGCCAAAACTTATAATGTACACAAAATAACAAGATAAACTTGTAAAATAGTGCTACAACTCCCTATGGAATTAAGCTGAAAATCTGGAATTTGAACACTTTAAAGAAAAACCTTTTGAAAAACTAACTAAGAAAAAATCAATAAAATCTGAAGTTTAATAAAAAAACTTGGTAATTACCTAGGACAATCTTGCACCAATATCAGGCTAAACTTATATTATGTATAATATATTTTATAACCATGATTTTAGGCTCAGAATAAATGTTCATATTTAAGTTTAATGTTATTAATGTACTCATAATACAACAAATTTTTGTAATTTCCTAGGATGATGTTGCACCAATATCAAAGTGAAAATATTTTACACTTTCAATTTTACACTCTGATAAGACAAGTATAGAGTTTTTGAATTGACACAAAAAATCTGTTATATAGTTAAAATTTTTTGCAAGTATAATTTCTTATTTTGTTACAAAATACTTTTAAACTAGCTTTACAATATATCTTTAGTTGTTTTTTTACTAGATAAGACAATTTTTTACCTCTTACTTGATGTTTTACTAAAAATGGACCGAAAAAATTATATTCTTAAACCTAGAAGAAATTCAGAAGACCTGGAGGAAATTACTCAAAAGCCTTAGTAATCCTGTAATAACAACTAGTCTTAAAAAGTAACAAAATAGCCCCTGAAATTTAAGAACTAACTAAAATATTTTTATTGAGTTTCATTTACTCAAGTCACTTAATACAGCCACAAATTGGTATTTTGCATTTACTATTTTCACTAAAATTTTTGGTCATATAAAAGTAGATAATTGTATAATCATAGAGAAAATTAATTGTTTTAATTACTGGCAACTCATTAATTCAGCTTGTCATTAGAGTTAAAATCTATTATTGTTTTATAATTAAAATTCATTTGAAATTTATAAAATTTAAATCTTAAAATTTTACTGTAGTGTCAATTTAACCTTGTTTTTTTTACCTACGTGGAATAATTATTTTGATCATAAGGTGCGTTTAAAAAAATCACAATTTACTATTTAGATATACGACCCCTTAAAACTTTCATATAAAGTTAAATTTCTGTACTTTAAATTTTCTTGAGCCGGAATTATAAATGTGTGGCAATCTGCCTTATAAACCGTATTCTTACCAAATCATATTTAATTGTTAATAAGCTTTGTTAAATATAGGCAAGGAGAAAAGTTTGCAGTAATAGTTATAAAGCTAATGTTTTTTATAACATAACAGTGTAAATTTTGATTCTGTTCTTGAACAAAAAACAGTTAGAGTGCAGTTTTAAATAAAAACTAATTTTTAGCAAATTAACTCTATTAATTATGTAAAACTTTTTATGTGTACTACAATGTATATATGTTTTGATAAATACCTAGAATGATGTCGCACCAATATCAAGCTAAAATTATATATTTAGCCTTGTTAATACATCAGATTTATTTTAACCAATAGGTTAAAAATCAATGTTTTTAAGTCTAAAATGATACTTCTTTTGAATAAGCTTAGTTTTTTAAATACATAAGTATAATTAAATTCATTTATCATTAATAAAACTTAAATATCCGATCATTTTTGTTTAAAAACACATCGCTTTAAGTTTTTGTATTAAGCTTGTATCTACCATAAATGAACAAGGAGCAAAAAATCTTACTTTTTTGTATAGTTATGCATATATAATTATATTTTGTATTGTATAGTACATAATTGCTAAAGACTTTCTAGTGTGTTATACATTTTTTTTTGCAATTTAGTTTTTATATGAACTCACCTGGTTAAAAAAGACATAGAATTTGTTAATGAATATAAAGCTAACTATTTAATTTAAGCTTTATATTGGTGCGACAACATGCTAGGTAGTTTTTTGATACTTTAGTGTATAACTCAAAGCATTAAGTAAGTATGAAGTTATACAATAAAAACTTGAGTTTGGAAAAGTTACTGCATATAGATTTATGATTTTTTATTATTATGCTACTGAAGAACTTTAAAAATTCACTTCTTAACTTTAACTTGTTGAAAATATATATCGAGTGCTAATACATACAAATTTAAAAGCTTGTTTTATGTGCAGTAACCTTGACAAAAAAAAGTTTCTGGTTTTTAGTTACATAACAGTTCAAGTTCGAACTCAAATTTTTAAAAGAAATGTTTAAGAGACAATATCTCAATAAGTTTTATATATTTAAATTTAAAAAAATCTGTATGTGGGTCATATTAATATCTACAAGCTGCTTTATCTTCTATGTAAAGTTTTAAATGTCTTTTGAGATATATAAAAAATACTAAAAATAAGTAAATTTTAAAGTTTAAGTTAGCCATATCTCAGAAAAATATATAAAATTTGCAAGGGTAAAATTGCTTCTAGATATTAATAAAACATAAATACTTTTTTCTTATGTTTCTTAAAAACAATATTTTTTGAATTGTGGCCCTTTTTTAAAGAAATTTTAAATATCGAAATTTGACTAGTTGTGCACCCCTGGTTTTTAAACAGAAAGGTCTCCTGAAAAGAATTGTTTAGAATTTAATTTTAGTTGAATATAATTATTGCAAACATGAACCTTTATTATAGTTTATTTTTAAAAAATAATTCACACCACAATCATTCTTACCAAATGCTTTTAAAAGTAAAGCTGTTAAAGAAAGTGTGTTCTAATGTTATTACTCGCCTTTAAGTGTCAGTTAGGCTATGATTCTACATTAATTATATTGTGCTTTCTTGTTAACTATAAATTCATTATTTTCAGGACTCCAGAACGGCCACATTTACTTTTTGAAGAAAGACATCGTACGAGAAGCCAAGGAGGAAAAGAAAAGAGACAAGAAGCCCAAAGGTAAGAATTAAAAATAATGCTTGTGATTTTAGCCAAGGCATATAGTGACGTTTTACGCATTCCAAAATAGCAAATATTTATTTTTAGCTACAATATAGGAAAATCTATGCCTTTAGAAAATGATCAAACTAATTTAAAACCTTTGCAGCTGCAACTTTTTTTAAAGTTATTATATTTTATTATAAATTCAAACAAAAGGTGAAGGCAGCAAAGGATGAAGGTTGGTGGCGGTCAAGGGCAAGGTGAAGCAGTCCATGTTGGTTAAGGAAACAGTTGCCTCCACAAGGTGGCAGTAAAGAACGAGATAAAGATGAGAAGGTGCAAGCGAAGCACAATGAGGAGTTACATCGTAGATCAGCTGAACGAACTAAAGGGTGTTTGTCAGGTAAATAATTGTTTTCTTAACTATTAAATTTGATAAATTTCGTATTGTGGATCAGTTCAGCGAACTGAAGGGTGTTTGTCAGGTAAATAATTGTTTTTTTTAACTATTGAATTTGATTAATTTAATATCGTGGATCAGTTGAAGTAATTGAAATACTTTTCTTTTGCTAAAATAAATAATTTTAAGTAAACAAATTTTATTGGATGAAATCAATGTTTATTTTGTTAATTGATAATTTTTAGAGTTTGTTAACAATTAATTGACTTAAAACGTAAACACTTTAAAGAAACGAATAAAACAATCATCACATTTTCTTAATTTTTAAGCTTATATCTGTTTTCTACGCTATTTTTAGATAGTTTTTTGGGATTGTAACATTTTTATATGTTACAAAGAGTACAACCGTGTAGTATTTAAACTAATTGCCTACCAAATTGTACTTAATGTTAAACAAACATTTATTTTCTAATTTTAAGACTCGATGCATATAATTTAAACAGTCTTTATCAATAGAATTAATTTGCGCAAACTTATTAGTGTTATGACGTAATAATCTATGAATTGAGTTTAAAAATATAGTGTTTATTAAAAGGTAAGGTTGTTCATTTTTTATAATGTTTTATTTTAAACTTCGAAGTTGTCAGTTTCTTCATTTTTCCAGTGTGCTAGTGCACAACCGTTTAAAAAAATAAGTTTTGCCCTTGTTCCGCTTATATTTTAACTTTGTATATTAATTTGACTTGTTATTTTGAGATTCCGGCTGTAATCATGTAGTTTTTTATTGTGTATTTAGACTTATGGTTCCGGTACCTTTATTTAAATAGATTTCCAGTTGATTTTGATAAAAACTATTTTAGTTTTTAAACAATTGTCATTTTAAGTTAAAAAACTTGTTTTTAATTGGTTTATTGATAGATTGTTTTTGTTTTTGTGTCTATTTCGAAAGCCCTTATAAAACAATATTACTTTTAATTTTTTCTTTTGATGAATAAATGTCTAATAAATTTTAACTTCAGCACACCATTGTATAAATTAATGCTTTAATAAGGGTTGCCACAAAAAAAGGAAAGTCATAAATAAAGGATTACAAATGTCAAAAGTAACGAAAGTCAGATAAAAGCGATTAAAAAGTGACGAAATTCAGAAAATAATAAGGGTTAAAAAAGAGTCAGGAAACTTGATATAAACATGCTTTTGATAGGAAAGTTAGTCATCAGTAAAAATTGCATTTAGCTGATTTTATCTTCTTTAAAGTTTTGCTTTTGCACTTTTTTTTTTAGGGTGTAATTGAATTTTTCGGAATAGATTAAAATGTTTCCAGTCTTTAGTTATGTATTTTTGAACCGGTTTTAGCTAAAAATTTTCATCGAGATCTATGGCAAAGGTTGTATGAACTTGTTTATTTTTACAGGTCTCGTTACTATGGACTAAAATTAATATTCACAATATTTTTTAACAAACTTAAATTCGTTGAATATATGCAGTAAGGTTTTTTTGCAAGTTTTATTGGTTCTATTACAGTATACTACCGCTTAAGTACGCACTTTTTTTGGTACGCATCACGCCTTAAGTACGCACTTATCCAGGAAGACAAAGTAAAGGATGTTATACAAGACTGACATTGACTTTTTATATTAAATGTATGTATTAATTATGTAGAAGCTTTTTATAGTTAAAATAAATCATTTTGCAAATTAGAATTATGTATTAATGTTATTTAAAATAAAAAGACTTGTTTATTTGGCTTAATTATTTGGTGGCTAGTTGTAAAAAGGAAAACAAACAACTAAATTTCATATTACACTGTGTCATCAAAAAGTACGCAGTATCGTGCTAAGTACGCAATTTTTGGTCGGGTTCAATTTGCGTACTTAAGCGGTAGTGTACTGTAATTAGTTTTCGGCAATGCTTGGTAAATATTTTACAATTTCGAACTTGAGAACTATAAACCTAGGTTTAAAACGATAGTTTTTTCCCAGTCTATACAATTCTTATTAATTCACAATCAATTGTATAGAATTGTTTAAATAGTTAAGTTGGATTTGTGTACTAAATTTTTGTAGTATATTACACAAGGTAGTTCAGTAAACAATGTTTATTCTGTTTTGTTTGAAAAACTGTATTAGTGGTTCTTCAACGATAATTAGTTATTTTAGCAATTGATGTACTTTTAGTTTTAAAATTCTGCTTTTTACTTTATGTATTTTTATTACGTTGTTAAATATAAAGTTCTTAAATGTTTATCTCGATATTCTTTTATCAAATATTCAACATAGACTTAAAAGTATACAGTTCATTTTCAAACTCAAATTTTTCTCTAGTTATCTAATCAAAACAAAAAATATCTTGTGTAAGCTTTTAAAATTCTAAAGCCAAGGATTTCTAATGCAAGTTTTTTTCTCTTCTTTCCGAACCGAAGAATATCTAGTGTAAGCATCAAATATCTCGTAAGTTGTATCTCAGATGTTTTTTTTTTGCTTTCTTTACAAACCCCAGTATATATGGGAGCGGGTCAGAATGACACAGCGACAAAATGACACGGTAGTCAAATAGACACGGTGCGTCACTTTGGCACAGCGACAAAATGACACGGTGCGTCACTTTGGCACAGAGGGTCACTTTGACACGGCGACAAAATGACACGGTGCGTCACTTTGGCACAGCGACAAAATGACATGGTGGGTCACTCTGGCACGGTGCGTCACTTTGGCACAGCGACAAAACGACACGGTGCCTCACTTTGGCACAGCAACAAAACAACACGGTGCGTCACTTTGGCACAGCGACAAAACTACACGGTGCGTCACTTTGGCACGGAGGGTCACTTTGGCACAACGACAAAACGACACGGTGCGTCACTTTGGCACAGCTACAAAACGACACGATGCGTCACTTTGGCACGGAGGGTCACTTTGGCACAGCGACAAAACGACACGTTGCGTCACTTTGACACGGAGGGTCACTTTGGCACAGCGACAAAACGACACGGTGCGTCACTTTGGCACTGAGGGTTACTTTAGCACAGCGACAAAATGACACGGTGGTTAATAAGGGAGGGCACGATTTGTTGTGAAACTTCAATCTTCATTGGTATGGACAACGATCTTATTTTTCTAGGAAACTTTTCGGTTTCCTGTCTTCTAACCGGTTTTGTAGAATCAGCAACATTGATTAACTTTAAAAACAAAGACCGCAGGAAGTTTTGATTGTGACTTCATTAAATACAGTGAAACACGTAATGTTTATACCTTCTGTTGTCCATCGTTGTACTTATAAACAACATACTCCTTTTTAAGCAGTAGCAAGGTGTAAGGTGGGCTTAAAAGCTGTGCTTAATAAACGACAAATAATTATTTGTACCAAACAAAGTTCACAAAGTGCAAAAGCAGCAACTTTTTTAACAAAACACGACTGCCAAAGTTAAAGGGAATTTATTTTTGATTTCTTTCGAATGGAAAAACTTAAACACAGTTTTGTACTAGAACTTGATACGAGTAATAAAAATTAAAAAATGGCTTGCCATTTTACGACTAAAAAGATAAAAACTCATACAAACATATTTTTTTAACTTCAGCAACATTCTGATTTAAAAAATACAATCTACATTTTAGATCAATCACTTTGACACGGCGACAAAATGACACGGTGCGTCACTTTGGCACAGCGACAAAATGACATGGTGGGTCACTCTGGCACGGTGCGTCACTTTGGCACTTATCATCAAAACAATAAACTAGTAAGTGTAAACACAGAGAAAAGTTTGTTTTATAAACTAAATTTCAGACGTTATCGAAAACAACTTTTCTGCTGTTGTAATTCTAAATTCTAATGCGGTTCTTATTTTTCGATTTTATGCTTAAAAAAAGTGATACTTGCGCTCTTTTGACGACTTAATAAGTTAAAATTTTGAACTAAAATACTGGGTTTCCTGACGATTTACGTTAGTAGCAACATCTTCAAAAGATAATTGTGCACTTGACTTAAAAGATCGAAATTTTGCGCCTCTATGCAACTTTTGTTAGTTGCAACACATATCGAGCACTTAGAAGTAGAAGTATAATGCTCTTTCACAAATAAAATTGTGCACCTAAGCACTAAAACTGCATAGATAAAAGTAAAAGTACAAATAACCGCAAATAAATTATTTTTTTTAGCAAAAGATTCCCTACATCAAGCATCTCTTTAAATAAAAC
This sequence comes from Thalia democratica, assembly GCF_965202585.1. Classification (NCBI taxonomy): domain Eukaryota; kingdom Metazoa; phylum Chordata; class Thaliacea; order Salpida; family Salpidae; genus Thalia; species Thalia democratica. The sequence continues at coordinate 93,409,900 of NC_139165.1, forward strand.
TCAATAAACCACTATTACACACCTGTAATAGATTATTGTAGTCTTGCTTTAACAAAGTAAAATTTTTCTTACTATTATAATACTAAAAATAATAGTATAAATGCTATTTAATTCCTTAAATGCAAAAATACTATAATATCTGTCATACTCTAAGTTTAATTCTTTATATTTTAGGCTACAAAGTTCTTTAAAAATTAAAAAGACTTGTAGTATTAACTTTATTATAATTAACTAAATTGACGATAAACTTAACATTAAATACACTTAAATTAAGAACAACTAATTTTGATTTATTAGGACTCAAGTTGTATAACCTCTTGTGCTTAATTTTCTTAAAAGTGATAAATTTATAAATGTGCATGAATGGTTGCATCAGACTCTTAATTTTCTCTCCACTGTTCATAAAACTATTTTAACTTTTTCATAAATTTAGGCTCCAGGACCGTTTATTTTAATTATTTGCTTTTAGACAAGTTTATTATACATTTTCAATACAGAGTTTTAAGTAAACATCCTAACTTATTAACTTTTGTTGAATATTTTTTTGTATGTTTTTGGAAATTTAGGACTTAACATTAAAAAAAATTATTTTTAACTGCACGTAATAGATTGTTAAAGCATGTGATTTACGACTCGATAACTGAAATGTTCTTTGGTATAACTTTTCGAGCGATAAACTTTTGTCGTTTAAAAAACATTAATAATAAAACTTTTATGTTTAAACAAACTACTAAGTTAAAATATTAAACATACTTAATATAACTGGCTAGATACTACAAAAGCAGCTAAACTCTGTATTTTCAAAAACTAGAGTTAAAACACGCATGACTTATTCTTAAAACGAAATAACTCTGTATTAAATTATAGTTATTTTTAATAACAATTCCTGATAATATTTAATTAAACGTTTAACAAAAAGTACTAAATTTTATTCATTACATAAATATGAAAAGTTGTGAAACGTAGAAAGTAAAACTTAAGAACATTTTTGTTTATATACTTGGACTTAAATTTTAAAGCATTGTATCATATATAGTTTCAAATGTTTCAAGCTACTATAGTTTGGACAAAATATAATAAATCTTTTGTTTAACTAATTACTATAAAAGTATTACAATTAAAAGTTATATTACTGAAAAAGTTTAGTTTTGCTTATAAGTTTGTTTATTCATGCTATAGTGACGCACCGTGTCATTTTGTCGCTGTTCCAAAATGACGCACTGTGTCATTTTGCCGCTGTGCCAAAGTGACCCTCCGTGCCAAAGTGACGCACCGTGTCATTTTGTCGCTGTGCCAAAGTGACGCACCGTGTCATTTTGTCGCTGTGCCAAAGTGACCCTCCGTGCCAAAGTGACGCACCGTGTCGTTTTGTCGCTGTGCCAAAGTGACGCACCGTGTCATTTTGTCGCTATGCCAAAGTGACCCTTCGTGCCAAAGTGACGCACCGTGTCGTTTTGTCGCTGTGTCAAAGTGACCCTCTGTGCCAAAGCGACGCACCGTGTCATTTTGTCGCCGTGTCAAAGTGACGCACCGTGTCATTTTGACGCTGTGCCAAAGTGACGCACCGTGTCATTTTGTCGCCGTGCCAAAGTGACCCTCCGTGTCAAATTGACGCACCGTGCCATTTTGTCGCTGTGTCATTATGACACCCACCCGTATATAAATAGTGTAAGTTAGCAGCATTGTCGCCCGAAAAATACTATTTAACGGCAATAAATAATAAACATGAAAGAATAATAAATTTCTTTTATATATTTAGTTAGAAATAAGAGCTATAAGTATACATTTTCTTTAAAATTTTAAGTTTTTAAATATTATTTTTGTTTTATTTTTTTACTTAATTCCGGGCTACCACACACTCAGGGTAATCAGGATATTTTGATATGCTAAAAAATATAATTTTAATATAAAGTATAATAATACCAAGTGGTTTTTTTATTTGTTAGTATCAAAACATTTATTTGTTTCTAAAACTATTTGACTGTGATATGGTGACGAAAGTTAGTTCTTGTTTTATTGTTACAAAATGAAGTATTTTAAGTTTTAATCATTATACTTTTTTAACAGTATATTACATAAATTAAGCCTGATAGCAACAAAAACAAAAAACTGCACTGAAAACATGAACATTTATTATAGTTTATTTTTAAAACGATTCACACCACAATCATTCTTACTAAATGCTTTTAAAAGTAAAGCTGTTAAGGAAAGTGCGTTCTAATGTTACTACTCGCCTTTAAGTGTCAGTTAGGCTATGATTCTACATTAACTATACTGTGCTTTCTTGTTAACTATAAATTCATTATTTTCAGGACTCCAAAACGACCACATTTACTTTTTGAAGAAAGACATCGTACGAGAAGCTAAGGAGGAAAAGAAAAGAGACAAGAAGCCCAAAGGTAAGAATTAAAAATAATGCTTGTGATTTTAGCCAAGGCATATAGTGACGTTTTACGCATTCCAAAATAGCAAATACTTATTTTTGGCTACAATAAAGGACGATGTCTATGCATTTAGAAAATAATCAAACTAATTTAAAACCTTTGTAACTGCAACTTTTTTTAAAGTTGTTATATTTTATTATAAATTCAAACAAAAGGTGAAGGCAGCGAAGTTTAAGTTTAAATATTCTAACAAATCGCTAGCCAATATTTTGTTTTAATAAATTATTTTGATATACTCTTCATTACTAGACCTGTTTTTTTTTAATTTTATGAATTAAGTTAAGAATGTTTTGTTTAGATCTTTTAAAAAGCAATTATTAGTAGAATTAAGAGGTTTTTATGTTTATTTAAAATAAATGTTGCTAAAAATGCTGTAGTAAAGGATTTTAAAAGTGAAACGCTTTATTTTTGATAGTGAATAATAACTTTTTTAATTAAATAAAGATTTTTCATGTTTCTGCAATAAAAGATGCAATGTGCAAATCCGACACGTACATTATAATGATTTTTAAACTAAAAACTGCCTGCCCAATATTTCAATGCAAAAATTTTGAAAATTCAATGCTTTTAAAAAGGCTTTAAAATAAAAAAGTTAGAATAAAGTATATATTTTATAATCGTATGCTTTATGAATAGTTTAAGCAGAAAATTTAAACTTGTACTATTTAAAAGAGACAATTTTTACAAATGTTCAAACTTCAACGTACTGTTTAGTGCAAATTAAGGTTAAAATAAATGTAAAAAAAATATTTTATGACGAATATATAAGTAGTTGAAATGTGGTAAAGTCACAAACAAGTTATGGGTTGTTTTTCATATAATGTGTTATAATTAAAAACAATTTAACAACACGCTTTTAGATGTACATAAAGCAAAGAACTATTTGATAACTTATTACTAAAATTAGTTTTTACTTTTAATGTACTGGTCGGAATTAGCTATGAGTATTGTGCATAGAAGAATAAAAATAAATACGGTTATTTACAGAAAAAACTTCGGTAAAACCAATTATAACGACAATGATGCAATAAATAAAACAGAAACAAATAAGATATAAACAAATATTACGAAATAAACCTATTTTTGATACTTTTTAATCTTCTTAAAATCTTCTTTTTTTTTTCCAGTCAATTGTGTATAGCAGATCGCCATTAGACACGGTCACTATCTTCGAGCTTTTCTTCTTGCATACGTAATTGGAACGTGTTGATTTTCTTCTCTGCACGTAAGACACACCCATGTTTTGCTATTGTATAGCAGAGTACTGCATTCACAAGAGCAGTAAACGTTAGCAGTTGTGCAAATGCTTAACTTTTGTTTATCCCAAACTCTTGCAGCCAAACTAGCGAAAGTACTTGAGACCTTACCAATTATTTTGTTGTGTTTATTTAATGATGCGTTACATAGGAATACAAACGTTTTTACAGTTTTGATACCCTTGGCATTGATCTTGATTGAAGGTAGATCACATTTTCTTCGGACTAAGACTTAGTTTTTTTTCCAGACTTGTTTTAAGGTCGAAATCTGAGGGTGCCGATTATAACTGACTTAGTGGTGTATACAGGTCTTCGGCAGAGTGAGCAACGAATGCAGCATCATCAGCAAAGAAAAGGTCACGTGATAATCTTAAGATTTCGCTTTGCTCTCAGAAGTGTAAGATTAAAAAGGCGACCATCAGCTCTTGTGTGAACCTTAATTCCGTAACTATTTCTACTATTAACTATTTTTTTTCGATATGTCACGAAATACTTTTACAATATACAAAAGTTGAGAAAGCTATTCTGTAGTAGATTTTTAATGAAGTAGCTCTGCATAATCTTAAATGTAAACTTCAACTTCAGGGGTTCATAAATAACAGCTTGCTAGCCGGACCAGTCACTTTTTTATTGATTATTACTTTTGTAAAGCAGTTAAAGATAAAAACTACAAACAGTCTAACAGATTGGTTGTGTGTAACTATGGTTTTAATTTTTTATTTAAAACTGTAACAAGAAAGTTCATACTTTTGACAGAATACTTTTTTTTAAATAAAAATTTACCATGTTTATCTAAAACTTATTCATATTTAGGAAGCCCAAATTTTTAAATTCAATTTATTGCTTTTATGCATTTAATAATGCTAGATTCTTTATACTTTCGCTTATTTAAGTTTTGACTTTTTAAAACTATTATCACTACGATTGAAAATAAAATTACTTAAATTTCGCTGCAAGGTGACTATTTAATAAAAAATGCGTATTGTATAGTAATAAAAGGAAATTAATAATGTAACTAATTATAAGAAGGTATATTTTCCAATATAAATTACCAAAATTCACTACAGGTTTATACTGAAAAGGTTTTATGAATTTGTTTTTTTACAGGTTTCGTTACTATGGACTAAAATTAAATTTCACAATATTTTTTAACAAACTTAATTTCGTTGTAAAACTTAATTTTGACAAACTTAATTTCTGCTGAAAGATATCTACTGACGGTAATAGTTCTTAGATTTTAAAATTAACTATAGTATCGATTAGGTTATAGATATATTGGGTCAGTAAGTTTATAAGGTTTTAATTCAAAATGTTAGTTTTTTTGTCATGAACTGAAGTTAATGCTAAATGAAAATTAAGTAATTGATACAAATACAATGAACTAGCTTACTACCCGTGTGTAATAATTGGATAAAAGGAAATAGATTATGTATAAAAAGTTTCATATGTGTTACACTTTTCGTAAAGCTTAATTTATTCTAAAAAGTAAAATGTTAATCTATAAAAGTAACGTTTGATATGTTTTAAAGTGAAACTTCTAATAAAATGTTGATTATAAATGATATTTTAGAAAGCTTTATAAGTATTTTAATACTCATCCAGTTTATATGAAAAACGTTTATTTACGCAATTAAACATATAAGCTTATTAAAAGTTAGTCGCAAAAGTAACACAGTAATGATTTTCCAAACAACCACATGCTAAAGTTGTATAAGCAAACAATTAATTCAAGTGTATTATAATAGAAAAAAAGTAAATAGTTTTACTGCCCATAACATAATCAAATAACTTAAACTGACTGATCACTGTTTTCAATAACACTAAAAATTTAATCTATCCAATTAATATATTTATTTAAAAAAAGTTTTGTCTTTGTATTAATTAAACTGCATTGTATTTGGTTTAAAGTTTAGTTTTTCTTACTTGGTGGTTAGTTTCGTTAATCTTTTTAAAACTATATTGCTTGCCTGAAGCTTCTAGACTTTCTACAATAATTATCTGTTATAATTAATTTTAGCGCTTAGTAACAAAAACTCACATATATGTGAAATTAAATTAACTAAGGGTCTTTAAAAAAAAATATTATAATTCTATTTTTAACTTCAAAAAAATATTATATAGAAATATATACCTAAACATATTACAATAAGTTAAAAACTATTATATTTATGAATCAAAAAATATAATGATAAAAGAAGCTTTTAAAGTTTGTAATATTTTTATCTTACATGTTTCAAAAAACAAGCTTTCTGCTATCATTGTTTTGATTGTACCTTTACAAATAGCATTTATTATAATTATCAAAAGTAAAAATAAGTTAAAAACTATTGTATTTATAAATCAAAAAATATAATGATAAAAGAAGCTTTTGAAGTTTGTAATATTTTTATCTTACATGTTTCAAAAAAAAAAAACAAGCTTTCTACTATCATTGTTTTGATTGTACCTTTACAAATAACATTTATTATAATTATCAAAAGTAAAAATAAGTTAAAAACTATTGTATTTATAAATCAAAAAATATAATGATAAAAGAAGCTTTTGAAGTTTGTAATATTTTTATCTTACATGTTTCAAAAAAATCAAGCTTTCTACTATCATTATTTTGATTGTACCTTTATTATAACTATCAAAAGTAAAATTATTTTTTGAATAAGGCTATTGATAATTTCTTATTTCGAAAACCCTAACAACCTTGAAAAAAGTCTGTAAAAAAAAAAAAAACGATGCTAACATTTCGGCAGCACCGTTCAAAACTTAGACATCAGTGTAATCGAAAAAAAAAGAGTCATTACTAGGGAATTTAGGCTACCTCAAGAGAGTCAGATAAATTTTGGTAAAAAAAAAGGCGTCCGACTTTCGTCGAACGCCTTTAAAAAAATACAGAAAGAAAAGTTGGAAAAAATTTTGGTAAAAAAAAGGCGTCCGACTTTCGTCGAACGCCTTTAAAAAAAATAAAGAAAGAAAAGTTGGAAAAAGTTTTGGTAAAAAAAAGGCGTCCGACTTTCGTCGAACGCCTTTGAAAAAAATACAGAAAGAAAAGTTGGAAAAATTTGAGCAAAAAAGCCCTCCGAATTCGCCCGCGGGCGAATTCGGAGGGCTTTTTTGCTCAAATTTTTCCAACTTTTCTTTCTGTATTCCATCGACCCTTCTCACAATCCAAAAATTCATTTTCATCGAATTTTCAAAAAAACTCCTCCCCCCGCTTTAACAAATGTTTTTTCGAAGCTTCTGCTTCCCTTGCAAAACATTTTCTTTCAACTGACCTCTGACTTTCAAAGCGACCATGAGATTAAGCCGCTTTTTTACTTAGTACATTTTGAGTGCTTCGCCTTCGCATTTTCTAGTACCTCGCCTACTCTGCTTCAGTCGCCCCGGCCGAAGCCTCACCTCTAGAAATGCTTTATACAATGTATTTGCACTCGAATGTACTTTCAACTTGGCTGAATCATGTCAGAGCTCGTTCATTCACTGCCACGCCTTGCGAGAGAGCGGCTGTTATGCTCAATGGCTTAGGACGGTACTCGCCTTGCTCTCGCTTCGCGTTTTCCTCCCAACGTATTCAATCAGGTCTGCTATACGACCTTTGATCGACTAGCTGCGGTCTTTCGACTCCAGCTTGAGTCAACGGCCACGTCGACTCAAGCTGCAAGCTACATGCCTGCAAAAACACTAAAGGTTAACCCGCCTTGACGACGTCTACCCGCCTCGACGCCTAGGCATTTCTTCAATAAACGCCTTCAAACCTTTACATTGTAAAATCCCTAAGCTGACTAGGTCGTCAGCTTGCTTTCTGGCACACTACAAGTGCCTCTCTTAATAGTGTAAAACTATGTATACGCGTATGATGCTCAAATGCAGCTGTCTAAAATATTATATTAAGCTACCTCAAGAGAGTCACAAAAATTATTTCAATCTACTTCATAACATATACTTGTTTACACTATCACTTAACTTCTATGTTATACTCTTTATATTTTTACCGACTACACGTTACACATCGATAAGGACACTAAGAGGTACGCACTTGCGTAAAGTACGCACTTAGAATGAAAATATAATTCAAATACTGCGCATTAAACTATATTTTTGTCTCAAGTTTTCTAAACATTAGTTTATAGTTTAACACATCACAAACTTTTGTATGTTTCAAAGTTATAGTAAAGAAATATTAATTTTTTTTATTTGATAACATATCTGGTTTGTATTAAAAAGCGCTAAAATTTCATTTACTTATTGAAGGATGTGGAATTTAACAAAAACATTGTCAAAGGTTTATCAAAATTTGAAGACCATGATAACACCTGAGAAAAGCTGAAATTGCTAAATAACTATTTTTACGTATCTAGTTTAATGCTATTTAAAATGTATATGTTGTATGAAGATGATCAATAGTTGTTTTTACTGGTCTCGTAAATTGCTATGGAGAATAAGTTTTGTGTACAAACATAGCAGTTTATATTTTTCATAGCAGTTCAAAAATTTTCTAAACTTATTTATTCTACATGTCTTATTAAATTTAAACTTCAGAATTTTTTGTGCTTAAGTTTATCCTATGCTTTGCAGATAGATTGATTCAAATCATGTACAAATGCTTTATATTTCAACAAATATTTCATTTTCAAAAAATATCTTAATTTTGAACAACTCTACTTTTTAAACACATAGATATCTGTATTTTTTCACAAAACTTTAAATTGCAAAATACTTAGCAATTAACAAAGTAACTAAAAACGATTTGGTAGTGTTTTTAGCATTAAAAAATTACTGAAGGTATTTTAGCATATTTGATATAATGTTTTTTTTGTTAAAAAATCACATATCGATTTAGGAAACTACCAAAAAAATATTTTTGTAAATGTTGTTTTTTTTTAAATTTGTTATTCTTTTATAAAAATTTTTATTTCATTTAAGCTTTAGACTACAAGTATTTAAAGGCTAAAAAGGATAAAATATCATTAATGAGATAATTATAACATAAAAATACTTATGATGCACTTTCAAATTATTTTATTATGAAATCTTAAACTAATGAGTTTGAAATGATTTGTTTTGTTTAGCACTAAAACCGAATTATGTAAAAAAATAAAATTTAAAAATTGAGTTAGATTTAAAATGTTTGGTTTTTTAGCATGAAAATAAATTAATGTTAATATCTAAGCAGATTTGTTTTTTTAAGTTTCTTAATTATTATGATCTATAAAATATCAATATAACCGAAATATATCTAAATCAAGTTATAGAGTTGTTTCGATTTTTAACTTTTTAAGAACTATCTTAAATATGTTATTACTAAATTAAGTAACTGACGTAGTAGAAATTTAGGTAACACAAACATTTTAATTTTAGAGTTTATGTCAAAAGTCGATGTAAATTGTTTATAACTTGATTAAGTTTAAATCAACAATCTGTCTTAGTTTGAGAAACTTAAGTTAAAAACAAACAATATTGATAAAATTTGAATTATTTGTTTTATTAAAATCTTAAAGACCTTTAATCTTTTAAGACAAACTTAGTTTTGATATCTTTTTAAAAGTTTGAAAAAACTTTAAATCTTAATCAGTATAGTTGTATAAAACTCAAAAAATAAAAAATAAAAAGTTTTATTTATGAATATTTACTACCATTACGTAATGGCGAAGCGTGATATTTTTGTTAGGGTGCGTAAAATACAAGTTTTAGAAAAAACATTTTTTTAATATTTCTTAACACTAGTTGTTTAGTAAGATAGAAATACTAAAACTACAACAAATAGTTCATAAACAAAAATTCATTTAAAAAAAAAGTATTTTCAACACATTTTGATGTTTTTGTAAGTTTTTTTAGATGGACCATTCCATTTAAAGACCCCACGCGACGCCCCTGCTTTCAAGCATTTTTGTTTTTAGATTATAAATACATTTATTTAATACTTAATAGTCTAAACTTTTTCACCAACGAGAATTTTTTATTACAAACTATTTCAACATGCCTAGGTTTAAAAAGAAACAAAGTAAAGTTTCAACAGAGAGTACTATAGTGGAAAATTTATCAAAATGACGGAAATAGTTAAAATAGATCGAGGATTACTTGTAGAAACTTATTAGCTTTGAACTTTGGCTTAAAAACTTCAAACTTTACTCATAAGCTTTATAAAAGAACTTATAGAACAACAAGACATGCACAGTTTTAATATTTAAATAAATATTTACTCTAACTTTTTTATTTCATTTTTTATCGCCATTTATGTAAAAAAAAAATTTAAGGCTTCTTATTATTTTACTGATATAAAATGCTGTTAAAGCAACGAAAAAAAGCTTATTAAAGTACTATTATATTATGAAGACCAATTGAAACTGTTTTGTAATATCAAATTAAGAAAAGTTTTTGTTTGAAAACAAAACAAGTAGTTTGCTTAAATTGTATTGAAACATTTAAAAAAACTGTTGATATTAAATTAAAACTTAAGATATTTGAGAGAACAAAAGAAAGAGCATCAGTTATTAGGATTAAAATAATAAAAAAATATAAGTATACAAGACTTAAATCAAATAAACTAGCTATAACTTAATAAAATGTGTTAATATTTTATTTAAAATTAAAGCAAATAATTTAAGGAATGCTTACTTATACTCGATAGGTTTGTGCAAGTTAAAGTTAAAAATACTTAAAATTAAACCAAATTTTAATGTGATTATCGTTTAAAAGTAAAAAGTTCTGATACAAATACGTTAAATCTTTAAAAAATATTTTTGAAACAGAAAACCAATAAAACAACATAAAATTTAAGTTATACTAAATAAACATCTTCTTTTAACTAAAACTTAATTGTAATAGAAGGATAGCGATAGTTTTTAATCCAAATGAGATTTTACAACTTAAAAGAATAAGATAATAAATAGTAACTAAAAATTATTAATTAGTCATTTTCCGACAATAAGCTCAAAAAATAGCTGCTTTTATATATTTTTATAAGTTATTACTTTAAAAATGGAAAAGTACTACCAAAGTCATATGTAAACTTTTTCAATGTTTTTTATTCGGAAATATTATTTTGTTCTACATTTAAAGACCCTTAACCAAAAACATTTATAAGTTCTCAATTTTAAGTGTAATGTTCTAGTTTTTTTCAAATTCTAATTTTCAGTGTTTGCACTATAAATTTTTTTCCAAATAATCACGTGAGCCTTCTTCTCCGAGCTTCGATGTTTTCTGAAGAATGAGAGCAATTGCGGGTTCACGCCGAATCTCACGTACACGAACTGAGAAGGCTCTTGTGACGTCACCTCGCGCCAAAATTAGTCAGTATAGAGTTGAAATCACCATCGAGTTTAATGACGTCATAGCTCGTACAAGTCACCGTTGGAGGCGCCAGAACGACGAAACTGTTTTGCTTTTCTGAGCTTGCTGTGATCAACACGGCCTGGCTCGAGTCATCAACTTCCTGCTTTCGTTGCAAAACCTCTGAAGCGTCCAGCTCGAATCACAACTCGTTTGATCAGCTTACCACCAAGACGTTCCAGCTAGTCGGACGAGTAAGTCGAACAGTTGTCGCCGATAATGATTTGGGCCACAAGAGCGTTGGTGTTTTTTTGATGGCAACTCACCTATATGAGGCTTCGGTGTCAAACCTGTTTTTTGAATTATACGTTTAGTTTTTTTCAGCAGGAAAGCGTAACATATTTAACCAATAAAGTTGCTTTGTCACTGAGGTATAAATAAAATTTGGATATTATTGCAACTATTAAGAGATGAATTAAACTTGCAATGATATTTAAGGTTGAACGTCCACTTCTCTAATTTAGTTGAAAAAGTTACTACTTATTTGTAAAAAATACATTTAAACACTTATACTTTTGACATAAGTTTTTAATTTAACTAAAACTTCAGTGCATTTAAATGTTTGCAACTATTGAATTAGAATAACAAATTAATTGTTATTTTTTGCAGTTGATATATACACGTTTTAAACTTCATTTAAACTAAGATAAACTGTTTCTTTTTGCTATAGCCCTTTCCACTTGAATGACATTAAGCATAAGTTTTTCATGTTTAAAGCTTTGCAGCTATCAAATACTTAAAAAGCGTAGGTTTTTCTGTAAAACCTCTAAAAACATTTAAAAGCCATAAATAAACTAAATACTGTTAATTGTAGATTGTAAAAAGCAAAGCATACACTATTTGTCTAAATTAATTACTGAAATATTTGCCTTTAATTTAGAGTAACATAGTATGAAAAAGTGACTTAAGTCAGTTATGATGTCATACCTTATTTCAGAGATGTCTTGATTGTTTTTATTACAATTAAGTAGTAAGTAAAGGTCCATACTGATATTCAATTTCTGTATAAATCTCCATCTTGTGATTTTTTTGAATTTATTTTTGATTAGGGAAAGTAAGCTGACATCTGTATCTGATGAGAAACAAAATTAATAAACATCGCATTATTTATAGATGTTTTTTTTTTTCATTTCATATGTACAACATTAATCAAGTTATGTCTTATATATTTTTCCTTTTCATTAAACTGAAGACATTAGTTTGTCAGAGTGCGCTGTTATATCATATAAAATAAAAACTTTTCTCACTTCATATATTAGAGATTAGCTATTAAAAATGTTCGACTGTTTGTTAGTTTTACTTTTTCTACTTTAGTTTTATAATAACACCATAAAAAATAGTTTATTAGGTATCATTAGGATTTCTTTAGTTAAACAGGGTTGTTATGAATTTTTACTAACAACTATGTTAAGTGGTCTTCGTTTTGATATATTGAAATTTAAATAAACTTTAAGAAAAAAAAAGTTTCCATAAAAATATTATCATCCTGTATATACACATAACTTATGTGTACAACCATTTTTTTTTACAGGACTTTAATAGTTTTTATTTTGCTTTTTGTGTAAAGTTTTTAGTAAGATATTGAAACGGATTTAATATAATTTAATAATATTATTAAGAATTGTGGCTTTTGATTTTAAAAATAGGTAGATTAAAGTTTTTATTAGTTTGTTTTCAAAACTTAAACCTTTAAGTTGTTCATAACCATTAACATAATATTAAAACAAACTTTAATACTTTTAGTAACATAAATTTCCGAAAAAACGCGTTTAAATATACTTTTTGCTTAATTTATCATTAAAAAATAGTTTAAGCAAAACATCTTAATATCAATAAAGTATCGGAAAACAATTAAAAAACATTTTTAATTGTTTTTGTTTTATGAAGAACACTAAACGCAATAAAACATTTGTTTACAAGTCATAAAACATTCGAAAAAATTGTGTTTTTGAAGTGTGCTTCAAATGAATCAAACGCGAAGTCATAAAACCTACTGATTTTTCAGTTTGAAAAGTTAAAAATAGATAAAAGTCGTGTCTTTAAATTTTGTTGTTTATAGTCAACAAGCTACCTGACTAAAAAATTAAAAAACAAACGAAAAAATATTTTCTTAACATTAAACAACATGTACGTCACAAGTTACAGCAGTTTTTTATATCCGTAACACAACTAATTATTTAAATCTTAGATTATTTTTATTCAATCAATATTTTGTTTTGTTTGTATAGTTGACAAAACCAGTTTTAGTAAAAATACTTCTTACTTCATTTCCAAGTTCCCACTATTTTATACTTTGAGTTTTTGAACATCTATTTTTTTTACGATGTAGTTTTTGGATTCATGAAACTTTAGCTGAAACTTGTTAGAAAAAAAAAAGGTAAGTTTTAATAAGAATGTTTACATACCTTGTGCAAGCGCTTGTACAAAACTAACAGAACCTTGTCCAACTGAAGTCGCTGACACCTTTCGTGACGGAACTTTTTTTAACTCTTCAGTACTCCATTTGTTTTCAAAAATTAAAAATTTACTTTAAGTTAGTCAACTGTTGAGTGTAACCATAACTACAAAACCAAATTAACGAGAAAAAATACAGAAATTTAAAAAAATTTAAGCACAAAGTTTTAAGTCTTATGCACAATCATTAACTACTGGTTAGTCCAACAAAATACAAAGACTTGGAAAACATATATAAAAGATAAAAACAAAATTGATCGTAAATACTTTAAGTTTATAATTTGTACACATAAACCTAATGACTTTTATAAATCAGCGTTTAATTAAAAGTTCATTATGAAATCAATCAAGAAGTTTTTTTAGTTCCTTTTAGAGCAATTATTCCAACATTTGTAGAACTTTTGTCCAATCTGGACGGTCTTGAGGGTTCTTATTCGTGAGCATTTTTACCAATTTGATCTAAAAAAAAATATTCTATATTTTTATGTAATTTGTACAACAATCAAGTTTCTAAGCTGACTAATATTAAAACAAATTTTTCTTTTACATTTGAACTTTACTAAACATTACAAAAAAAAATTATTATTCAAGTTTTATCTTTAAAATGAATTTGTGAACTAAAGTAACAAGTAACGACAGTATTTATACTAAACTTTCTAAGTGTTTGATAAAGAATGTTAAAAACTACTGTTTGTCATCTTTAAAGGTAAATTAATTCATTTCCATAAGTATATTGTTTAAAAAATAAAAACAGCAAATTTCTACATGCTGTACAAACCTTTCAAGTAAACAACTTTACGCAGTGCCAGTAAATCATGTATTTATAACAAACGTTTATTATATTATTTAGCACGAGAGGAAACTTTTAACTTCGCGCTTGCTTTTTTTCGCATGCAAGCGACATCAACCGGTCGCAAAAAAAAAACTCCCTAACATGTTTCGGGTGGGCGGCCTCGGTCTCGGGCGGGAAATTCCCCTTTCCGGCTTCCGTCATCACGGCCCACCGCTCGCATTCCGTGTCGAACATGCTGATCAACTCGAACAGCATCATGCCGCAGGCGAAGTGGTCCACGGTGTGGTCGTAGTTACCCTCGTCGATCTGCAGCAAAAAGCTGTCAAAAAGCACCGCCAAAAGAGTTCAACTCACGATGTTACGTCACACCCACGATGTTACGTCACACCCACGATGTTACGTCACTGAGGCAGCGATGTCGTCGGCTGCATCGCACAACGGGCGTGATTTCAAAAAAATATTTAACAGAAATGTGTAACTTTTGGATTTTTTTAATCTAAACATTTTAGCTAGATTAAAAATATCATATTGTTTATTTTTGCAACTCACATAATAGAATTTATGTATAAAAATGCAAAAGTACTTAAAGTGGATACTACTAAAAGTTTTTAAAAGGAAAAAAGTGCTATTAAACAAATTGCACCAATTATTTGACAACTAGATATTACTTAAAATTAATTCTAAACTAAAGTAGAACGCATTTAAAAGTGTAAGTAAATATTATCAGCAAAAATTACAATTTTAAAGAAATAAATGCTTAAGATTTTCTAATAGTTTATCAAACAAATAATTTTAAAAATGCACAGCAGTAAATCTTTTAGTTTTCGAGCAAAAATACTTTTCAATAAAGTATAAAGCATTTTCTTTGAAAGTTAAGTTTAACCTTGTGATAAACTGATATCATGTGGTTTGGCATGTGTTATTGTTATTTTTACGTTAAAAAAGTAAACTTAAACTATATTTTTATAACAAAAAACATTACCAAAAATAGATAATGTGTTTCTCAGAAGTAGTTTCAATGCTGCTTATGATAAAATAAATAGTATTTAGATAACTTTGTTTTTTTGCGTTCTAAGAAAAACTATAATAGATTAGCTTTAAATGGTGATAACCTTGAAAAGATTATTCTTTTAACATGTTTTTGACAAAAATAAAGTTTTTGTGTAACAAGTATTTAATAAATTTATAAAATATTTAAAGTTACAGCTGTAACAAGTTGATATGCTTACAAAACTAATTCATAATGCAGTTCATGAAAAAAATATCAACTGGTTTTGTAATGCCGATTTTTAATTGTTTTAAGCTAATAAAAAGTTGTGCGTGTTTTCTGTATAAACATAACTTTTAAAATTATTTTATTCTTAAACGATTACATGAAACAAAATAAAACAGTTCTAAAACAATTGAAACTGTTGTTTTGCAATTCATGGTATTGTAACTGTTTTTTTATTCGTAACTTTCCAGCAAAGTTTCGCCGTTTGCTCTAGCCGCTCTCGTCATTCCAAACTGAAACGAAGCAGTTGCTGAAGTAAACGAAAAACTCACCTCGGGTGCGCGGTAGAAGGAGGTGCCGACTTCCTGCGTGTGCAGCCCTCCCGTTTTCGCGGCAAACCTTTCCTTTCCGCATGGCTGACTCTCGAACTTGCACGACAGCCCGAAGTCGCAAATCTTCACTTCGCCCTTCTCAACCCCGAACATTATGTTGGAGGGCTTGAGGTCGCGGTGTGCGTACCCCATGGAATGAATGTACTGGACGCCGCGAACGATCTGTTCGCTTAGCTCATAAAAAAAGAGGTTTTTTTGCGTTTAAAAATTTTCTGTTGACGTCGAAATTTAAATAAATGAAGTTATTGAAATAATTTGCTATCTATTACTTATTTACGTCTGTGATTTGATACAAGCCGTTGGAATCTACAGTAAAGCAAAAACGGAAAACGTTAAAATAAAGAATATTAAAGGGAAAAATTAATTTTTCTTTAAAATTTTTAATTTAACTACAACCTATTTTTTTTAAATACTGTCGAAAATATTAGGTTTATCTTTAACATCCACTTTAAAAGTCTTAAACTCAATTTGTTTTAGATTCTACTCATAAGTGGTTTTTAATTTTGCTTTTTTAAATAAAGAAAATAATTAGAAAAAGGCTTTTTCTGCTGATATTTGTACAAATATTAAACATAATAAATAAAAGTTTTTAAATTAATACTATAACTTTTAAAACGAAAATTATTTAAATTTAAAACTATACTTTTTCAATTTAGTTGAGAATACTTTCAGTAAATGTATAAAATGTTAAACAGGTTTTGTATTTTTTTACTTTTTTATACATTATAAAACTATTAAATTTTTGTAAGTTTCGTAAAATCTATTAAACAAGTTTTTACCTTAAATAATTACTGATAAAGTTTTAACAAATGTGTTACTTTAACAAACATACACTAAAATTATTCTCGACTTTCGTATTAACTTTGCATTTATAATCTATAAAACTAGCAAGATTTATTTTGTAATTAACTATTTTGTGTGTAAAAGTTATAAAGATATCATTATTTTTTACAAACTAACTTTTTAAAATTTAAGCAATTTTTCATTACGATATTCTAAAATACCTAAGACGTTTTTCTTTTATTTTTTACAAACTTATGTAAGATATATATTTAAAACTATTTTTAACTTTTTATTTCGCTATAAAGGTTGTAGCGCAAAAACAAGGCAAACCATTTTTAACGTAGATGACATTAAGCGTTAAAGAGTTTTAAGTTTTCACATTAAATATTAACTGTTTTACTGCATTTTTTGTAAGTGTTAACGATTGTTTTTTTTATACGAAGGTAAAACTTGTTCAAAAACTAACTAATTTTCTGAAATGGAAATTGTTTTATATTTATAAAAAAATTTTAACTAACTTCTTCAAAGTACCCCAAACTTTTAATAAGAGTTCGTTTTGTTTGATCAAACAAATAACTCTTAAGTGTTGAAGTTGCCATTTCCATAGTAATGAAAAGATATTGACCTAAAAATATCTAAAGTATACAAAAACTGTTTTAAGTTAGAGTTATTAAAACTTTATATAGTTCTTTGCTTTTCTTCAAGGTTAAAACTATTTCAAATTTTAACCATTTATAAAACTAAAAACGTAATTTAAGATGCTATATTAACAAGAAACTTTATACAGTATAAGTGTTGTATATAAAGAAAAACATTGTTAAAAATAAATTATGTTCAAAATAATTTTACGTATAGTCTCTCACATTTGTAACAGTTATTGTTCGTTAATAGCTCTGCATATTTTCGAAGTAAACAATGTGATAATGATCGGTAATGCTCATTTTTACTTAAAAACTGATGATGCTTAAAGAAAATTCACTTGATTTTTTTAAAGTTGTTTAAATAAAACATTTTTTAAGCTGTTATAATTAAAAATAAAGCAATTGTTTTTTTAATCTGTTTAGACATGCTTATAAACTTTTTACAAGAAAACTATTAAAACAGTCTGTAACTTCTTGAAACTCTAAATTACTATAAAAACATATCAATGAATTTGCTTGTTATAGTTAAATTTCGTAGAGTTATTAAAGGTTTATTTAACAGCCGAAAACTATGCTTCTATAATTTTTTTAAAAAGTAATATTTTCCATTAGGTACACAAAGCAAGTGTAAGCAATGCATATGTACATTGTACACGAATTAACGTTATGTAGTATGAAAGTTTGTGGTAGAGATTTTATTTAACAAAATCCTGTTACACTCTTTTAAAAAGCCAACAAAACTAACTGTTATCAAGAGCTGGTTGATTTTTTGATCCAAGCAAATTGAAATCGTTGTCACGTGACTGTTGGTTCTGGTCGTTTAAAGCTGAGCGTTCGCTGTAAAAGCTGTCTTCATCCTCCAAATCGAACCTATAAACTTCAAACTATGACCTAATGGTAAATCGTTAAAATTACGTATGGAACGTGAATAGGTGTATTTGTCACATCGCCTCAAAACAACAAATCCGTGTTCCAACTGGCAACAACGGCTGCTTACCCGAACTCCAGCGCCCAGGCCCTGTCCTGCTCCTTGATCTTCAGCTCGGACGCTGATTCGATCCAGCAGTGGTGGTACCTTACGATTTGTGGGTTGTGAAGCTTAGCGAGAGCTTCCACTTCGTTTCGGGCTTTCTCCTGCTGTGTCCGGCTGCGGATAAAATGTTTAAAAACTCGCAACAGTCTTATCGCGCTGTCGATTTCAAAGCAGTTTTTTTAAGTGGGAGTTTAAAGTGACTTTAAGCGAAGCTAACATTTATCGGTAATCAACGTTGATGACTAAAACTTTTATCTAAATCATAAAAGCCAGCTACGAAAGTAAACTTTTACACGGATGAACATTTAATTTAGAAGCAAATTTGAATGCTGAAAACAAACTTTTTAGGCAATTTAATACGCTTCACTGCGTATTCTGTCTTGTCGAGCAGCATCTTGGCTCCAAAGACGAGTCCATAAGCGCCCTAGTAATTAAGTGACGTGGTAAGTGAGTGTGATTAGTGAGTTTCTCAAAACGTTTATCTTTTTTTATCTTTATAAACTTATACTTTATCTTTTATGCTTTTAAATAAGTAAGTTTTTTTATAAGGAGTTTTTAGCACGAATGGATAACGGCTTAGAAAATAAATTACACGTTTAAAGTTAATTAAAAGTACATAAAGTAATAATATTGTTTTACGTATTGTACAGCACATGAGTTTAGAATCAAGCTGTAAAAAAATTTGCTTTTTGACTCAAATTTAGATTAATTTAAAATAGTATTTATATTTTTAACTGCGTTACTTTGTAAATTTATTTAATAAGTTTATGAAACTAATAACTTGGCCTAAAATATTAGTTATATTGTAGTCCCTGGTGAAGAGCGTTTTGCACTTTGCTGATTTGTCATCATTCAAAGAAGTATTTGTAATACTTATGGGTTGGACTTGTGATGTGATTTCTGAAGAGACGTTTAAAACAGAAATTGCACCTTCTTGAAATGCGTGTACTCGGCGACGCAATTTGTTTCGAACCAAAAAGAAAAATATGGTTAACAAAACAACTACAATGAAGATAACGATCAAAATTGTTGGTGTATTACTTTTTGAAGATTGCTGCTCTTTTTTGCAAAGAGAAAAATAATCATATTGCTTTAGATCATTGTAATTGCAAACTTTGATTTTAGAAATAAAGTTGAAATCAATTAGCGTGAAACATTTTGTTTTAGAATTAATCGAGTAGATCATGTGTGCTGATTTGATATCAGTAAAACAAAACTTTATTTTCGATACCAGTTTGTTGCTATCTTGCTCAAGTGGAGTTTGGCATTTGATAAATGAGTCAGCTTTTTTATATTGGATCACGTAGTCACTGGTCAAACTGGCGCACTGGGACGTTCCCACGGCCAAACAAACCACGACCGGTCCTAAGTTAGAAAATAATAGCGTTGGTTTGTATTCTCTAGTCCTACAAACGCATTATCAAATAGTAATTAAAAATTTTGTGAAACTTTGTAACAAAAACTATATGTATCAGTAGCAGTTTTCGATTCTACTTTAAAGTTTCTGCTAAGTCTAATTTTGATAAAACAAATGGAAAAAATCTATGCAAGCTAGCAACAAGCACAAACTATCAAAAGCCATTGATTGTGCGTTTTAAAAACTTATTTGAATTTTTTAGCTTAAGGTTTAACGGTTAGTGCAACTAAGTTTAGTTATAATAAATAGTAAAACCAACACAAATTTAATTTAAACACTATACATTTTTTAAATAATTAATAAACAAATACCTTTAAAGATGGCAGCGACTAATAGAGTAACGATATAAACGAAGTGTTTTCGATAAAACATGACTTAGATTCTGAAATAATGTTAGGCATTGAAAATATGTTAGAATTGTTTTTAAATTTTTTAGACTGCGATAAAAATAAAGATTAAAGTTAAAGTTTTATAAATATTAGCTAGTGTTTATTTCCATGAAAGTATAACAAAGAAACGCTGTAGAGAAACTAAGGTATTAGTATAAACTTATATATTATTATTGCAATTGAACGAGCTATTAGGCCAAAAATATAAAAGCAAAAATCCTTATTACTAAAAACGAATAAATGCGTTTTATAAGCTCTTAACTACAAGTTAATAAAGATATTCGAAGAAGTTGAAAAAAACTACTAATTTTTTCAGAATATTTCTGCTTTATCAACAATACCAAGTAAATCATTGTCATTTAATGCTGATATACTTAGTAAACATAGAACAAAATTATGAAGGTAAAAGTTTAAAAATAAATAGAAACTGGTTTCATCTGAAAACTTTGATAAGTCAACGTCAGTTAAAAAACTTAAAAAATCTTGTTTTTTTACAGTTTATATATAAAAAAAATTTTTCTAAATGCACACAGATGAATCAAAAAATCCAAAAGTTTAAGCTTAAAAGCTCATTACTTAATCTGAATAAGTTTAGAATAGAGTGTTTAAAACTATCTAGTTTTTTTGACCGTACTTTCAAGTTTTAATTGCGTATATTAGTTTTTAATTCTATAGTTCGATTAATTTCTACATAATTCGACTTTTAAATTCAAAGCCAAACTTGCTTTCTAGCTTACATTTAGCAAAGAACTTTAGTTTATAACTTAACAGCGTTGTGTACTGTTTAATCATATAAAATTATATTATATATAGAAACTGCTTATATACTCTACAGTAGTAAGATATAAAAATATTTTACCAAGAAAATGATAAAAACTATTATTTTTTAATGGTGAAAATTTTTAAAGGAAAATAGTAGAGTAATATATTTTGATTAAACCGCGTAAAAAGTTTTATAACCTGTTTTATATTTAAAGATTTTGATAAACAAAAAAATTTAACTTTACAAAAAAAGATCATTTTTAAACTAACTTTACCTTTACTTTTAATAGTTAAAAAACTTTTTTCAATATAGAATTTAATAATTATGTTTATCATTTAATATTGTTAATAATTTCTATAAGTAGTTTTATAAGTTAGTTGTAGTGGTTTTTATAAACTCATACAAGACTTAAGTAAAAAACAGCATTAAATTTTATCTTATTTTAGTTGAAAATAATTAAAATCCTAAAAACTAATTTTAAGATTCTAAAACTTAAAAAAGTATTTTTTTACTTTTACCTTATTCTAAAATTTACGCGCTTTTAATACATTACAAACAAAGCTAGAAAAACAAAAAAATTAGCTGCTGCAACTTATAATTTTTTATGTAACTATAAATTATATGTTTTTCTAAACTCAGTATCCAATGTTGCACTACTGCTTTATTTTATTAGCAAAGTGTTCTACTAAAGCTGTCGCTAAAACAATGTAAAAACCAAAACAAAGTATCTAACAAGTGATACCGCAAGCATGATAAAAAGCGCTTTAAATCAAAGTAGTTTAAAGAGAAAAAGGAAGTAAAAAAGAAAAATGTCGTAAACTTTTAAAATAAGATTTTATTTAAAGGCTATAAGCTGTGTAGTATAGTAGTTTACTTTTGAGTATCTACTTAAGTAGTTTAACAACATCATTTTTCAATTACTTTTAGGTCTTACTAAATTTTATTTTTATAGTAAAATTTTATGCATATAAAAAAGTAAAAGTTAATAAACTTTTCGAAAAAAAAACTATATAACTGTTTTCATTTAATATTCACTTTTTTCTTTGTGCTAGTTGAACGTTTTATATTGACAATTTCCTTAATTATTAAATTTCGATTTTAACCTTAAAAATCATTATTTTTTACATGGATTTGTTGATCTAAAAGTACTACAAAATGTTCAGAACTGTTTTAAAACTATTTTACATTTAAAATTTATACTGTACTTACAATTTAATTTTGTGACACAAAAATTCGAAACGACATGCGCAGTTCTAAAACTTGATGAATTTCTTTCCTGAAACCAAAAAAAACTTTGCTTTGTTTAGTTTTCATTAGTTTAAATTTGCAATAATTTAACTAAGTTATGTGACTATGGGACACGTTCAAAATATACCCGCGATTACAATCCACCTAGTCAAATTCGAGAACCGCTTAGAAGGTAAGAGTTAGGGGTAACAGTGATAGTGAAAAATAATAAAAAATATATATAAAATGCATTTTAAAACACAGATAATATAAAAAAACATCGGGTGGATTTTGAACGCGGATGGATTTTGATAGTATACCATGTCTATAAAAGTATTTTGACATAAAAAAACTACGTAAATACATTAAACAGTTAATAATACAATATGTAATTTTTTAACTAGTGATCTACTGGATTTAGTCATTTTTTGCTAATATCCAGATCCGGCCAGACCAAAATCTAAATTTGCTGTTAAGTGTTCTGTTAATTTTATTTAACGTAAGTAGTACTACTTATGAAATAATCATTTCAAAATAACAAATGTTAAGAACATAGTTAAAACATTTGAAATGAAAAATTGTTCTCTCTTATCAAATTACGCAGCTAGGGAATGTTTATTTTCTACTATGTCTGGAAAGCAAAATCTTTTTTGGTAGAAGTTAAACATCAAAAGTTTTAAGGTGTTAAATTAACTTGTTCCTGATTTTGCCAAATCTTAACTTATGGTTATGGTAAATCACTGTTGTCGTTTGAACTTTTTATGATTTTTAGACTGTAGATATGATAAGAAGCTGTCTTAGATTTTACAACAAGTTTTGGCTCTTTTATGATATAAAACAAAACTGGGAAGGTACTTATATTTCATTGTAATAAAATTTCTAAAAATAACTTGCAAGTTTTTAGCACAAACCAGCTGAGTCGGTAATTTTAAATTTGATTTTAAGTAAGAAAAAAAAATTTCTTGTAACACTATTATTTCAAGTGTTAAAAATGATTTGGATTATAAACTAAGCTAGATATGAGGAGCTTCACTAGCTTTTACAGAATAAATAGACAAACTTTGCCAATACTTATTACTCTACGTTAGAGTGTATGAAGAATAAATATCTCCCTTTTAGTTTAGAATTAATATAAATAATCAAAGATAAAAACAACATTTTACTTCAAAACCAACAATTTTTATAAAAAATAAGTGATGAACAGCAGTTTGGTTTCAAAAATATTGACCTAAAAATTTCAAAGTTAAAATGTTGAACTGCGGGACAGTATTTTTTCAAACAGAATGCAGTATGTATTTTAAAATTTAGACAACATTTCAAGTTGAACGACAACGTTTAGCCCATATTCTCCCATGCATCAACTTAAAGCTGTTGCTAGTACGCTCGTACAAGCTAGCATGCTTCACTTTGAACATTTCACTTCGCGCAACCGTTTTGTCTTTACGGCTTTTGACATTGCACAACTTTATAAAAAAAAAAACAACTTTAGTGGTGCATAAATTTATTAGCGACAAACAAAATCTCGTCACGCCTCGAAGCTCAGACTTTCCTCCTCACCGTCGACACTCCTCCTCCTCCTCCGGAACGAACTCAGCACCAGCAGGAGCACTGCGACGACCGCGGCGGCCCCGACGAACCCGATGACCACGCCGATCAACCGGCTGCCACCGGAGCCCGTCGAAAGCGGTTCCGCTCCAGCGCATTGGTTGGCGGGCTTAAGGCAGATGTACGGGTTCTGAAAAGCAACAGGTCAGTTAGTACTTTACACAGCTGAGCAAGTTATTTGGAAATTAAAAACGGCGAGAAAAACGCAAAAAGAAAAATTCGTAAAAAAACCTTTTGCTCGCACCACGAGTCGTCCATCGATACCGCGTTCACCACTCCTTCGCGCAGCTCGGGTTTGAAGAAGGCGTGGGGGCATCTCGGCCACCTGGCGGATAAAAATAAAAGTAAACTTGACTGCCGTTAGACAAGAAAGTGTCGACGAACCTGTTGGCGAGCTGCTTGAAGTACACGGTGTTGTCGCGGTACAGCTTCGCGTGCCGCTCGTCGTCCCACCTTTCGTTGCTGGTGAACAGCTTGACCATGCTGTCGCCGTCGCCGTAAAAATCAACGCCGGTGTGGTAGCTCTTGCCTGCGGAAATATCACGAGTTGTTCACAAGTGTCAGAACGATTTTCTGAGACTTGAAATGAAAAGTTAAAAAACGATCATAAGAATAACTTGTGAGAAATTAAAAAATTATAGTTGATAAACAAAAATAGTTAAAAATTAGTATTTTGTCCAAATGTATTGGATTTTTGAGTAATTCACGTGAGTTACATAAAATTGAAATGCTCTTGCCAACCAAATTTTAAATTTCAACCACATACTTCGACGATTAAAAGCGTTGTCAGCCCCTATGCTAGATGATAATTTTAACCAAAAAAGCGTTACAAGAAAACTTTTATTTATATTATTATTATACAACATATCATCACTGGTTACAAAACAATGAAAAATACGAGTTTACATAAAAACTATTAAAAGTGTTTCACTACTCACATAACTCAAATAAATAAAACAAATTAAAACCGCACTGGCGCACACTTTAAGATACACTTTTGTTGAATTAAAAATAAAAAACAGACAAAAAAAACAAGACAATTATACAACAGCTTATAAAGCAAGTTTTAACAATAAAAGAAAATAACCAAGTTTAACAATTACTGTTATGCAGATTATTTAAGTACTTTCGATAAACAGTTACAAAGACATACTTTTTCATGAATTGAATTAATGTGGAGATATCATATATGATTAACCAATAGTAGATGCTTTCATTTTACGTAGTACGTTTGTTTATTATTTTCAAAAATAATTAGATTTTTAAGTATAGTTATAAAAACTGATGCACAAAACTTTTTACGGAAATAATTGAGCAATTTATTTACGACTTACCATAAGGAAAAGGGCAGTTGGGCGAAGTGGTGGCATCGACCAGCGCCTGAATGTCCTTTTGGTTGGTAAGCGGCGCCAAAATTTCACCGCTTTCGGCGCACTTGAGCTTTGCGGCGCCCCGCGTGACCTTTTCGTCGTGAATGGTGAAAAGACCAGTTTTGGTCTCAACCGAGTTCTTGCATTCGGGCATTATTAATTGTTTTGTTTTATTCGAAACCTGTTTGGTTTATTTTTTGTGTGACCTCAATTTTTGTGTACTGCACTTTAAATCAACAGTTGCTAAACTAAGTTCAACATATAAAATAAAATATAAATAGTTTACAAAATACAGCATATCGAAATCTAATTTTGTTAAGAAGTTATTGATTTGTTTTATCCAATTTTTTTCTTTATTGTATTATTTGTAACACTTCATCTATTGTTTCTCATAGATTGTAAAATAATGTAAACAAACATAACAGTTATATAAATCTGAAAAACACTTAAAACCGTATATA
This sequence comes from Thalia democratica, assembly GCF_965202585.1. Lineage (NCBI taxonomy): Eukaryota > Metazoa > Chordata > Thaliacea > Salpida > Salpidae > Thalia > Thalia democratica. The sequence continues at coordinate 93,435,461 of NC_139165.1, forward strand.
AAAGTGTTAAGTATTTTGCAGTTTAAAGTTTTATAAAAAATTACAGATATCTAGCTGTTTAAAAATTATAGTTGTTCAAAATTTAGATTTTGTTTTTATAATGAACAAGTTGTTGATGCATAAAGCATTTGTACATGATTTGAATCAATCTATCTGCAAAACATAGGTTAAACTTAAACACAAAAACTTCTGAGATTTAAATTTAATAAGACATGAAGAATAATTAGGTTTAAATATTTTTGCTAATCTAACTTAAATGCTACTTATGAACAAAAGCGTATATCAATTTTAATTTTACTAGCTGTATTTATTGCATCGTGTTTATGTATAAACTGTTATGTTTATACACAAAACTTAATTTACATTCTCCATAGCAATTTGCGAGACCAGTAAAGCTAATTATTGATCATCTTTATACAACTAGTTCATATACTACGTTTTGCAGTACAAGTCAAAACAATAATAACAATACTTTGTTCAAAAACAAAACTTAAGCAGTATCAAAAACTTAGTGATTTAGGTCGTTTTTATTTGTTGTAAATCGTTAAAGACGTCACTTAAAATATTGAATATACCAAAAGTACTTGAAAAATTTTGATAACAAAGTTTACATCAACACTTGTATACTAAATAAAAATATATGCTATATTTGAGAGTAAACTAATATTTAAGTACATTTTTTGTTTACCATATCAGAATAATTAGCAAATTCTGAAAAGTTTAAACGTTTTTAATAAACCTCGTTTAACTATAAGCTATTAGAAAACTTTTTTTGAACAAAATTTAAAAACTAGACCATTTAGCTTTATTTAATTCATTTAAACTATGGAAAACTTAAAAGTCCCAATTAAAAGTTCGCTGTATTAGCATCCGTATTACTAAAGTATCTTTTAAAGATAAAATAGTACAAAATACTTTACGTTAATTGCCAATATCAATAAAATATAAAAATTTCACAATATTAACATTGTGATCAAGTAGTTCAAATGACATACGTAGTATTAAATTAAGTTTAAGAAACAAAATTTGCTATATTCAGGGTTGCCACTTGGTTTTTCAAAAATTTTTCTAGGTTTTCCAAATTTCTTCCAAGTTTTTTTAAGTACACATTTTTAGGTCAATTTTTAGTTTAAACTTAAGTCTAAGGTAGCAAACTGTGTTATATAGTATTAAAACATTGAAAAGATAATGTAAAGCTACTTTAAATATGTATTTTAATAAAAAATATTTTGATGATTACAAAATTTTTTTGTATTTATATGATAAATATTTTAGGTCAATATGAAATTTTTACCACTGAAAGTATGAAAATTGTTAAAATTCCAGGTCTTTCCAGGTTTTTTAGTGACTTTTGATCAAAATTCCAGTTTTTTTTTAGGTTTTTTTTTTAAATGTCTCAAATTCCAGGTTTTTCCAGGTTATTTTTGCCTAAATTGTCAAATTCAAGGTTATTCTAGGTTTCTAGGTAAAGTGGCAACCCTGTATATTAAACAAAAGTTATTAAAAACTAAACATCATGTTAAAAACCACTAGAATATCTTTAATAGAACGCATTTTTCTATTGCTATATAAAAAAAAGATACGGTTTTTTACCAAAAACTTGTTTTCTTCAAGTATTAAGTTATAGTTTGACTTTAATAGCTATAAAACTTAAAGTGATATTGTCGCTAAATCTACTTGAAACTTAGTGCATAACCTTAATTTATTTATACTAACACTTTAAAAATAATTAAAAAGTTTTGTTTTTACAAATTACCTTGCATATATTATAAATTTAAAACAACACTATAAATAGTTTTAAATAATTAATTTTAGATATTATTAAACAGTGCACAGCACGGTACAAAAGTGATAATATATGTCTAATGTTAGAATATTGTTATACCATTTGTTGTTTTACATTTAAAATTAAAAAAACTATTATGAAAAAATCAAGTCAATTTGCTAAAATAATAAAAAAATCTGAATACATAAGGTCTCAGGGGTGTGTTTTGACTGTTTTTTTGTTTCTAGAGCGAGCTTCCAAAAAATAAGAAGAAAAGGGAAAAAAATGAAGCTTGATTATTCACTAAAAACGTTGTTTATAGAATCAGTTTTGCTTATTTGAAAAGTTATTATATAATGAATGTTGAATTCATTTCATAAAAAGTTAAGGATAACAAAGTTTCACTGGGTGGATTCAAAACTCAGTTTTTTATTTAGCCAACCAGTAAAAAGCTGCTTTTATCTTTTCAAAAGAACAAATTTCTGATTCTGTTTTGATATTCAATTGGTATAAATACTACAAACATTCAAACAAGATAAGCTACATTTCAAATTAAAACATACATAATAAAAATAGCTACGCGACAAAATTGCATGAAGACAAAATTGCACGAGTGACAATTTTGCACTAGTAACATTTTTGCAGTGAGGGTCATTTTTGACGAGATTAAAAATGTATAAAAAAATATTAAAACAAATAAAAAAAGTAACTAAAAACTAAATTAATAAAAGAAATCTACCAATCGAGGGTAAGGGTTAGAGGTAACAGTGTTAGTAAAATAAAATAAAAAGATTTATTTAACTAAATATGAATTAATACCAAAAAAGATGCCAATTGAGGGTAAGGGTTAGGGGTAACAGTGATAGTATAAATAATAATAAAAAAACTAATAAAAATTCTTATAGAAAAGAAAACTTATGGACAAACTAATAAATAAAAAAACAATAAAAAATCTACCGATCGAGGTTAAGGGTTAGGGGTAACAGTGATAATAAAAAAAAAACTAATAATGTTTAATAAAAAAAACAAAAAGTTTGTTTTCCGAATTTGAGTAGTCGTGCGACCTATATACCTAGATATTTGGATTTTTTATTAAATCTATAATGAATGTTATTTTGAAAAACGTTACTTTAAAGTTAGTTTGAAAAGATCACGATAAAAAATAGAGTTTTGAATTCACCCGTTTCACTTGCAAACAACTAAATGTCAGCTGAAATAAATTTAGATTTGAAATTTTATTGTAATGTCATAACGAAGAGTTGTTACAAAGTTACACTTTTGCTAAAAGAAACTTCTTTCTTAGTTGCTAAAAGTTTCCATTTAAAAGGTTACATGACAATTCAAATTCGGACAACTCAAATTCCGATAGTTCAAATTCTTAAAAAAATATTTAGAAGACTATATCTCAATAAGTAATATTAATTTGAAAAAAAAAATACATATTTGGATCTTATTGATATCTACAGGAAACTTTCTCTTTTTTTAAATTCTAAAATACTTTTCAAGATGTTTTAAAATTACTAAAAACAACTATGTTTTTTACTTTATTTAAGCAACATCTCAAAAAATATTTATTGTCTTTCAAAAATAAAAAACGGCTTGTAGATACTAACATGACCTACATATGTATATTTTATTTTTTTAAAGTATACATTACTATTTTATTTGCGGCTGTTTCAATTTTTTTAAGAACTTGAATAGTCGGAATTTGAATTATCTGAATTTGAATAGTAGTGCACCCATTTAAAAATGATATTTAATATAAATAAATAATTGTTATGCATTGTTTCAGAATTAACAGTAATATTTTGCTTTAAAATTTTCAATGTATTATTGAAGTTTAATTACAATTAATTTATTGTATAAAATAAAATTTTGTGAAGCATTTAATATTTTTTAAACCGCATAGCAATTGAAAAATAAATTGTTAAAAAAGTCCACACATATACAACAGATTTTCAAGTTTTTTTCTTATAGCTTACTAAATACTGACCATGTCACTTAAACAACTTTACCACTTTATCAATATATGGAAACTGTAACAGTTTATTTAAACTTTTATTAAATTAATATGTTTCAAATAATTATTTTGTTTTTGTGTATGTATCAATCACTGGGTTTGGAACTTAAAATGTTCAACTCTGGGGTTTTATAAAACCAGTTACTACTTTTTGGTGTAATAAACCCAAACTGTGTGGTCAAAAACTAGCCTGAATTTCAAAAAAAAAATTAAGTAACAGTATAAATCAAAAACTAAAAGAAGTTTGCTGTTAATCAGGATAGGTACCAAAAATAGCAAATTAATAACAAAAATTTAAAAAAAATAACTTTTTTAGGAGAAAAAGCTAAATCAAAAAAAAATCTAGCCTAAATTTGGAAAAATATTCAAAATAGAATGAGTTTTGCAAAAAGTAAACTAAAAAAAAAGCCCAAGTTTTTAGATTTTTTTTAAATTCTAAGGATTTGCCTTATTTAGTTTAAGTCAGCCTGAGCTTATGAATAAAAATTAAATGGCTTATGTTACCCTAAGTAACTTGAGTGTGTGGCAATCCTTTTCTTAGAGAAATAAAAAGTTGTTCAAACCTCAGTAGAAATACTAAGGCTGTAAGTTTAAGCGAGGCTAAAACATTGATGTACTAAATTTTCTGAAGTTTTTAGTATTATTTCTGGAATTTTTTGCAATAAAAGTAATTAATTAAAACTTTTTCTGTATAATATTCTAAAAACAATAATAACATTTCTAATGTCTACTTTTCTTAGAGTTTCCAACAGATTAATTCATCTTCATAATAAGTAAAAAATAAGCAAATTAAATTATATAACTACAAACACATATAAGATTTTATTTAATTTATTTTTATCTGTAACACAATGTAAGAAATCTGGTTAAATATTTTAAGTCTTAGCTCAAAACAGTTCAAAGGTTTACGTGTAAGTAGATACTGTGATGAAGCCAAACAACAAAAGTAACAATGTGGCTAAATTTAAATACCATAATGTAAAAGTTAAACACCATGGAATGCATGTAAACTACTGCATAATATAAGCTTAATCGTACTGCCTATAAAAGTTTAAACAACAAAAACTTCTCAATGTTTACCCCTAAACATTTTAGTGTTTTGTATAATTAGTAATGTTTAGTATTTTTTTTATTTTTATGTACTAAAAAATACTTTGAATTAAAAATTATCGCTATTCTTCTAAAAACAGTTTCAAGTCAGCTTTTGGTTAAAAAAGTTTATATTTAGTATCTCTTCAACATTCTAAAGTCTTTTTTTATTTTCTAATTCCAACAATATCCTACCTTAAACGACGTTGCGATTTTTTTTGTAAAATACTTACTATTAAACGATATATATATATAAAATTTTGGTTTTTGTAGTAGTTTTTACTTTAACCTGCACAAGCCTATCGACTTAGGGTCAACAATCCTTGAATTCTTTGCTCTAACTTATGATAAATTGTCAAAATATTTTATTAAAGTATTGCTTTTTTACTGTAATATATTTTGTGTAAGCTATATTAACTAATATTGTTTACTTGTTTTATCCCTGATAACTAATGCTACTTGTTTTGTTGTCTCAAACACTATTGTGTTTCAATTTTATAATTCACACCAATATTTTTTGATGCTTTGATTAGTTTTAAGCAAGCTACTTATGTTATTTAAAACGATAAATTTTCTTAATTTGATATTTTAATTACAAACAGTTCCAACCGGTCTTCATAAATTAATAATATTTTAGTAAGCTTTTTCTTTTTCGTTGCTTAAAAAGCTTGTCATATCAGTAAAAATGTAAAGATTTTTTTCTTAATTTTTATAATTTTAAATACATGGCAATAAAAAGAAATTATGAAAACAAAGTTTGAGTAAATATTTTTAAAATTGCTAAAAATGTGCATGTCTTGTTGTTCTTTTCCAAAGCTTATAAGTAAAGTTTGTAATTTTTAAGTCAAAGTTCAAAGCTATTAAATTTCCACTAGTACTGCTCGATCTATTCTAACTATTTCCGTCATTTTGATAGATTTTTATTATTGTTCTTTGTGTTGAAATTAGACTTTGTTTAGTTTTAAACCTAGGCATGTTGAAATAGTTTAGAAAAAAAACTTCCTTGTTGAACTATTTTTTAAGAAGTTTAGACTAATATAATACTTAAGCCTAAATAAATGTATCTTGATTCTAAAAATAAAAAAAGAATCATAAGACTCTTAACTGTTTTGTTCATGCTTATTTACTTAAATTTATTTTTGTGATAAATGTTTTAATTAATCTTAATAGTTTAGTAGTTTTTTATTAGTTGGTTTTTGTTTTACTTTTCAAAAGACTTCACGATTATAAACTGTAATTATAAAGTGTTTTGTTTTATATTTAGTTATTGCTTTTTACTAACTGGTTAAACTATAAACTGAAGTATTGATTGTTGTTAAAGTTTTATTTTTTGTTTAGTGGAAAATTTAAAACAAATATACGAAGCTATTTATACGAAACACTAGATAATTTAACTTTTAGCATTAATTTATACAATTTTTTAATCATTTAAAAGTCTTCAGTTTTTGAATACGACATAGTTCCGAAGCTTAACATTTTTTAAATTATACTTTAAAGGTTAAAAACGGAGATTTTGAAAATTACGAATAAATAGTTATAATTCTACATTTTAAGTAATTTTCAGAGAGTAAAACACGTAAACACTCGTCAAATCTTTGCATCAATGTTTAATAAAAATTTTAGTTATATTAGTACTTGTGCAGCTACAGTTTTAAAGTATAATACTCATGTAGCTATATGAACTCTAAAAAAACTTCAACTTTTATGTTAGTACTACTTGTAATTTATGCGATTAAGAAAAAGCTTTTTTTATTTAAAACATAATTTAAACAAAAAAATATATATTTAAAAGTTTCTGTAAGATGTAATTTGCAAACATTAAGTATGTTTTTTAAACATAACTATTATGTTTTTAATCCTCATTTTAAACAAAAGTGCATAACGTCTCATCAACTTTTTGTTGAAGGATTTAGTATTTCTTATACAACCATTGTGACATCATAGTGGTACGAAAAACGCTTTATCAGATAAAAAGTAACAGTAGATATATGTAGTTTTGAAAACCACAGAGTTGCTAAATGATGGTTAATAAGTTCACTAGCGCTGAATACATTGTTTATTTTAAAAGTAATTTTAAATTAAAGACAAAGTTATTAAAAAAACGAAAAGGAATTCTAAAAATATTACTGTTGTTACTTTTGTAATTGTTTGATGCAAGAATTCAAATAAACTTCGTTGAGTTTTTTTTTGCAATATTTTTTTCTTGTTGTTTTTATAAAATTTTGGTACAAAAGTACCTATATTTTTGTTTTATTTCAAAACCTTAATTTTTCATGAATTATTTTAAAACTTTACAAGTTTTATACCATTTGTCTACTTTTGAAAAACTTAATTGTAAGTTTTATAGACTTAAAAAAATATAGTTAAGGAATAACTTAATATTTTATCAAAAATATAAAGAGTAGAAAAGCTGTATCAATAAGAACGGAGTTTTATTTTTCTTAAAATTTTTGCAAATCTTTGTCTCACAGTACTTAAGGTATTTATTGTCTTACTTGTCAAATATCAATGCCAAGGCTGATTTTTAACAACTTACACCATTAGCTTGTTATGTTTAAATTTTTTAGTGTGTTTATAAATTTCAAACAAAAAACATTAAAATATTCATTGTTTTTTATGCTTGAAAGCAGGGGCGTCGCGTGGGGTCATTGGATGGAATGGTCCATCTAAAAAACTTCCAAAAACATCAAAATGTGTTGAATTTATTATTTCTAAATTAAATTTTTTTTAAACAGTTTGTTGTAGTTTAAGTATTTCTATCTTACTAAACAACTAGTGTTGAAAAATATAAAATTAAGAGTTTTTTTTTCAACTTGTATTTTACAAACCCTAACAACAGTACCACGCTTCGCCATTGCTTGGTAGTAACTACTCATAAATAAAACTTTCTATTTTATATTTTGATAGTTTTATGCAACTATAGTGATTAAAACTTAAAGTTTTTCAAAGTTTTAAAATTAAGCTAGTTTTTAAAAATAACAGGTCTTTAAGATTTAGTTAAACAACTATTATTAACATTTATTCGTTTGAAACTTAACTAAGTCAAACTAAGACATTTGTTGATTTAAACTTAATCAAGATATAAAAAAATTACATCGAATTTTGACATAAATTACAAAATTAAAGTTTTTTTTTTACTTTTATGTAAGGTATTTAAAATAACCTACAAAATGTTTGAGCGATTGTATTTTAGTAAATTAAAAATCGAAACAACTCTATAACTTTATATAGATTTAGTTCGGTTAAATTTGACACTTTATAGATCGTAATAAGTAATTAATCTCAAAAATATCTAATCTACTTAGATATTAACACAATTTTTTTTTCATGCTAAAGACATTACTAAAGTATTTCTAATCTAACTTACACTTTAAACTTTATTTATTACTTAATAATTTTACAAAGCAAACAATTTAAATAAAAACAAAACATTAGAAAGTGCATCATAAATATTATGAATATTTATGCTGTTTATATTTATAAATAAATATTCTAAATATTTTGAATTATGTTATATTTATCACATTGATAATCTTTTAACCGTTGCCTTTAAATAGTTGTACTCTAAAGGTTAAATAATTAAAGACCTTTATACAAAGTTTATAGAATTTATAAAAAAAAATTAATAAAAACATTTTTTTGGTAGTTTCCTAAATTGATATTTAGGTTGTTCCTAAACTAACTCGATAATATAAAACCCCTTATATAGTTATAATTTATGTATATTTTTTTTATGTTGTTTCAACTTTTTGTGCTGATTTGATTTCCATTTTAAACTTTTTATTTAACTTATAATAGCTTCAAACGTTTATTTGCCTAAACAACTTAGAATAATCGCTTATTCCATCACGCATTAACGCTATAAATTCACTTTTTTATTATTTTCTGACAAATGATATCTCATAATTTCATAACATTTTATTTTTAATTAATAGGAGTTGGTAATGCCCATGCATACCTTACACAGTAGTTGTTGTTATCAACTGTGCATCAACATCAATAAATAAAAAGTCAACAGCCTAAAAATTTATTTTCATTGAGATTCATAGAAAGTTTGTCGATGTAATTCACTAAATGTCCGTGGTATTTCCGTTGTGGTTCTAAAAAGTAAAAGTTAATCAGCATTGGAAAATTTTGTGATTTTGAATTCGATAGTGATGATCAATCTGGCGTAAAATATTGTTCAAATTTAAAACATAACAACTGCAGTACGAAAAGTCCAAAAAAAATACTTGATGATTAATAAGACTGCGGAGAATGCAAAAAAAATCGATTGGTTTACTGAAAGAAATGATTGGTAATACTTAACTTAAAAAAATGTATTTTGGTAGCGGTATCAGAAATTTGTTATCTTTAGTTCAATCGTAACAAGAAAAATAAAAGAAAACTACTGTCAAAAGTTCTATAAACTTTTACATTTTGTACTAATTTAAGTTTGTCATGTTCAGAAATAATGTTTGGCTTTGTATTGTTTGCAATTACAGCTTTTTCAAAATGTTTTTGTAGAAACTATGGAAGAAAATATTTCTAGTGACATAACAGTGCTGCATCTTATGCAATTGTTTTTATTTTGACTTTGTTTTTATTATAAACTTCATTGAACACAATTGTATTAATAACAGGTTTTCGGCTTTATACTATTTATAAACCATTTAAAAGTAAAGAAAAATTATTTTGCTTGTTTTTTTTATTTTTTATGTTCAGTTTTTATCATACCTTTTTTGTTAAAATCAGTTCTTTAAAAAATAATTAGGTTAAAAACGAATTCTTGACCAACAAAGTGTTGATCGGATTAACATATTAGTTTATCTCTAAGAATTAGTTTAAAAAGTTGAACTAGTTTGGCCTGATTTTAATCCAGACACAAGTCCATCTTAAAATTAAAAAAAAAACTTAAAGTTGAATGATTGTTTTTTTAACATATTAAAAAATTTGAACTTTCTATTTAAATACAACATCGAAAAAAAGAAGAAGCACCTTTTAAGTTTTTCTACCTGTTTTTTTTTTCCAAAATCTTTAGTTCCTTCAATATATTCATTCATCTTGATGAGTTTCAATTATGTTCTAATAACTTTCATATCAATAACACACGCTTTGATTTTTAAAAGTCAAATTCATAAGTCGGTAAGGTGTTCTGATAGTAAGTCAAAAAAAAGCATACGAAGCTAAGGGCCTGAGTATTATTTATTATATTTACAGACGTTACTTTTTGCCTCCAGATTATTTAGTTTTCGTTCAGAAGCTTTTACGGCTACCCCGTTCTAAATATTAAATTTTCTTTTAACTTATACCGGCTTTTACATATAATAACTTGGCTTATTCCCGTCTTGTACTAAAACTTGAAACTTTTTCGTTTATAACCGTTTTATTCATCATTTCATTACAACTATTGTTAATTATTTCATCAATGAGCTATTGCTTTTATGTTAGTTGTAAGGTTGTATGAAAAAATTATTAAACATAGTAGTCAAGAAAATGCGGGCCGTATTTATTACAATAGTTGTAATAATCAATAAAGTATTAAATAAAAATCAATTTTTTACACAAAAACGTGGTACAAAAGCAATAACAAAGCATAGCAAACATAATAGTTATTGAAAAGTAAATTTTATTGTTAGTTTTTAACATATTTTTTATTTATTGTTGTTTTTAGAAAGTCAGTTTTCAGCTAAAAAGTACCCTGCGGACCGCAATTTGCAGACCTATTAAGATAATTATTTTTAATTTTATGGTTAGCAATAGAAATAGTTTCTGATTTTTACATCAGGATACCATATGAATACTTGAATCTTAGCAAAAGGTGGCAACGTCTTAATAAAAGTAATAAACAAAAAACTAATTTAACTTATTTTAAAATAAAGTCATACAAAATTAATTATTATAAAAATACTTATTTAGGGTAATTATACTAAAACTAGTATCACTATAACAATACTTATTGACATACTTATATAACAGCTACCTAATGAAATAGTTTAGTTTAAAAAAAAGAACAATTTTGTCATAAAGGTCAAATGCTTCATATAAACAAAATACATTTTAGTAATTTTTTTTAAAGTTTTTTTTTAATTGTTGTTATGAGTTAAATAAAGTTTCAAATAATCAAAATTAACGTAAAATATTTATGGTTTAGAACAAAATTGTACAATATACTTTTTTTTTATTTTAAAAATCATTAAGAAAAAAAATAATGAAAATAATTATATAAAATGAATAACAATGACATCACAAAATTTTATGCTGAACATTTAATACATTTCTAAAAAAATAACTGTCCTGGAAAAGACGTTAAAAGGTATCCAAGTGATGTCCGACTCGATAACCGAAAGGTTTTTTCGTTCACTAGGTCCTTTAAACAAACTTTTAAGCTCTTTTTTTCGTCGATCAATAAACTATACTCAAATGTAAAAATTAAAAGTGTCTTAGCTTTTTATTAGATCTACGCAAATCCTACACCACTAACATTTTATTTTGTTATCTCATTTATAATGGTGTAAGGTATATTTTTTGGAAACATTTTAACAGTCCGGAACTAAAACTCACCTTTTAAATCTCAAACAACTAAATTCATAATAGTCAGAATGTCATATTAACTTTAATAGAAGTTATTGTAATACCACATCTTGTAACAGAGTCTAGACCAGGGTTTCCCAAAGTGGGCCAAGTAGCCCCCTTTGGGGCCATGACAGATATTCAGGAGGCATTGAGAGGCCATGAGCAGTAAAGGAGCTACAGGAGGGCAATGAGATCATAATTTGAAACTTACACTAGATATTTTGGAGTTAAAGATTAAGAAAAAAATAGTCTCAGGTGTTTTAAATGGTATTTTTGAAACTTACACTAGATATTCTGGAGTTAAAAAAAGGTGTTATGTAAGGTGTAACAAAAAAGTTTTAATGGTAGTTTTTTGAGTAATAATGTTGGAGGGGCCAAAACTTTTTTTATTTCTTTTAAGGGGGCCATTTGAAAAAAGTTTGGGAGACCCTGGTCTAGACAGTTTTTGTTTAAACTGTTGTACATATTTTTGTTTTTCTTAATGAATTTTTTAAATAAATTTGATTAAAATTTGCGTTATTCTTAAAATATATGTAAAAATATTGTAAAACCTTGTTTACTACGATAGGTTTCAAAATGCAAGCAGTTTGAAAAAATAAAAAAAAAACATAAGAATAGATAACAGAACGCTTTATAGTTCATATATACTATGTTAAATTGTACAACTTTTTTTAGCAGTAAATAAAAAGTTTAAATTTGTAACTAAATACGTACGATATTTCCAAAATGTTAATTTTATTTGGTTATATAATATATGTTAAATTCTAAATATATCTTTTTTTTCGCATTTCTATAAAAAGGTTTGATAATTTTTCTAATCGGTAGAACTGATACGGTAATGCTTTGTGCATGGCAGGTCGATTTATTTGACATAGACCTTTCAGTACGATTTACTTTTGTTAAAATAAGTATCTTTAAATGTTCTTTATGTCGAGAGAAATTTTTACTAATAGAAGCTGAAAGATAGCAAAGTAAAAACCTTAGGCGTGTGAGGTCATTTTTAGCTCGAGAGCAACTTAACAAAATGATTAATATTGAGCTTTTTGATAACAAATGTGGCTTTCAAAAATGCAAACTCATTTATTTTACTTCATTGTAATGCTTTAAAAATAGTACAAACTTGCGGTTAAAGACTTATTAAAATAGTTAACCATTTTTTAATTCTGCAAAGATTTGTTTTTTAATCTTGCATAGAATTTGTCCAACACATTTGATAAAGGAATGAAAAAATAATTTCGAAGTGCAGTATTACACATTGAAAGTTTAAGTGTTTTTTAATTAACTAGATCCGTATCATGATTTCAAAAAGAGATCTAGATCTGACTGAATCCTAATTCTACGGAATTATTAGATGACTAAATAAAACTTTTTAAATAATAGATGAAACAGTTTAACACAAAGCGCACAAAATAAATCTAATTTAAAATGATGTGTTTTTATAAGCTTATCTGCGAACGTTATTTAAGACCCAAGCTAAACAAAAAGGTTGTGAAAGCACTTCAGTTGTTTTTTCTCAGCTTGGAGTAGGTCGTATGTGGTGTGACAAGCTCAAGTCGAAATTTATGTTTTGATTATATCACTTCGATCAACAGACCACCGGCCTTAGGTAGACTGAGACCCTGGTTTCGTTTTTATCGATACTCATCAGTCAGTCGCAACCGAAAAAACTGATTCGTTTTGATGTTTCCTTGATCGTTACCAAAGCGAGCGTTTCAGCTGTCTTGCCAAGTGGACAATGTATTGAACGTTGCACGGCAAAAGGACAATGCTGACGTCACTGACCATACCAATAATCGGTTGCTTTATGTTTATAGTAAAACATGATATACCGCATGTTGATTGACGACTGCAGGTTTTCGGTTGTGGCTGACTGACAAGGTTGAACCCTAAACTTGAGCTTGTCTCACGACATACAAAAGTGCAGGCCAAGGCTTTATGTTTACTTTGATATATGCGACTATAGAAAGCTTTTATTAAGGTCTAAACTATATAGCCCGCGAAAGACTGTTTTGTTAAATATGAATTATCATATGGAAGCAAATATAAACATATAACAAATACAGTGCTTCCTCGCTAATCCGGTCCTCGCTAATCCGGTTCCTCGCTAATCCGGCCGGTTTTGGTCGAGAAGTCGACTTATTTACTTTAGAGGTTTTAGCGTTTAATTTCATTTTACTTCGAAAAAGTATTCAATTTACGTTTTATAAGTATGCAAGCAATATATTGTTACGTCATAATAAAGTATCATTTGTATAATCTTAAGTTTTTTTTGATACTTATCCCCCTCAGTTGTAACAAACTTGTTTATTATTCATTTGCAATTTTTCTGTCTTTGCTAAGCAAGTTACACTTTAATATACTACAATCAACATATCTGGTTAAAAAATGGATAAGACAGCAAAGAAGCGAAAACGCGTTTGACTAACAATTGAAAACAAGTTAAAAGTTTGCGAAATGGCAAACAATAATGTGCCTAAAGCTGTTATAATGAGCCAGTTTACATTAGTAAGTCAACTTTAAATGACATTTTGAGAGGCGAAGAAAAGTTCAAAAAGTTTAAAGCCGAAAAGGAGGAGCTGGGACTAATTGGAGCTGCTAAAACGGCAAAAAAAGTAGATGGAGGCGTAGATAATTTGTAAAAATAGCGATATTTTGTTCTTATCCGGCCAAAGGCAAATCCGGCCGTATTTTCAAAAAATTCTTGCCCAACTTGGTCGGATTAGCGAGGAAGCACTGTACAGTACACTTTTTGTTTCACCTTATTTCTAAACCAGGGTAAAACTATGTTATTTTTCAAATCTACACTAAATTGATTTACTATGCAAACATAATGTGATGGATAATAATACATTTTAAATAGTAAAACATTAATTTATTTCAAAATTAGTTTTGATATGATAATAATGTTGTAGCAATGAAGTTTAAGGACTCATAAAAACTTAGAATATGTTTCGGTAAATTAATATATTTTTAAGATTTCAATTTCTTATTTATCACAAAATTTGATACACACTTCACTTCGTATTCAAATAAATACCACATAAGTAAACAAGTTTGTTTATTTAAATCCAATTGACATTTAAACTGACAAAAAACATCAACAAACTTCATAATTAATATTTGAACAACACAAAAAATTATTTGAAACATTTAAATTGACAAAACCGAACATTTTTCATCGTTTTAAACTTATAATTGTCTCAAATACAGCAGAGAGGTTCAAAAAGTAGAATGTCGTAAAAATTAAAAAAAGAATGAATAATTAATTTGGTAGCGTTTAAAATCGTGGTTTGTAAACGTGAGAGTATATAAATGTGGAAATATAATTGAACTAATTAAAATAAAAATTATAAGAAACAAGTTAACTTGAACGCGAACTTATAAGTTTGAAAGGTAACAAATGACTTGAAGGTACTCATACCCGAAAACTGCACACAGCTTATTTTGTTTCTAAGTAGGAAAAACGAAAAGTTGTTCGCTGGATCCGTTTCAGAGAACTCGTTTCGTTCTCGGCAAAATAAAGAGGTGAAACAATTTTCTCTTCATCGCTTCAGGTAACCGATAATGACGTCACAACTCGAATTTAACACGTCATCGTTACCAGGTCATTTGCATATTTCGCTGGAGGGACATGAAGTAAACCTGTGAAAAAACTTTTTAAATAAATGTTATATCAATAAACTTTAAACTTTTACAAAAAAACTGAGACATCAAGTTGAGAATTTTTTGAAGTTTTCAACATGTTTTCACACAGATGTACGACTTGTGTAAAATAATCTAACATAAGTAAATATTAAAAGTTCCATTTTTTCACCTCCATCGAAAAAGAAACCAACAGCAGCTTGTTTAGATTTTAGGTATTTTACAGTAGTAACCGACTGTATTTATACACAAAAAAATTAACTTGAAATCATACCAACTTGGCTGAATAACAAACTTACAAAATACGAATTGTAGTAACTACATGTTATTTAACTTCAAACTTAAAGTCCGTTTCGATTCCTATTTTCAATCTTGAATTATTCATATCAAATTTAAACTATTTTGATTAATTCTAAATAACCTTGTGAGTAAAGAATTTCAATGACTGAATACATAGTTATTTTGATAATAAATTAAATTCTACACAAGTAAACAGGTTATGAAACTGTGTTAACAACTTCAAACTAACTTGACTGGAGGAGGCGGACTGCAAGCTGGCGAAGAACACCTTGTCGTTCCTCTCGCACAAAAACTTCAAACGTTGCGCCCTCTTGTGCATGAACACCCCGTCCAACCTCCCCTGCGCCACCGACCTGATCTCAATCGCCTTCTCCCCCCACCCCATTATCTGACCTGTTAAAAAAAGTTTGAGTCACAAAAAATTAGCTCAAGTTCATAATCACTGTTCAAAAACTCGTTTTCATAAGCGACAACAAAAATAAAAAAACAATCGCCCTTTTTTATCGCCTTTGATAACCAAAACTGACCCCAATTGGGCGATAACACCAGCTTTAAGAAACCCTGGTTTCGATGTACAAATCAAAGCCTCAATTGTATGCACAATTAATTGATATCGAAAACGAGCAATTTAGTTACTAGTGGTAGTTATAAATTTAATTTTGTTTTTAAGTTAGGTCAAAACACTTTTATGAAATAAAAAAAAAAAACTTTCAAATACTCAACTTTGCAAATTTGATTATTTTTTTTTTAATTTCGATACTGTAAAGTATACTTAAGAATCTCCTAGAAAGAATCTTTAATCGTTATCTTTCATAAACAATTATCAACCAACCGCTCCTGATGAAAGCGACGCTGGTGGGGGTCTCTCCCCACTGGAGCACGATGTCCTTGGTGATGTCGGCGTAGGTGTTGCAGTACACGCCCTCGTCCTCGTAGCACAACAGCATCTCCGTTCCCTCCGTGTTCGGCAGCAGGATGATCGCGTGCGGCGTGATCGGCGCCGGGATCTGAAGTAAATAAAATTGTTTTTTTTTTTGTTTAAAAATTTTGATAAAGGTGACATACGCAGGTTTATTGGTGCTGGTATCTAAAGAAAATAATAAATTGTATTTTTAGATCATTTGAAATTTTTAAAGTTGGGAGATGGGTGCCATACAGTATTCTGTATAAATTTTAATACTTTGAAGATTACTAATATTTCACTCATCGCATACTTGTAGTAATAAAATTTAGTGTAACTAGTTAAGAATTAAGCATGTAATATACACAAAATACTTAAATTCTTATTACAAAAACATTTATTAAAACAATATAACAATTTTCAACTAACATGATCGGGTAAATAAAGGTCGTAGTTTGATCCGCTGTCAACATCAATGGCGTGGAATCCGCTTTGCGATCCGTATAATAACTGTTAAATTAAAGTTGATGTTAAAAACCTCATAATAAGTTATTATTAAACTTTTTATTTACCATTTTTTTATGTTTCATAGATAATTGAAATGTATAAAAACTGTATTATAAAACTTGATGTTAAAAACCTCATAAAACATTACAACTGAGAAAGAATCATAGTTTGAAAAAAAAAACCTAATAAAATACCTTCATATTTAATTGAACTAAAAAAATTGTTTATAAATTGAAATAAAAAACACAATTAAATACAAATAAGATTGTTATTGAAGAATTTTGTTACTTTACATAGATAATTGAACTGTATGTTTGTGCCAACAAAAAATTAAATAGCATCTGTTTGTAAGCTTTTACTTAGATAATAAACATTAAGAACATAAAATTAAAAGCTTGACATAACAGTATATATATTAATATAGAAGTATATTGTATATAGAAATATATATATTTTTCTATTCATCAGTAGAGAGCTTGTAGAGACTAAAAAGCACAAACTAAAACAAAATAAATTCGTGTGCCAATAAAAAGGTCACTGGCATCTGTTGTTAAGTTTTATTGGAGATTATAAATATAAAAATAAACTGAAATATGCTTGTTAAAGTCAAAAAGCCAACTTAACAATTAAGAACAACAAATACACAAATATTTTAGCTATTGCAAAAAATAATGAAACTTGACTAACTCGATTAATTAAACTGATTAATTAAATTATTAAATTTAATTAATTTCTGGGAGATTATAAATAATTATGTATATTGCAGATAAAAGTTACATAAATAAACTTCCAATTCAAACGTACTTTCAATCTGCTGCCCTCTTCCACGGTCAAATCAACGATCAGGGGTTTGTGGGGCAGGTCGCTGAACGATTTGAACGCCATGAACTTGTGGTAGGGTCTGGGCGCCCACGCGTACACTTCAATGTTGTTGCGGAGCGCTATCACCAGAAACTTGATGCGCTCGTATCTGTGTGTAAAATCATCACTTTTAATAATGCTAACTTTTCTGTTTAGAAATTCAAGTGTAAAAAAATAATTAGATTTTAAAATACTAGTAGATCCACAAATCAAACTAAGATTCTAGATTATAAACTAAACTAAAAGTAAATAAAAGTTTCTTCAACTATGAGACTAGTGCACATTATCCTTAAGAACTGTTATTAACAAGATGAGCCTTTTTTGTCCAGATTGTAGTAAAAAATTTCAACATTAAACATTATTCATTGACGGAGATTGAGCAAAAAACTATAATTAAAGCAATTAAACTAGTAAGAGAAAGCTCTGAATCAGGATTTTCTAAACTGGGCCAAGTGACTTGGGACCATTACAAAAATTAAAGGGGTCAAGAGCAGCAAAGGGGCCAAAGGGGGGGGGGGCATGACCATTAATGGGGCCACTGAGGGGCCATGAGGTCATAATTTGAAACTCACACAAGATATTCTGGAGTTGATGATGAAGAGAAAAAAAAAAGTCTTAAGCGGTTTTAATGATAGTTTTTTTGAGAAATGTTAATGTAGGGGGCCAAAGGTTTTTTAATTTCTTTAAAAGAAGTTTAAAAAAAAGTTTAGGTGATCCTGCTATAAATACTATGGTGGCATAAAAAAGTTATCAAAAACTGCCAATTTTGTACTGTTTAACTACCAAAATTTTTGAATTGAAAATAAAAATAAAATCAAGAAGTCTATTTTTCGTGGAGATAATGTAAAATACTATTGTGGCAGTAAAATAAAGAAACTAACTTGACGACTTTGTACTGAGTGCATCCTTCAAGATCTCCGATGGGGCTGAACTCTCTCTTCTTGTCCATTTCAGGATCGTTGTGGAGGATCTTGTTGCGCAGCCAGTTCAGGTAGTACACCCTCAGTTTGTTCTTCTTGCCTTTTGATTGAAATAAAAAATATTAATTTAATTTGTTAGATTATGATTTATTTAGTTATTTAGTTCAAGTAAAACACACGCAGTTTGTTCTTCTTGCCTGAAGTGGTGAAAACAAAAATAAATAAACTTTAAGAAAATAAGGATTTTGTATATACTAACGTGAGAAAACAGTGATTTTTAAAATACGTCAAAATTATATGCTAAACTTACTCTCAGTTTGTTGCTTTTACCTTTCGATTAAAAATTTTTTTTGTTCGAGTAAGACAAAAACATTTTAATCACGTTTTACTTATTTACATTGAAAATGATTAAATTTTAAAAATTTAAAAACTGAGATTAAGCAGGTAGAACACCCCCAATTTGTTCTTCTAACTGTTTGATTAAGATAAAACATTTTAATAAAACTAACCAACAAATGTTTAAAAAACTTAGATCACAAAAAAATATAAGTAAAAAATATTTTGGAAATTAATTTATATTAAACTTTTTACAGATATTGTAAACATATGATTTTATAAAATAGCTGCTGCGTTCGCAAAACAAGTCTTTTCACTATAAACACACAGAACCTTAAAAACTCAAATATGTACCTTACCAAGTTCATACAAAAACAATTAACTTGATTGCTGTTAACCATATATCTATATGTACTCATAAGCACTGTAATATTTTCCATAAACTGAAACAAATCATACTAGATATAGAAACAACAATATTAATCACTAAACTGATAAATTTAAATATTTATTAACAAAATACTTATTTTAAAAAAATTTAACATAAAATTACATAACAGGTTGAGATTCCAGGTTTTTTAGTGATTTTTGTTCAAAATTTCAGGTTTTTTTCTAAATTTCTCAAAATCCAGGTTTTTCCAGGATTCCATGTTGTTTGGCTACCTTGTATATACATATTTTCTAAACAACTGAATTACACCAACCAGATATGGTAACAACGAGGTTGAGTCCTTCCAACACGTCAACCTGCTGGAACCTCCTCCTGTTTATCAGCGGGTAGACTTTACCCTGGCCGCTCCTGTCCAGCAGCATCATCCCGTTGTCGGTACCTATCAGCAGGTTCACTCCTGTGAAAATATTAAAAATATTTGTATCAGCAGGTTCACTCCTGTGAAAATATTAAAAATTTAAATATTTGTATCAGCAGGTTCACTCCTGTGAAAATATCAAAAATTTTTGTATCAGCAGGTTCACTCCTGTGAAAATATTGAAATATTTGTATCAACAGGTTCACTCCTGTGAAAACATTAAAAATTTAAATATTTGTATCAACAGGTTCACTCCTGTGAAAATATTAAAAATTAAAATATTTGAATCAGCAGGTTCACTCCTGTGGAAATATTAAAATTTAAATTTTTGTATTAACAGGTTCACTTCTGTAGTAAGTGTATAAATTATTATAACAACCATACTGTTAGTTATTTTATTCATATTTAACTTTAAGTATTGAAACTATTATTTTGAGCAATGTTTCGATTCACAAGCTTATTCCGGCAAATCTTAGTAAGTTAAAGTTTCTCACTAAGATTTTTATAAAAAAAAAATATAATTCTTAAAATCTGAAACTTAATTGATAATAAATTTTCTGTATGCAACAAATATTTACAAATTTTTAATAAAACCACTACAGCTTTTAATTTTATATATATATATACATTCTTTTTTACTTCAAATTGTATCTTTAAATATATATATATATGTGTATATATATTAAGTATGAGATATCTAAAGATAATTTCTATCAAAGGATTTACTAAATCTTACTATAAAAAAAATATGAAAAATAAATGAAATCAAAATAAATGCTTGAACAACTAGACTTTAAGTTATTTTTATTTTAATAGTAAGTTTTTTAGATGAAAACAAGTTTTTACTTAGAGTAAAGATACATATTCAAATATTATTAGCAGCATTAATAAGTTGAAAAAATATTTAGTTATAAACGCATCACATCCGGTTTCGTTTTACAACTCGGCTGCAGATTATATTTAGTGTAAAAATTAAAATGTTAAACATTGTTTGAATAACTGATTGTATATTACTCTTTTAAATGATTTATATTTAATTTAATACTATTAAAATTTAAATATTTTAAACTTTTTGAAAACATCACCACCTAGAGCGAGTTAAAACATATTAAAAATAAGATATTTAAATTCAAATATTTAGCTATCTCATTCAGAAGAAAAACTGTGTTTAAAAAAGAAGCATACACTATATAAAGACTTAAAAATAAAGACATAAGAAACATAAAAATCACATAAGTTTAAACCATTCACTACGAAACCTGGTCACTCTATGTTAAAGTTTAAGAATTTGCATATTATCACATTGACATTCATCTTTCAGATAAAGTAAAATGCTAGTAATGCGTTCTAACTACTTTAACCTTTAGGAGTTTATTTTACAGAAGATAAGTAGTTCATAGGAACTCAAAGATACTAAGATATGGGATAAACTTATAAGCGTTAAGCGTATTAAATTCAGAGAAATCTAGGTGAAAGTTAAGAACTGTGGATATCATTGTTGTGAATTAAAAATAACACATTTAATTTATTTTTGTATTTTGCTGTGTAATTGCTATGTAATTGAAACAATTAAAAATAGGTGTGGCCTTCCTGTTAAAATGTCATAATGATAATTGATATTTAGTTACACTTAAATCTCATTAATTAGTTTTAAGTGTGGTTAGAAAACATTTGGTCAGTTTTAAAAACAACATTGTGTAATTATTAAAAACATATATTTGTTAGAACAAAAACCACAAACTTTTAGATGGCAATTGAAAGTGAACGTTTGTAAAATAATAATTAAAGAAAATAAAAATGTTTTGTAAATTTATGATAAAAAATACTATTGTAATTTTGAAAAATAGACTTTTAATATAAACTAAAGTTATTATTTGAAATAATAATAACATAAAGACTAAAAAAATTATTTGCATTTTTTGAGCAATATTTATTTGAAGTTTACTTAATGTATTTTAACCTGAACTATAAAAAATAAATAGTTTAAACTATGGTATTGAAAACATTTAAAAAATAAAGAAAATTAACTAATATATCAATACATATATATATAATTAACCAATACAAATATAAATTCAAAACGTAGTTATTTATTATATTTCATGTTTAAATCAACATTTGTGTACTGGTATGAGTAATTGTGTAATTACAAGTGAAAATTTAATTTAGAGTATGTAAATTGCTGAAAAAAATGTATAATAACGTCATGCCTTAAATTCAAGGTTGTATTAAAAACTCACATAATTAACATTTAACTGTTTGGTACACAAAAGTTTGAAATTAAAAAAAATATCTTAAATTATTTTAAATTCAAGTTTAAATAGCGCTTAAAGCACCACAATATATTTAATTTTAATTCAAGTTGAAATTACACGAGAAAAAACTTTTCACAATCAATAATTTTGCACACTAAGAGCTTCTAGTTACAATAAATATATTTTTTGTCCGACTGAATGAGTCAAGTTTAAAAAGTCAAAATGAGTTTCAATTTGCGGTGAAATTGGGGAGAAAATAATTATTTTTTG
Organism: Thalia democratica; assembly: GCF_965202585.1. Lineage (NCBI taxonomy): Eukaryota > Metazoa > Chordata > Thaliacea > Salpida > Salpidae > Thalia > Thalia democratica. The sequence goes on from NC_139165.1 coordinate 93,457,691, forward strand.
TATACATTTTGTATACAGATTTATACAAGACTTAACCATTTGACCCTTTGATGACTATAGTTTTCAAAGAACATTTTACCGATAAAATGTTATACCAAAGTTTATTACCATTGAACTATTCTTAGAATAACATTTAAAACTAATCTTTCTTAATTGGTAGTATTAAAATAAGAGCATTATATTTATAAAGAACTTAAGAATAGTTATAATTATTCACACACTACAAAATTAAATTTATGGAATTACTTTATGATTGTTAGGTGACTTGTTAAGTAATGATTGTTTTTGTAAAACAAATTTTAAATAAACTTAGTTTTTATCAAACTATAATTTTAATATAGTTTATCTAACTCTTTTTTAAGTATAACAAACCACAAAAACCTGATTGAAAAATAATAACTGACATTTTACTAAGTTTATTACAATAGACAAATATTGATATAATTTTAATTTATCAAAAATTAAAATCAAAACTTATACTCCACAGAAATATGCTAGATAAATTATTTATCAATATAAATAAACTTTGCAATGGCCTTAAAAACTAATCATTAAGATAATGGTAATAAACTATAAATTTAAACTTATAATCTTGAATATATATATATAACCAACTTATTACAGGGTTGCCAAATGTTTTTGGAAAATTTTCTCCAGGTTTTCAAAATTTCCTCCAGGTTTTAAAAGTACACTTTAATGGGTCTATTTTTAGTTTAAAGTTTAAGTTAAGGTAAGAAACTGTGCTAAATAGTACAAAAACATTGAAAAGCTACTTTAAATGTGTTTTTCTAATAAAAAAATGTTTGAAGATGACAACATTTTACAACTTAACATGTTAAAGTTGTTCAAAGTTCCAGGTTTTGTGGCAACCCTGATATATACACAGTTTAACTGCTTATAAATAAAAAACCACAATATTTAACTATATATATATATATATATATGTGTATACATAAATTAAATTTCACAAAAAATCACGGTACTAACCCCACAGCGAAGCGCACAGTATTTCCGAATTGAACTTCTTCTTGTACTTCCTTATTTCGGGCATTTCCCCGCCCTGAGAAACGTCCTGGTTGTTGGGGTTGACGTTCACCACCGATATCTTCCGGTCGTCGCCGTGAGACGGGGGATGGTACCCGGATACCTGTTGCCATGGTAATAACTTTGTACAAGAAAAAACTTTTATACTTAAATTTTTATTTTAACTTTTAATTTACTATCATGATATATAAAAGTTTTTTTAACTGTTCTTAATTTGAATATTTTTTTAAAGTTAGAAGTCTTTTTACTTGAAGTCGTAATTATTATTTTTGATAGTTTATTATTATGAAAAGTAAAAGTATTTCAATTAACTTTATAATTAATCTGATACTACTTTATAAAACTTATCTTTAAAAACTTCTTGAAACATAATCTATAAAAAATTTTAGATTTTGTAAAAATATGTTTTTTAATTAATTCTTTTAAGAATATAAATTTTGTATTTATTGTACTTTTATCATTTTAGTTCAAAAAATGTAAAATATTAGAAATGCAGTTGACCACAAAAAAATGCAAGAACTATAATAAAGCTATTTATCCAAGTAAAAAAAGAAAAGACTTCTACTTTAAAATGTTTGGATGCAAAACAGCAATTTATTTCCCAAGTGAAATGCAAAAGACAATTGAAATTACAAAAATTAATAAAAATAATCTCATATTAGTGGTTTTACTGAGCTTCTCTAAAAGGAATTTTGATTGACGTATCTCGTTAAAATAATATATCCAAACAATACTGATAAATTATGAGTAAGTCTCCAGACAATATAAAATTACGTTTAATTTGATTAAATTCAGCGCGAGCACAATTAATTATAACAAACAACGGTGGTAATTAAAATAATTTCGAGGTTTTATGTTTTGACAAACGCGTTGAACAATAATTAGCCCGAGAAATTTAATCTTAACAAAATAATTAGTTAAATAAATAAGCTGAAAATATTTTGAATGCTATGCGATGAAGTAACTAAAAAGTAATAGGCTACTTATATTCATTTTATAAAAACTTTACAAAAAAAAATCCGAGTTTAAATAGTAAAATATTACTAAATGACTATTTTAAAATAAGACTAAACTTGTATACTATAATAAATTTCAGTTTTATAAAAAAAGATAAGGAAACGGAATAGAGACTTGCTAAGATTAATAAAGTTAATATGGATCAAAATATTTAAAATAAGAAAATATATTATATTTCCGTAAAACCGTAAAATTTCCAAAGCCATTTCAGCTATTAATAGACTGCCCTCACAGCGTATGTGAATGAAATTTAAAAGGAATTTCAAACATTTCAAGCAAAAACCTTTTGTATTACAGCAGTATTCTATAATTTTAGCAAATTAGTTTAAGAATGAATTGATAATAAAAGTCATTATGCATTCATTTAATATAAGAACAATTGCAAACATTTGAAGAAGAATATTTACACATACATATTGTAACTATGTATGATTGTGTGGTTAACAAGGAATTTCAAGTATTTCTTGGCTGCATTCATACTTTTGTTGCGTTTGAAACATATTTCAAGACATGTTTTAAGTCTTAACAAGTAAAAAATAATTACAACATTAACTTTTTACATAAAAAAAAATTACATATTTTATTTTAACTATGTAGATCTCTTAGTTTATTTTCAACGCAAATTTAAACAATAATGAGAAACGATATTTTATTTCTATGTTTTTAAAATACTTAAACTTACTAATTTAAAATTTAAGAATAAAAAAAATTTAAACATTAAAAAACTTTAATATATGATTTTTTGTAAATTTCACTAGACCAAATAAAAAAAGGAGTTATTACAACAAAGTGAAACAAAATATTTAAAATATGAAAAATTCAGTTTTAATTACAGGCTAACGAAATATCTAAATGCATTTCTTACAGCGTGAACTCTGAGCACCTTCTGACAAAAAGAACAAGTTTTACTATCATTGCACAATAAAACATGTTACTCCCAAATGAAAGTTTAACTCGCAGCTATCAACGGCTTCACCGTGTACATATTACTAAGAATTTCAAACATCTACATGTGGTTGGAAGGATTATTCAAATTTCCCTCGGGTATTTGCGACTTGGTGGTATTTTGCGGAGAGTTTGTTTAAAAAAACTCCCTTTGTTTTTTTCAAGTTTTTTTTTTTTAATTTTTGAACTTCACATAAACTTTTTATTTACTTTAGCGCTGTTGGACAAAGATTGTAGTGTTTTACAAACACCAAAATTTTATAAAAAACCCATTTTTTTTAAATTTATTTTGTGTTTAGTTATATTAGGTTGTAAATATTTAACTTAGTTGTTAATATAATTTTTTATAAGGAGTAGGAGCATGACTTACGGAAAAAATTAATATTAAATAAATATAGACTCAACTAACTTACTCTTCCATACATTAGTAGTTTAGTAGTAAGACTTTAAATGTAATACACTTTAAGTACAATTTTTTATTTTGTAATTAATATTCAATATAAAAATATATTTTCTAAAAGTAATCAAAATTCATGTATTTTTAAGTTTTAAAAAGTATTTTGTGAACTGTTTTTAATTTTTTCAAATAAAAAGTACTAGTACTTACTTAAACTGATTTTAATTTATTTAAAAACTTATCAAACTCTTATTAAAAATTAAAATTAAAACAACTACATTTGAATTAAACTTCGTATTTTACTAGTAAGTGTAAGTTAAAGTCACAAATCACTTATGGTATATAAATATTGTTTGGTTAAAATTGAAACTTTTATTTCTATCAACATGATATCTAGGCTTGAGTAGTAAATTGATAAAGTACAGGTATAAAGCAACAAACTTTAATAACATTGACATTTAAACAGGTCTTGACCTATTAAAATCCCTTTTTCAAGTAATAGTAAACTCTAAAAGCTTTAAAAGCTCAATTTATTATTTAAAGACTAAAGTTGAAAAAAACAAACTTACTTAAACTCAATATAAATAAAATTTCACCTAAAAACGTACAACCTACACGCCTAGGCAAAATACGAAATAAAAGCATTTGTTTACTAAAGAGAAAGTATATAAAATTGAATTTTAAAAGTAAGAAATAAACTCAAACAACTTTGCATTTTCAGGTGAATTACACCCTAAAATTATGGATTATAAAAATCAAACAGACTGTACATCTACTTTAGAGTTCAAACAAAGTTATAATAACAAAGCTTTTTCCAAATGATAGAAAACCAAACTAAAATGTCATGAATTTTGACATAAACACAAACTTCAACGAAACAATACAAACACAATATCGGTTTCATCAAGTGTAAAAAAGAGAAAACAACTTTAAAGGACTCAAATAACATTTATTGAATTTTTGTTTCACCTACTCTGAAGTTATTACAAGCCTGGGCGGAGAATAAAAAATTCAAGTTACTTTTGTTGTCAAACGTGAGGAATTTCGCGTTACGCAATTCGGAAAAAAATAAAGGGGAATTGCATAAGCTTAATAACAATATATTTGAGGTTTCACAGTTAGATTGTCATGAGCTTGTTTGGAAATAAAAAAGAAAATTAACAACTTTGTGGCTTCCAAGAAGAAAAACTTGATTTTAACTTAATTTTAATTACACCAAGTCAGTGGTATAATTATAAAGACTTGTGAATAAAAATAAAATATTTGAATGGAAGCTTTTGTTATTTTTGTATAGAATAATTGAAAACAATTATCGCTTTTTTTATATTAAACACACATTATCAAAACTTTATTTCTTAAAATTTGAACTACTCTAGAGTTTTTAAAAAGTGGTCAATGACTTAGAATGTCATAAAGATGTTTAATTAGAATAAACAAAACATACAATGTTTTAATTTAGTTATCCAAGTATACTTGTATAATCCAAATTATAATTTACAACTTTAGTCAAACTTAAAAGTTTTTTTATACTTGAACTAAAAATAGATTGAGAAATGCACTTTTTAATTCACACTTTGACAACTTATCATAACTTTACCTTACAAAATTATACAAATTTGATAAAATATCAAAATTGTTAGGGTCAAACAAACAATTAAATTAATCAAAAATTACGGCTTCATTACTTTTTAATCTAAGCCCGAAAAAAACTTTATTATATCAACAACAAAGGTAAAAAGTTGGCTGTTTGTATATCAATAAGCATATTTTTCTATATACCATACTTCATTTAGTAAACGAAACTTTATCATTGTTTTTAATACAAATACATGATGTTGTTAAATTAAGCCATATTAGTAGCTATTTAAGCTTATAAAAACATTAAATATGCTATTAAAAAGTAAACTACTCCAACAACATCAAAAATTAACAGAAAAGCACTAAAATCATATTAAATAATTAAAATTAAATCAACTTCCAAGTTAAAAACATATTTCTAAATATGTTTTTATTTTTTGCGAAAATAATTCAGAAGTAAATGATACCTAAAATAAATAAGAAATGAAGACAAACTTCAATATTTATAAACTTGGTCTTTTAACAAAAAACAACATCAAAATATCACTAATAGTATCGTAACTTATTTTTTTTTAGTTTTACATGTAATATTGTATAAATAGTTTTTAAACTTTATTTAAACAGTTTAAATTGATTAAATACGAACTTTAAATACAACTTAACATAACTTTAAGTTAGCATTTATTATCAATAAAAACTACTTATACTGTAACAACGTATGTTTTAATAAAATTAAATTAAAATTAACACATAATGATGCCTAATATTATATCTAAAAATCAAATATATGCAAATTTAGATTGAATTAGTTCCAAGTATGTATTAAACAAAAAATCAGTATAGTGTATTAAATAATATAAATACTTGATAACATTATTTTTTTAATAGAAGTGTTTTTGCTTATCGTATATTATTACAAATAATTATGTATGGCCTATGCACTTTACACAATCGCGTAAAACTCAAGTAAAAACATAAAAATAATGCAAAGAAATCTGAAAAGCATAATACCAACATACATTACAAATTGAAGCAAACAGATTATTACAGGCCAATGTATTATTCATAACATTCACTAAAATCTGCCCCGCACGCAAAATTCACTTTCGCTTTGCTATCAATTGAATTGTTCATTACACTTGAAAATATTTATTCTTTTGTGTTTACAAGTGCTATATAACCTCTTCTCTAAAATTTTATAATGTGTTGTGTCATTTAAGTTTTAATATGTAGTAAGGAATTTTAGCTACTCTCATGCTAAAAAAATAATCAAATTTGAACGTTTGATTGATAAAAGATTATATGTTAATGTTAAAACTGGGTGGTCATAAAATGTGAATAAATTGAATTTATGCTTACACTATTTAAATAAACATTTGGTTGAGTTAACCTAATAGTTTTGTTGGTAAATTACTATAAATAAACATTAAACTTTTTATTTAGCTATTTTATAACCCATTGATTAACTGTGTGAATGTTGTACAACAAATGACCTAAATGTTATACAAACAAGGTTTACTTTCATTGTGAACAATTGAAATACTTTGTATTGAGTATTATGGTTGGAATGTCAGCTATTCTTGTGATGACAACAATCGTTAGAGCTACATGTGTGTGAAAGCGAAAGCAAATAAGTGCCGCTTTATAATTAAATTGTTTACATAAACTTTGCCAAGTACTGGCTTTGGAAATTTAGAGCTTTTGGTTTAGAAAAATTCTCTACAAAATATTTTTGTTTTTTTTAAGATAAGTTAAAAACTCCGTACTATAAGACATTTTTAAATTTTTTCACCAAGGTTTATTAGACTAAATAGAATTAATTTTAAGTTTATTGACATAGTTATCAACTTTAATAAACGATTTCATTAAATCAGGAGTTTAAATTGGAAAAGTAAGTATTTTTCTCGTTGACAAAAGGGTCTAAAACTTTAATTGTTTTTTTTTCGGAAATTAAAATAAAAAACTACCCTAAAAAGCAATAAACGTATAAATTGAATGATTTGAAATTTCACATTGAAGTTCATTGAATTTGAACAAAACAGTTTATAGACCCAGTCTCCCATAGTGGCTGTACAGCTAAATAGTTGTGAAAACCCATATTCTCATTTTGACACTATTAAATTACAATACTAATGTGACATTGTACAAATAAATATAAATTAATTTACAAACCTCTGTCCCCCCTAGCGGCTGCACGATATCGGGAAGCGGCTGGCTGTTAATCGAGGTTCTGCTGCCCTGGTTGGAGTTCTGCAAGTGTTTCTGCCATTGTTCCTATAAATTATTAAAATGAAAAGTTAGTTTTACGTATAAATTTGCAAACAATCTTGTTTTCAAATTTTTGTTTTAACTTTATCTATTTATATTCTTAATATTGTTATAAATCTACAAGTGTTTCCATGTAAAAATTATTAAATTGAAGACAAAAAATACACTTTGTTTTAGCAATGTGCAAAATTTTACATTATCTAACTGGCATGCCACTTTTATTACTCGCTATGTTTGCATACGGGTGTTTTTATTAAAAACTTGTAATATATTTAATATTAAAACAAATAATTTCGATTAAGCATTTCACTGCTCAAGTTTAGTTTAGTAAGTTTTTGAAACAAGAAGATTGCTTCATCAAAAACCGTACTAAATGTAGTAACAGTTTAATTTTTCATCTTAATGCGCTCATAAATACTTTATCATAGTACAAAAGAAATCATCTTTAGATATATTATAAAATAACTAATTCAAACTTTTATTTTAACTGTTTTTAGTTTATAATAGTTATATATAGTTAAAAATTATTATTATTATATTGTTTATTGTGCAATGTTGGACTCAGGCGTCAAAACTTGAGCCTTTTAGACAGGAAAAACAAGAAGAAAAATAAAAATTAAATAAACTTATTTTCCACAAAAAATCAAACAAAATTAAAATCATAAAGAACTCATTATAAGTTTAAAATTATTTGCTACATACAAAAGGCGATAAAACTTGGTACATACAAAAAAGAAACAATAAATGCAGTTAGATATAGTTAGTTAAATATAGTTTTATTTGTTAGTAAAAAAGCACATAAGCTTTTATTTTATTGTCAAAAACAACACACATGCTTTACTAGTATTAAAAGAGAAGTAATGAGTTACTAGAAAATAAAATGAAAATAATTGATTCAAAATCTTATAATCAGATTAGTTTTTGTCATTCTGAAGTGTTTAAAGTGCACCAAAAGGCATTGTAAGGAAAAAAACAAAAAGTTTTGTCACACTTATTTTTTGTTTTTTAACTATACTTTTATAGCAAGTCTGCATTTTAAAGGGAATTTTATACAACCATAACAAAACATTCAAAAAATTATAATCGATATAATTCAATTTGATTTCAAGCCTTGAACTTACAAAAGTATACAAATCAAATAAATATAATTAGACGTAAATGAGAAAAAATGGATGACTCATGAAAAAATAAAAAAAATATATAACTGAATTTGCATAAAGCTAAAGGTCGTCTTATTTAACTTGATCAAAATTAATAATTAAATTATTTATACTTAAATAAAACTCTTATCTATTTTAAAACACAATTTTAGGTATATTTTATTGTTAAATGGATTTATATATATTTTTAATACTTTAATAAAACGATGTCTTTAACATTTTCGAAGTTTTCTAAAAAGTTGTATGGGTATATTTAAATTACTTGGAAGATTTATTGAATATTTTAATGCCTGACGTAGGAAATGAATAATTTATTGGAATCACTCCAAAATAAAAGCTCTTGAGAATATTTAAAATCAATTTAATTTCTGTGTTTAATTTTGAAATAATTTCAAAATAATAAAAATACACCATTGACAACTTGATCAGTGTTAACTGTAATAACCATGTCATGTGTAATTTTCTTTGATGATCTTTACTTCTACTGAAGTATTTAGATGAAAGAGAAAAGATAATCAAAAGTATCAAACATGTGATATGGGTCTATTCTTGGATTAGAAAACATGAAACAAAAAATTGAAGCTTGATAAGATTCCAGCAGCAATTTAAGTAAACTCAAACATTTTTAAAATTTTACGAAGTACTGTTTAGATATAAACAGTTTTAATTGTGGAAAATATTCAATTTCTATACCGAAAAAAGACTTGGGGCTTTTTATAATTTGGTACAACTAAAACTACTTTAACCTTTTATAATGATAAAACAATTATAAACTACTCTTTAAATAAAACCATAGATATGCTTATATGAAACTATCAATTTTATTTTTAAATTATATGTGCTTTTAATACCAGCCAAAAAATGGTTACATTTAATTGATTTATCTCGTTAATTCAAGCCAAAAAATTCTAAAGTGGATAGAAATACATCATTAGCAGCCTTTCCCAGAAAATTCCTCACCTAAAACAGCAATCTAGTAATCTTTTTAATATCGATTTAAAAAGAGCTGAAAGCCAGGAATACACATTAAGATGATTATAACAAGTTGCAGACACCTTACATAATAAATCAGCAGTTTTAAGTCAAATGAGTATCAGGGTTTATTGATTACCTACATAGTAGTTCTTTGTTTTGTGTTGTAAATTTAACTTTAAGTTTAGTTTCGAAAGCTTATAAAACTTTTATTAAAGCTTTTAAAGGTCTTGCCAGTACAAAAAGGTTCCTACATTAATTCTTAAATATTAGATACATCAGACTTTTTTTTTGCAAAAGAAACCTATGAAAAGAGTAAAGTAAGTAAAATTGTTAAATATAATGTTTTTATTACTTAACGTAAAAACGACATTGATAAATAATTAGAAATTGAAGAAAAATGCATTTTATGAAGAAAACCAAAGTAATAAATGTCTTAGCACAAAGAGTTTATTGATCTAGGCAGTATCATGAAACTTTTAAAGCTTTTACTATACTCTACCGAAATCAATCCAACAAAAATTATTAACTTATTTAAATATCAATAGTTTTGTGTTATTAAAAAACAACTAAAAATATACAATCTTACAAATGGCTATTAATGACTACTGAGGTATGATTGGAATATTTCAATGTACCAAAGTGAGAGTTATTATAGTCAGCTCTACACATAACCATAATTTAACTAATTTCATAATGCTATAGTGGAATATTTTAATTACTTGGTGGTAAAAAATAATCAACCTTAAATCCAAACGTGTGGAAAACTTGATGAAATATTAATGTTATATATGTAAATCAAAGCTTTTAAAAGATCCAATTACTTAGTTTAATTTATGTTTTCTTAGAACTTTGATTAACAAAAACTGCAAAAAAAAATTAAAATAAAAAATTAAATAAGTTAAGTTTGTTACAATCATTAATTAATTAGCATCTACATACTTTTACTTAAGACAGTCAAGACTAAAAGAACTTATTGATTAATTATTGTATTGTACTACAGTGACTTTATTTCTTGGCGAGACTTTTAATTATTAAACTATAACTATATCTTAAACAAAGTTAGCATAAAACTAACAACTTTTACCATTTAGTTTAAAAAGTTTTACCAATAAACTTATTTAGTACTAGGAGTTTTCTGTTTAAAGATATTGATTAGTTACAACACTATGACATAGCATTTGGCAAGACAAAGTTTTTGAACTTTTAAACACTTAATATATTCATAACTTCAACGAGACTTAGCTGGCAAGTAAGTAAACTTTGTAAACTTATTATTTAATATACCTTTCACGAAACTGTATAAATTTCAAAATATATTTTTAAAAAATTTTGGAACAGATCGAAAGATTATAGTTAGCTTAAATTTTGGCTTTCTAAAACGTTACTTGAATTTTGCCCAATTAGAAAATTTAATAACTTTTTTATTGGTTAACCTTTTTTTTAATCATTTTGAAAACAATATTTTTTATTTATATTACTAGGTAAAACGCATAACTTCTTTATTTACAAGTAACAATATAAATAACTTAACTTGAAAAAACAATTGTGTTTATAATGTACTTATTACTTACAAAAAAGCCTGTAAAAAATCCTTTTTTAAAATTTGACTGGTAAGAATATAAAACAAAAATATTTGTGTAAGTTATTTCTATGCTAAAAACAAGAGAACAATAATTTCATACAACTATAAACATATAACTTCAAAGACAAAAGTAAAGACTGTTTTTTTTTGATAAAAATATTGTTATTAAAATTTAAAGTCTTCTTACAGAAACCACAATGGCTTTGTAAAAAGAATAAAGTTTTAGATTTTATTTAACTGCTAAGGTTGTTTTATTTCATTTTTATTTAAAACAATATAAGTGAGCTTAAAAATGCGATAAACCTAAGATTCAATATAATAAAAAGTTAAAAATATTTTATGGTATCAAACTTTATTTCAACCTAAACTAACGGCTTTAAAATATAATATTTTTTTACTCTAGTTTTTCATAGCAAAAAAAAAAACCAATAAAATTGTTTACTTTTTAAAACTTAAGTTTAGTTAATTTACTATTTATGTAACTTTAACTATTTTATATGCTTTTTCTTCATAATCAATTGTCTGAAATTATATTTATTAAAAAAACTTAAAATACTTAACTGAAAGTGAGTGCGATAAGATTTTTATTATTTAAATAACAATAGAACAACTTTTAAATAATTTTTATAATAAAAAAACCATGTAGAGGAACTGCTTAATGAAAAAAAAAAAAAATCTATTCCGTATACACAAAAGTTTTTAATCTATCCTTTTAAACATAGTTAGTACTTTAATTGTATAAATTAAGTCAATATTTATTGATAAATTTTAATTAAATATCAAACAATACTTACAGCAGGAGCCGTGGATGCACTGCTCAGATTACCAACTGTGCTTCTTTCGCTTCTACAAAATTATTAAAAATATTTTAATATATAACATTCATATAAATAAAAAAAAAACAGTTAAGATATAAAAAAAAGTGCTTGTATATTCAATAGGATGTTTAAAAACATTTTAAGTTAAACTAATAAATTTGGTTAAAAATAGTTGTTTGTAATTGTAAATTAAAAGGTTTAAGCTAAAATAATTGTGCAGAGAACTTAACATTCATGCAAGCAACAAGTTATAAAATCACATAGTAAAACTTTTTATAAAAAAAAACCTTGAGAAGATGTTTAACAAGTTTTAAAAACTCCGTTTTTTCAAGTCAGTGGGCAACTAATAAAATCTTGAAATGTTTATTAACAATGTGTGGTAGTCTTATTAAAATTAGGAAAACAATAATTTGACCATTAAGTAAACTTTATGTAGGGAAACACAGCGAACTTAATTAATCATAATCTTTCAAAATAATTATTAAACACCTCTTAAATTTGCCATACAATTTTAGGTTATAAAGTTTCAAACGACACTGTAACCTTTTAAATTGCTCAGTTCCCAACAAAAAACATATTGATTAACTAAAACTAAAAATTAACATCAAATTAAATATTTGAAACATATTATAGTCATGATTCGTAATAACAGTTATTTAATTCCGAAAACCTTGATTTTGATTTTATCAAATGACACAAAGAGGCTCTAGCCTCAAGAAAACCAGTAATTTATCAATTAGGGCGAAAGCTAAAAACCTTTGAGGCGATTTTAGTTATCAAGGGGTGAAAAAGTAATTAATTAGTAACATTTAGTCATTTTTAATAAAAAGTCCAGATTATTCAAAATTCTGTAAAAGTTTAGAGCTTTACGCAAATGCTCTACACGCAAAAGACGCATTATGTCTGAGGGCCATTACAAACAATTTAGGTAAATTACAATTGCACAGCTCATTGTGACGTCATACCTGGTGACGGTGGAAGTGGAGTGGTTCAGGTGGTTCCTCCTGTTCAGGTCGACGAAGGAGTCGTCGCTGGATTCGCTCTCGCTGCTCGACGGGTAACTGGTGACTGCTGGCTGGCGCTTGTACGATTGCTGGTGGTTTCTATGCATGAAGTAATTGTTTAAATGGTGTTTTGTGGTAAACAAACAGGTCTATTGGTTTTGCTTTGCAAGAAGAAAAGCATTGCTTTTTAGTTTTAGAATTTTAACTTTGGTAAATTATTAAATTCATTAAGTTTTTGTTTAAATGGTGAACATTTTGTGTGCTTGCTACAAGCTGGGCGAGTAGAAGAATACTTTTAGTGGGTTTTTCGGGTTTCGTAGCACTAACTTTGATAAAAGGTTAAGTTGTATTTTGTAAATTTTCAAAAATTTTTTTTCCTTGTGAACGAAATTTGTTTTTATTTGACTTTCCTTTAAAAAAACACATGCTAAATTAAAGTGCAAAAAGTAAAAAAAAATTAAAACTTTTTAGCTTTCAAAATATTTTTTTTATACTGGCGTAAAAAAAAAGTTCAAAATTAGTGCCTGCTAAAAAAAAACTTGTGCTTTATATAATAAATAAACATAAATTTAACTCACTTATTGTTGGTGGCGTGACCCATGTTTTTGAGCTCTTCCGCAAGCACGTCCAAATTTTCCGCGTTGTTCTTGTTGTTCTGATGGTAATTCAGGTGGTTCTGCGAAGCGTGCTGCTGCGCCAGGTGTTGCTGGGCTGCTGAAGGTGGAAAAATAATTAATTTAAATTGTTTAGTTTACTATGGAAAATACTGTGTTAGCTTTTACAGGGTTGCAAAAAGTTTTTGAGAAATTTCTTCCATGTTTTCTGAGTTTCTTCCAGGTTTTCGAAAATGCAAGTTGTTTGGTCTATTTCAAATATAAAATTAAATTAAAGGTAAATAAATGCCTTAAATAACAACATTAAAAAAGTACTGTAAAGCTAGTTTAATTGTGTTTTTAATACAAACTTTTTAATGATAAAAAAATATATATATATGGTTTTTAGTGTTAAATTGAAATTTTATTACTTAATATGTAAAAAAAATTTTTAATTCCAGGTTTTTTTCAGTTTTTTTAAAACTCTAGGTTTTTCCAGTTTTTTTAGCCTAAACTGTCAAAATTCTAATTTTAATGATAACAAAAAATATATATATAATAGGTTTTTAGTGTTAAATTGAAATTTTATTACTTAATATGTAAAAAAAAATTTAAATTCCAGGTTTTTTCCAGATTTTTTAGCCTAAACTGTCAAAGTTCGTTTTTTGGCAACCCTGCTTATAACAAATTTCAACCAGCATCAGTTTGACTTTTTTAAAAAGAAAACGACTATATGCTTGATATAAGTAGAAAGTTAACCCTAAAAATAAGTTTCTACATTATTTAAACAATCCTTGTTATACAAAAAAAACGAAAAAAAAAAACCAAATATAACCAGCTACAAATAAATTGAAATTAAATAAAAACCTTGCTGCTGCTTCAGTTGCTGCTGTCTCTGGTTGTTGATCTGCTGTTGCCTGGCGATTTGTTGCTGCCTCTCGCGCTGCTCCCTCTCCCTCAGCGCTTGCTGTTGCTGTCGTTAACAATAAATATAAAATTGAATAAATAAATGTTGTGCACTATATAGACCAGGATTTCCAAAACTTTTTTTGAAGGCCCCCTAAACAGATATAGAAAAAGTTATGGCCCCCTCTAACAACATTACTCAAAAAACTACCATTAAAAACACCTAACATATATTTTTGCTCTTCATCGGTAACTCCAGAATATCTAGTGTAATTTTCAAATTAAGACCTCATGGTCCCCCCCTCTCCCCCCTTTGCTACTCATGGTCCCCTGAGCATCTGTCATGGCCCACTTTGGGAAACCCTGATTTAGACTATAAAAAATTCGAATTTTCAAGACTCTAATTATAACTCAGTGCTGTTGTGATATCAATGGCTGATTTAGAACTTGTTTAACTTGTAAAATTATTTAATTTTAGGCTGTATTGATACTTTTGTTTTAGTTTCAGAAATGAAAGAAACCAAAGTAATGACAAAAAGAAAAAGAAACAATTAGAAGTTTATTTAAAAAAACTACAAATAAGTAATAAAATCAAGCCGTTTTTGCTATTTTTTTTCTATTACTATAATGCAAAACTAAAAACTTCTAAATGATGTAGAAAAAAAAACAACTAATTAACAAAAAATAAAATAAAAGAACAGACAAACCTGCTGCTGCCTTATCTTTCTCTCGTTGTATTCTTTCTGGTGCTTTCTTATGTTATCCGCCTGCTGCTGCTTGGCAGCGTCCTGCTTCCCTGGCAACGGTTGCTGGGGCCTCCTCTGCTGGTTGCCGGGCGGGTGGTGACGTTGCCTGTTGTTGGGGTCTTTGTGCTGGGGGTGCTGGTGGTTGTGGGGTCTGGAAAAGTGTTCCCTGAATCACGGAGGGTACAAAAGTTTTTGTTTTCAAGTGTTTCAAAATATAAGTTTTTTTAAAAAAAATCTCTATTTTTTTTAAACAGTAAGTATTTTATTTGAATTTAATTTTGTTTTAAAAATATTTTTGTCTGCTTTCAGGATGTTTTTAAGTATTACTAAACATTTAAAATAAATATAAAAAACAAGAAAAATTTTATCTGATTTCTACTGATAATATTTTTTAAATTTAAATTCATGAATAAAAAATATTAAACAATAAATTTCGAACTTAAGGTTTTTCTAAAGTTTAAAAAACCAGTGTAAATTTTAATAGTATTTAGGTTTAACACATAAATAAAAAGTACTTTTATAATAATAGTAAACAAACTTATAAAAGTCAAAATGTTTAAATTCAACGTTAGATGATTCTACCAACCATGCAAGCTAGATTAAACATACAAAATCAACACACAAGCTATTTAAGTAAGCACTAGTTAATACTAACTATATAAAACATTTATATAAAAACTAATCACAAACAACTAAACTAAAAAACCTAGCTATGTTAATTAACTTTTCCCTGTTGAAGGAAACCCGGGTGGATTGCTGAATTTTCGGAGCTGGCACCTCTATCCTGCTGAGTGGTCACAATGAAATAACGATAAGATGTTAGTGTGAAAACGTTAATATAAGCAACAAAAAAAAGTTCATTGTACTGTGGATTGTCATGTGAGTGAAATGCTCACAAGACTTGTTTGTATGTTAAAAAAAATTAAAGCAGTAAAAAGTTGTGCCAAGCATTAAAAGATGAAAAATTAACTTGCAATTAAAAGAAATGCAAAGTGTAAAGCTGTAAAATGTATATTCACACGTGAATCCACGAAATAAATATAAATATTAAAAAATTGTAAAACTTTTTTTTGTAAATTTGGTTTTAAATTTTAAAATGTTTACTTTAAACAGCTCTTTTAATTTAAAAAACAGAAAATCTTAAATCATATCTTTTGAATTAAAAAAATAGCTACAAATTTTATAAGAGGTAATTCAAAGTATGTAGCCGAATACAATTAAAAGTTATTTGATTACATTTTATACGAAGAATTAATTTTAAACGATGAAAAAAAATTATAAAAATACATTATCAACCTGGAAATTTTGAAACACTTATTCTTTTTATCTTTCTTCACATTATTTAAAGCAGGTTGTTTAATGTTTTGGACATAATTTCTGTTAAAGTTCATACAAAATAACATGTTAAACATTTTATTTATAATGAAATAAAACTAGGCTTTTTTCAAGCTTTGTAAACTAAAATTAAATAAGTTAAAAGTATAAAACGACCACAATACCACAAAAAAAACAGTACTTGTCTAAATCTTGTACTTGTACTTCTACGACATAATGAAACAGGATTTTTCTATTATTTGTTTTTTTAATAACTTTTTTTAACTTAGTCATATTACAATCCGAAAACAGTAAAAAAAATAACAATTACAGTCAAAATTAATTGTTTAATAACTACTAAAACTTAAACATAATGATTATATTTGTTGTAGTAAAATATGAAAGTATATATATATATACAAAGATAAAAATGCTAACTTGATAATTTTATGTTTGTCTTCATTTTTTAAATGATCAGATTGTATCTTTTTGTTAGGTATATTTCTGTGAACAACAATACAAAAAGAAAGTCAAATATTACTATTTCTAAATATCAAATAAATTTTAAATGTGAAATATCTTTATTGATCACAACTACTTTGAGATGCATTTTCTAAAAACTACTCAAAAATTAGTTGGTAATAAAAAAATGATTACAAAAAATACTCAAAAATAGAAAAAAGACTTTTGATTTGCTCCTTTTTTTTTAAGTTATATTTATAATAAATTTAACTAAATACACAAGTTTTACTAAAAGGAAACAGTACCTTAACGCTAAACTTACTGTTACATTAGACATAGTATATTATTAATATATTTTTAACTATATTAAAACAAATTTTCTAACTTGATAGTTTTATGTTTTTCTTCGTTTTTCAAATGATTTACTGGTATCTTTTTATTAGGTATGTTTCTGTGAACAAGCATACAAAAGAAAGTTTGAGAAAATTATATATGATTATTTAAAAAATTGAATACATTTTAAATGTAAAATATACTTTATAGATCACAACTACTTGAAATGCATTTTCTAAAAACTAGCGAAAAATTGTTTGGTAACTAAAAAAGGATAAAATACTAAAACAATTAAAAATAGGAAAAGGACTTATGATTTATTCTTGTGTTTCTTTTTTTTTTGGCAAGTAATATTTATAAATTAAATGAATACACAAGTTTTTCTAAAAAAAACATTAACTCTAAACATACTGTTACGTTACACAATTAAATATTAGTACTATTTAAGAAACTATAGAACTATAAAACGCAAAAAATTGAAAGTTATGAAAAAAACTAGTTACTTTATATCGGACTTATTCGGTTTCTTCTGTTGCTTTCTGAGAGTTTCTTGGAGCCTCGGGTTTTCTCTATATTGGACGTTTGAGTACAAAAACATTTGGTTAGTTCACAACAAACAAAAACTAGTAAAAGTTGGGTTGCCAACATGTTAGTGAAAAATTAAAACTTTAAATTATTACAAAAAAATTAAATGAAAATTAAATTAAATTCGAAATGCAACAACATACATGATTTAAATGAAAAAATTATTGTTGATATTGTGGATGGTGATTTGAAATAATTTATTAAAAATTTAATCTTTAAATACTTTTGACTCATTCTTAAATATAAAACATATAAATTGATGGAAAACATTAAAAAACTTTTTTTACAAACAACTATACCAAACTATAAAACTAAAAATTCTACGTCTACATTAAAATGACTAAACTAAATTACATTCACTTTAAAATTAACTTAAATTGATTTACACATCAAGCAATGCATCATCACAAAGCTAACGTACAACTAAAATTACATAAGCATCGCAATTGTAAATAAATAATAAAAATTATTAATTTTTAAATTCCCACACCAACCTGTTTCCCTCCTGTATCTTCTGGAAGTCCCTCCTCAGCGTGGAGTTTCCCGGGGCCTGCTGTATCGACGACGGGCCTTCCCCCTCCACCGTGGGGTTGTCGTCCTTCTCGTCCTCGCTGCCGCTGTACTGGTACTCGTTCTCCCCACCTGGTGGAGAAAAACTAATTATTTTTTTAATTTTTTTTACAATAAAATACGTGACCTTTTTGTATACAATGTACAACTAAAGCTTATACAATTTTACCTGAAACACTTTTTTTTATTTAAAATGCAACAACAAAAATTTTCATCAACTTGGAAATTTTCAAATAACTATCATTTTTGCCTTTCTCCTAGTGTAAAGAAATAGTTAAAATTGTTGTAAAAACAACGAAACACGTTGTTTTTAGAACTTTTTTTGGAATTTAACGTATGTATAGTATTGACTTCTAGCTTTGCAAATATTCAACAAATTTAAATTTTAGCGTTTGTTTGGGAGAAATGAGGGTATCTAAAATTTTCAAATGTTAAGCTTTTTACAATAAATATTTTGTTATGTAACAGCATATGACTAAGAAGATATGTAAAAATAGTCATGATTGCTTCAACAAATAAATTGTTTGATTTCTTACTTGTGATTTCTCAAAAAGATTTCTAACACTTTTCTAGTATTTTCTTTAAAGTAGTGTACTTTATTTTTTATCAGGTGGTAGTGGTGCTGGTTAATAGGTAATGTTTTGTGCACACTAAATGTTTAAAAATACACAAAAGAGTTTGATAAAATACCTGTAATTAAAACTATTCAACTATATTGATTAACCATTTCAAATTTCAATTATGTCATTTAGGATGTAGTATAGTGGGATGTAGTAACCGCAGAATTCAGTTTACACAACACAGTTATGCCCAGCTAGCTTTCAATTGCACTTATGTGGGATTAAAACTGTAAAATTTAAACTGCCGCCTTTATTTCAATGTGAATATTTCGGCATGAGTTTAGTCGCCTGTAATATTGTTTTGTTTCAAGAACATAAACTTTTAATTTCATTTTATGGCGCTTTTGACTATAATTCAATAGTGATAGGAAAATAATTATAGAAAAAATTTTTAAAAAAATACTAACACATTTTTATTATAAGTCACAAAAGAGTACGTAGTGCAGTCAACACTTTTTGCAGTCAACACTTAGAATACAACAAAATAGTAAAATGTTATGAAAAAAAAACAGATTAGTTTAACTTAACCAAAAACCACAACTGCACAAGAACATAAACTTGGGTTTTATATTTATAAATAAATATATATATATATCTATTTACCATTTGATTTCATTAGTTTTAATTTTATTGTTTTATTAATGTTGGTAAAAAACTAAAAAAAATATAAAAAAATTGTTACTCATTTCAGTTTAAAAAAAATTAAAATTTTAAAAAGATGACATTTTTTAATGTATTGTAAAAGTAACAACGTTAGATTGAAAAGTGAGGTCAATCTAATATAATACATAACAGAAATTACTTTTTGATAGCTGTATTATAATACCATACGTTTAAAACTACTTGTCTGATTTAATTTAAAAATTATCAGCACCTACAATTTAAACTCACAAGAAATTCAAAAACCAAAAACAATAAAACTTTTAGGCTAATGCTAAATGACACTACCTTGTCAAATCTACATACAAGTTCAGACTGTGCAATTATTAAGTCGTTTAATCCAATGTATGATCTTTTGTTGTGAAGCAAAAATTTCAAAACACGGTTGAGCATTATGTGAATGCAGGTAAAAATATAATTGTAATATCGTTTTTTTCTTTCAAACTTTAGTTGTACGGAAATGGTAATTAATATTTTAGTTATGTCAAAAAATCTAAATACATCTGTTTTAGATTTTGATAGCTTTGAACTAAAATGAGGATTCTCAAAAAACTTATGTATACATTTAAAATCAGTGTAATCAAATGTAAGCATGTTTTATTTTTGTACACTAAACAAAATTAAAAATTAAAATCATGCTTAAAAAATACAGTTTAATTTAAAATTGAATCTATAAAACCACGAATACTACGAAAACTTCATTTGTTTTCATTAAAAAAAAACTTAAATTAATTGAAGAACATTCTTCTTGGAAATTGTGTTCAACTTTATCAAAAATCAAAATAAACTCGAATGTTAGTTAACAATTTATTTTAACTTTTATAGTTTTAAAACTTCAAATAACTACATAACTACTCAAAATAATTGAATTAGTAAAAAGTTTTTTTTTTTCTGATTTGAACTTGGAACCAAGCCTTTAAGTTTTATATAAACTTTTCATTAGCAGAGTTTATTTAGTGTAATTGTGTTTAAAGCAAATTTTTCTAAAAGTTTTTTTTTTAAATGTGTTGTGATTTCTTAAACATATTTAATTTAAACTATTGTAATGATATTAGCATCTCATTTTAATATTTTAAAGCTCGTGAATAAATATGGAATTTTTTGTAATAATAAAAACAATTTTCATTATTCTCAAAACAAGCTTTTGCAAAACAATTTTTATAACTCTTAAAACAATTTTCTAAAACAATAAACAATATTGTTTACTTAAAGGAGTTACATTTGTTTTAGTGCTTATAAAACGGTATTTGACTTGCAATTACAGTGCAGTAGCAGTTTCGGCAAGTGTGCTTTAAGTTAAAATGCATTTTAAACACGTTAGATTTAAGAACTAATATTTTCTTGTGTGTTTAACTTTAGTTCTCGTATAGAGTGATGTAATTGTATCTTTGTGTTGTTTAGTTTATGTAAATAAATATAAGTGTTGTTTTGATTGTTGTATTAATATACTATAATATTCCCTATTACTCTCCCTTAAACATCCTTGTAACGAGATATTGGAGACCATGTGTGGCCTGTATTTTAGGAATCTTCTGATATTTAGGAATTAGGTGCCTTATCAATTAAAAAACGCAGCGAAAAAAAAAACTTTAGTTTATTACTAAACAACTTTTTAACGAGTTTAAAATTTTGACAGTATAATTTGCGATAATACTTTACTTTGCGACATTTAACTATGATAATAGTAAGAAAAATTGTGTGAATAACTTTCTACTTTGAAACAGCAAGTCTACAATTATAATACAAGTGTGTGGTAGTGGTTTATTTAGTTTTGTTAAAAGTGAAGCTTGATGTCAAGGATTTTTTGCTGGAAGTACTATATAATTTTTGCGGTGATTTCTATGTATAGTTTTATATATGCTTTTTTAGTGCTTAGGTGCTTATTTTATTTGCTAATGAGCATAATATTTCTTCTTCTTAGTGCACAATATATGTTGCAACTAACATAAGTCGCATGGGTGCGCAGTATTTCGATCCTAAAAAGCTTAATCTTTTTAGCTAAGGGTATAATATAAGTTGCAACTAACATAAGTCGCATAGGGGCGCAGTATTTCGATTATAAAAAGCACAGTCTTTTTACTCTAGTGCACAATGTTCTTTGAAGATGTTGCAATTTGCATAAGTCGTCAGGGGACGCAGTATTTTAGTGCAAAATTGCATTTTATAAGTTGCCAAGAGAGCGCAGTTATTATATTTTTCTAAGCATAGAAATGTAAAGTAAGAACCGCATTAAAATTTAGAATTACAACAGCAGAATTGTTCTTATTAATAACGTCTGAGTTTTAGCTGATAAAACTAATTTTCCTATGTGTTTACTACTACTAGTTTATTGTTTTGATCTGCTGATTGATTGTATTAAAGTATAGATTGTATTTGTTTTAAATTAGAATGTTTCTGAAGTTTAAAAATATGTTTGAATGAGTTTTCATCTTTCTTAGTCGTAAAATGGCAAGTTTCTTGCCACATTTTATTACTCGTTTCAAGTTCAAGTATAAAGTTGTGTTAAAATTTTCCCTTTGAAAGAAATCAAAAATAAACTCCCCTTGAATTTAGCAGTCGTCGCTTGTTAAATAAATTGTTGCGTTTGTATCTTTATAACGTTGTTTGAAGCAAATTGTCGTTTGATAACCACAGTTTTAAGCACACCTGACACCTTGCTACTGCATGAAACTTTAAAAGTTTTGTTGTTTATAAGTACGACAATAAACAAAAGATTGAATGAAGATTTTGTGTTTATTCTATGACGTCACGATCAAAATTCCTGCTGTCATTGTTTCCGAAGCCAATCGATGTGATGTTTTTCTGATTCAGAAACCAGCTAGAAGACAGAAAGTCAAATGTTTCCTAAAAGAAACAAGACGTTGTCAATGATCCAATTGATGGTTCATAAGCCTCTATTAACAACCTGAGGATAACAGCCCGACGACGAGCCCGAGGACAACAGGCACAAGGACAAGAACCCCAAGGATAAGAAGCTGGAGGACAACTAAATGACTATCATTGTTACTTACTTTGTCTTTATGTTGTGTTTTATCTAAGTTTTTGTAGATTATGTAATTTTTGAGATAATAAGAAATACAGTTTCTTTTTCTTACTTTTTTTAAACCGGACTTTTGATACTGTCTAAAAAGTTTAAAGTTAAGTAGAATTTTAAGGATTTTAATTATTTTTTAATTAATTAATTTTACCAGGCTTTAAACGTTAAAATTGAAAATTTAAAAAGAAACAATGTAATGATATTAGCATCTCATTTTAATATTTTAAAGCTCGTGAATAAATATGGAATTTTTTGTAATAATAAAAACAATTTTCATTATTCTCAAAACAAGCTTTTGCAAAACAATTTTTATAACTCTTAAAACAATTTTCTAAAACAATAAACAATATTGTTTACTTAAAGGAGTTACATTTGTTTTAGTGCTTATAAAACGGTATTTGACTTGCAATTACAGTGCAGTAGCAGTTTCGGCAAGTGTGCTTTAAGTTAAAATGCATTTTAAACACGTTAGATTTAAGAACTAATATTTTCTTGTGTGTTTAACTTTAGTTCTCGTATAGAGTGATGTAATTGTATCTTTGTGTTGTTTAGTTTATGTAAATAAATATAAGTGTTGTTTTGATTGTTGTATTAATATACTATAATATTCCCTATTACTCTCCCTTAAACATCCTTGTAACGAGATACTATATAACTAAAGACATTTAATTAAAAAAGGCTAATAAGTATGTATATGTGTTATTCTTCTATGATCTAAGTGATCATAACGTTGATAGCTTTACTTTTATAAAATTTCAAAACCAAAAAAAAAAACTGTTTTCTTAACCAATAACAACAAAAAATTATACAATAATAGTCAAATTTTAATAAAATTATATTTTTGGACAGCACAGACCACAACGAAAGACTTTTTTTCAAAACTTTAAAACTCTTAACTTTAACATCAACAATAACTTTTGCATAATCCATTGATAAGGTAACAAGTAAATTATAATCTCGAAAATTTTCTTAAAATTCCTGCATAATCCTCATAAATAAAAAACATAATAAATTTTGAAACCTGAGAGCGTAAATAAACACTTCCATTCAGTACATTCTCAAAGCCCATTTAAATTTTCATACTAATAAAACATTCATTGCGCCTCAGAGGTTTATGGGAAAGATGAGGGCAGATAAGAATCGCTAAGAAAACACAAAATAATAAAATAACTGATAGTTTTCATCCCAACACAAATATGCAACAAGCAAATTATTCTGACCTATTGACCTCACAAGCTTAGTGCATAGTGAACGCTGAGTAGCAAAACTTAAACACTATAAAATTAAAATCATTCCACTTTAAGTACTTTTCAAAATAGCTTGAAATTTTTGTAGTTATTTGTAATTAGCTGAAAATAATTTCCAACCGTAAATATGACCTGTTGACCTCATACGTATGGTGAATGCTATATAATGGCAAAACTTTAACAGTTTTTTTTTCCTAAGTGTGGTCATTCTTTTTAATTTGAATTGTTATGTTTACTTTAATGCTAATTACTGTAATAGATAGCAAACAAACTATTTTAGTGTTTTTCTCAAAAATTTAGAATATGAAAATAATAAATAGCATCAACTAGAAACTAAAAAATGAACTCTCTTTTGAAAATAGTTCAAACTTTGTTTTTAAGTTAATTAAATAATTTAGTTTAAAAAATGTAATCTTGATTAACTTAATCTTAGCAGTTTTTAAATTTATTTATATTTTATTTAATATTCAAACTTAATTGACATGTCCTATCGACTTCAGGTAACTTCAAAATAAAAAATAAAACAAAACTGTTTATCAGCACATTAAGTATTATCATTAAGATCTAAGTTTATAAAACTGACTATAAAAAAACTTAATCGAATTTTAGGTAAATCTTAATTTTTATGATTGTTTTTAAATTTATAGATTAAATACTTTAGTCCCCAAAAGGTGTGCTTTTCGTTCAAAATAAAAGAATCACAAAAACTTAAGCCCTTTGACACACATTTTATTTCTAAACACCTATATGACATAATATACTCAATTATTTTAACATGTTTACTTAAGTTCATTCAAGTGAACAACAACTTAAATGACCTTTGAGTTACTGTCTAAGTGACTTGTTCCCTAGTAACCAATTATCAGAAAAAAATAACATCTCGTTAGCAATATGCTCGGCTTAAACAGGTAACTTGTTTGTGTTTTTATTTATAAATATATATGTGTTTAATTATGGGAATTTCAAAAAATTATCGACATTTAAGTGTTGGATAATTGCAATAATCTTCAGTTATAAGCTAGCAATCATTAGGTTTGATAGAAAAAAAAAATTATTTTAGTTATTCACAAAATTAAAATTTTAGCCAAAACTTTTATTGATTTGGTAAAATTTGGCAAAAATACATTAGTTTTGCTTTTAAGTAAATGTTATGATTTTAAGATATGCAAAATTAATGACAATCTCAAGCTAATGCGTTTAATTGCCAAAATTATGAGATTACAGATTGCAATCTTCACTTTTCATATTTTAAACAAACCAACATTCAAATTAAACAAACAGCAAACAGGCTTCTTAAACATTTTAAGAGAAAAAACTAATTCAAATTACCATTAAAAAAGACAGCACGAGCAAGAAATTATTGAAACCACGGATGTTTTTACGACCACAAAACAAACAAAAATTGCAATAAAAACGAAGATAAACACTTTTTAGGTTGTAAAAGTATCAGCTATAAAGTAACACGTCATTAAACTAGAGGTCGTGAAACTTTGCACATAAAAAAGTGATAAAATAAAAAATATTTTTTTTGCAATAATATTGTTTTATCAATAATATATGTTGTTTTAATTAAACGAATTAAACAAAATTATATTTTGTGAAAAGTTATTAATAGACGAAAAAAACAAACTGATAATATATTTTCATACTAATAACACTTCATTATTATAAAAACACATTGAACAAAAACACAAATTGATTTTATTTTAAATGCATTAGTAATAAAAGCATACATCAAATTAGTCTATCGAATTATATGGGAGTTAATTTTGAAAAATGAAAGTTTCATTGAATTTGCATTAAGTTTCTTTCATGCGCTCATAGAAGCTCATATTAAATAAATCAATAAATTTTTCAATGTTTTGAAGTTTATTGCGAAGTCTGAGTTTTGTTGTGAAAATATCGATGCAATTTTATGGATTTGAGCTATATTTGGATGTGAGCTTAGTTTAATAATTTCAATTATTTTAAATGCAATTCGCATACGATTAAAGCTTTGTTTATTTCTTTTTATGAGTTTTTTAATAAATTTAATATCTTAAGTCTTGTAAGATAATTTTTAATTTATATAAATCTAAACTTACTTTTAACTTTCTAGTCATCAATTATATTTAGCTAGATACAACACTTTTGTTTTAATCAAACCAATATGACCTTAGCAAGAAACAAAAATTAATTGCAAGAAAGGCGAAAATTTTAAACAAAACTTAACAATAGTCATAAAGTCATGTCAGTTACAACTTGAACCTTTAAAAGCAATGTAATGGTACTAGAAAAACACTAAAGGGAGACGGAATTTAAAAATAAGTTCATAAAAGTTTTTGTGACAACTTTTGGTATACAAATAATGAAATGTTTATCACTTTCATGCATGAGTATCAAGCTTAATGAACCGTGACGCATTTGAAGACGAGTGACAAAACGGCTTTTATTGTATTTGGAACTGGAATTACATTTGTAATTGCTTTGATGACTATGAGAAAAGTTAACTAACGATGTAGAACTGCATTTGAGCTTGTAATTACTGAGTGACTATTGGACTAATTGCATAAATTTGTTTATAAGGGACACTATAAAATTAAGTTATCAAGATTGTTTGATAGTAATTTTAAATGAATTGAACAGTTAATATCCTGGTTAAGTACACAAAATTTGTAAATTTGTTAATTAAAATGTGTCATTACTTTACAGGTTTTGCTGTAAAACTAGTTTAGAGTAATTAAAATTATCTCTAAAGTATGTAAAATTAAAGGTAAATATATATCAAAATAAGAACAATTGCGTACTAAAAACTAAATAAGTAAATTAAAATCAAAATGTATAATTTAACTGCAATAAAATTTTATTTAAACTAACTACCTTTAACTTAAACATTTTTACTTAAAAACAGCTTGTGTTCAAAACAAAGTAAAAATAAGCATGCAAAAAAAAAACGAAACATAAACAAACTGCGGTAAGTTGATATTTTAACGACAAAATAAATGTCAAGCGAAGTTCGCACTTACAATTATTTATGCTTGTATAAGTCGTTCAATTCATTCAAACTATTTTGCACAAATTTAGTAAACAGGGTGTATACTTTAAACAAAACAGTTTTTAAACAATATTTCACAGTTTTATTGAAACGCATTGAAAATGTTACTTACTTTTACGTTTATTACATTTAATACGATTATTGCTTTAGTAAAAAAATAGCTCTAATTACAGCTAGCCATACATGTGTTTAAGCTTAAAAAAAGCGGAGATAACAGTTTGTCATGGATGGAAGAAATGAATAATTCAGCACAACAACATTGCCGTACATTTGGAAAAGAGATTGTTAATCATCCTATGCTTCAACACGAGTTGAAACTCACTTTGGAAAGATAAATCAAATCTTTCAGCACTTTGCAAGGCAAGTTTAAAAGTTTAAAGCACTCGACAAGAGCAACTTTGTATTTGTAATTATCAGTTTAAGTTTACAAAGCGTTTTGACTGAAACTCTCTATATGTTATCTTGTAAATAGGATTTGAAATTTGATTGCGCTAATTACGAAATCTTATCTTCTTTTGAATCAAAATTGATCCTATTAGGCGGATTTTATGAATTTAAAGTTTGAGTATATTTACAAAGCACGATTAGTATTTGAAGACAAATATAAACTTCGTGGTAAAAAACATGTTCTGCTTTGATAGCTAAAATAAAGGTTCAGGGTTTGTCATATATAGTAAACACTTTCAATAAGAAGTATTTTTGAGGTATCAATTTAAAAGGCTTCATATTATCAGAGTTTTAGCTTCAGAAAAATTTTCTTTGACTTTTTTAATTAAAATAACAACAATTAAAAAACTTTAAAATAAATGCATTTTGTACTTTTATGTATATTTATGCATTATTTTTTTTTATAGTTTTTTATTTATGTTATTTTCCCAAGTGCTAATGTAAACTACGTAAGTGTACAAATATAAAAAATTATACATATCATAATTTAATCACACAACAAGTTAAAATGTACATTTTTACAAAACTAGATTAAGTAATTTTCTTTTATTTATAGCATGGGTATTGCTTCTCGTATCATTTTTTACTAAAATGATTACCGCACAACACAATTGAGAAAATATTTCAAGTTAGCCATCCGAAACTTTAGTGAAAACAAATTCCACACTACAGACCGTTTTCTCATTACTGAATGAGTTTATTCAAATAAAAAACGCGTCATAATATATCTGTATTACGTATTTGAGTGGGTATTAAGTTATCTTTTATACTGTGACACATGATTTTGAAAAGTTTTGGTTTAATTATTCAAAAATATGTATAAACTTTTCTGAGAAACATAATTTTCCAAGAAAACTTTACTTGCATAAAATAATGAACTTTACTTTTAAAATTTATTTCACTGTAGTATTTAAAATTACAACTTTGAAAAACTCTTAAATAAGAGTTTTCAATGAAGTAGATCTTATTTTTAATAAAAACAGCTATTAGTTTTTAGGTTAGTTTTATATCAACTTTATAAATGGTAGATTTCAACAAATTATGAAACTAAACAACTCTTTTTTTAATTAATAATTAATAAATTAAATATAAAAAATAATCTATAACAATGTTGAAAACTAAATGTTTGCTTAAACTGTTAACAAATCAATCACATTATGCTGAAATGCGATTTCACCACTCTGATAACATTTTAAAGGACTTTCACTGTCAGTTGGAGTGTGATAAATTGTTATTTCTGTTGAGTGTTTGCATGCAAGCACTAAAAAGTTACCTTTCAATACATGATTTAAAATTTAAAATTTATAATAAGTACTGGTGTTTGTGAGTGGGATTTATTCAATAAATTATGATGAGCTTTATGGGCTTGTATATAAACTACTTTTGGCTAATGTTTATTAGTTTTAGTAATTAGTAGAAATATTTTTTTGTTCAACTGTTTTGAGCCTTCATAGTGCAGATCTAATGTCAACGACTATAAAAATAACTTAATAAACCTACTGACCGAAAAATAAAACAGAAAAACAAAAACATGCTTGGCAAAAACACGGAAAAGGTTTAAAAAATAAAACTAATTTAAACGTTAAACACGAAAGAACAAACAGATTAAGTTTTAAACGTATCATTAAAACGCATAGGTCAAAGAAATTAAAAGATTAAAATAAAGTAAGGTAAATATAAGCAACTTCAAATATGCTTAAAATTTTATTCATTTCAACTCTAACGTCATTTGAACTATGATTAATAAAATTGATCAAGTGCAATAAACTGTAATTCTTAAATTAACCTTATTAATCTTAACTTACACTACTTAAACTTTTTTTTCACTTACAATATAAAAGTATAACTTATATAAATTTAATATCTTTAATAGCAAACTTTATAGCACTACATAAAATTATTAACGAAATATAAGGTAAACTTTAGTTATTTAGATTTTGATAATAAAAGTTTTAGGAACAAGATATAACACTGAAAAAAAAGTTACAAAACACAGTTTTAATGTTTTTCTTTTTACTTTAATCCTTTAAATATAAAAAACTACATTAATCTTTTGACTAGGATAAAGCTTATTTTAGACAAAACAACTAATCTGATTAATTCATGTAATTTGGCTTTTAGAAAAAAAACGACACAAAAAACAT
Organism: Thalia democratica; assembly: GCF_965202585.1. Taxonomy (NCBI): domain Eukaryota; kingdom Metazoa; phylum Chordata; class Thaliacea; order Salpida; family Salpidae; genus Thalia; species Thalia democratica. The sequence continues at coordinate 93,487,177 of NC_139165.1, forward strand.
CTAAAACCACGTTTTTTGTTTACTGTCTGGATACGAATTCATAACAAATAAATAGTCAAGTTTTTCTATACTTTTATATTTTACAGAAGCTACAAAATTGCGACACGCTTACGTTTATGATAAATTCAATAATTTTCAACTTTGTGTATCAAACACAGTGCAAACAAAGCCAGTGGTCTCAGACATGCACACCGTGTTTACATGCAAACAACTCAAAATTGAAATATATTTTTTGTTCGGTTTTATAAGTTGTGGTATGAATTGATACAGTAATTGTATTATAAAGCTTTTTTTAATGAAATTTTGATTAAAAACTTAAAAATAAAAATTTTTGTAAAATCAAAAATTGCTTAAAAATTGAAATATATCTACTTTAAAAACAATTTGCACTTAATTTTTGCTTAAATAAGACTAAAACTTTGTTTAAAACATATAGATGTATTTGTTTATATAGCTATAAATATAACGTTTTATTTAACAACTCACCACATCAAAATTAAAATACACTCATTTGTTGAAATTAGTAACTTACGGTAAGTGGTGATACATTATGTTTCAATGAAATGTAAAGCTTTATTTAATTTTTGCGCGAAATGTAAAAAATTTATCATGGTCAAATGTTGCTGGGAAGGGCAATTTAATTTACATTTTTAAACGTTTAAGTTTTTTATATTGGCTCAAAAAAACAAAACACACTTTTAACCACATACGTACCATAAAAACGTTATGTTTGATTAGCTGTAAATGTATTATTTAATTCATTACTGATCAAAAAAACAACAACTCACAAATTTAGTTAAATTCACAATTTGGAAGCATTTACAAGTATTAGCAAACAAGCAGAACAAAAGTCTTAATAAAATTTAACCTCAAAGTTTCTTTTCTTAATCTTAATTTATGGAGTAATAAATCATAATTAGTTTGATTTTTTAACTTCAATTTCATGCCAACAAAGTTTTTCGGGAATCAACAAATTGTTGTAATATTTTAAAATAAACATTAATCACCATTTGAAAAGCATTACTAAAACACATTTAGACACTAGACACTTGAACAAACAACGTATTTTTTCTCAATACTATATTAGAGCGTCATAACTTAAATAGTTTGAACATGGTGTAAAATATTTCTTTAACACAGAAAACTTTCAACAAGGTTATTCCTTTATAACCACTTATTTAAATTGTTAATAACACTATTTGTTTTTTAATACACTAAAAATCTTTACAGATAGCTCTGATCAACTTTAGTACTTTTTATCTTCTCAATAACAAACTGAAAAAAAGCATGTGAAAGTTTAAAACTGTGACCTCATACTACTTTTATGACGTCATAGTAGACAAAGCAATATTTTATTTCCGCTCAAGCAGCAGAAATTAACTTTGTCTTTTGATGGGAAAAACAATATGAGAAAAAACTTGAAATCTATATACGCGTGTACACTAAATTAATTTTTATAAATTTTGCTAAACGTGAGGAAAAAGTTTTTTTTTTTTAAATTACAAAACGACTTTCAAGTTGCATTTAGCTCAACTACAATATTAGTTTTCTGAAAACTTTTAAAGTTAACTTTTTTTTACGAAAAGTTTTCAATACACATTGCCATAAAACATTACAATTTTATATTAAAAGTTAGTCAATATAACGAATTTTTGAACTTGAATAACTTATATAGTATCGAAAATAAACTTAATGAAAAATCTAATTTAAAAAACTGCTAATAACTAAACATAAAAAAATCTCATTTGAAAAGTTTTATAAACTATTAGATTGATTTTTAGTTTTTAAGATAAGAAGTTCATACAAAACTCAATTAAACTTTTTTTTTTCAAATCGTTATTTTAAAATTTGTCAGCTTTTTCTATAACAAAAAACAATTTAACAAATTAGTTTTCGTGAAAAAGTAGACGTAAAAAACCAAAGACAACTTATGTCATGAAATTGTCGATCTCTCTTTGTCAATTTAACTGTTTCATGAAAAGGATGTTAATTTTTGAACATTAAACATTTTTTTACATTACAACACAGAACAAGTCTGCACGCAACAATTAAAAGGAGCAATAAACACAAACTATTAAACGTTAAATCTTAACAAAATAAACTACAACTCCCACTCGGTTCAATCAAACTTTCGAATTGCTTAAACAGCAATTCGTTAAAAACTACCAACAATTGCAACAAAAGATTCGCAACCATCTGTTAGATGCATGCATACAGCAGCTGTCGAAACAGTTTGTTGTTGAACATTGCGCGACTTTCAACTCTTTTGTTCATCTTTTAATATTTGCGTTGTGTGGCTACTTTATGTGAACAAACTTTGAAAGGCACGTTTCCGAACCACCCATGTACAATTTAGCTTTGTTTTTTTTAGTATGTTTTTGTATTTGTAATAGATTTAATAATAAAAGTATATTAATTTTGTTACAAGTTTTTTTTAATACGTGCTTTTTACAACTAAAATTTCTTTACTTTTAATTAAAATACACCAAATTAGACCACCCAAGAAAAATTAATAAATTATTAATCTATTATTCATACAATCTTACCTGTAAAATTACAGAAGAAAAAAACGTATGAGGAAACATTTAAAAAAGATTAATAAATATTTTGGACTCTGTTACTGCAAATTACAAGCTTTAGAAACTATTAAAACATGAAATTCAGATTTATTTTTCTCTTCTTTCAAACGCGTAATTGCTATGTAAGTACGTAATTGACCCAACGGCAAATTTTGTCATAAATTTTTAATTAAAATCCATTCAAAATGCAAAATATTGCAGCTCGTACTCTCTTTACTTTCTAAATAAGACACATAAAATAGAAAACCATAAAGTTTAAGCAATAGTTATTTAACTAAAAAACGAGTTTTATTTAACAAACCCTAATAAACAAATAATAATAAACTTAAGTTTTAACACAAAAACACCACAAAAAAACAATTTTAAGGTTAATTGAACTAATTATTTTTAAATATATTTAATTTAAAAATATATTGCTTAAAACGTGCTGCCACCAATATAAAAACAAAAACAAATCTTCATTAGTGATAGTTGAATTTTAATACTTAAAATTGAATGAACATCAAAAAAGCGGTTTTTATCGTCTGTTTAATAAAAATTAAGTTAACTCATTTTATATTTGTTCGTGATATAGAAGTTTAGTAGTTCAGTTTATAATATTATTAAGGTATATTAAAAATGTGCACGAATAATAAACTAACACCTTTTAGAATTTTTATAAGAAAACTTATATTTAAAACTAAAGTTTGCTAATTCGAATTAAAAAAATGCAATTTTCATAAATTTATTACACTTTTCAGTAAAATCTATATGCAAATAAGTGCAGCGACAATTCAATTAACTTCATGCTTTTGAACGACGTCCAAACATTCAAAGCCGAACAACCGAGCGTCAACTGCCAGCGTGTTAAGTCGTAATTCAATGTGTAAAAGTTTAATAAGTCAACGGTTTTGATGTGCAAATGAACACAAATCCTAGTTGATATTTTAAAAGGATGCGCTTGTTTATTCGTTTGAACAGCTAATCTCATCAAACAAGTTATCTTTTGCAGTCGATACTGGAGTTTCTAATGTGTTTCAACTCTAGATGATAACTACAAGAGTAGCACCAATCAATAAATAAATTAGGTAATGAGTTTTACACACTGTTCTGAAGTTTTAACATTTGGAAAGTTTTTGTTAAACTATTATTTTACAATCAAAAATTATTTTAAATATTTACAAACTTAGCAATTTAACTTTTTTTTTCAATGCTTTATGTATTTCTCATTGTTATTTTCCAGAACTATTATAAATATTATTATATATTTACTATTAAAGTGTCAGTGAAAACTTTCCAAATATTCCAAACATTTACCAGAGATGACCGCATAACTAATTATAAATACCACAATGTTATCTTATCAAGCAACAAACTCAAATACAATGAAGTTTGAATGATGTGTGGAGACGGCTATTTACAAACAATCGATTTAATACTGATAACATATATTCATATATATGAGTGGTTCGGTTGTGTTTTTATAAAATATCATGAGCGTTAACAATACTTCAATTAATGAACGTACTGTTTTCCTAAAAATGAAGCAATTTAATTAGTTTTCAGCATAAACAAAGTGAATTCTTGAAGGCGTAATAGAACAAAGCTGAGTTTAAAAGCAGTAGATCATGTTTTAAAGTGTGTTTGCTTTTAATTGATTTCATACTGATAAACGGTGATGGCTTGATTGTTTGTTGGTTATGTTGTCAAATATGTCAGTTTTTTTATTTTCTGGAGAAAATATTAATTTCTAATGATACTTTAGAATTTTGAGGTAGAATGTTTTGAACTATGTGGTTCATTTGGTACTACACAATAGACAACATTTTTTCAAAAAATATTTCAAATAATTTAAAGATCATTTGTGGAAAATTTACGATGTCAAAACAGACAATTTTTTTTTTATACTTAAAAAAAATTTTTTACCTCAAACACAATTACTATGAAGTAATAAAAATTTAAGTTCTTTAAGTAGATGTTATTCTTATACTACATTTGTTTAGTATACAAACTTTGTACTTTTTTGCATGAGTTCTGTTTGTAGTTAAACAAAGATAAAAACAATTAAAATAGTAGCATAAGTAAAAGTATTTTAATATCTGATACACTGTGTTTCTATTTAATTAACCAAACCTTAAGAAGAACTTTATCTTGACATCTTTTAAATAAAATAAAAAAATTTAATCATGTTTGAACTCAGCTTTATACATGAACTTTAACATAACATATATTTAACTTTAAACATTATCTTCTCTTGCATTAGACAGCATGAATAAAAATATTCACGTCCAAACTCAGATACACAATCTTAAAAAAAAATTCAAATTCCTTTCTTAGCTACAAGCTTTTTTTTTCTTTACATCCTCTTAAACTCGGTTATATACATCAAACTTAATATAAGACAAATTCAAAAAACAGTCTTACAAACACAGTCTAAAAAACACATCAAATCCCAAAAATAAATATATTCCCCATCAAACCTCAAACCTTTTCAAATTTTGTACCATTAAAATACTTCCAAGAAACAGGTTTTTTTTTACTTTTTTAGTCACACCTATTTCCTAATTTACAAAACATTTGTTTCAAATATTTTCAACCACATAAAACATTTAAGTCATCATAAAAACACATCAAATCTCAAACCTTTCCTCCGCTAGGTAAATTTAAGTAATGTTAGAACTCAATACCAAAACAATACTTCAAACCAAGTTAAAACTCGGTTATATACATTTGAAACTTAGTATAAGACATCAATTCGCAAACCTTTCCTCCGCTTGGTCTGGTCGATGTGGTCCTTCAGCTGGATCCTGATCTTCCTCTCCTCCATCTCGCTCAACTGCACGAACGGGTGCTTCAGTAAGGAGTCGGTGGAGGGGCGCGAGTGGAAGTTCTTGATGAGCGACTGGTCGATGAACGAGACGAACCTGCGGGAGGAAGGGTACAAGTTTAAGTATATATAAATTTATTTTAAAGCCCTTCAAGTGGGCTCTGTGGAAAGTGATTGAGTTTACACTTTCAATTTTTCACTAACATTTAACATCTGAACATTTAACATATGAGTAAATTATAATTTTGAACATGGATAATTTTTTCATTACATTTTACGTATACGATTTTACTTGATTTTAGAAAATTCAGTCGGAACAAAAAAAAAAAAAAATTAAAACTCTATAACAAAAAAGCAAAAAAAATAGTCTTTAATTTTTCCGTCACAATTTTCGAAATATATTAAGGAACATTTCCTGAAAGTTTGAGGTAGTTATCTCAAAAAACGTAAGAGAAGATAGATTTTTAGTGAAATAGTCTATTTTTTGCCGTTTTAGTTTGCGCCTCCCATAAGGAACCTATTGTTTCCTCCGACTTTGACCGGCTATATCTCAAAAGTTATTTTGATTTTTTTCAAATTTGTAAAATGCATTTTGTAGCTTAGTAAAAACTATATAAAATAAGATCAAATTTCAAAAAAAAAAGGTGTTTACCCCCTATGTCTTAAGCGTGTCTATTGTGCATTAAAAAAACACATTCTTTACAAATCCGAAATATGTTGATAATAGGTGAACTCAGTTGTTTGGTATATGAGAAATTTTGTAAAACAGAAAAATTGTAACTTTTTTATTTAAAGTTTAAGCAATGAACTTCGTAAACTCAGGTAGTATAATCTTATTTTCATCTTAAAATCATTTTAATCGTATAATTAATTTCTAATCTAAAACAAATGAACAAGTTATACATAATCTATAAATCAACATATAAGAACTACCAATTAAGCATCTTATTAAAAAAACAACTAATAAAATACTGTTGCAAAATTTAAGTTCTTTACCACAAACCAAAAGCAATTAAGAGCACTAAAACTGCAAATTTCGTAAGCAAACGCCGGGTATTAAGCAACTAATTCAGGTAATCGATAACCGCAGAAAGAGCCAATCAAAGTCGCTTTAGTTTTAGTGTTACAACCAAACCACCACAATACGGTGTTCAAACCACCTTAGTTGGGTTTTTAATCAAATTGAGAACATAATTTAACATTCAAACAATGCTGTTTTTCAAGGTACATCTTAATAGAGTTTTTGCCTTTTTTTGGAATTATTTTGAAAATGTTAACTTCTGAGTTTACAAATTAACTATTAACGACTATGTTAGTACGGTTTTTTAACATAAAAATTAACTTTTAACACAAGAGATTTTATAATTTAAAATCCTTCATTTAAATAAATTACAAAAAACTATGTATATAATTATATTTGTAATTATATCAATACTAACTTGTTGCTCCACCGTTTATCTTTGAGCCTGGGAGCGTGGTTCCTCGGAATTAGAAAGAGCGCTCTCATCGGATGCATATTGCATAGTGCTGTTGAAATAATAAATAAATTCAAATAAATTAAAAATTGTATTATGTTTACCGCATATATTTAAAAACATTCTTTCAACAGAGCAGTTGAAATAATAATAAAACTGTATTTTGTCTACTTTGAAAGTTTAAAAATAATCATATAACTTTAAACAGAGTTAATACATATAAACTAGGAGTATAAAAGGGTGCTCTCATGTGGTGCAGGTTGAGATAATATATTGATAGAAATAAAAATAAATAACTGTATTTAGTTAATGTAAAAACTTTAAAAAATCACATAAGTTTATAAAAAGGTTATACATGTAAAGTAGGTAATAAGCTAACAGTGCATGCATTTACACTTGTGAAATAAATAAAGTTAAATACTAACTAAACTATAAAGTAAAATAATTACTGGTATTTTATGATTACTTTTTAGATGTAAATAAAATTATGATGTTAAGCCTTTGAACATTTTCACTAGCGTTCAAAACTATAAGGTAGTACAATTAAGAACACAACTTAAGTATTTTTAGCAACGGAAAACTAATTTTACAAATATAAAATTTATCTACTTTATGCTAAACTTTGCATTAATCTCAGTCTTAAGTGTTATCTTTTGGTATTTTAATTAACATTATAAACTTTTAAACGTTTCCACAAGGTAAGATCAATAAAGATTGTAAAAAAGGTAGTAAAAACCAAAAACTAAAGTTTGATGATAAATTTTTGGTGATGATTTGATCGATACCAGACAAAAAAGTTGAAAAAGTTTAATGTAAATTAACCTGCCTAATGACTGCTTTAATTTTTAGAAAGTAGTTTGAGTAGAAGAAGAAAAAGCATTTGAAAATTTCAGTGAAAAAAAAAAATTAAGTCAACTTTTAACTATGAAAAATTAACTAATTAAAATTATAAAAACTAAAATATATCGTGGTCAAATCCATATATTTAAAAGCATACAGTGAGATATTTAAAATTTTAAGTGCAGTTTTAATTAGTATAAGCTAATAAAAACACATTGAATTCACAATATTGCTATTTGGTCAAAAAAATCATATTAACAGATTTTTAAAGCTTCATACAAAAGCGAATGAAATGTTGAGAATTAATAGGCAAATGTATAAATTATATTTTTAGTTATTTTATAAATTACAAACCCTTTAGCTCATGAAGTTGATTATTACTCAGCTTAAGTTTACTCAGAATAAGTTTGACACATGAAGATGTGTAACAAAAAAAAAACTAAAGTTTTAGTTCAAAATTAATTAATATTATAACTTGAACACATTTAATAAAAAATTTAACAAAAAAAAAACATATTAAAACTGTAATACATTCTAGTGTAATTGTGTTAAAGACTTGTATTTAATGTTAAATGGTAATAAAAATAGCAAACAGCTTATAATGGGTGAGTCATATACCAACAAATAGTATAATTATAAATAGAACTTTGAAAGCAGTAAAACTAACTGTTAGTCATTTGTACATTTTAGTGAGTGTTTAAATACAACTTGTTTTTTTCTTTTGCAATAGAGTGATTAGAATGAACTAAATATGCATTTAATAAGTATTTCTTAAATAAAACCAACTATTTTATTTTGTAATTAAGTTAAATTACATCTAACAAAACCTATAGAATTTTAAAAGAATCATTTAAATACATTTGTATTTTAAACTGTATTGAATTGTTTATTAGTAATAATTAGGTAAAATTCAAATTTAGATGAAACGTTGTTAACACGAAACTGATAAGTACAGCGTACGACGCAACATTATATTAGTCATACCTTAAGTAGCAGCACAAAAGGGCTCGGCGAAAAATTGCGCTGTAAACTTTTTTGCTCTACAAATTTCTAATCACACCAAATCCGGTTCAATCAATTTTCAGCAAAAAAACAAAAATTACTCATAAAAGATATCGTCTCGCATCGTTTAAAACATTAACAACTTTACGAGATACAAAATAATAACAACTTTACAGGATATAAAACATTAACAAATATACAAGGTGTAAAATATTAACAACTTTACAGCATATATTAACAATTTTAAAAGAAAATATTATAACATGCCGTCAACGTAATAAATGTTGTAAATTTTACGGCACATACAGAAAGTCTGGCGGACGAGAGTTTAAGGCCTTTATAAAACATTAAACCTTTCTTTAAACACCCGCATAAAAAACTTATTACTTAATTAATAACAAGACCGAAGCGACCATCTGCAAGCCACACACACATTCGCATTTTCGAGCACCCAAAAACACTCAAATTAAAAAACAAAAAGTTGTTAAAATAAACAACTAGTCATAAACACAAACCAAAGAAAATACAAATATTAATGCTCATAACAATTAAAATGTCCAGCAATTAGTCATGTATCAAATAAGTAACAGGGTGCGCTCTGACTAGCATGCGAAATATTTCCCTCCTACTTATTGTGACGTAACAGCTTACATTTTACTTATTGTGACGTAATAGTAATACAGGTGCGGGCAATTAAACTCATGATAGCCACTTTCGCAAAGGTGGACAAATTTGACAAAAGTTGTCATGTCGGTTGGAAGATTACCATTCCACGAAAAATTATTGCTAAATTATATTTTAATTTTTTGTCATTTGTGCTAATCTACCAAATGCAACCTTGAAAACTTTACTTTAAAAGTATCATAAAGTTTAAATTTACAACCTGAATCTAATTGATTTTAACTTTGAAGTAATTTTGAACAAAGTGTTTGAAAACTAAATAACTTTGGCATTACTATAAATAGTTTTCTTTTTGTTTTTTGCTTTCAATATTTGAATTACCGCTAAATAAAAAGTAGTTTAAACATAAATATTAATATAACTTCATATTAACAGTTGTAATGATATAAGAGCTCTAGTTTGTGGTGAGAATGTTTTAAAGTTTACTAAATGAATGATTAAAAACCGATAAAAAACTAAAATAATATGATTGTTGAAGTTTAAAATGCTTCATTTAAGTTGTTTAGTGAAATATTTGAAAATAATTAGATTACAACGCATGTCAGTTTATACGTTGGTAGGTGGTCTCTGTTTGTTTTTAAATATTACTATTTATTTTCAAAGTTAAAAATAAAACATTACAGGCAATAAACTATAGACACTCTTTGATAAAAGATCCTTAAAGTTTCTTTTGGTTTATTTATTCTTATAAGTATTGCATGCATGTTTTCCATCATGTATTTAGTTTAAAACTTATTAAATGAGATACTGTATTTTTATGTACCATCTACAACTTTTATCTTAAAATACAAACAGTGTGAGACTGCGTTTATTTAAGTTTTGCAGAAACATTTATGTTTTAAAGAATATATTACACGAAAACAATAGTTCAGTAAAACAATAAATGTACGAAAACTATAAATCTCAATTAAGTTAGCACGCTAGCAAATTTGTTCTAGACTTTAGTGACAGAAACAAATACTGTTAACTTTTATATCAAGGACGTTACTTTATATACCCAAACTGTTTTTATAAATGATTGAAAATACAAAAAAAGTTTTAAATTGACAGTAAATTTAGTCTTTATTTGTTATTAATTGATTTCAGCCTAACAAGGTTAGTGGGTAATTGCAACATGTATTTAAAGTTTTGTAAACTATTTAAAAAGGATTAGATGTAGTAAATCTTAATATAATTAATAACTAAACAAACTTATTTTGAGTATTAAAATAAACAAGTACACATTTTACAAGGTCAATATGTTATAATGCAATAGTTATAAACTAGTACATCTTTTACAAATTTTTTTTTAGATTAAAAGTTTTATTGTTTTGTGAGTTTATTTAACTTTTTTAGATATAATCTATATGTATATATTTTTGTTTATTTATTTAACTATATAAAGAGCAATAGTTAAGACAGCTGTTTCGTACATGAACTATAAAACTTCATGTACTCCTCAGTAAACTAAATTTTATTACAGTAGTAAACATAAATTTAGAACTTAAATTTTAAATAATAATTATGACGTAGCAATAGTACAGTTTTACATTTACGTAGCAATAGTACAGTTTTAGTTTTACATTTAGCTGAACTTGAAAAATAAGCTGTACTTGTTAATTTATGCTTTTTGGAAAGTTTGGAAAAGGTTATATTAGAAAAATGTTTTAAACTACTCGAGGAGTACATGAAGTTTTATATTTAATGTGCGGAACAGCTGTCTTAACTATTGTTTTTACATAGTTAAATAAATATTTAGCTTCAATTTAATTTTTCGAGCATTATTGACCAGAACTTTTTATAAAATCTTTAATATATATATAAATATAACAAATTAAAATTTAATACTATTTTAAGTTTGAAGCAGGTGCTCAAACACACAAAACACGAGATCAAACAGTTTATATATAAATGTACTTTTGTGTTAACATGTGATAATTAAAAAGTTTTTCGTTGATCAATACTTTTTTTCTTAAGATTTTAGATTTTAAGTTGTAAACAAACCAACTTTCTGAACTAATTAACGTAATCTTTAGAGCGTGATTTGAATTTTAATACAGTTTCAACGTGCTTAAATGCCATGTATACATTATTTAGTTGGAATTGTGTGGAAAAACAACTGGCGTTATGCCAAACGCGTTATTGAAATTATTCCTCGCATATCCTGGAACTGAATAAAAAGTGAGAAATCCGAAAATAACCCATCGATTTTTCTGAACGCGACAGACTTATTCAATAATTAATAAAAATTCGGTTTCGATTATGAAATTATTTCTGTCAATAAATTTTTATTTTAAATTATTTAATCCTTTTTTAGTACTTCGGAATTCGCTTTGTTAACAAAAAATTACAATAGTTGATTAGTTTTATATTAAGATATTTAATAAAATTAAGTATTTTTTGTAAAAAGTTCAAGTAGCTTTTATACTTAATATAGTTTTATTTTTACTACAATAAACATATTTAAAAAGCTTAAATACGTTGTTTACAGAAAATAAGGTAATAACTATAAAAAAAGTCATAAAAAAATAATACAATATAATTAAAATAAACTAACGAGGGCTGCCTTCTGCCATTTCAATTGCTGTTATTCCCAACGACCAAATATCACTCTGTGTAAATATTAATTCAATATAACTTTTTGGTATGCTGTTCAAAATATGTTTCAAGTATTATTGTACCAAAGCTATGCAAGCTTACAACAACATTATTTTCTATTCAAAAATTGACAGCTTAACGTTGTTTGTTATAATTACAAAATAGGTGACTTAAATTATAAAGTTTTAATAATTAATGGTTGAATTTCACTGTTGTATTTGCTAACATAGTCCTATAAGCTGTAATAATTAAAATTATGACATTTACCAGTTTTTTTTTTGTTTGAAATTAAGAACATTTATAAAACTTTAAATATAAAAGATGCACAACAAAATTCAGTTAATTGTAAAAGAAAGCTAGCTTATATCAGGTTTTTTACATAAAAATTCCCTTAAAATACTTCAAACACCAAGATTTATACAACTTGAGGCTTTGTTTACAAACAACAAACGTTTATACTTTATTAAAATTAATAAAAAAACTTAATTGAAAAGTAATAGATAATTACAGTTTGAAAATATGTTTTTACAGTTATGTTATACTTAAGAGTAATATTATAGTTTTTCCTTAAAAACTTATATCAAAAACGTTAATATAATAGTAAGCCACAATTATTTCAACAGAAAACTCAAATATTTACTCTGTATGCAGTATATTATTCATTCCAAGCTATTTCCTGTTTTATTCAGTACAATGTTTATTTTTAATGTTTGCTTTTTATGATAATTCACCTTAATGGAACGAATTAACACAATGCAAATAGAAAATAGGCTGTTAAATTCTTCGAACCAGTTTGAGATACATAATAAAAGTTACATAAAGTTGGTAAACATTTTTTAAAGAGAAAAATATCTTCCAAGAATTATTTAAAAGATAAAAATGTTGAAAATAAGCTTTGGTCAATCAAAATAAACTAGTGTTACCAATAGCTAGTTGATAAAAAGTATTAACAATATGAAAATATAAATTACTTTTATTCGAACGTGTTTAATTTTTTTAAAGTAAAAAATACGAATTTTAAATTATTTATTACTTAAGTAAACAATTTTAACTGAGTGCAATTTAATGTACTTTTAATGCTGAACTAATCAAAATACTATTCTGAGCTAAAAAGTTAAATTACGAAGTAACTATAATAGAAAGTGACTGTTGAGATACCTACTAAATTATAGTAAAAGATACAAAAAAAGTTTAAAATAAAATAAAATAACATTATTTAATAAAAAAATCTTTACTTACTAAATAACAACTATTTATTTGAATTAAGTTTATGTACATATAATTTTTATTCTAAAAACTTTTGGAAGTGAGTATAAATATGACTTATTATTAAAAACAAACTAATTAATACTAGTTTCAATATTATATTGGAAAAGTAACTTAAAATTATAACTCAGTTAAATATGTTTTTAATGATCATTCAAGCATTTACCACCTTTCATACATAAAGGAAGAAGCTTTAAAAGTAAGATATGGAAAACTCCTTTATATCTAAAAACTTCTTTTTTTTTTTTGAAATTATCCATACAACAAATTAAGCTGTTTAAAAACCAAAAGCACAGAAACAGCATAAAAACGGACCCTGGCGTCGTACTTGGAGTGGGGGTTCCCCTCGCACGCGATCACCTCCGGGGCCATCCAGTATGGGGTGCCGATGAACGTGTTCCGCTTCCCTATGGTCTTGTCCAGCTGGGCGCTCACCCCAAAGTCCACCAGCTTCACCTCGGCGTTCTCCGTCAGCAAGACGTTCTGGCCCTTGATGTCGCGGTGGATGACGTGGTGGCGGTGCAGTTGCTGCAATCCCTGTTGGTTGATTGGATGATTTGTAAAACTGGGGTTATTTTATTGGTTGATATTTATTGGTTTGTGATTTTATTGGTTAGTTTGTTTTTAATTGTTTTCTTTTTTTAACTGTTTTAATTTATTACAAAACTTAAGATCGATTTGCGAATACCCGTATATGAATACCTTTTGTATGCAACTACTGTGATCCCTGTAGTTAGATTGGTTGAGTTATAAAATTGTGACTATTCGGTTGGTTTGTTTGTTACGTAATTTTTAATTAATGTATTTTTTCTATATAACTACTTTTTTATAAATTATATAAGTTTAAGTTGATTTTTACTGTTAAATAGTACAAAAACTCAAACCTTATTTACTATATTTTTTGTTTTTAACTTTTATAAACCATATAAGCAAAGGTTGGTTTTCAAGACATTCATTGTTTTTGTAGGATGTTCGCTGAAGCATTCGGTAAAGATTTTTTATTTGAAAATTTGCCGTTTTATCGCGATTTGATTGGTTGGTTTGTTTGTTTGTTTTGTTATTTATTTATTTTTAATAAACGCAGAACTTTAAAAACTAAAGATAAAATAGTTTTAACTTGACTTTTTTTAATTTGTAGTTAATTGGTGTGTCATAATTGGTTCAATTGCTGCAATTCTAATATAAATTCTTCAATAATTCGTTGGTTTGTTTGTTTATATATGCTTATTCTTCTCCGTATCATTTTAATTTACTTTATAAATTAAGGTTGGTTTACGAAACATATATGTGTATATCTATTGTATTTACTAATTTCTATACATTGTAAGTTTTTTACTATATAAATTAGGGTTGATCTATGAGACCTTATTATTTATATTTGCAGAAGTATTTAGTGATGCTGTAATGAGGTTTTTATTTTATGCTTAACTTGAATTGTACTCTTTTATGCTATAATTAATGTTGATTAACTAATTTTACTTAATCTCAATAAAAAAATTAGTTATAAAAGATTAAAACAGCTGTTTGGAATCTTTATTCTGTTTAATTTAATTGGTTAGCATCAAGCTTTTATTTATGAACTACATGATTTTTTGGGTTGAAAGCTTCATAAAAACATAACTTCTGCATTCTAAAAGGACAAGTTGTATTTAGATATTGATCACAACTTAAAATAGTTAGTCAAGTAAAGGTTTAAACAAGTAGTTGCTATTTGTGCATTTCTGTAATTACAAAAATTAAATGGTAATGCTTGACTTGATTAAAAAGTAAATAAATCTCAAGTAATATTTTTGCTACTTTTGCTTTTGATATTTTTAAGTATCAAGTAGTTGTCAAAATATTTAGAAATGTAATAAATATAAACACCATACAAATAAAACTAACCGATAAAAAAATAAAATTAATACCTACTACATTTCAACACTAACTACAAAAAGTCAAAACTTATTATAATGATTAAAATGTTATACTTGTTAGTTTTAAAGTTTATTTCATTCTTGAAGCACATATTTTAATGCCTCAGTCGCAAGCTCAATCAGCAGTACAACACTGTTTAACGTCAATGCTCAAAATTTAGCTGACTCAGCGCTTCGGAAGAAAAGCAATGTGATAAACTTGTTTTGAGATGATTTGAGATTTGACAGTTTAGGTGGGCTGATATTAATTGCTTAATGCTAAATGTTTTAATTTATTTTTAATAGAACAAATTTAAAATAAATTTAAAACTGTTTTTATAATCATTTTTCCTAATAACAAAATTAAAATACAATCATGTATTTCGTTATACAAATTTATACAATTTTGTTTTCAAATAGACTAAAGCTAATTAGCTAATTATAAAGCTAGCTTTAAAAAACTAGCAGCTCTTTAAATTTTTCAGTCGCACCCTTTTTAGTAGTTTTTAGTAAAAAGCATTAACTTTAATAACTAACAAACTTCAAAAAATCAACCAAAAAGTAAACAATTTTCAATTGATTTGACCATCTATAAAAATATAATACCCAAATTATCAACTTATAAGTTTTTTTAGATAAAAAGATACATAGTCTGATACATTTAAAACCAAAACCTTTATGGAATGTAAACAAATATGCACACTTACAGCACACAAAACACCCATACCTTTAATATTTCCCTGCAAATGTAGGCGATCCACTCTTCGGGTAGGGAAGTTCCCTTCTTTGCCTTGACGAGGTCTGTCACCGAGCCGGCACCGCAGTACTCCATCACAAGCTGTGGTAGAAAAAATGTATTTACAAAAGCTTATTTATTTTGAAAGAAAACAAAGTGGTGTACTGAAGTTTATATGAATACTTTTGTAGACCAATAAAAACAAGTAGAAATATATTTGTAAGATAAATTATGTTATAAAATTACTTTAATTAAGCCTTCAAATTAACTAATTAATTGAAATTGTGGCTAAACCGGCACAAAAGTATTCCATCACAAGCTGTTGAAGAAAACACATATTGTGTTGAAGTTTATGTAACATGTTAAGAAAACATTTTGAAGTTTATGACTATTTATCTAGGAAACTGAAAACGAGTTGAATTAAAATTGAAGGCTGAAGTTTTATTTGCAAAAAAAATGATCAATAGAGTAGTTTACATTTCACAGTTTTAGAAAATCACATTTATATATAGAAATAAAAGCTAGGTTAGAAGATTTTAATTTTAATTTAGAACTTAATCAAAAAAGTGCAAACATTATATCTTTAGATCTTAAGTCCGTTTAAGCTTAAAAAACTAAAATAAGTTTAGTATACATTTCAATGTCGTTAGACTGTTCAAAAATAACTAGGTCCATTTTTTAAATACATTAACTTATGAATTTAAGCATAACTAAAAACATGTTGAAAAATAAATAAAAGTCAAAAACTATAAAAATTTAGCATGTATTTCAATGCTGTTAGAGTATTCCAAAATACATAGGTGCTTTTTTCAAACACGTTGAAAGTAAATATAAAAACCAACCCATAGCTGGTCATCAGTGCCGGCTTGTGTTTTGTGAATGAACGCGCCGTAGTAAGTGGCAATGTTAACGTGCTCACTGTACTTTCGTAGCATGTTTATTTCCAATTTGATCTCCTCTTCATCTTCCTGTTTACAAATAAAGTGATCAGATTTGACTTCTTTAACTTAAAACTAAAAAATAATAAGTTAATAAGTGAATATAATATTTAAACTCAAGTAAATTGTTTTAAAATTTTGTCAATATTGCTTATTGACTTCAAATAATAAATTTTAAATTCAGGGACATAAAAGTTTATCAAAGTCAATTTTTTTAAGTAAAAAAAAACAGGTTAGTACTATACTAGTTTTCAATAACAGTACTAAACACAACTTCTAAAAATTAAGTTTAAATTTTACCTTATATAAGTAAACATTTTAGGCTAACTTCAAAACAAAACGTTATCTTGAAAAATAACATTACTATTTTGATTATAATTATTTCATACAATTTTAAAAATTCTTGCATAAATTATAGCTTTTACAAGCTTTAAAGTCTAATAATTTTATGTTTTTTTTCAGAAGAGTTTTATGGTGAAAAATTTAAAAATTAATTAAAAAATAAATTCTTAAATTTAATTTCAATGTAAAATAAAATTAAATACCTCTAGTACAGTTTTATTTATTTTTATTTAAATTACTTATATTAGATTAGTTTGTATTTAACAAACATAAAACTAAAACATTATGACTTTGAAAATTAAAGATTTTAAGTATCAGGTACATTTTTTAAAAAAGCTTTAGTTTTAAGTTTTTAAGTCAAAGTAGTTTCCGCTGAATTTTAGTGTTTAATTTAATCTAAATTTTATGTTTATATAAAAACTTTTAGAATCAATTTCATTTTAAAACTTCACAGCTAAGTGAAATAATCCTTTTTTAGGTTTCAAGAAAAACATACTTTAGTATACTTTAAATTTAGGCTTACAATATGAATTTTAATTTTTACTTACTTCAGTGACATCCATAACTTTAATGGCAGCCAGTTCACCGGTCTTCATGTGCCGACCTTTGAACACCTGCCCGTATGTGCCATTTCCAACCAGTTCCACAAGCTCAAATATGCCCGTTGGACTCTGAAATAAATTGTGTTTGTCGTATAAAGTTTTATGCGTTTTAATCACTATAGTATTAATAATATGATATAAATTGTTACATACTAAAAAGTATTAAAAAATTGTAGCTACATGACATACAGTATTTTTTATACAACTAGTTGATTTACAAAACACTCTTAAATATACCATTGTAAAAATAGAAAAACAAAAATATAGTTATTTAATACATATGCTGTAAATTAAATTGTAAAATCTAATGAATTGACCAAACTCTTAACTTAAGACTTTATAAAATAATATTTTACAATCAGTATTCTGATTTTATTCAAAATTTTGAAAAACTTGGGTTTATAAATGTTGTATCTTTTCCATAAAAAATTAAAAATGGTTAATAGAAAATATTATTTTAAATTTACTGTTAAAAAAAACTAAACTAAACAAAAAAACAACTAATCTTGTATATACTTTTGATGTGATTAATATCATGTAATTTTATCTTATAAATAGTATGGGCAAAAGTTAAAAATTAATGTAGAAGTATTTAAAGAAAATTGAAGATTAGTTGCCTCATGAAATATAGTATTTTGTTCAGAATTTGAAAATCTAAATGTTAAATGTAAATAGTAAAAACTAATTTTATTCTGTGTCATATAAAGTTATGGAAAACTTTTATAAATAGGTACTAAAATTATTTTAAAACTTTATTTTAAGTCAAAAGAATACAGTAAAAAACATCTATTTTCCAATATAGGAGTAAAAAATGTTGTACAAAAAAATGGTTAACTTAAAGTTTAAAAAAATTATAATTTTATGAAAATGAAATAAACAACAACTAATTACTGAGTAGTTAATATATAGACAAATATATTATGTGAGTGTTTATGCTATTAATAATTTTAACTTTTAGTTACAAAAACTTAAGCAGTAACTTAAAAAATAACTATCAAACTAATTTTACCTGGAGTTCTGAAAGTTCAATTTCTCCAAGTTTTTTATATGACATATTTGTTTTCCCAATTTTTCACTGTTTTCATCACAATATAAACTCTTTGTATTATTTAATTCTCTGCCAAAATAAGTTTTTTTTTTCATTTAATAAAATTCTAAATATTTATTATAACTAAATGTAAGTTATTTACTAGTTTAAAAAACATAAAGTTAATTTACTTGTTAAAATGACATTAACAGCAAAAAAAACTTTAAAAACTTTTTTTTTTCATTCATCATAATATAATATTAATCAAAATAATCAACACACATAATAAGTTACAACATGTCTGACCTTGAAATTATTTTAAAAATTAAAACTAATGTATAACAATGACTATAACTTTGACACTTATTTATTGTTAAACTTGTTCTAGAACTAGTCAAAAAAAAAACTAAACTACATTGCAAAATAGAAAAATTAAAGTTTTTTATTTTTCAATGTAGTTTAACTAACCATTTATTTCCTAAGAACTAAAAAACTGACATATTTTTTTATATGTTGTGTTTATACATTTTTTTTTCCATTTTTCATTCATATGACCAAATAATTACTTTTTTTTTGATATTTGCTAACATAAATCTACTTAAAACTTTAAAACAATAAAGCTTAAAATAATTCTAAAATGTTTAAATGACTACAGTAAACTTTAAAAAAAAAGTATTTCATACTACTGCACATCATCCTTTAAAAAAAAACTAGACAAAAAAATCTATAAATAAATTCTACTTGAAACTAATTCAAATAAAAGCTTCTAACAAAATGTTGTTACTAATTTAATTAAAACTTTAAGAGTTGATTATTGTATTATAAAGCTTTAACTTAATTGTTTAGTAGACTAAATTGTAAGTTATACAATTTTAAGTTAAAAAACTTATATTTTTCAAGTTAATTAAAAATAAGTTTAAAAATATATATAAATAAATTATATTATTTACAATGAAGGTACCTTTACCAACCTTGAAGTATAAAGTCAGCTATAATGACCAGAAACTAGTCTGAGTCTGCTGAAGTAAAATGTTGAAAAAAATGCATTTAAAGCCAAAAACTAAACATATTTTTGATAATCATGCTATAACACTTGAAATAATTATACTAATAACAAAAGTATTTAATATTTATAAAATAGAAAAAAGGTTTTAACAAAAAACATTGAATTTATAAAATTAGACTTAGTTCAGAAATCTGCAAAAAAGCTAAAGTTAGCCTAGTTTCTTTTTGTTTAAGGATAAGGTGCAGTAGTATTTGATATTTTTTTAGTATTGTTCTTTTTTTTTTATTTTTTGTTCAAATTTTGGTTTTAAGAAAACTGAATTTTAAAAGAAATTAGAAAAATCTACATTCTTTGACAACAGCTGAAAAAATTGAATAATGAGTTATGTTAAAACTAAAATTTGAGAAAAAATATAAACAAAAAAAAAACTACTAAAAAAATATCAAACTTATATATAAAAGTGTGAAGAAGAATCTAAAAACTTTATTGGTTCGTAAAGGACCATATTTTAGAAGTCTAAAATAAAGTTTAAAGCATTGATCTCTTAAATAAAAAAATATTTGTTTTTGAAATTAACTAAGTAGAATGAAGATTATTTAAGTAAAATTTAACAAAACAAAACTTCAATAAACTATTTTACAGTGGAGTATTTTACTTTAAAATTTGATAAATTTTTCAACTCTTTAATAGTAAATAAAAAAAAATAATTAAATATTGGGTTAAAAATAGTGAAATTATACTTTTAAATAAGATAAACAAAAATTTTTGACATATTTTAAATAAAACTAAAAAACTTTTTTTTTTTTTGGTCATATAGAAACTTATTTTGTTCCTTTTTTGTCAGGATATATAAAGATTTTTCATCCTAGGAAGTCTTTGAAAAACATCAAACACCTGTTAATTTATGTAAAATCTACTTTAACAACTTTAAGGGCATAGGGGGGTCCACCTTGGTTTTTACAAGTTGGTCTTATTTTATCGAGTTTTACCTGAGCTAAGAGAAAATTTTAGCCATTTAAAAATTAAGAAAGTAATTTTTAGATATAAGTGATCAAAGTCCATGACCTCTATAGGTTCTTAATGGAAGGCACAAACCAAAACCGCAAAAAAAGACTAATTCATTAAAAACCTATCTTTGCCTTCATTTTTAACCAATATTCTTCAAAATTTCACAGAGAGTCCATTATTGAATTTAAAAAAGATTAAAGGAAGTATTTTTTTAAATTTTTATAAAAATTGTTTAAAAAAAAAATACTTACTTTTTTTTGCTTTTTTAACTATAATTCTTATTTTTCAAATTCTATAATTTTTATCTTTAAAGTTGAAGCAGTCAAAGTTTTTTAAATTATAAAAGAAACATTTCCTGAAATTTTAAGGTTTCTAGCTCAAAAAATTGGAGCATTTCCTAAACACTTGAAGTAATTATCTCAAAAAAGGTAAAAGAGAATAGATTTTTAGTGAAATAGTCTTTTTGTGCCTTTATAAGGAAGCCTTTTTTTGAGCTGTGTCTATTTATGTGATTTCCCACCTACAAAAAAAATGGACTAAGCGAAATTCCAAAATTTTCATTTTGAGGAGCAACAAATGCACCCTAGTGATTGTTGATGTATTTTTGTTGCAGCGTACATACTTGCTTGGGGATTTGATCTTCATGATTTTCCTACACTTTGTGGTTTTTATTACTGAAATTTTAACCTTGTGAGTGTTTTCCAAATGATGTGTCACCAAGAGATTTTTTTTTTATTTCGGTAGACGATTTTTTTTACTTTTTATTTTTTGGTTAGTTTAATATTAATTTTAAAGAGTAAAGTAGAACTACAGATGATGACAAACTGCTTGCTTGACCTTTATAAAACGTTTAGTGTTGTAGGGTAACAGGAAGTCTGATGTTTATCTACCATAGAAAAAAAATTCAAGTTAAGCTTGAGTAAATTTTTAACTTTTTAAATGTATAATTTTTGGATAAACTAAGTGTTAATTATTGATGTTTTAACAATATTTATGGTAGAAAAGTGTTTGAAGTACAATATTTAAAAAAATTGTATAAAAACTTCACAACAATTTTTTTAATGGAAAAAAAGTAAGTCTGTCTCAAACTGTCCCTTTTACAACAATGTATTCTGGGCTAGAGCGAGTGTGTTACATCATTTGTAAATTACCCTTACAATTAAATATTGTATTTTAAACTAACCAAAAAATTAAATAACCTTCAAAAAAAGAAACCCAGTGTGATTTGTGTCATAAATTCATGAAATTTTGGATATAGTTGGATTTTACTCTGATGAGCATATTTTGTAAGTATTTTTTTTCATTAAAAATTATATATATTATTAATAACTTAATTTTTAATTTATGGTTTACACCATGGTTTTCCAAAGGAATCAACATTGCTCATTTTAAGCTATCATTTATTGTTATAATTAAATTTTCATTAAAAACTGCTGTTTTTCATGAGAAGGTAATATACTCATTTTATTCTCCCACCAAGTAATAGTAATACTGGCTTAATAATAAGCTTACGTTTTAGCACTGTATACATGTGAATTTTTTTGTAGAACATGATGAGTAAACTGATATTTTATTTTTTGTAAATCAAAAAGCAAACACTTTTGTTTTAAAAAATTATACCTAGTTTTATATAAAATGATGTAACTTTTTCTATAAAAAAATTTTGCAGCACAAGTAAGTTCATGTAACATAAGTAAGGAAATTTTTGCATGCTAGGGCAGTTACATGGTTGAAATAAATATTGTGAATGTAATGCACGCTTCATTGGTTTCCCATCAAGTGTTTTAAAGTTTTTAGCATTCAAAGTAAAACTACAAGTAACTAAACTAAGGGCTTTACTTTGGTTTAAAAATGAAAATCAAAAAAAAAGTGTAATATTGAAAAACTATCGATTTACATTTAAATAATTATATTCTATATCGTTTTTATTTTATATGAAAAATTTTAAAAGTTATCTATAAGTTATCCTAGACAAGACGTTTTAAGGTATCCAAGTGGTGTGCAACTTTATAACCCGAAAGGTTTTTTTTGTGCAACAGGTATTACTACCAAATATCTTGAGATTTTTTTGTCATTCAATAAAAAAGAATTTAACAAATATTTTTTACAGTTTTTTATTTTCAAAAAGCAAGGTTTATTTTTAGAATGGTAATATATTATATCGATACTTAAATTATTGACTTTGATACAAACTGATTAAGAGTTTTACTAAAATACACCAATAAGTTTTAAAATTTTAAATAAAAAATTTAATAAACTTTAAGGATCAAAATTATTTTTTAAGCACTTTTTTTACTCATATTATTTTTGACAAAAGCTGTATGTGAACTTTTTTCTTTTGCTATTTATTTAAAAGTTATCTAAACTAAAAATATGTTTTTATATTTTTTAGATTATATAACGCCCACAAAAAAAACTATACGAGAAACTTTTACTTTTTAAAACGTTAATCAATGTAGTCGTTTATAACAACGTAATTTTCGTTTCTAGTTTTGCTCAAAAGTCAGCGTAGAATTAAATTTTGTTTAATTATGTAAATAAAAGTTTTATGTTTAATTAAATTATTTTAGTACGCTAATTTTATAAACTTAACCTCTCCTATTTATTTTAAAGTTGAATATATTTTTTTTTGCAAATATTGAAAACTTAAAATTTGAAGAAGTAGATTAGAACTTTAAAACATCTAACTCTTTTGCTTTGTTTAAAAAATAATTTCTTAATAGTTACATCTAAGCGAAATATACTTACTAATTTAATACTAAAACTAACTTTCAAAGTAAGTGTAACAATTAATAAAATCTGACTGTTTTCAAATATAGCTTATCGTTCTTTTGAAGTTACAATGAGTAAATTTTTTAGATAAGTTAAAAATGTTAAGTTATAAATGTTATTAAAACAAAAAAAAAGCTAAGTCTGATTTTTTTTTTATTTTATTGTTTAAAAACAGTATTGCTTTAAACAATTTCACAATGACATCAAAATAAACTCTTATCCTGCTTTTAACTTTTGTTTAAGGTCGGTTAGAAGTTTTAATTTTTTCAAACTAAAAAGTCTTTGTAAAGTATCAAAGTTTCATAGCTGAATTTTATTTAACACTAAACATACTATCTAAACTTAAAATGAATTATTTTATATCTTTTGTATGACAAAACATCTGTGGTTGATGTACATTAGGTTTTAAAACAATTAAATTGTTACTTAAGAATGTTTGAAAGTTCATAAATATAAAATTAACAACCGTCATAAGTCAAACCTTGCATTAAAAAAACGATTGATAAACAAACCGCTAAAAATGATATAAACTTAAACAGTTAGAAAAATAAACATTAAGAACAACTTTAGTTGCAAAATTCGTGTAAGAAACCTATATACTTAGTCATATTTTTCACAAGAAGGATTCGTAAATAGTATATATAAACCATAGTACTCTAAAACTAAATATATCTAAAATAAATTTTACAGTCGTTTAATCCATTACCATAGTTTTAATATTTATAACGCAAACAAAAATATAGATCGTAGCAATTATTTACCTAATCTAAAGTAATAGAATATGTACGAGTTAAAAATTACAATCTCTTTTTCTAAGCTTACTTAAAAGTCAAAGAAAATCTATATAAGCTATTTTTAAAATAGAAAATAAAATAATTTTTTGGTAGTTTGTTGTTTTTTTAGATAAAAAAGTATTTTATTAGTTTTTTTATAACAGCAAATTAAAAAGATAGTAATAACAACTTAAATTTTATAATTTTCTTTTTACTACTTCAAAACTATAAAAGTACAATACTTTTTAACTGTTTAAACGTCAGTTACTTTGGCTCAAAAATTTTTTTCCTCTGAAACTATTTGTGCAAAAATAAGTGTTTAAAGAAAAATTGTAGTACCTACATACACGACAAAGATATAACTATTATTAATATCTATTTAAAATATGCATAATTTTGTTGTTTTATTTTTGTTGTTAGTTTATAGAACGACCAAGTAGACTGCCACAATACATCTACCACAATACAGTAGATACAACTATCACATCACAGTAAATTGTAACAATACAACTATCACATCACAATGGATTGCAACACTACAACTATCACATCACAGTAGAAAGCAATGTTACAATTATCACATCACAGTAAATTGTAACAATACAACTATCACATCACAGTAGATTGCAACACTACTACTATCACATCACAGTAGATTGCATCAGTACAACTATCACATCACAGTGGACTACAACAATAAAGTTATAACATCACAATAAGTACAACTAACATTTCACTGAAAGTCGCAACGATGCAACTAAAGTTCTCAGGAGTTTTATAATTTAAAATAAATTTGACGCAATTTTATAAAACCCTAGCACTTTCTTGAGTTCTTTTGTTTATACATGTATTAGCTAATTGCAATCCATATTTGCCAATTCGATGTTTTGCGTCAAAGATTAATTTATTAAATAGTACTTGACAAGTCTTAATTCTCATTTGATTTATCTAAAATTAAAACAACTGTGATGAAATACTTGTAGCTTTATAGTGTTACGGATAACTGTGATATGATTGTTGTAGACACCATAATATTGCACACAACATTTACAAATATTTCTAAACTAATAGTTGGTCTATGCATAATTTAAAGTTGTAGGTCGCAATCATAGAGATAGTTGTACTATTTCAAAAAATCCGGTTTTAATGATTAGTTTTGTAACTAATACTAAGTAAAATTAAAGTTTTGATGCTATATTAAAAGTTCATGATTTGTCAAATACTGGTTCAATATTTTGATTTTTTTTATTGCACCAACTTCAATTTATTTTAAATTTTGTTATAAAAGATTGCAAATAATTTTTAAGTAACAAATCAATTATCGAAAATACATAACTATTTTATATCTTCTCACACTAATATTAAACTTCTTGAATAATTAACTAATAGTTTTGGCTTTCTGACAGTGCCTTGAAATTTCTCAAGGTCGACTGTATTTAGCAGATACATATATAAACGTAAAACAACTCAAAAAAGTGCTACGTTTTTTATATAACTGCGTCAAAGGTAGATTTATAAAATACCTGTGATGTGATAGTAGTAATATTGCAACATACTGCGATGTGATAGTTGTATCGTTGAGACCTACTGTGATGTGATAGTTGTATCTTTGCCATCTACGGTGATCGGATAGTTGTAAAATTGCTTTCTACTGTGATGTGATAGTTGTAACATTGCTATCTACTGTGATGAGATAGTTGTAATATTGCAATCTACTGTGATGTGATAGTTGTAATGTTAAGATATACTGTGATGTGATAGTTGTATTGTTGCAATCTACTGTGATATGATAGTTGTAGTGTTGCGTTCTACTGTGATGTGATAGTTGTATTGTTGAGACCTACTGTGATGTGGTAGTTGTAGTATTCTAATCTACTGTGATGTGATAGTTGTAAAAAAGCTGTCTACTGTGATGTGATAGTTGTATTGTTGAGTCCTATTGTGATGTGATAGATGTATCCTTGCAATCTAGTGTGATCGAATAGTTTTTACTTTTTATAAACCAGGTTCAAATCAGTTTCCTTACTTAAGTTTATAATCAGTTAAAAAAAAATGAACAATTTTATTCATCTAACGCTTTTATTGTATTTCTTTTAAATTTTGATCTTTTTAATAATTTTAGATTTTTTCTAATTCAACACTCATACGATGCTAAGGCAGTTAATGAAAATAAAAATACAAGAAAAGCTAATAATTTAAATGAAAGTTTCAGCTTTTGTTTAACCAAAAACTTTCAAAAGTTATCACATTTGTTATGTTTACTTTTATGTAGAAAAGATAATTAAAATAAGTAAGTTATTAAAAACGGTATATAAGAACTGATAACACCGCAATATTTTTTGTGAGCTAAGACTTATGAAATGTGAAAGAGTAAAATAAGTTTAAACAATAACATAAAGCTAAATAGCTAATAAGCATAGTAACGTTAACAGTATAAAGTTAAATCGAAACTCTTAAACAATAAGTGTTTTTTGAAAACTGTCTAATTTTTTTAAGTTTTAATGTTTGTATCTATTAGTCTGTATTAAAACAAAAAGTGTAAACACTAAAAAAAACAACTTTGTACTTTTTGTTTCTCATATCCTTGTGAAATATAACTCGCTGTTTAAAAAGCTTATATGGTTTTAAACTAGAAGTAATTTTTAATTAGTACTAAGATAAGATTACTTATTTGCTTATTCAAAGTATAGTTTTGAATAAAACTTTATAATTTCTTTTAAATATTGACTTACATTAACATATGAAGTTTTCTAAAATTTTATAAATACGAATAAAAAACTGTTAACGTTGGAAGCTTAATATTTTTATCAAGTTACAAACTGGTGGCTTAACAATCATCAAATTATATTAAAAGTAATAAACTTAGATTGTAGTACAGTTTACAGTTTTAGTATTAGAGTTATATATATGCAAGCAATAGTCATTTTTTATTGACAAAAACTTCTTTATATTTAAAGGAACAATGACACTAAATTTGTAACAAAACAATTTTTAAAACGACACAAGTAACTATTGAGAACAAGTTTTAGGATCAGTAATTTTAAAAGGTCTGTGTATTGTATATCTAATAATACTTTTTACACGCGGTATTTTATTGTTGTAAATAACTTAACATATCATGATTTTTTTAATAATTTTTAACAACATTAACTTTTGTCAGACTATACAAAATTTTAGAAAGATATTGTTAATTGAGGCTAATGTGCCACAAATAAAATTGAAAATGTCTAATGAAATTTTAATTTTGTACGTTTATAAAGTTTTACAAAGTGCATCAGAAGGTTCTAAAATAGTTAGTTTTAGTAGGAAATAAAGTAATACACTTTACAAACTTTGTTATTTAAATAGACAACTTCAAGCTATTAATGACTTATGTACAGTTTAAAATATTTTTAACTGCTGCAAAAGTTTTAAATAAAAAAACTTAAGTCGAAAAAAACTAAAACTTTTAAAAATTATCTATTATAAGTTTAATTTAAAAATTAGTATTTTTGTTATTAAAAATTTGAAATCAAAAACAAAACTATGCCATGTCAGTTAAAGTTTGTTAAAAAACTATTAGTTATCATACAAAAACTTACTTTATTTTACCCAAAACAAATTAATTTAATCTATTAACAACAACAAATATTTTGAAAAGTTTATAGAGTTTTACAATTTATTTGATACTTTACTTATAAAATAATTGATTTAATAAATCTTAAAGTTGGACTTTAAACTTTATTTTTGAAACAAATAAGATAAAATGATTGTCAAGGAAACTTTACTTAAAACTGTAAAAATAACTTTTTTGATAAAAACTATTTAATTTACACCATTGTGACTATTTTTAGCGATTTCGGTTAAATATTAAGTGTTACTGAATTAATACAGCAAACTTAACTATAACTTTTTTTAATTATTTGTATTAAGATAAGACATCAGCTAATGATAAAAATCCTTGCGAAAAAGTTTAAATTTATATATATTTTGAATTATTGTAACTTATCGTTCAGTATTTTATTCTTTAATTAGTAAAGTACAAAGTTTGGAATAGCATTTTATTAAGTCTAGAAAAATTATTGTTTATTTTTAATTAAAAGATTGGTCCTACGTGATTTCCTTTGTTTTGATTAAACCACTCTTTTTTAACACCTACGTTTAAAAATTTTTTTATATAAGCTTTCAATTGTCGTTCATATTATCTGATATTTATATTAATTTATCAACTGAAACAATTATGAAGTTCTGTTTGGTTGTCGCTCTTTCTTTTGCTTTTGTAGCAACTTCAATGTCTAAAGCTGGTATGTTTGATTATACATAACAATTTAAAAGTTTTTACTACTAATAAGGATACGACTAAAGTTTTAGAATTTAGTTTAAAGTAACAACTAAATTTCTGATTACTTTCCTACCATTATTTGTGCATTTATTTTTATATTAAAGATTTAAATAAATTAATTTTACAGTTAAGTCTATGGACAACGCTGATGGTAAGAAATTTTTAATAATTTGGTTAAAGTTAAAGAAAAAGTTTACGTTATAAATTTTTACCTCTTTTTAAATAAAACTCAAAAAAAAATTAATAGTATACATAGTATCAAAGTTTTATTTTATTAGATTTATTTCAACTTGAAATGTTTAAAAAAAATTAAAAATTTTTTCAAATCGAAAATACTTGTTTTATACACACTTATAAATCAAACTAGTTATAAGAATTGTATTAAAAATAGTAAAACGTCGATAAAAAGCTTACCTTTTATCAAAAATTTTCTTTTCTTTATTTATTCTTAATAGTTTACTTAAAAGTAAATAAAAAAAGCATTTAAAACTAAACATTATTTAAAGTTGCAAAAATGATGGCAAACGATTTAATCAAAGACGGAAACACAAAAGAAAACAAAGACTGTTAGTTTTAATTAATAAAAATACTATTAATACTTTCAAATATGTTTATATTCAGCTAACAAAAAATCAATTTAAGTAAGTTAAACGTAAAACAAAGTTTACAATCTTTATAGTTTAAAAATTAATTTGTTTGTTTATAACCGTTTGTTGCCGTCTACAAATAAAAGATGGTAATATAATCTTAGCATCAAAACATAAAAAACTACAATAAAGTTAATAATGATATCATTTAAAGAGCTTATTAGTATGGTTTATACTTCAGCTTAAAAAAATTTTTACAAACTTTATCCAGCAAAGTTTGTTAAGTTAAAATTAAAAAAGAAACTTTAAAGTTTTAGTTGTTTTTGAAACTTGACGAAAATAAACAGTTTTACTCGGACTTGCTCTGCACAGTATTATGAGAGGAGATTTAGCTAAAGACAGTGAAGTTAAAAACGACTGTAAGTTTTAAATTATATTTAAAGTTAAACTGCGATGATGCATTTAAATGAATACAATGCTAGGCATACATAGTTAGACATATTTGAGGTTTTAAAACTTTTTTTAACCAACCAAATGTAAAGCATTTGGTAACTTAATAGACATCCATTTAAATTAAAGTCAGATTTTGTTATTATTTAGTCAACGCAAGATCAAATTAAGTAAGTTAAACGTAATACAAAGTTTACAACCTTATAGTCTAAGATTTAATTTTTTGTTTACAACCGTTTTTTGACATCTAAAAAAAATTTTAACAAGTTTTGCAAGATGATAATATAATTTTAGCTTACCTTCAAAAAAGATAAAATTTGAAGCAAAGTTCATAGATTTTTTCAATTGAAACAGCTTATCAGTTTATTTAATACTGTCATTAAACTTATTTTTTTTTAAATAAAATTAACACGTAAAAAGTTTTAAGTTCTGTTTGAATAAAAAACTTTAAAATTATATTGGTTTTTAAAACTAAACGAAAATAAACAGTTCTCTTCGGGCTAATTCACCACGCTATCAGAGGAGTAGCTGGAGTTGCTCATCACGCAATCGGTGCTGTTAGAGGACTTGGTCATGCCATACTTGGAGATGAAGAAAGTAAGGAAAATGCATAATAACAAACTTCAAGTTAAAACAATATTAAAAAAATATTTTTATTGGAATGTAAAAAACCATAAATGTTTAATTAGTGATAGCTTTTATGCAGAGTTTACAATTAAAATTAAATTAATATTTTGCTTTAGAGATTATTAGAAAAATGTTAGTTTCTTATAAAAAGTTTATAATTAAAGACACGAAAATAAGATTTTTTTTTATTCATAATTCCTTATCAAAACACTTTTTTTTCTTAAATAGCTAATAATGTTTGATTTAGTTAGATTAACAGACATAAAATGCTTATCCAACTTTAAAATATGTATAATTTTGTTAGCACTAAAATTAAAACTACGTTTAAATCAGGCAACAAATTGGCTAAAGAAATAACAGATGAACTTCTTAAACAGACAAATATGGAAGACAACAAAGAAAACAGAGATTGTTAGTATTTGATTTATTTTATAACTTAATTACTGATTTTTCGAAGTATAGGTTATTTTTTTATTAATATGTCAACACCTTAACCACTTGGATTTAGTTTATTTCTTGACCAAATATTAAATAAACAGTTCTCTTCGGAATTATTCACCACGCTATAAGAGGAGTAGCCGGAGTTGCTCATCACGCAATCGGTGCTGTTAGAGGACTTGGTCATGCCATACTTGGAGATGAAGAACAAAAAGATTGTTAGTTATACAATAGTTTTAAGTTATCAATGATAAAAACTCGGTAATTTTGCTCAACTAATCTGATTTTAGTTATGGTACAAACTTTTAATTGACAAATATTTATTTTTGATTATCTGTTTGAAATAAATATATTTTTTAGTCGCTCAAGTTTTGGCTAAACAAATGGTAGAGGACATTCGCCAAGCTAAAGACAGCAAAGCTAAAAACGATTGTAAGTTTTAAAACTATATATTAAGTTTTACTGCGATAATAAACTTAAATAAAATGATAGGCATATACAATTTTTTTTTAATTTTCGTGTTTAAAGTATTTGAAAACAACTGTATGTAAAGCATTGGTAGTCATAGTTAAACATCTATTTAAAATGAAGTCGGCATTTATTAGACTGTGATAAGTTTATTCTCTGAGATACATAATCTTTAAGTTAAATGTTTTATTTCAAAATAATATAAACTTTTATTTAAATTTAGTTATCTTTGGACTTATTCACCACGCTATCAGAGGAGTAGCTGGAGTTGCTCATCACGCAATCGGTGCTGTTAGAGGACTCGGTCATGCCATACTTGGTGATGAAGAAAGTAAGTTAAGCAAGAAGAATTTTGTAGTTACTTCTTAAAATCCTTAAGTTAATATCATATATAATTAAATAACAAAATATGATTTTTTTAACAAGTTCTTTATAATTATTTTTTAGACATATGTGAGAGAATAAACTTAGTCTTTCAATTTTTGTTTTACTAGTAGCCTATACTGGTTTAAACACTTAATTGCCAAAACTTGAGATTTTATTTTAAGACTAAGGTATTTTAGCAGGTAAAACAGCTTTTTAATTAATTAAATAGGTTTAAGCCAAAATTTTTGAAAAAAATTTGTAAGCATCTTTACACTATCAAACTCATATACAAAACAAAAATATTTGTTTTACAATAAGTAAATTTAATATACCATTTATTAATAAAACCTTTTAAAACAGTTAATGATATGGCAAACAAAGTCATGGACGAGCTTGTAAAAGACGGACTTGAAGTAAATGACAACAACAGAGACTGTGAGTTTATTAACAATTTGATAACATCTGATTTTTTGCTTAATCTAAAATTAAGCTAGATAAATTTGGTTTACGGTTAACGCTTTTTATTGACGGTTTCAGTTTTGTCTTTACTATAAATATAAATTTAAAGCTAATCTTTTTGAACTTAGAACAGATGAAATCTAAAAACTGCGTGAAATTAAAAATTTAGTGTAGGAACAAGCAAATGTTTAAGTACGCAGGCATCAATTTAAAAAAATGTTTTACAAAAAAATATTAACTAGATTTTAATTTTCATCAGGCCGTGTATATGTTAAAAAACTCTTAAAAGTTCAAAAACACCTTAAAATTTAAAATTAAAACTAGATAGTAATTTTACAAGCACAGCTAAGTAATAATAATCTATAAAATCATTTTCAAACAGAGTCTTATCAAAAAGCTCAATTTTAAATATTTTGCACTTGTCATTTTAAACTTATAAATACGTGGCATGCCTGATATTTCTGTTGGCGAGCCAGCCTGAGAGTTGTACGTTTTCAAACCCTATATTTATAACAAACTCATAACAAATATTTAAAAGAGTGTACACTATTTATTTTATTGTAATTCATTTGACGAGTTAATTACGAGAGTGTGTTATTTTTAATTCAGTCATCTTCGGACTTATTCACCACGCTATCAGAGGAGTAGCCGGAGTTGCTCATCACGCAATCGGTGCTGTTAGAGGACTCGGTCATGCCATACTTGGTGACGAACAACAAAAAGATTGTTAGTTTGAAAAACATTTTTAACCACTCAATTTAACCTCTTCTTTTACAACTTTGTGTTGAGCATTTAAAAATTTTTAATTAGTGTTAATTGCGCTATTTAGTTCACAGCTTCAAAAAAGTATAATTTTTAGCCATAATTAATTATAAAGAACACAAAAAACAGTTCTCTTCGGAATTATTCACCACGCTATCAGAGGAGTAGCTGGAGTTGCCCATCACGCAATTGGTGCTGTTAGAGGACTTGGTCATGCCATACTCGGTGATGAAGAAAGTAAGCTATAACAAATTTTAAATTGAAAACTCAGTAAAAGTGTTAATATTTAAAAATCTATCATTAGAGTGTTTCAAGACATCATGCCTCATAAATAGATCTTGTACTTACGAATAGATTAAACATTTTCTTGAGTATTTTATTCAAAATATTAAGAGTTTCCTATGCAACAAGTCTAGTTAAAGACACAAATTAAGATACTTGCTCTTGAAAACTAAAATTTACATCAAATACTTACTTGTTCTGATTTTTTAATATTTTATCAAGAATCTTAGGATACTTTTTCTTTGGTTAAAAAAGTTAAAAATACTAATTCATTTTTAAGATATGTATTTTTTTGTTAGCACAAAAATTAAATTAAGTTTAAAACAGGCAACAAATTGGCTAAAGAAATGACAGATGAACTTCTTAAACAGGCAAATATGGAAGACAACAGAGAAAACAGAGATTGTTAGTTTTAAATAAACTTGTGTCATCTTTTAGTTATTATGTTTTTACAAGCATTTATATATATATTAACACATTAATATTTTTTTTAGGTTTAGTTAATTTCTTGACTAAATATTTAATAATTAGTTCTCTTCGGACTTATTCACCATGCTATCAGAGGAGTAGCTGGAGTTGCTCATCACGCAATTGGTGCTGTTAGAGGACTTGGTCATGCCATACTCGGAGATGAAGAACAAAAAGATTGTTAGTTATAAAATACTTCTACAGTGACAAAATTATTAAAACTCAGCAGTTTATGTTTAACTTATCTGATTTTAGTCACAATACTAGCTGTTTATTTACACTAAACTGCTTATGTTTTTTAATTGTATTTTCATTTTTAGTCGCTCAAATTTTAGCCAGACAAATGGTAGAGGATATTTACCAATCTAAAGACAGCAAAGCTAAAAACGATTGTAAGTTTTTAAACTGTTTAAACAATATGGTTTAAGTTTTAGTTCTTTTATGAGTTTAAAAGTATGCTAGGCAAATATTATCAACATTTTTGCATACTTAAAAATGTTTGAAATTAACTATATAAAAAGAATTTGGTAACTTCAAAGACAATTCATTTTATTTAAGTCTGAATTTAATTAAGATTTGAAAGATCTATTTATTTAAATTTAGCTTTTTTAAAGTTTAAAATAATTACATATTAGTTTAACCTGTAAGTAAATTATCGAGATTTTATAAAAGTTATTAATTGTGTAAATACATGTGCCATTTTGTAGCATACTCTTTTTAAATGTTTTTGAAATTATCTTTAAACTTAGTCATCTTCGGACTTTTTCACCACGCTATCAGAGGAGTAGCTGGAGTTGCTCATCACGCAATTGGTGCTGTTAGAGGACTCGGTCATGCCATACTTGGTGATGAAGAAAGTAAGTTAAACTGAAATATTATTTTAATGTTTAAATCCTAAAGTTAACAACATGTCTAACTAAGTTACACAACAAGATACTTCCTAACTTAATCTCAAGATTTATTTTTCGAAGAAACATAAAATAAAAAGCTACTGTTTGCAGACAAGTTTTAAAAAATTCAAGAACATTGTGCAGTTTAATAACTTTTACTAAGTTAAGCAGTTATTATTCTAAGCTTAAAATTTTAAACAAAGACTAAGTTATTTATATAAAAACATAATTTTCTTACTTTTACTAGATTTTTTTTTAAACTGTTTTATAAACACTATAATATAAACAAACTTTTACACAAAACAAACGTACTGTTTTTACACTAGTTAAAGTCAAATGAAGATTTTTTATTATAAAATTGAAAACAGTCAATGATATGGCAAACAAAGTTATGGACGAACTTGTAAAAGACGGACTTAAAGTAAATGACAACAACAGAGACTGTGAGTTATTAACAACCTAATAACATGTGCTTTTTTAGTTTATCTGAAATTTAACTATATAAATTAGTTTTACTGGTTGTATTAAAATGGATTTTAAAGATAAAATAATTTCTTTTTTTAAATATTAGTTAAAGTTAAATATTTCTTTAAACTTAAAACTAAACTAAACCCTTATATTGAACAAAAGCGAAATCTTTTTGTTAGTTTAAAGGTATACCATCAAAATCGATCCGCGTTCAAAATCCACCCGATTTTTATTTTATACTTTTTTTTAATCATTCATTATTTTAGACATTTTTGAATTTTTTTAATCTATTTTTCACTTTTACTGTTACCTCTAACCCTTACCCTCGATGGTAAGCGGTTTTCGAATTTGACTGGGTGTATTTTAAATGCGGGTGGATTTGAATGTGCCCCAGTTTAAAAGTGGAAAAAAGAATTTATTAAATTATTATAATTATAGTTATGTGTTGACTGAGAACTTTCACTTTTTTAAAATTTAACGAAAACAAACAGTTTTCTTCGGACTTATTCACCACGCTATCAGAGGAGTAGCTGGAGTTGCTCATCACGCAATCGGTGCTGTTAGAGGACTCGGTCATGCCATACTTGGTGACGAACAACAAAAAGATTGTAAGTTAAAAAGACATTTTAGAACCACTTATTAGCTGAGGGAGACTATTTAAAAACTAACTTTTTAAATTTTTATGGTTTAAGTTAGTTGCAATAGTTTGATGAACCAAATACTTACGTGGACTTTCGAAACTATATACTAATAAACTTTACTTTAATAATTTTCCAAACTATCAAGATTTCGAAAAAATATAATTGTTTTTGTTTCATTAAGTTAAGCGCACTTATTTTAAAACTTTTTAATACAAAGTTTTACGTTTATATTGCAATCATTCTCATTTAAGATATAAAGCTTTAAAATGAATTATATTTTAATTTATTTTACAATGTCTTTGTTATCGTTTATTAATATTTTTTTTAGAAAGTTAGTTTTTCAATATTTTAACTATTTTTTAAACTGTTTTTACTCGTAAGAAGATTAAAAAAACTGTACTTTAGAAATACTTTTTAGTACTCTCATTCGTTCTTCATTTAAAAAAACTATAATAGAATAACAACCACAACTTTTTTGTATTTAGTAGAAATAGAAATTTTGAAATAAGTTATACTTATAAACTATTCTTTTATAAACCCTATAAGTGAATTATATGAATCGATTTTGATAATCGCTCAACGTTATTTAATTTTGCAATTTAGAATATTTTTCATTTTTTAAAACAGGCTTTATGTTTAAGCTAAATTAAAAAAAAAAACATTAAGTTTAAATAACGTTTAACTTCAGACTATTATGGATACGGATACGGACACCCTTATTACCATCATCATTACTATGGTGACAACAACAACAACGATGGTTTGTTATTATAGTTATAAGTATGTCTTGTTGATACAATATGATCACTGAATTTAAAAACTTACTTTAAATTTTTTTAGCTAAGTATTTTAAATACCTCGATAGTTTTTAATGTTATTTTGCCATACTCAGAAAGCTTACTTTATTCGTATTTTTCGCCAAAAATGTTCTATATTTGTTGTAAAAGAATGCAAAGAAAGTTTTATACAAATGTATAATTATTTCATTGTTAATTTATAACTTGATGTGTTTTAGGAAGATAGTGGCAATAACAATAAAAAGTGTTTGTTTTTACCACTTTAGATATTTGTTTTACAATGATGCTTATTGAGAGATTATTAAGCCATTTTTTTTTTCATGTTTAGACTTAGTTTTATATTAACCATGTCAAGTGGTGCTATGTATAGATTTAATTTAATATTATTATTCAAAATCAGATTACTATTATGGATACGGATACGGACATCCTTATTACCATCATCATTACTATGGTGACAACAACAACAATGATGGTTTGTTTTTATGATTATAAGTATATTTTTGATACAACATATTTATGATGTTTTTATGATACAATATAACCATTTCCTTTTTAAATTGACTTTATTCAGTATTTTACTTTATGTATACATTTAATTTACAACTAATTAAAAATATCTTATATACTTGTTACTTTGTTCAAAAGTTGAAGTTATTTTAATAGCAAACATTTAAAGTTTAAATGTAAAGTAACAAAAAATATCAATTTGTACTAATTTTAATACATTTGAACAAATATGTTTTTGTTTTGTACAAAACATATTTACTACAATATTTAAATTAGAAAGTATTAGCGACACAAAATATTGAGTTTAAACAAAAATTAACAAAAATATAATAATTAATAATCAGATTACTACTATGGATACGGATATCACCACGGTTACCACCACGGGTATTATCACCATGGTTACTATGGTGACGTAAGCAACGGTTAGTAGTTTTTTTGAGATATTTTTCCAAATGTTAACTGCGGCACTTAGTGTACTTTTCGGGAACGGGTCACTTTTGCACGAGCGTCACTTTTGCACGAAGGGTCACTTTTGCACGAGGGGACACTTTTGCACGAGGGTCACTTTTGCACGAAGGGTCACTTTTGCACGAGGGGACACTTTTGCACGGCGACTCTTTTGCACGAGCGTCACTTTAGCACGAGGGGACACTTTTGCACGGCGTCACTTTTGCACGCAGGGTCACTTTTGCACGAGGGGACACTTTTGCACGGCGACTCTTTTGCACGAGCGTCACTTTTGCACGAGGGGACACTTTTGCACGGCGACTCTTTTGCACGGAGGGTCATTTTTGCACGGCGACATTTTTATTTTTAATTGTTTTTTTTCTTACTTAAATAATTTTCGCTTTTAAACTTAAGTTGTTTTGAATACATAAAATGTGGTAGTTTTTTTTATGAAAATTTAATGCAAAGACTTTGTTTGAAGTTTTACGTAGAACAATATAATAACATACCACAGTTCATTAATTTATATTTTTTAGCTTATATTAAATAAACTAGATGAATACACATTTTTAATTTTAAATAAAAACAGTTTTGAATATATTAAATGAAAATAGTCTGAATTTTTTTACTTTTCAAACAGGAAAATAAACTTAATTTAGTAAGGCTTTAGTACGTTTGAGTATTATTTTTTACTTGTTTTCTCTTAATGTTATAATTAGCATTATATAGTTGTTGAACAAATATTTTAAATTTATTGTAATTTTAAACAATAGTTAAATTAAAAACAAAGATTTAGTTAGTTTTTGAAGATTAAAGGTATTTAAGATTTTACTTGTTGTTTATTTTTATTTTTTAATTTAGCGTGAGAATAAAAAAAGCAATAAAATAGCGCATTTTTCATGGTTTAAACTTAGATTATTTCATAACAATAATGTTGCATGATCATGATAAGCCAATGAGAGAGTAATATTTGGAAGTTTAAACTTATGTTCATCAAAAATATCAAGAGATGCTTACACCAGCATTCCATGATTATGAAATAAACCGATGAGAGCCTAACGTTAATGTCCTTGGAGCGTTAGGTTTCTATTTTTGTCAATGCATTTAATTACTTGATGTTGATCGTTCTACATCAAATCGTAAATCAATATAAGTTTGTGGTTAAAATTTTGCTTTTTATTTGACCTATAAACTTTATATCAAATAATGATTTTATATTTGTTATAATAAATAAACTATATGTGTTATTTTATCTTTTATTTATGTGTCCTCCAGTTTAAGTGGTCTAGGTTTTGATGCCTAGGTTCATCATATAAACAATAAACTTGTAACCGTATAGTAAAATATATAAAAAGGCATAGTTTTCATTAATATATTAAAATTCAAAATAAACTAGAACAACTTACTTACATTTAAAATATATTTTATCCTGGTTTCTATATAAATTAACTTTATTGTCCCTGGTATGAATCTTTTATAAATAATCTTATTTTATCTTTTCGTTAGTTTGTTTCTAACAGTAACTTTTACTGTTTAAAATTTTAGGCCTTTCATTTTTTGTCTTTAGTATAGGTATATTATAACATTTTAGTTTTCAGTTTCTTTTTTATGTTACAGACTTGGTAGTAGCTAAAAAAACTTTTAATCGGCCTGCATGCAAAATTGATTTTCCGTGCGAAAAAGTCATCGAGCCAAAATGTCGCTGTGCAAAAATTTCATCGTAAAAATGTGACATTGTGCAACAATGCAGCCGTAAAAAATTGTCATCATCGAAAAATTTCGCCGTGCAAAAGTGTCTCCTCGTGCAAAAGTGACCCTCCGTGCAAAAGTGTCACCTCGTGCAAAAGTGACCCTCCGTGCAAAAGTGACGCCGTGCAAAAGTGTCCCCTCGTGCAAAAGTGACCCTGCGTGCAAAAGTGACGCCGTGCAAAAGTGTCCCCTCGTGCTAAAGTGACGCTTGTGCAAAAGAGTCACCGTGCAAAAGTGTCCCCTCGTGCAAAAGTGACCCTTCGTGCAAAAGTGTCCCTCGTGCATAAGTGTCCTCTCGTGCAAAAGTGACGCTCGTGCAAAAGTGACGCTCGTGCAAAAGTGACACCCACCCGTACTTTTCAGTTTAGATTTACTTCAGTAAATCAATACAAAATATTTTGTGTTAAAAACTGCGTTAGGCTCTTATTTTGATAATTAGTAACTACTAGTGATTTATTATTGCGTAGTTTTGGTAAAAAATGCACTATTTTATTGGATACTGCCAGCGAACAAATTTTTACAAAAAACTTGATAATTAGTAATGTAAGGTTGCCGAGATCTGCCGTAAGAAATGCAGCATAATTATTTTTATTTATTTTACTGAAACTTTTTTATTGAGAACCATTAGTTCTAGGCTTTTTTAAGTATTCTAAATTGTTTATTAATCGAATAAAAGACACATTTCAAAACAGTATAAACATTTATGAGTTTTGTTTACTAACATTTATTTTGAAAAAAATCAAGTAAGCTTTTTTTAAGTAAAGCTTAATGAGTTATGTTTGAATTAATTAAGTTTTAGGCCTTAGCTGTTTAATTAATAAAAATTAAATTAACCTAAGTAACTTAAAAAGTTATTTTTTACACAGATCAAGCTTAAGCTCATTCCAGACACTATGTAAGTTTGTTCTACAATTAATAAATGTTACTATGTTAAACTAAATGACAAAATATTTGAATATTTTCATCTTAAATTTTCAAACTTTTTTAATAAAAATTTTCTTATTAGAAGATAAAGTATTGCTGTTCAAAAATTACTTTAATACAACATTTGAGAATAAAAAATTAATAAAACATACTAAAAAACTAAGTTATACAGCAGTGTTCATTGCATATTTTATTAATTTTAAAATTTATATTATTTTCAGATTCAGCTGGTTTTTGATACCGAACAATGACAAACTAAAATAATCTGATTTCATCGTTTTTTTTATTTTTAACCAATAAACTATAACTTGCATCAATATTATTTGTTTTTTAAACTTTACAAGAATAAAAATAGTTACTTTAAAAAACAAGAATAAAAAATGTTTTTCTAAGATAAAACGGATCTTAGTAGTAGTTTTAAAGCTACATTTTGTTGAATAATTTAATCTGAAGCTATTTAGTCAAAATATATAGATTATTGAACGATTAAAAAAACAGTCAAAATATTTGGTCCTAGGACCTGGTGCAAAAAGAACCTCTGAGAAATCAAAATAATTTATCGAGTCGTACACCACTTGGATACCTTTTAACGTCTTATCCAGGAAAAAAAATAATGTGGTTGTTAACAATTAAATTAAAACGTTGAAAAAAACTTTTTATAAAGTGTTACTCAGTTAAAATATAAGTCTTTAACATAGAATAGATCTTACCGAAGAAAAAAATTGAGAGATATCATTTTTTTTGCAGAAAATTTTAATTAGTGATATTTTAATATGAAAATTTTGTATCTGTGTAATCAAGGTAAATAAAAACTTTACAGCTAAAAAAATAATAAAGGTATAACGAACATTTTCTCAATAAAATACATAGTTATGAATTGCAAATTATGGCTCAGATAATTAGTTGTCGCAAACCAAAACAAATTAAACTTAGCAATGTGCTGGAAACAAACAAAACTAACTATCAAAAAACAACGCTTAATCAAATAACTAAAAATAAATTTAATCGAACAACTTAATCTGTAAAAAATAGACGAACAAAAATATTCAAAAGTTGTCAGATTCTTCGATTGATGCAAAAATATTTTTTGAACAGTCAATATTACTAATAATTTTAATAAAACTATTTTTTATTATAAGAACGTTATATTTAACATTTACAAGTTTTTACAAAAAAATTTTTTGTATGATCTTAACTTGCATTATTTCTTTTGTTATAAAATCTTTATATGACATAAAAATTTACCGAAAGTCAATTTTAAAAGATTTATAAGTACTCAACTAATACAAAGTTTAAATTAAAGTAATCACAGTAGTCAAATTAAGTTTAGTTTATAAACGACAAAATAGAAGGCAACAACACAACTACCACATCACAGTAGATCTCAACAACACAACTATTACATCTCAGTAGATCGCAACACTACAACTATCTCATCACAGTAGATCGCAATATTACAACTATCACACCACAGTAGATTGGAGTAATACTACTATCATATCACAGTAGATTGCAACACTATAACTAGCACATCACATTAGATTGCAACACTACAACTATCACATCATATTAGACTGCAACAATACAACGATCACATCACAGTAGATACAACTACTGTGATGCGATAGTTGTATTGTTGCATTTTATTTTGCTGTTCGATAAACTAAACTTAAATTGAGTACTTTGATAACTTTAAATCTCATTTTATATTAGTTCAATATTTATAGCTATTTATATATATTTTTAAATGTTATGTGATAAAATAATATTTTAAACATATGTCTGCTAATTTTACTTTTTATACATAAAACAAGTCTTTTTCAACAACACAAAATAATATTTATAATTTTGAAATCATTCAATTTATGTTCATAAAAAATGTATTTCCTTGTAACAACTTGACAATCGTAAATTTAACGTTACATTTTTGAAAAAAAGTTTGAATTTTAAATAAACAATGCAACTTTTAAAAATAAAACGTTACGAGTACTCTCAAACATATAATTTTACGTCGACTAAAAAAGTCAAAAAAAAAAGATTTTTTAACATTTTACATCACCTTTAATTAATTGTTATAAAATACAATGTATGGTTAACAAATAAATACGATATAAAATATAATCATAAAAAACTACCGACCGAGAGTAAGGGTTAGAGATACAAAATAAAAAATTAAAATAAAAAGTTATAATGAAAAAATAAGTTTTTTTTTTTTGTATACGACATCTATAAGTATCTTGAGGTCAAGCATTTTTATAGATGAGTATTTAATATTTTAATTATTTGTGAAAATAGGTTAATTATGACCGTTTTTTATTTTAGTTTTAAGAAGCTTCTTATTATCGTGGAACCATAAATCTCGACTACATATATTTTGACAGTTTTACCTTAACACTTTTATATTTTGTAAGCATACAGTTTTCTTACGTATCCTTAATGTTCAGCATCTAATTAGTTCAATTCTTAATTTGAATATACCTTTAATTTTAGTTTAATTTTGACAGTAGTGACGATATCATTAAAAAGCCAAGACTTTCAAAAACAATTTCAGATGATTGTCAGTTTTTTAAGACAAGAATTAAAGGCTATATAACATCTAATAGTTTACTTTAAAACTGTTATATATTTTTTTTTATAAACGATTTCTTTGATTATCCTCAAGGTGCAGAATTTTTTAGTAGCTAACTCAATCTTAGGAGCAAACTCATACTTAGCAGCAAACTTATACTTTGTAGCTATCTTCTTACATGTAAGATATCTCCATTCTTGGTAGCTAAATCCTCCTTGGTAGATAACTTATATTTGGTAGCTATTACGAGTGAGTTAGCTATCACGATTGAATTAGCTACTATAAAGTGCTGCATCTTAACAATACTTAAGGATAGAGGTTAAATGTTAAAGTATGCGTAAAAACTGCATAGAAAGGATTAAAATTACAAAAATAAATCTCTTTTAACCTTTCTAACACAAATCATTAATTTCTGCTTATAATTACTTAATGTTCAACTTTAAAGCAATAATGTTGAAAAAGATTACCATTTTACTTCTAAAACATCAA
Organism: Thalia democratica; assembly: GCF_965202585.1. NCBI lineage: Eukaryota > Metazoa > Chordata > Thaliacea > Salpida > Salpidae > Thalia > Thalia democratica. The sequence goes on from NC_139165.1 coordinate 93,530,217, forward strand.
AAGGGATGTTGACAATTTAAATGAGATGCTTGATCACATTTATCTGTAACATTACGGTGTCTACAACTCACACTTAACAATATTCTGCAGAAATGCAATTATTGTTTAACTGTAGGTTTTAACAAAATAAATATTAAATTATAGTAGTTGCAACAGTACTAAATAAATATATCTTTCTTTGTTGAGCTTATTTACAAACTAATTAAAAGAATGATAAAATCTGTACAAGAAAACATAATGAAAGCTAGGTAAATACTTATACATCTCTCCCCAGATTTTATCACCAAGGAGATGAAACGACACGTCTAGCTAACAAAACAAATTATTTACAAAATTGCAAACTTAAATACCGTTTTCTGTGCTAACATCAACGAAACAACACTCAAAACGAACGTAAATCACTAAAATGTTACAATAAACATAGTTACAATTTGTACAAAAACATTAATTTTAACAACAGTTTAAACAGGTTTGTATGTACCGCTTTCGGCATCATAAATCTTTCTCCGGGTTCTTACACGACCGGAACGACGCAGTTCATTTTCTGGAAATACTCTATCGTCATTTAAATTTCTTTCAAATACCCTAGATTTATCATTAGGGTCCAAACGAGACAATACACCATTTTTCTGATTTGTAGAGGATTGGCTTTCATCAGTGCAATTTGAGTCCTCAGGTGAAAGGAAGGTAGCTGGTTTCGCTTTGCAGATTTTGTCAAAGTTATCTCCAGCTTTGAAACGTATTCCTTTATGGGAGCGCACACAATCAAAACTTTCCTTGGAATCTTTTCTCTCATAGTTGCCAGAAAAAACCAACTTCTGCGTTGGTATGTTTGCTTTTCTAGGATAAGGGATACTATTTTGAGATTTGCAAACAGGAGGGTTAAATTTTCTTAAAAACTTTCGATTTCGTACAGTTAAGCGACCTGATCCATCAATCTTGACAACATACTGATGATAGTCTTTTAGCTCTACTATTACACCACTTTTCCCCCACTTGTTAGGGAAGTTACCTGCTTGATTCTGTATCATGACATGATCACCGCAATTCAGTGGTGGCAACAATCTTGTGTGCTCACTTAAATTCTCGAGAGACTTAACATAACGAGACCTAAGAGCTTCTTCCTTTTTACTCCATGCGTTACGCCAAATGTTTAAGATCTGCGGGTTATTGTAAGCCATGATACTCTTCCTGAGGTAAGGCAAGGAGTCCTTTAAATTTCTTCCAAGAAGGATCTGTGCAGGTGATAGTTTGCATCCTGGATCAGGCGTGTTTCTCTGCGTAAGTAAAGCTTGTACCATTTTGTCATTATTTAGTTCACCATTTGAATCAACATTCTCCATTAACAATCGCTTAGAAGCCTTTACTGCTAATTCCGCCCTACCGTTTGACACTGGATGATATGCAGATGACATACGATGGTGTATACCCCATCGTTTCAGAAAATCTTTGGTAACTTTTGCAGAAAACTCTGGACCTCCATCAGAAGATATTTCAACTGGAACACCAAAAGTCACAAAAATACGACGCAAAGCTTTACACAGCCCTTTTGAACCAGAATCATTTGTACCCAATTTGATTCTTTGTTGTTCTGTCCATCCTGAAAGTCTGTCGGCAGCTACAAAATAATACCAACCTTTGAACTGAAAATAATCACAAACAATTGACTCAAAAGGAACCTTTGGAATCAATGGTTCAATTGGAGGTAGGCGAGGATTGCTTGGTGCAATTAAGTTGCAACTATTGCAATTTTCCCGACAGCCTTGAATGTCATTTGTTATTCCCGGCCAATAAACAATCGATTTTGCTCGCTCGTTCAATGCAGTGACTCCTTGATGAGCAGAATGCAACACTCTTAAAACCTCTTTTCTTAATGATGGAGGAATAACAATTCTATACACATCATCCTTAAGTATACTGCTAGTTGATAGAAACTTATTATGATCAAGTTCTCGTTTACGATCACCACACATAATGACCCCATCCATCATAAACAAAGAATAGCGAACTATCCAAAACTCATGCAATTCTAATGGTAGGTGGTCTTTGGTCTCTGGAAAACCAACTTGAACATAATGAATAAGCTTCATCATTTGTTTATCTTTTAAAGTTTCTTCTTTAACTCGGTCAAAAGTCACAGCTTGAAAATTGTCACCTACTTGATTACTTGCAATGATAAACTCACTGTCTGGCAAACGTATTCCAGCTAAAATTTCAGAAGCACTTATCTCAACTTCATCTTTTGTTTTATGTACGGTAACCACTGGATGACGTGACATTGCATCTGGAGCAAGGTGTAGTTTACCAGGTTTATGTAGAATCTTGAATCGCCATAAAATACTTCTCTGCTTTAACCGGAAAAGGCGGGGGTTTGCAATTTCATCAAGTGTTCTGTCTCCAAATAATTTAACCAGTGGTTTGTGATCAGTCAGAACCAACAAATTATCACATCCTTGTGTGAAATACCGTGATTGCTCAAGTGCCCATACAATTGCAAGGCTTTCTCCCTCTACCGCAGCATAACGTGATTCAGAAGGTCTAAGAAACCGAGAGCCTGCTAAAACAATACGCCATCCGGTTTGACAACATCCTGGCACAGCAGACTTACAAGAGCAATGTTTCTGCGACAAAAAGTAACCAATACCAGTTGTAGACCAGTCTGGCTGTATACAAGTGGGCTTTCCCAAATCAAAAATTTGTATTCCCTTTGTTATAGCTGCAACTATAGCTTCTCTTGATTTGTAGAATGTATCATCTAGCTCATCATTCCAGTAAAATTTAGTTTTTGGACTTAATAATGGCTTAAACACAATCATCAAAGAATTCAATTGGTTGTAGTGTGAAACTTGGTGCACTAAACCAAACCATGATCGCACATCTGTTATTGACTTTGATACAGGAAAATCTCTAATAGCATTTATGAACTTTTCTTGTGGCTTAATTTCAGATTTCGTAATAGTAAAGCCAGCAAAGTCTATTTCTTTTTGTGTAAATTGAAACTTTTCAGGATTGAGTACAACTCCATTTTCCCCATTAAATCTAAATAGTTAATCATACGCCACCATTGATCAGCCAACTTCTCATCCCATAAAACAGTGTCATCAATGCATTTTGTCTTTCTAGGTATGTATATCTATTATGATTTCATCATACCTGCGCGTATATGCATCTCCACTTGCCAAATAACCTTGTGGTGCTACTTTGTAGTAGTACCTCCCCCATGGAGTGAGAAATGTTGTGAGATGATGATCTTCTGGACGAAGTGGTACTGAATGAAACCCATTCCATGCATCAGTCACTTTTTTCCAGGTGTTTGCAGGAATTTCACATACTTGAATGAATGGAGGTTTTACATGATGTGTTTCTCGTACACAATACATACTTATTTAAAGGTGAAAGGTCAACAACTCTTCTACAGCTACCATCAGCTTTAGCAACCACAACCATACGATGTACCCAAGTAGACGGAACACCAACTGGAGTCTTACCAAGCACACCTAATCGAGTATCATGGCTTACAATAACCCGCAGATCTTAAACATTTGGCGTAACGCATGGAGTAAAAAGGAAGAAGCTCTTAGGTCTCGTTATGTTAAGTCTCTCGAGAATTTAAGTGAGCACACAAGATTGTTGCCACCATTGAATTGCGATTGTTGCCACCACTATCACATCACAGTAGCTCACATCAATACAACTATAAGTTAGTATTTCGTTTCTTTGTTTAATATTCATTAACAATTTTGTTAAAAAGGATCTATAAATTCTTTGCGCTTCTTCTGTATTTAATTGCTTTTGGGCTACTAGCGCTTTTCGTATGTTCATCGAACGAACGTTTCGAACACCAAATCTACATAACAAAAACATTGCAGAAAAATAGAAAGCTTAAAAGGAATAAACTAGGACTGTTTTGTTTTTTGTTCTTTTTTTTTTAAATAATTGCGGTTGCTCTGGAGTTTCTGGAGTTGCACGTTAAGCTTGCTTTCAAACTACTTAGTCTAGGAACAAAATGAAATACAAGTTTTTTGATATTTGTAGTTACTTTATATACATGGAGTCTATTTTTTATGCTTAACTTTTTGCTAACGCCACTTTTTGGTAATTTCACACCATAACTGTTATAGCCTTTGATTTTTTACAGTATTATAATCAAATAAAAGTTCTATGCACTGTAAAAAAAAGTTTTACATCATTTAAGTATGAAGTAAGTATAGCAACAAGCTAAAATTAATTGCACACCTTTGAAAACTTAAAATCTTTTCAATTTTATATTAAAACTTTAAGAGCTTTATATTTTTAGTTGTAAATCTAATTATTTAAAACAAAGAAAACCATTGCTAAAAATTTTATAAAAGTTGTTTTAAAGTATATTCTGAGAATTAAAAATATTAATAAATGCCTTGAACTAACAAATAACATCTGATTGGTGTACTTTTAAATCTTATAAGTACCTGATTATTAACTATAAAGCAAAAAGTTATTAAAATGAAGGTCATTTTTTATAACGAACTGAAAAAAAAACAGTTCTAAGAAAAAGTCATACCTTGGATCCTGCCACCAACTAAGAGTACGTTGACAGGAGTTCTTGATCGAAGCTATCAGACTTATAACATTTCAAAATATTTACAGCCTATAGCGAACTGATAACCAACTAAATGTGGAAAAATTCAAATAAAAAGCTCAAATCCTTGCCTTTGTTACTAACCAAAGGGAAGGTTATGATTTGTAAGAGATGCTTGATCTCAGTTGTCCGCTACATTATAAAGTCTAAAACTGACATTTAACCTGCAACATAAAGGTGTCTACAACTAACAGATAAAATCTGTCATCTACATTTAAAGCCTTCACAGTATATCGCAACACTACAACTATCACATCACAGTAGATTACAGTAATACAACTATCACATCACAGTAGATAGCAATAATACAACTATCACTTCACAGTAAATTGCAATAATACAACTATCACATCAAAGTATATTGCAACAGTTCAACTATCACAACACAGTAGATTGCAACAGTACAACTACCACATCACAGTAGACCGCAACAACACAACTATCACATCACAGTAGACTGTAACGATACAACTATCACATCACAGTAGATTGCAATAATACAACTATCACATCACAGTATATCGCAAAAATATAACTATCACATCACAGTAGATACCAACAATACAACTATCACATCACAGTAGATCTCAACACTACAACTATCACATCACAGTAGACTGTAACACTACATCTACCACATCATAGGTGTATTATAATTTTAATCAACCTTTGACGCAATTCTATAACAGACGTAGCACTTTCTTGAGTTAGTTCACGTTTATATATGTATAATAACAATTTTTAACTTTTTCAAACTTTTTCTTCAAAAATTTAAATTGAAATTTTACAACTTTTTACAATCTACAATGAAAAATTTATTATAAACTTTAGCTTAGTGTAAATAGAAAATAAAACAGTAAAAATTTTTATTGAGTAGTTTTAGTTTTTGTTATATAAGAAAAATTAAACTTAATAGTATTAAATTACCATTTTTAAGGTACCATAGGAAAGCCAAGAGTTAAAGTAATATTTTCTATTATTTGTTTTCTTTCAGGGGAAATAAGAAAGAACTTATGTATTCTCGAACTTTTCCTGCTAAAGTTTTTAAACTCGTTATTTTCTAACAATCTCCATAATAAAATTTAATAAAAATAATTAATTATAAAAACTAAAACCGAACAGTTTAATTATCCAATCATGATTTTTTAATATAACATAAACAATTTAATTTTTTTAATTTTAATTAATTTACTATTCAAAATCAAAACTTTCATGTAGTCTCGAATATACTATAACTTGCTGTATGATGAAAACTTGATAATTTTCAAAACTTTGCATTACCTAATAAATGGCCAACTAAATCACCAAATACATAGTCTTTTTTTGGATTACTATTAGGCTTTCTAGGCTAAACCATAACGTCACTAATACGAATTATTAATACGAATAATAACCAACGGTAGCAAACAAAGAAGTATTAATACAGAGAGTAGTTAGCTAAACAAAAATTCTTTAAGAATAAAGAAAAATAAAAATTACAAAGAATTACTTCATTTATTACCATTTTATCACTAGGCACCAATTTCTACTTATGCATTAAAATGCTGTAACAAGTATATCATTAATTATTCTTATTCTGATGTATAAGTTATTGCAAAGATACACATCATAGTAGATCCCAACAATACAACTGTCAAACCACAGTAGATTGCAATAGTACATCTATCTCGTCACAGTACATTAAAGCAATGCAACTACCACATCACAGTAGATTGCAACACTATAACTATCACATCACAGTAAATTGCAATAATACTACTATTACATCACAGTAAATCGCAATAATACAACTATCAAATCACAGTAGATCGCAACATTACAACTATCACATCACAGTAGACCGCTGTTTTACAACTATCACATCACAGTAGATTTTAACAATGCAATCGTCACATAACAGTAGATCGCAACAATGCAACTATCACATAACAGTAGATACAACAATACAACTATCACATCACAGTAGGTCGCAATAATACTTAGTCTTTTTTAGAGTTTGTTAGTCTTTTGTAGAGTTGCGTCAAAGTTTAAATTCTTAAATTTTCAAACTCATCAAATGAAAACGTAGAACTTTATTGTTTCGTTTAAAGTTACATGTTGTTCTAAATTAGTAGTTTTGATGTCCTTTTAGTTGGTGAGCTAGGTTTTGACTTTTTTTCGTAAAACGTTTCGTTTTACAATTGGTCACCAGGTACTTAAAAGAAATTGTTGTTTTATTACTGCAAAGCACTGTTTAAACGTTTTTGTTAACAAAAGTAAGATTAGTATTAACACAATTATATATTTTTTGTACTTTTACTAAATTCATTATTATTAATTGTTTAGGATATCTCTTTTTTGATAAAACTGTAGTAAATATTATAAAAAAATATAAATACAGTTATAAATATATTCTAATAACAAAAATACTTTTACTTCAATTGACACAATGTTTAAAAGTACTTTTTTTTTTTTAATACACATGGTTTATTTCGAAAAAGTAGCAAATTTTAAGCTTAAAACTTAGAAGATATATATATACACGTAAAAAAACTCAAGAGTATCTTGAATACTTATAGAGTTGCTTCAAAGGGTAATTTTTTTTATTATAATATCTAAATAAATAAACATGTACAGTTAAATTGGTTTGTTCTAAACTTCTTTTTAGTAAATACTTTAATTGTTTATATTTTAAAAATGTTAGCAAAGAAACTGTTTAACTTAACGAAAAGTCATGAGTTGATAATAAAGTAATTGCTTCCTTAAGAGTTATATATATCTTTTTTCTGAAATATTTTTCGTTCAACTAACTACTTTATGTATTAATATTTGTTTGTTTGCTAATAATTATTTATTTGTTTTAGTAACGTTATGATTTACCCTTTATTAGTAAGCTTATTTGTACACCATGTAGCAGGCCAAACAGAAGCCTAATAATTTGCCTGATAGTAATTCATAACTTTGATCATTTTTTAAAATTTTAGTTTTGATCACGCAGATAGTTGTTATATATTGGAGACTAGATGAACAAAAGCTCGGTTTTTCGAATATTTTTAAAATAAGGAATTAATTAAAAATTTAATTAAGAATAAATACATAGTATTAGGTTAAAGATAAAGATTTTCCGAAAAATATGTAATCTAAAATGTTTTTCTTTTTGCTATATATAAAGTCTTTTTCTAAATTTTATAAGAGTTCGTCAGAAATTTTTTTTAAGTTTCAATAGTTTTCTACGAAAAAAAAAAAACAATTTTTCTGTTCGCAATAGTATGAATTTGTTGAAACGCTTTACTAAGAATCTTTGCTTTACGACAGTGCCTTCAGATAGGCAAAGATCAACTGCATATAGCAGGTTCATATGTAAACGTGAAACAACTCAAGTAAGTGCTACGTCGTTTATAGACTTACGCCGAAGGTTTTTTTAAAATATCTTACACCTGTGATGTAATAGTTAAATTGTTGCAACCTTTTGTGATGTGATAGTTGTGTTGTTGCAATCTACTGTGATGTGATAGTTAAAGTGTTGCAAGCTACTGTGATGTGATAGTTGTAGTGTTGCGATCTACTGTGATGTGATAGTTGTAAAGTTGAAGTCTACTGTGATGTGATAGTTGTATTGTTGCAATCTACTGTGATGTGATAGTTGTATTGTTGCAATCTACTGTGATGTGATAGTTGTATTGTTGCAATCTACTGTGATGTGATAGTTGTGTTGTTGCGGTCTACTGTGATGTAATAGTTGTAATGTTAATATCTACTGTGATGTGATAGTTGTACTGTTGCAATCTACTGTGATGTGATAGTTGTATTGTTGCGATATACCGTGATGTGATAGTTGTATAGTTGCGATCTACTGTGATGTGATAGTTGTATAGTTGCGATCTACTGTGATGTGAAAGTTGTATTGTTGGGATCTACTGTGATGTGTTGTTACTAGATACCGTTATGTTGCGGACAACTGAGATCAAGTATTTCTTTCAAATCGTTATCATCCCTTTGGTTAGTATCAAAACCAAGAATTTGATATTTTTATTTAAATTTTTCCACGTTAAGTTATAGGCAGGTAAAGTATACTAAGCAAATGTTATATTTTAATTTAAGGCAATATTTATAACATTTCCGACATTAAAAACATGTTTACTTTCAACAAAAATTTTAATATTTTATTCTAGTTTTATAATCTTACAAACTTTTTATATCTTATTTTTTGTTAAAACTGAGTAGTTTATATTCACAAATTCAAATACAGTTAAGCTAAGAATACAGTCTAATAATATAAAACTTTTATTTTAATTTATACATTAAAAAAAAGTCATTAATTGTTTAAATAACATAGTGGGCTTACTAGTACATCAAGTAGAATGCCAAGTAGTTAACCAACTAGTAGGTAAAGCAGTACGTCTATACATAGTTTTAAAAAAGTTAAAGATTTTAAAAATACAGATAGTTGTTGTATGTTTTCAACTAAATGAAAAAAAAAACGTTTTTTAAATAAAAAGATATAACTTAATAAAGTTAGAGTTTTTATCTTAAATTCAAAGTTTACAATTTTTTAAAATACTAATTAAACTGTGAGGTTTTATTTTTGCAGTTAGTGAGCTCTTTTTTTAAATTTTATGTTGGATATTGTCAGAAAATATTTAAAGAGTTTAACTAAATTTTTAGAAAAAATGAGTTTGAGAAAAAATAAGTTTGTTGTTTCTTGTTGCACGAAGATGAACATAGTTACAATACTTTAATTGCTTTCTGACGGTAACTTCAAATTGACCAAGATCGACGAATTTTAGGAGATGTGTATATAAATGCAAAACAACTCAAAAAAATGCTACGTCTTTTATAAAGTTGCGTGAAAGGTTGATTTCCTAAACTTCAAAACAACTGTGATATAATACTTGTAGACTCCGTAATGTTACGTTTAACTGTTATTACTACTTGGACTCATGTTTAGTTAACACTCTTGTGATTATTTAAACTTTAATTTTTTAAAACTCTTTGTGACTTATTGGGACTTTTGGGTAAAATAAAAAAATATTTATGTTAAGTTATAAATAATCGTTTTTTTTTAACAAACTTCAACTTACATGCAGTTTTCTCTTTTTGTGGTTTTAAATTTTTAGTAAAAAAAATTATAGATTTTAAAACTTAGTTAAATAACTTTTTTGTGTTTATTCTTCTTGGTACCCTTTCAAAATTATCTCAAAATTTTTGTGATTTTTTATCAGTTTCAGTAAACTTGTGTGGCTTGAAAAAATTAGAGTCGCTATAACTCTTCAGTAGTTTAAGAATAGTTAAAGTAAAGTAAAAGTATTATAAATTTTAAGAATGGCCAGGTAAATGAAACTATTTTATGTTGCCTATGTAACAGAAATAACTTGTTTCGTACAAAATTACAATATACAGTAATACTTTAAATATCAAACTAGAAGTTTACTGGGTAAAAGAACGTTTTGTTACATTAATATTTTTAGATTAGTTTTTACTAATAGTTTTTTTAAAAGAGTTTTGTAAAAAAAAGTGTAATCTATTTCTTTTTTTTATTATTGTTTTTGCCAAATGAAAAGTTGAGTTTTAAGTTTTTATTGATTTATGATTTTCAGATGACAAAACTGCAATGCAGATCAAAAGCATAAGTTTTTGTTAGCTTAAATGTCAGTCAATCGTAGCTTAACATTTTTTTCTTAAACAACAAAGTTTATAAAATCTGTAAATTTATTTCAACTAAAAAGTTTAAAAACTTTTGTTCCACTTTTTAATTTTTACAAACGAACAAATATTTTAAATTTAATAGAATTTTTCTATTTTATTTGTGACACATTAGCTTTAATGCACAACTATCTTTCTAAACTCTTGTGTAGTTTGATACAAGTTGTTGTTGTTGAAATTATTTTATAAAACATGATAAGCAAAGTCATTAGCGAAAATAAAAAGAATCAATCGAAAAATAATATTATATTTACTTTAAATAAAGAATTTTTTAGCTCAAAATAACTGCTTCTAAAATTTAATGACTGGGAAATAATAAAACTTTTACTCAGTATACTTTAATTTACACAACTTGTATATATTTTTTAAAGACCGTTTGACTATGTTTTTTGTTATTTGTTTCTAACATTTATTTGTGAGTCTGTTGACAGCATAAATTTTTTATAAGTATACTTTATATTAGTACGTTATTATATCAGTATTTTTATTAAAACTATACAGCTACACAATAAAAATAGAAATGATCTTAAGGATTTCATAGTTTTTTAATTGATTGACTAATACTAGAGAAATCTTTTTAATATATTAAGTACTGTTATTAATTGAAATATTAATAATAAAAGTGTTTATTTTTACAACCATACTTTTTACAAAATATAAAAGAGTATATGAGTTACAGATAATTAAATATATGCATTATTTTATTCTTAAACATGCATTAATCTTTCTTGGTCTTTAAACTAAAAGTAAAACGAAGTTACGGTTAACTTCTTTTTGAAAAACAAGCAAAAAGTTATAAGTTATAACTCCTCTTCATTTTTGTTCCTCGGCAAGATTATTATTTCATGAACTTTATTTTATTTAATGTTAATTTGTAAATTTGTTTTAATTTTATCTTTTTCTATCCCCTTTATATTTATACCATCAGATACACATTAGTTATGCTTTTTATATCCCCTTTCTATTTATACCATCAGATACACATTAATTTTTAAGCTAAACATGCTAGTAAAACACCGCTAAAACTCGTTTTCTTTTAACTAAAAATACTTTTATACCTTATTTCGAAAATAGTAAATATTTTTATCTTTATGCAGGTTAAAAAAACAAATGATTTTAATGCAAGTTGTAGTTTATTAATAAAAAATACGACAATAAAATCAGTTTATTATACTTATTCATAAATATTGTTCGGTACTAGGTAGTTATTGTAATCCAGTTTTATCTGTAAAATAATAAAAATTTAGAAAAATAATAAAAATATGCATTGGATACTGCTGTAGTACTTAGTTTTTCAGTCTGTTTTATTTTCATTGATTTTTGCATGTTGTTTTAAGAAAGATTAAAACTTATAAATAGTAGTTTTAATTAGTAGTATTTAAAAGCTTTACATAAAAACTTTAAATTAAAATGAAAACACTTGGCTATAGTTAAATGAACTTACATAAGTGCTTGGAATGAGTTTAAGCTTGATCTGTGTAGAATAAAGTTATTAAGTAAGTTGAAGTTAATCTAAATATTGTAATTTCTAAACAGCTTAGTTTTTTATTTCAAAAGTTTTTTAACTCAAATACTTGTTTAAATTGTAACAAAATTTATAGATTTTTGTAAGAAATAAACTTTGAATAAAGTAAATAAAAGTTCATAATGCTATACAATGTCTATTTAAATCATGAAAATTATAATTTGTAATACTTTAAATAGCGTACAACTATTAGTATTCAACAAAAAACTCACTAAAGTTAATAATAATAAATACGCTACAGACTTAAGGGTAGAATCCGGCTGCCTTACATAATGGCTTATTACTTAATGGCACAACAGCTCTTAAATAAATAACTATAAACTATAGACTGTTTTCTAAACACTGTATAGAAAAAATTCTTCCGCGGCAGACCGCAGATAATATAGTTACAGTTTTTTGACTATTTTTAATCAAAAAAGTACTAACATATGCAATAACGAAACACTATTAGTCACTAATTAAGAAGTTGAGAACCCAATGCAGTTTTTAGCAAATTAAAAAAAACATTTAAGCTGTATATTTATTAATTGAAAAGTACGCTGAACGCCGGAAAAATACTTCAAATAAAATACTAACCGTTGCTTACGTCACCATAGTAACCATGGTGATAATACCCGTGGTGGTAACCGTGGTGATATCCGTATCCATAGTAGTAATCTGATTATAAATGAAATGATTTTTTGAATTATGTTCAAGTTCTAAATGTTTTCTGTCGCTAATACTTTCTACTTTAAATATTGTATTAAATATATGTTATACAAAACAAAAAAAAAAACTAGTTCAAACGCATTCAAATGATAAAAAATTGATATATTTTTGTTAATTAACATTAGGATTTTTAATGTTTGCTGTTTTAATAACTTCTACTTTAGAATAATGTAGTAAATATATCAAAGTTAAAACGTTGTAAATTAAATGTATACGCATTTTAATAAATAAAATCAATTTTAAAAAGAATAATTATATTATATCAAAAAATAAATTTATAATTATAAAAACAAACCATCATTGTTGTTGTTGTCACCATAGTAATGATGATGGTAATAAGGGTGTCCATATCCGTATCCATAATAGTAATCTAATTATAAATAAAAAAAGTAAATTAAATGTATAAATAGAACTACTTGACATGGTAAATACAAAACTAAGTGTAAATCTGATCATAAGTAGATATATTTTTGTTAATTTACATTTAAACACTGAATTACTTCTGTCGCTAATATTTTTTACGTTTCAAAACTGTAGTAATTATATTTTATAAAAAGTACAAAAAATACTAACTTAAACGCATAAACAAACCATTTCACTCGGTGAAATGAAAACCTAGTCTAAATATTTATACATATTATTATTTTAGCATTCAAAAAAATTAAGAAACACTATACACGATATTTTTGTAATTATAATAACAAACCGCCATTGTTGTTGTTGTCACCGTATAAGCTATGAAGGTAGTGAGGGTGTCCGAGTCCGTAAGCTTGATTGAAAAGTTTCAATTTTATTTTATGTACAATGCGAGTGATAGTATTAAAAAAAGTTAATCTTCATATAAACATTTGAAACTGAGAAAAAGTTAAAGAAGATTAAATTTAACATTTTGATTTCTTCTAACCACCTAGTCCAGAGTTTTCCAATCTTTTTTAAAGGTCCCTTTATAGAATTTTAAAAAAATTATGGTTCCCTTCGATAAGATTTCTAACAAACTGCTAATAAAAATTCCTAAAACTTTTTTCTTGTAGCTCTTCTTCTTTAACTCCTAAATTACCTGAAATAATCCCAAAAAAGTTTCAAACTTACCATTAAAAACGATTAAGAGCTTTTTTTTTCCATTTTTATCAACTCAAGAATATCTAGTGTAACCTTTAAATTATGATCTCATGGCCCTCCTGTGGCCCTTTAACTGCTCTGACCTCTTTGGCCCCTTTGCTGCTTATGGCAACCTAAGTTTCTGCAGTGGCCCACTTTGGGAAAGCCTGGCTTAGACCATAACACTACAAGCTGTCAGTAGACTGATACCGAAGTTTTGTTCTTATTGAATCTCGTGAGGCTTACAGTCTAACTATTAAGGCGGTTTGATGCAACTTTTTTGTGAAACTTGAGTTTGTATCGCGGCCTACGAAGTCAAAGTCACTATCAGATAATTAAAGATTACTTATGTTAAAACACTTATCATTAAATGATAGCAAAACAAAGTACTAAAAGTTTCAAAATATTTTCGCTATTAGAAAATGCGATCGATCAAAAGATTTCAATTTTTCACAAGTGTTGAAAATTTAGTATATTAAGGTAATTAGTTCTACGAAAGTGTAAATAACTCAAAAAATAAAGTTAGAAAGCTATTTTCAAAGATTTTTTTTTAGTTTAAAAAAAGTGTTAACATATTTCTTAGTGTACTGTCTTTTTGTTGTTCATGACCAAGTTTGGTGAAAATTTTCACTATCGTAAAGCTATCGAGTATATAGCACATTTAAAATTATTCAAAATGCACAATAAAGAGTTGTTTAGATAAATGTTGTAACTTGAGTGGTTCTATAATAGTTTTTAAACTAACAATCTTTTTGTTCTTCATCTCCAAGTATGGCATGACCGAGTCCTCTAACAGCACCGATTGCGTGATGAGCAACTCCAGCTACTCCTCTAATAGCGTGGTGAATGATTCCGAAGATGACTGAATTTAAAAGTAGCATATTTTTGTAAAAAAAATAAACTATTTTTTCGAAATAAATAATAAAAAAATATTTAAAGAAAAAAAAAATAAAATAGTGTACTGTTTAACTTTTTTTAATACTAAGTTATAGGATTACAACGTACAACCCGGATCGCCAACAAAATATCAGAATTGCCACAAACTTCCAAAGTTTGAAATGACCAGTGCAAAGTGTTTTAAATTGAGCTGTTTGCTAAGACTTTGTTTTAAAACTTTCGTACTACTTTTATTTCCATAAATGGGGTTATTAAAAGACCATTAAACTGTTATTCTATTGGGTAAACTATTTTAAAAATTTTAAGACTATTTTTGACTTGTACAAGGATAAAACTCGTAATCTAATAAAGACTTTTTCGTGAAAAAAAATATTATTAATGCCCTCGTACTTTAGGAGTTGTTTATTCCTACTCTAAATTTTGTATTTTATACAGTTTGTTGGTTTTGGCTGTTTCAAATTAAAAAGAAGTTTCAAACTTTATACTTATAGTAAAGACATAATTGATATTGAAAAAAAAGCGTTGAAGTAGTACCCGTAAAACAAATTGATCAGGTTAATTTTAGGTAAAACCAAAAAAAACTTATATAGTTACATTGTTAATAACTCACAGTCTCTGTTGTTGTCATTTACTTCAAGTCCATCTTTTACAAGCTCGTCCATAACTTTGTTTGCCATGTCATTAACTGTTTTAAATTGTATAACAAATGTCACTTTAACTCAACTTATTATAAAAATAATATGTTTGTTTTTTATATGAATTTTATAGTAATAAGGTGCTTATGAATAAATTTAAAAAAGTATTAAACTTTAATTTATTGAATGAAGTTAATAATTGTTTTACCTTTTTAAATAACTTAATCTTATTGTAAAATATCAAGTTTGTGCTATTAATTGTTTAAACTAGTATAGACAACAATTTAAATAAAATATTTAATTTTGTTAAACTTATCTAAAGACTTTAATTTCTATCCACAAATATCTTCAAAAAATTATTAATGAAAACTAATTAGAAGCATCTCATTTTTTACTTAGTTATATTTGATATTAATTTAAGGGTTTTAGTAACTACAAAATTCTTCTTGCTTAACTTACTTTCTTCATCACCAAGTATGGCATGACCGAGTCCTCTAACAGCACCAATTGCGTGATGAGCAACTCCAGCTACTCCTCTGATAGCATGATGAATGATTCCGAAGATGACTGAATTTAGAAAATAAAGTAAAGTTTATAAATAATTTATAATAAAACATGCAACTAACAGACCATAATTACTAAGTAATAATAACACTTTTGAAATCTCGAATATTTTTTTGTACTTTTGTATATTACTAATTTAAGCTTTAAATCAATTAAACATCAGAGAATAAACTTATCACAGTCTAATAAATGTTGACTTCATTTTAAATGGAAGTTTATTTAGCTACCGAATGCTTTACTTACAGTAGTTTTCAAATACTTAAACACGAAAAAAAAATATATATGCCTATCATTTTATTTAAGTTGATTATCGCAGTAAAACTTAATATATAGTTTTAAAAACTTACAATCGTTTTTAGCTTTGCTGTCTTTAGCTTTGAGAATGTCCTCTACCATTTGTTTAGCCAAAAGTTGAGCGACTAGAAAATATATTTATTTCAAACAGATAATCAAAAATAATTATATGTAAACCAAAACTTTATTTTTTGGACTAAAAGTAGATATGTTGAGCAAAAATACTTAGGATTAACTAATAATAACTAGAAATTATTGTATAACTTACAATCTTTTTGTTCTTCATCACCGAGTATGGCATGACCGATTCCTCTAACAGCACCAATTGCGTGATGAGCAACTCCAGCTACTCCTCTGATAGCGTGGTGAATAATTCCAAAGATAACTAATTTATAAATAATTAGTCAAGAAATAGACTAAACTTAAAACAACTTTGTTACTAAACTTTTAATAAATATATTTTTTATTCGTAAAAATTCAATAACTATATAATTGGACAAAGTATGTTAAATACTTACAGTCTCTGTTTTCTTTGTTGTCTTCAATATTTGCCTGTTTAAGAAGTTCATCTGTCATTTCTTTAGCTAACTTATTGCCTGTTTTAAACGTGATTTTATTTTATTGCTAACAAACTTTTACATAATTTAAAGTTGAACAAGCATTTTACGTCTATTTTATAAGTAAAAAGAGTATATTAGCTCTTTAGGGAAAAAGTGATAACTACATTTTGAAATGGAACATGATTCTAAAACAAATGTCTTATTTTTGTGTCTTAAATTATACACTTCGAATTAGAATCTAACCTTTTTTTAATAATTTACTAAAGCAAAACTTTCATTTTATTGTAAGTGTAATTTCTACATATAAGCTATGGTAATAAAACATCTTAAGTTATAAAAAAAATATTTTATCAATAATGCTTCAACTTGAGATTTGTTTTTATAAAATCGCTTACTTTCTACATCTCCAAGTATGGCATGACCGATTCCTCTAACAGCACCGATTGCGTGATGAGCGACTCCAGCTACTCCTCTGATAGCGTGGTGAATAATTCCAAATAAAACTGTTCAGTTTTGAAATCGTTACTGGATAAAGTTTAAAAACAAAATATTTGGCAAAAATAAAAATAGACAATACTAATAAGCTGTTTTAACTGATTTAATATATTAAGTTCATTAAGTACTTCTAAGTTTTTTGATGCTAAGATTAAATTATCATCTTGTAAAACTTGTCTATTTTTTCTAGGTTTCAAATAACAGTTTTTTTGAATTTAAACATGTTTTAAAATATAAACAGTGCTTGAATTTTTAAAAACTAACAGTCTTTGTTTTCTTTTGTGTTTCCGTCTTTGATTAAATTGTTTGCCATCATTTTTGCAACTTTAAATAATGTTTAGTTTTAAATGCTTTATTTATTTACTCTTACGTAAACTCTTACTAAAAAATAATACTTTTGGTAAATAACA
The DNA here is from genome assembly GCF_965202585.1 of Thalia democratica. NCBI lineage: Eukaryota > Metazoa > Chordata > Thaliacea > Salpida > Salpidae > Thalia > Thalia democratica. The sequence continues at coordinate 93,547,703 of NC_139165.1, forward strand.
AGTGTTTTATCGACGTTTTTATACTTTTAATACAATTTTTATAACCAGTTTAATTTATAAATGTGTATAAAATAAGTATCTTCGCAGTTTAAAACTTGTTTTTTTTTTATAAGACATTTTTAACTCTATTAAAAATTTGTTTGAAAACTGTAAGTTGAAACAAATATATTAAAAAAAAAATATTTTATGTACATTGTTTAATTTTTTTCGTAGTTTTATTAATAAAAAGCTAAAAATTTTTTTTAAATATTTTTTGTTTAGTTTTACATAAACTATTAAAACTTCCTTACCATCAGCGCTATCCATAGACTTAACTGTAAAACAAATATTATTTAAATTTATTAATACAAGAATTAAAGCTTAATTAATAATAGCAACGTAATCAGAAATTTAGTTCTTACTAAACACTTAATTATCACAATAGATATATAATTCTAGATACTAAAATTATAGTCGTATCCTTATTAGTAGTAAAAAAAGTTTCAAACCGTTAATTGTAATCAAACAAACCAGCTTTAGACATTGTAGTTGCTACAAAAGCAAAAGAAAGAGCCACAATTAAACAGAACTTCATAATTGTTTCAGTTGATAAATAAATATAAATATCAGATAATATAAAAGATAACAGAAGGTTTATATAAAAAAATTTTAAACGTAGGTGTTATAAATTGAGTGGTTTAATCACAACAAAGGAAATCACGTAGGACCAGACTTTTAATTAAAAAATAAACCAAAACATGTCTAGTCTCGATAAAATTTTTTTTTTAACTTTTAGCTTAATTGCTACGTATTTATTTTTTGCTTTTAAAAAACTTTTAAGATATTAACATTTAAAAGCTATAATAATGAAGTATTACATCATAGTTACGAATATTCAAAAACTAAGTAGAAATTTAAAATATTTTGCAACGTTTTTAAACACTAACTAAGGTCTTTTATTTATTTTATTTACTTAGATAAATACAAATAATGTTTAAAAATTTAAATGGCATAAGATTTCACTGACTTATTCTAGTACAACTTAATTTTTCAACACAATCATTAAAAATAGTCAAAATGTTTCAATTTAAACTATTGAAGCAATTAATTTTTTTTCGTTTTATTAGTTCTAAATTTAGTTTTACTTGATACTTATATTATTGTATTTGTTACAAAAACCTAAAAAAAGTTCAAATTTAAGACTTCTTAAAACAACTATACCATTAATAAAAGATCAATTTAATTGTAAATATCTATAAGCTTTCTCAAATGTTATGAATGGTTAAAAGATTAAACGATTTTTTTCTATAAAGCTTAGTTTCAATTTTGTTTTTTGTTACGCTAGCCAAGTTTTTGTTCAATTACGACAAAATCAAAGTTATAATAAGGATTATTAAATACTAAAATTGTAACAACTATTGCTAAACTGTTTTTCGTTTCCGATTTTATTTTAGTTAGCATTAACTTATGTAGTTTCTAATGCGGGTTTATAACTGATATTGTAAAAAGATTGTTTTAAAATAAACAAATATTAATAATTTGCATAAACAAGTCGCAAAAAATAAAATTTTATGTAAAAACAGTAACTTCAAACGAAATATTTCAATTAATTTTTTTTATAAGGAAAAATAGAGCACTAGAAATGACCAAATAATCAATAAAGAGGCTAGTTTCAAGTTTTTACTGCAAAAAATTTTTCTTGTTGTATTTAAAATTAGTTTTTTGACTGAAATGTAACTCGCGGGCCGCATATTTTGGCTATATAAGCCATGTTTGACCTGCGGACCGCAGTTTAGCGACCCCTGTGTACGACTATAGTTTTTAATTAAATAACTCATGATTTTTAGATTTTAGCTATTTTAGATTTGGTAGGTTTTTATAAAATTAAATAAAAATAATATGATAAATACAAAAAAGATCGTCACTAATATTAAACTAATTTTCAAACTTACAATACAATTTAAACTTTAAAGATTATAAAATCATGTTAATAAGCTTAATATAATACAGTTTGATTTATTTATAATCTTAGAAAATCTTGGACTTGTTATAGAATTCTACTCACAAGTTTTAAAAGTATGATTTAAAACTAAGTAAAAAATAAAAACAGTAATGTGAAAGACCTAGTGGTTTTAAACAAGTTTAATTAAAATGTTTAATTTATAATTTGTACAAATAGTTTAATCATTTAGATGTTGGTACTATGTTAAGCTCAAAAAACCAATCTTAAATAGTTAGTTATTTCATAACCAAAATTAAACTTCCTAATCAAACTTAAACTCAAGCTATACACAACTATTATTTACTTATAATTTAAATAAAAAAAAATTTAAACTGTTCGTTTTATTGTTTTAAGAAAAGTTCTTCAAAGTAAATTCTTAACATTTGTTTTAAAAAATTTCTAGATTGTCAACAGTTTAATCTACAACTTTTAATACTTACTCAAACATTTTGAAATTTTAGTGTATATAAAAAAATTAAAAATAATTTTAAGATACTTAGTTATTAGTTCATACTATTTGAATTATTAGTAACGTCCAGGTTCTGAGTCTATACAAACTAAATATACAAACATATACATATACAATGTCTGATCGAAGTTGAATATCAAACATAAAATAAGACAATCTAATCTTAATCGTTTTGCTATTTAAACTATATTTAAAAGGTGTTTCGCACCATAATCTTGTAAGAGTAATTTCGAATGAAATAGCAAATATTGTAATGGTATACTTTTATCTTTCAGTTTCTCTAGTTTTTACATAAGGTTCACACTAAGCAGTGCATTAATTATTCCATTAAAAGAAGGACATTGGCAAATATCAGCGAGGTGACAAATTCAGTTATGAAGAGTGGAGAATTAGATAGTTATTTAAAAAACTTGTGCATTCTCAAGTTTGGAAGAGAAATCGGTTTGCAAAAGTTTAGTGGTTTGATCAAAAAACCAGTTGAGCACAATGAAAAATTAAATAACTACCTCAAAAATTTGTGCATTCTCAAGTTTGGAAGAGAAGTTGGTTTGCAAAAATTTGATGATCTCATCAAATCTTCAGGCCGCAAGTGTCTCAAACAAAGGGAAAAGTCCTATCTCCATGGAAAAGGATTTGAATACGCGAAACGGGGTGAAATGATGCGTGAAGATCGAGCCAACCATGAAGCTCTCGAATACGAAATTCCCAGCATGTATAAAAGATACGTGAAGTTATACCTGAAATTTTTACCTAAAGTTTACTATGAGCAGGAAATGTTTACTTTTAAGAAACAGCTGGTCCGCAAAGATGTAAGCGGGGAGATTTATGAAACTACTCAAAAACCTGTTGACTTTGCTGATATTCTAAAACTGAGAAAAATTCTAGAGAAATATCAAGTTTCTCATAGTGCATAATAGAAATATCATAGTGCCAAAAGTACTCCTGACGCTGAGAAATGTTGAATGCTTCAAATGAGACTAAAAATTGAATGCTGATGGTTTGAATTGTGTGTCAGCTACAGTCCTTCTATTGTCAGTTCTATTGTGTTGAATGATTACTTTCTTTAAGTCTTATAATTTTTTGTAAGTAGTTGTTTCTTTTATAATAAACATGTTTTATATATACTCGTCTTCTTTTTATTTGTTATTTTTTTCGACTTTTTTAATAGATAGTTTAAACTAGTTGTTAGTTTTTAAAACAAAGTTTCTTAATTTTTAAAAACCAACAGTCTTTACGTGATTTTAATAAATAAACCATGTTGTTAATGAAGTTCTAAAAAAACGTTTTCAATTTTTTTAACGAGAAAAAAATTATTTTCGTCTTTAACTAATTAAGTAATGATTTGCTCATAAATAAGTACTTAAATACTAAATGTAGATGATTAAAATCTTATTCATCTAATCCTTATTTAAAATGCATAAAAAACAAAAACTCAAACAATAGTCATACCCTACGAAATAAAGCTATAATATTGTCAGATACTTATACCGTAAAAGTTTTACGATAATAACAAAAATTTTAAGAATTAAGTTTAATAAAAATCATTTGAAACAGTTTTTAAATACTTAAGGAAACATCTAAACTTTTAGTTTTTTCTTGAATATCTCTAAATTTTTTGGTTGAAATATTGCAACAGTTTTAGACTACATTTACAAAGTTTTTCTTTAGTGATCTTAAAATGTTGAACCAAGCTAAATTTTAAGCTAACCAAATTATTGAAAAATTAAATGATTACAAAGATTTTGTAAGAAACAACATCTTTATAACTACATTAATAATTATATATACAACTAATTGACTGAGTAAAATTGCAGCTGTTTAAGTATTTATGAAGGTCTGGTGTTGTTTTTTTACTTATGACTACCACAACTAAATACTCCACTGAAAATTTAATACTTGAAGTTAATACTAGAGTTTTAAAAAATATTTAGAATTGTTTAGAATTGTAATGTATTGAAACAAATAATAACTTACCTACATAGTTAGTATGGTTTTTGTTTTTGTGATGTACAAATATTATTAAAAACAACTAAATGTAATTTTAGTATTAGAAAGTACTCTTAAATTAACTCAAATCAAAAGTTTTAAAATTTTAAAACATTATTTTCCAGAAATTACCACAATTCGCCATTTTTTTTCCTATAAACAAGTTAAAGTATAAATATCAGTTTGAAATTATTTTTAAATTTTTAGGTTTAAAGTTAATAAATTTTGGTCGTACCATCTAGTCTTTGATAACTGCAAAGACCAAAGGTCCGCCTCATGAAAAAAGAGTTACCCTTAGACAATTGCCTTGATGTAAAAGTTTGGTCTAATCAAAATTGGAAAACAATTAATGTTACTTTTTTTTCGTTATTATAAATAAACAAAATTTCGGGGAGGACAAAATTAGAAGCAATATATGTTTTTAACAATCAATACATTTTATTATTAATGCAACGCTTAGATAATGCTATTAAATTAACGTGTCCTTCTCGATATATTATAACGACATGAGACGATTGGAAAGGTGAAAGTTGTTTTAATCACTACTGCATGAAGTTTACAGATTGCAAAACGCAAAATGTCAATGGATTGTATAGATTAGATGATTACGGTGAGTTGCTCAATTTTACAATTATCTAGATAGACTTCATTGGCAGTAGTCGTTCTAACAACTAGTTTGCTGTTTCGTCATGTTGACTAATTATTTATCTAAATGTAAAAAACTTAAAACAATTTGTTATTGTTGTTAATGTTGTTCTAGTCGTTTTCAAATTGTATAAAGCATTTTTAATACAAAGTTTTTTTTTGTTTAAAAGTCAATTGCTTAAACAATTGAACAGTCTATACTCATTTAAATTAGGGTGAAAATAATCTTTTAATTAGTTGAAATTAATGTTTTAAGTTGTAATACTATAACATAAGCTTTGCAATTCTTATATATATATTTAATAGTTTATTTACCGAAAAAAATGGCTAAAGTATTTGGTTCTAGGACCTGGTGCACGAACAACCTTTCGTTTATCAAAGTGTACACCTTTTATACACTTTATACACTTTTTTGATACCTTTTAACATCTTGTCTAGGTCAGGCTGAAATTATTTATTTTTTGAAATAATATTTTTTCAAAAGATAGTAGCAATGTTCTAAACAAGTCTACTACTCTTTTTGACCTGCAAAAATTTGAAAAAAAGTTTGTTATAGAAATGAAGCAATCAACAGTTTTGTAAATATGCATAACTACGTTACAGATTTAAATATTCATATCATAAAAATAGTTTTAGTGTTTAATAAAGATTTATTAGAAAAAAGTAAAATAATGATCAAAGTTTTTTGTTTCAATTACCAAGATTCAAAGAAAAAAAAAGACCTCCCGGTTATCAATTTGCATACCCAACTTAATTAAAACTATAACGAGCTAAAAATGAAAAAGAAAGAAAAAAAAAATTACAGTCTAATCTAAATTTATACTCTAAAACGATAAGCTCTATGAAAAATGAAACTAGTAAATTTAAAATATTAAACATTTATCTTTAAAATACAAGCAAATAAAAAGAGTTTTATATAATAGTGAATATCATTATAGAGTATAGACACATAAAATATATGTTGAACTCTACGTTTAAAAGTAAAGTTTTAATCTGAAATGTTTTTAATTTTTTAAATTTTTCAATAACTTTTGCAAATAATTTGACTTTCTTTATGATAAAAAAAATTGAATTAATGAATAAATCTGAAACTTAAAAAAAAATATGTTTAAGAATTCAGATCTTATTAACATCTTTTTTTAACTTGTTAGAAAATAAATAGTATCAAAAAAAAGCTATAAAATTAAAAAAAAAAATAAAAATAAAAAAAGCTGCAACAGGGAAAAGTTAAACATATAATTGCATAACTTTTACATTAAAGCATAAATAGTTATTTGAAGAAGCAGCTTATAATAGATGTCAAAAACTAAGTCTGACAATTAAAAAATGTTGTTATAGTTAAATATAACGAAAAAGAATGCCGTGGAAAGTTTTTGCTTCTACAAACGAATATTGAAAACATTAACTTTTTTCATCATATGATTAGTTAATAAAACTTTTTTTATTTATTTACAAGCATTAAAATAACAAAGAAATTTTTTAACGGCTGAAATGTAGTACTTAACCGAGACTTAAAAGTTTTAGTAAAATTATTTCAAAAAAAGAATTCGTTTTGTTTAATTCATTTATATATTTTGAAAATGTCTATTTAGATATTTATTTAATGTACGTTACTTTTATAATACTATTACAATTTTTTATGTCTTTTTAATTTTAGCTTCATTTACTTATTTTTTAGATCTCAAGGTCAAGACCTGGATCTGTAATAGCAAGTAGAATATCAACCCAGAACTAAAGCTCTTACTACATAATCATTCATGCATAAAGTATTGTAACTACTACAAGCAAGCTAATAACTGATGAATTAATTTACAAATGTTATAAAAAACAATCAAAAATTTCTAAAGTATTTGTAACATTAAAGATAGTAACTTCATGCATGGTTAAGTTATATACTAAAATTGTTTAATGAAAAAGTTATTGCCAATTAAAACTTAAAAAAGAAGTTTAATCTAAAAGCAAACATTGATAACAAACATGTTTTAATTTTGAACAGTTTTTATGAATTAAAGAATAAAAAAAGTTAAAGCCCACTATAATTGTGAGTATTTTGATGTTAGGAAAACATCAAGGTCATCTAGCTAAATGTTTATTGTTTTTCAAACACTCTTTTTACAAAATATGCACTAGTTCAAATTATAAATAAATAAAAACAATAATTAAAAAAAATGAAAAAATAAAAGTTAAAATATTACTTGTTAATATAAGCCTTATTTTGATAAGATTAACAAGTATCATTTTGTCATCAAAAAAGTATAGTTATTAACATAAAATTTTAGTAGACAAATAAATTGCATTTTCAATTTTGTAAGTCTTTTCAAAACAAAGTTTTGTCCAAGGAGATCATAATTCACATAAGAATTCATTTTTAAAAACAACTAATTAGTAAGAAATATTTAAAAAAAAGTAGCAATGTTCTTGTAATTTTAATTCAACAACTGCAACATGTGTTTTTCAAATTCTAAGGCTAAACAATTTTTATAAACATCATCTAAATATTCATGCATTAACTCAGCAGACTGAATTGCAACTTACATAACTTTCTTTCTGTAAATGTGTTAATCACTCGTTTCTGATCTTGCAGCAACCAACTTAAAACCTTCATAAGCACCCCTTGCCATCAGGCCATTGACTTTTATGAAATAAGTGAAAGCATAATTGGTTATTTAGTATTATACTTAATAAGAGCTGAAACTGAATATAAGGTATTTAGAACAACTTATTTTTTGCAAAAGTTAAAATTATTGAGAACACAAAGTTGTGTCTAGTTTTATGTATATAAATATCTGGAAAACTACCAATTTACAACTCCTTGAAAAAAATAGAATTTTTAAATGGCCATAGCTATATTTAAAATATAAAACTAACATATTTATACAAAACAGAATACTCCTGGCAAAGTGTATAAAACACCATTTACTATACAAGTTTTGAAAAAATTTCCAAACTTTGTATGCAAGTTTTTAAAAAAAACTTTTAACTAAAATCATTGTTCTTAAGATTAACAAGAATTTTGGGTATTAGAGATTTTTTTAATATATTTAATTGAATTATTTAATATCTAATTATCAGAGTGCTTGTTTTTGATATTGTAAGCCAAAAATTAAATAATCTGTGAACAAATTTTTCAGATTTGTAGCATTATTTAAAATAAATTTCTAGTAAAAGTCAATATAGCTACATAACCAGTAATAGATAAATAGTATCAGTCTAATAAAATTAGTTTCTTGTTTTTATTTTTTGAAATTTTCCAAAGTGTTTTACTGGAATTAGTTGGTTAGTTTTGCATTTATCTAATATACTTATTTTCTTTAATAATTATTCCAATTTTAACGTCAAAATAACAAATGCTACTTCTATCTAAATTTCATAAGATTTTGAAAAATTCTTAGCTGAAATATAATCAAACCTTTTTTAGGTTTTTAATTTTGTCATGAGCATTTTTTTTAAATAAATTGTTATAAAGTGTTTTGACTTATCTTTAAACACAATTTTTTGCAACCTACCTAAATCCAAATACTTTATCTACAACTTATTAGAGTAAAAATTTATTTATTGGTGATGATCAGTTAGACACTAAATAGGTTTTGTGTCAATAGATTTTTTAAATAAATTTTAAAATTTAATTTTTAACAAGGAAATCCACAAAACAAAACAAGGTTGTTAAAATGTTACTTAAAATAAACAAATTCCTACATTGTCCAAAACAATAAGTACAAAGAACAAAAGATAAGTTTGTGTTTTTTATAAATAAAAACTCATACATACATAAACTATATGTATGATTTAACAAATGTATAAATTGACAATAACTACAATCAGTGATAATAAAACAGCATTAGTAATCTTGAGCAAGCAAAGTAGTAGTTATTGTCAGCATTGTTAGAAGTATAGAAAGCAGACAAATTTTTTCAAGTTTTATTATGTTGCGATAAAAATGATTCTAGTTTTTGAAATTTACATTATCAACAAAAAAAAAAGTAAAAATTATTTTTCTAACTTAATTCAAAATGGTGTATTGTTTTGTTTAGACTTGAATGTCCTAATGAAACTTTTGACATATTTTTACCTGTAAATGGTAAATAAGTGTCATATTTTTTTAATTAGGATAAAACCTAAATTCTATGAAGATCTATATTAACAAACAGATATGAAACAAGGAATAAAAACTTTACAAAAAAAAATTACTATGGTAGTTTTTTATATACTAGTTACTCTGTTTATTCACAGAAAATAAATATAATTTATGATACAACATGAAAAGAGGAGTGAAGACACTGCAGCGCAAAAACACTAGCAATGAGAACAGAGTCATCAGATACAGGTACAACTAACTGTTTAAATTTCAAATAAATACTTACTTTAATAGTGTTTTTTATCAAAATATTTACATACCTTGGAACCTTAAGTAAACTTTTTAACCACAAATAAACATTTCTTAAATTTGAAACTGAATCTTTTTTTTTATTTTTGTTATGACATTGCAACATATTAGTGATTTTAAATTAATTTTTATTTTAATAATTAATAGGTTACAAATAAGAAAGTAATAGTATGTTGTTTACTAACATATAGGTGCACCTTGAACAACAATAAGTTAATATTTATTTTGATAGTGCTTTATATTAAGAAATTGGCAATAAATTATCTAAACACTTTTTATTATCCTTTGTACATTGACAACAGCTTTTTCAAAAAGTTTTGTTTCTTCAAATTCAAAACTGAGCTTAAATGATCTGTTTTGTTTTGTTTTCTGACATCAAAACAACAACAACATACAGATGCGCGTTCAACAACACGGTGAACGACGTGTTGAAGCAGCGTCCTGGGTGGGTGAGGGTGGAGGAGGGGGACGCGTGGGACTTCTACTGGTGCGACGTGTCCTGGCTGAGGGAGAACTTTGACAGCAGCTTCCTCGGCGAGAACCAGAAGATTTGCCACTTCAGAAACCACTTTGAACTGACCAGGTACATTAGTTTTCTATGTTTTAAAAGTTACAGGGTTGCAAAAAAACCTGAAAAAATCTGGAATTTTAACAACTAAAAGTTTAGTAGTAATGTTCGATTTGACACAAAATATTTATCATATGCATAAAATTGTTTGTCATCATCAAAACATTTTTTCATTAAAAAACACATTTAAAGTATCTTTACAGTATCTTTTCAATGTTTTAATACTATTTAACACAGTTTCTTACATTAAATATAACTTTAAACTTTAAATTGACACAAAAATTTATACTTTTAAGAACCTGGAGAAATTTTGAAAACCTGGAGAAAGTTTACCAAAAATATTTGGCAACCCTTAAATTAGTAGCTGATATGTTAAACAAGCCTTTTTATAAAGAAGATTTGAGACTGCAAATTTTTTAGTTGTGACTGACTGCTGAGTCCTAATAAGGACAAAACCAGTCCCAGTCTACCAAAAGTCAAATAATTGAATTGGTATGACCAACCATTTTGTTAAACTTGAGCTTGTCTCATCACATACAGTAGTCCAGGCTTCTGCTCTGTAGACTTTCGCCAATATTTTTGTTTTGGCTTTTTATAAAGTTATAACTTTCATTAGCAATTGTTTTTGTGAAATTTTATAGAAAATCCACTTTTATCACAGGAAAAACTTGATCGTGAAGAACTTGAAGAGGCTAAAAAAGCAGCTGGAGAGGGAGTCCAAGTCGGAGGCGGTGAAGTGCGAGTTCTTTCCCACCACCTACGAGCTGCCCAGCGAGTACCACATATTCGTGGAAGAGTTCAAGAGGAACCCGGGCACCGTGTGGATAATGAAGCCGATCGCCAGGTCGCAAGGAAAGGGGATATTCCTGTTCAGGAAGCTTAGGGACATCACAGAGTGGAAGAAGGAAGGTTGGTGTGATATTTTTTGTATGATATTTAGTTGGAATTTAGTAACTAGTTGTAATAAATCTTGACTTTGATAAAGTATTGATTCATAAAATACCATAGGGGAGTAGTATAATTTTTATGATAGAAAAAAAAATTAAATAACATACAAATGTGGTGTACATATAAAAAAATTACTTCATGCATAAGCTATACAGCATTAGAATAAAATAATTTTTATATTTTTTAACTTGATATGCCAGTAAATAAAATTTAAAATTTATTCAAGGGTACAAGCAACATTACAATGATGACAAGAAAGAAGAGACCAAAGACGTGGAGACCTACATCGTTCAGAGGTATTTGGGGAACCCCTACCTGATAGGCGGCAAGAAGTTTGACGTCAGGTTGTACGTTCTCGTAACTTCTTACGTCCCACTCAAAGCCTGGCTCTACAGAGACGGCTTTGCCAGATTTTCCAACACGCAGTTCTCTCTTGACAAGTTGGTAGCTTTTATATTGAATGTTTAAATTTTGTAAGCTAGTAGTTTAAATTTGTTTCTTATAACACATATTTGTTTTAATTTTAGGGACTGGAGTTTTCTTAGTTTTTCTTTAATTTTTTTTGGATAAAATTATTCTATAGTGGCTTTAATATATCTTCATCTTTATAAGATTATAATTATAACTGTAAAGTTTTTTTTTTAATTATTACGAATAAACTAGTTTGTTTCACAATTTAAATAACATGTTTTTTTATGTTTTTGTTGTTAATAGTTGTAAACTAATCATGCTGAATTTTGGTAATTTGAAATTTACACTCTTTTTTATTGTAACAGTTTTGATTACATTATTAAAGTAAAACTTATTGATTTAAAAAAAAAATAAACTTTGAAGTAAGAGTACTTGTTCTTTTTCCTCATACTTTGCACATTATCAAAATAAAAAACAAACAATCCTTTAACAAAAGTTAAATTTTGTTTTGAATTAAACTGATTTTATACAACTTGTTTCAAACAAACGCATTCAAACAGCATAGACGACAGCTACGTGCACCTCACCAACGTGGCCATTCAGAAAACTGCTCCCGATTACGACCCCGACAAGGGATGCAAGTGGTCCCTGCAGCAGTTGAGAAAATACTTGACCGCCAAGCACGGCACCAAGCGGATAGAAAAGATGTTCGATGAGATGAACGAGATATTCGTTAAAAGGTGTTGTTTAATTTTGTATGATGTTACTACGTCTGATTTTCAAGGGTGCACGACTACAAATTCGGACAATTCAAATTCCGACAATTCAAATTCTTAAAAAAAAATTAAAAGGTTCACAATTAAACTATTAATATATAATTGTTAAATATAAAAAACATATATAGATCTTATTAATATCTACGAACCATTTTTTCTTTTTGCAAAACATTAAATATTTTTTGACATATCGCTTAAATAAAGTTAAAAAATTATTTATTTATAGTATTTTTAAAAATCTTGAAAACTATTTAAGATTTAGCAAAACAGAAAAAGTGGCTTGTAGGTGCTAATAAGATCTACATATGTATTTTTAATTTTTTTCAAATTTATAACACTTATTGAAATATAGTTTTTTAAATATTTTTTTAAGAATTTGAATTGTCAGAATTTGAGTTGTCCGAATTTGAATTGTCATGTAACTGATTTTTAAGTGGGACATTATAATCTTAAAAAATGTATGATATGTTGTACCTTACTGCATGTCTAATGTAGATTTTTTTCAAAAGTCACCAATGACCGTTTAAAGTTTTTCTCAATAGATTTTAATATGAGACAGTATGAAATGTTCAAATGAATCAGTATTAAATGAAATAAAAAAAGTCGGTAGATTATTATAAAGCATTTCATTCATTCAAGAGAAAAATATCTAACTGAAAGGTATCACATTAAATAGCTAGATACAGAGTTTGAACTACGGCGTTGTATTTTTATGTAAATAAACTTTTTGTTTTATTTGAAAATTTCAAGTACTATAAGTTACTTATTACAAAGTTTAAAAGTTTGATTTTGATTTTTCAGTACAGTCAGCTTTGTAAAAAGCTTTGCAGACCTATATACAGACCACGGTTTTTTTATTGTTAACTTTCTACAAACTTTAAATTTTTACAAAAAGTATAATTACCTTTTTTTTTAAGAGACAATGAGTTTTCAGGAAATATTACTTAAGCAGTTTAAAAGTTTGAGGTTTTTAATTGAAAATGTGAATGTAATTTAAAATATCTGAACATTTTCCATTTTGAAGACTTTTCCTATGAATATTTAAATCTAAATTTTTCAAGTGACACTTTTTCCTCATAACAATATAAAAATCTTGAACAAGAAAATTTTATCCACTTACTCTTTTGATAGCTTTACAAACTATGTAACTAATTGAAGAATTGTTGGTGAAATTAATTAACACAAGCTATAAGTTGAAAAATCTCAAATTAGTTTTAGAAAAACTTTAAATCTAACTCTTGATTGAAAATAAAACCTATTTTTTATTTTTGATAAAATCAATATAAATCAACCATGTGTTTGCAATTTTCATCTGTTAAGGAATTTAATTCACTCGTTTTTAATATAGATGCGACATTTTCTTTTGAAGCTCAGCATTTTTACACACATTTTGGTTTATATATCTTATTAGTCGTTGTTTTTATTTTTAAAATATTGCAGTGCATCTCTTGTCTTTCTCATATTTTTGCGGCTACAATTACGACCAGCTGTATTAGGAATCTCGTTTTGGGTCGGAATGTTTCCACGTATGAAATCCTTAGCAACTATCCTGTGGTTTTGTTTTTGATTCATAATACTAAAGAAAATATTATTATATGACGTCACAAGCCAATACAGCAGTTGCTCTCTCTTCTTAAACACATAACATACTTGTGCTGTTGTTAACATTGCAAGAGTATTTTCAGTGTGCAGATACCCACCTCTTGAGTGCTTCTTAGGTACGCTTTTGTTTGACAAAAACTTTGTGTTCAAAATGCGATTTATTACTCGAATTGGTTGTCAATTTAGATCAGGGTTTCCCAAACTTATTTCAATAGGCCACCTAAACAGAAATTAAGCCCCCTCTAACAAGATTACTGAAACAACTACCATTAAAATAATCCTAAAACCTTTTTTTTGTCCTCCTCATCAAGTCCAGAATACCTCATGGCCCCTCTGTGACCCCCCTTCCCTTTGCTCCTCATGATCCTTTTTTTTTGTATATATTGAGGCCACTCGACCCACTTTGGGAAACTCTGATTCAGATACTTACTTTTTGTTAAGTACGTAATTTTAAACTGTCTTACAAGTGAGTACTAATAACAATAAGCAAAATTACTGCACTGTATAGTTATGCTTGAATATTGTTCTATTAAAACTCAGTTTTTTAATTTCAATTACACTATTAGCAGTAATTAAGTATATAAGTTTGGTTTTGCTATTTCAGCTTACAAAGCATGCAGAATAATATTTTCAGAATGTAAGACTACTTATAGTGTGCTGTATTTGTAAACCTTGTTTCTTAGCCATAGGGGGGTATCCATCTTTTTTACAAGTTGATCTTATTTAATAGAGTTTTTTCTAAGCTTCAAGATGCTTTTTATCTTTAAAATTCAAACTATTTTTTGAGATATGACCGGTCAAAGTCGAGCTGCATAGTAGGTACCCTATGGGAAGGGAAACTAAAACAGCGAAAAATTAACTATTTTATTTAAAAAGATCTCCTCCTATGTTTTTAAGCAATTTTCTTCAGAATTTTACAGTCTTATTTTTATAAAATAATAAAAAAAACGTTACTTTAGACTTTAAATTGTTTTTTGTAATTTTTTTTTTTTTTTTAAGAATTTTCTTTCAATTTTTGAAATATTTTTTTTTATTTTATGAAGTTATTACAATTCATAGGTATCGTTTTTTTTTTCTTTTAATGTAAGGAACATTACCTGAAAATTTAAAGAAAATTGCTTAAAAAATGGAGGAGGAGATAGATGTGTAGTGAATTTTAAAATTTCCAAGAAAATTGACCCCGAAAAATTTGCGGTCCATACGTTTGTATCAGAAACTTTTGACAAAAAAATAAAATATTTCAAAATTTAAATGACATATTTGAATTTTATAAGAACTGGCTTGTAGTTTGTTCTTCAAGCTTTTATATAAAAGCCAAAGTTATTTTATCTATAAAAATTGTTTTACAAGATACTCGTGCTGTTGCATTGCAAGAGTATTTTTAGTGTGCAGATATCTGCCTCTTAAGTGCTTCGTAGGTACGATTTTGTTTAACAAAATCTTGTGTTAAAAGTACAATTTTCTACTCAGACCCTTTGTCCATTCAGATCAGGGTTTCACAAACTATTTTTTTTCAAATTGACCCCCTAAACAAAAATAAAAAAAGCTATGGCCCCCTCCAACAAGATTACTCAAAAAACTACCATTAAAAAAAAGCCTAAGACCTTTTTTTAGCTCTTCATCATCAAGTCCTGAATATCTAGCTAGTGTAAGTTTCAAATTATGACCTCATGACTCCTCTGTGGCCCCTTAACAGCTCATAGGCCCCCAAGGGAGCCACTTAGCCCAGTTTAGGAAACCCTGATTTAGATGCTTACTTTTTGTTGAGTACGTAATTTTAAATTGTCTTACAAGTGAGTACTAATAAGCAAATTTACTATACTATAAAATCATGCTGGAATATTGTTCTAGTAAACTCTGTTATTTAGTTTTCAGTCAAACCAGTAGCCATTGCACAACTGAAAAATAAAATTTAAATTTGGCTATTTTAGCCTACAAAGCTTGCGGAAGAACATTTTCTGAATGTAAGATTGCTTTTAGTGCGCTGTAAAATTCGACTCACCCGTTTTAGTTTCATCCATTTAAAATTCTGCACGTTTTTCTAACCAAATAAAAGTTTAATTTTACAATTGCAGCTTTCAAAGCGTTTAAATGAACATAAACAAATAAATAAAAAATGAATTAATTAAAACAAACGACAAGCATTTGCAGAACCACGCTTGCTCATCGTAATACAACCATTTATTTTATTTTTCTGTCAAAGCAAATAGTTCAGCTACAAATCATCTAAACTCAAACTTCGTTCAGCTTGCAAAGCGTGCAAAACTAGATACCGTTATGTAGTCGACACCATTTAAAACTAACTTATTTTTTACATTATTTCAGCCTGCAGAGCGTGCAAAAGAACATAATAAACGACAAGCACTGCTTCGAGTTGTACGGATACGACATTTTGTTGGACGACAAGCTGAAGCTGTGGTTGTTGGAAGTGAACGCATCGCCCTCACTAACCGCCAGCAACCAGGCAGATTACGACCTGAAGTCGGGATTGCTGGAAGACACCTTGCACGTTGTCGACATGGAGGGAAGAATGACCGGTTTGTTTGTTTTGTTTTGACTGAATGTTAAGTTATAAGATTTTTTTCTGTATGTTATATTTTTTCTGTACTGAGAAAAAGTAAGAATGACTGATTTTATTTGTTTTTTAATTTTTAAAATATTGTTTTTATTTGTTTGTTTTTGGTTTGTTTAAAATTTTGTTTACCAACCTGTGAAACTTTACGATTAGTTTTTATATAGATAAGTAAAAAGATTAAAATATTATTTATAAAGTTAGATAATTTAATTGGTTAATGCTTAAATTGTTATTATATTTGGTGCTGGAAGACGTATTACACCTTGTTAAAATGACTTGTTTGCTAATTTATAATTTTTTTCGTTTTAAATGGATGTAAAGTTGTAAGAATTTTGTATATATGTTTTTTGCTGCTTTGTTCAAGTTAGAAATATCATTTTTTATTTGTCTTGTTTGTTGATTGTAATTTATTTTTGTTAATCTGAAGGGAAGAATGACCGGTTTGTTTATTTTAAATAATATATGGTTTTTATTTGTTCTTTAAATTAAAATTAAATTTAGTTTTTATTTTTTCTTCTTATTTTAAAGATTTGTACTTTTAATTTTCTCTTTTAATTTAAAAAGATAAAGTTTTTCTTTGTACTTTTATTTAAAAAAATATATAATTTTTAACTGGTGTTTAATTTATTTTTGCTTATTTATCTTTCCGTATGTTATATTTATTCCGTGTAAGAATGACTGGCTTGGTTTTTTTATGATTTTTTCGTTTAATAGAATATGAAATTTAGTACTATGTTTATGTAGTACTTTTAAAAGTTTTAAGCTCAGTAGAACTTCTACATGAACCTTTTAATTTATAACTCTACATAATTTTCCTTCTCTAATACAGTGGTTCCTAATTTTTTAAGCTTTCAAGTTTTCAAAACTTTTTAAGTTCGCCATACAAGTTCATAATAAAGATGTTAATTTTTCTTTTCTGAAACGATTTTACTGTTATACAAAAATACTTTACTTTCTTTGCTCAACAAATTATCCTCTGCTGCTCACAAAAGCATACTTTGGAAAACATAGATTTTTCAAAATAGAAACAACTTTTAATTGCTTTACAAAACTTTTTAAAAATTAATTATTTTAATAAAAAATTGTTATAATTAAAACGTTCGAAAGAACGTGCAAAAGCACAAAAACACTTGTAATTTTTTTGATTTTATACTATTTGTGTACATTTCTAAATATAATAAACTATCTCAGCAAAAGAAATGCGTAAACTGTGCATACTCGTGCGATATTGGTTTAAAAAAGTTTAGTTTTAAGTGTTCTAAGCTGCCACAACTCAAAATCTTTATAATTTTAGGCGATTTTCTATTAGATCAGTTTACTCGCTTGAAAAAGTAAATAAATATCTTCGAAATAAAATCATTCAAAAGCAAAGAATCTATTGTAAAAATTTAATTTTTTTTATATTAAAAATCAAAACTATTTGTATCAGGTAAGGAGAAGCGGATCGGAAACTTCGACTTGCTGTGGAACGACGGACCGGTGTACGTTGATGACGCGCAATTCAGCGAGGTGAATGTGACGTCATACGCGCCCAACACCTTCCTCGGTTGCTATAACGACCGGAAACAACAACTCAACACGTTGTTCAGGCAACTGCACATCAAAAAGACAGGTTCCGCGTGAATTGGTGATAATGTTTTTAATCTATGACTTTTTTTTGGTTTGTAGATTTAAAAACGTCCGAGTAATTTTGACTTATTTTTAAATGTACTCGTTTTAAGTTTACATAAAGTTAATATTTTTTAAACTATTTTAAGGTTTGCGCTTGCTTCGTTCAACTTTTTCATTTAAAGTTTATTTTTTGACAATTTGCACATTTGTTTTAACTTTTAAATATATTAAAATACAAAAGAACTTTACTTTTTAAGAATTAAACATAAAAATGTTTGTTTCACTTTATTCAGTTTTGTTCATGACAAAAAATGTTTAATCCGTAAGCAAGTTTGTAGTTTTTTGATAACTTTTAAACTTGAAATAATATTCTTGTTCTTCATTATAAAAGTTTATACTCTTAGTTTGAAAGCACTGTAAACTATTAAGTACTTGACTGTGTTTACGATTAGCTTTGTTGTCTATTGTACTGTGAGACTTTTAAAATCATATTTTATGTATTTTGAATTTTCGATTTAGCATTTAGCCGAATACTTTTAATTTAATTTACACCTTCTGAAAGTTGAATTTAGTTTTACGCTCAAAATTGTTTTGAAATCTTCTTAAAACTTTCTTAAATAATTTTTTTCTGATAACTTATACACAACACGTAACTTTTAGATTTTACCTTTTTTAGTAACAATTTCTTCTTGTTTATTTTTACTTCTTCTAAAGCTAACTTTCTTTTCGAATAAAATACTTGTATAAAAAAAAACGTTTTAATTTTTCTCTAGCCTAACTTACAATTTCAAATTACTTATTATTTTTTCCATATACCAACAAAAAAGTAACCGTTTAACAATCGTTCAACAACATTTAACTAGATTCAGCTTTTTTACTATACTTATTTTTACATAGAAGCTTACTTAAACATGAATATTAATTTAATAATATTTAACGATTAATGATTTAAACTAAAGATTATAATTAAAGATCCATAAAAAAAATAAAATGTATGTAAAACTTTTATATTCATATGACATAGTTTTTTTGCTTTTGTTTTAGGTTTACAAAGTTTATGTTATTTTTAAAAACTACTAAATGCTGTAGAAGCTGTAAAAAAACAAAGGCTGTTTAAACTTGAAGTTAAGGTTGTTTTATAAACTATATAAAGTATTGTCAGGTAAAATGTATTTTTTAATACCTCAAGAACTGTCACTAATTGTAACACACATTTCAAAAAGACATGTAGTATTAAAAATATTCTTAACTGTAGAAATGTTTACTTTAAGTTAACTGTATTTACTTTCTTTTTTTTATTGCTGTTTTCCATTATCGATAAGAAAAACAAATTGCAAACTTAAGCTAGTTTTATTTATTTAAAAAATATTGTTTAACAGAATGTGCAGTTTTTTTCTAATCTTCAGTAAATATTAAAAACAGTTTAACTAATAAGTATGTATTTTATATTGATTATCTAGGATATAAAACTTGACTCTCAATATACCCTTTAAGCGCATTTGTTTGTAAAGATAGTTTTTATGAACTTTTAGGATTAAAATTTTGTTTATATTGTAGAAATCTTTGACGACCTTTATTTAAAACAAACTTTAAATATGTGAAAAAAGACTTGTTTAAATTTTTGAACCATTGGTTTAAAAACTTTAAAACTCCAGTAATAAATCAGAAAACATTTTGAATTAGGTCTTAATACGTATATATTAGACTAATTCATTAATCAATTTTTTATTCTTTAATTATTGCATAAAAGAGTTGTATTGAACATTTTTTTATAACAAATTAAGTTTGATTATATTTTTGCTGGAGGATTTTACTGATGAGTCATAACTAAAGGTATTTTAAACTAATTTTATTTTACTAGGCAGCCTGACATTTAGAATGAACTAAGTGTAAAAACAGTTGAAAGCATAAACCACCTTAACTTTAATGAAGCTAGTTTTATAAACATACCTTTCAGTACTTTGGCAGCAATCACGCCTATTACAGTTCGGTTAGGGGCTGGAACAACTTTGTTTTTTTATATAATACTTATTTTTTATAAACAGCAGTATATTTTCAATGCACTGTAGTTAAGTAATAATTCTAATAAAGTATTGGTAAAAGTGTACCTAATTAAGTTATTAACGAAATAATTTATGTCTTTGTTTTGCTTCCGTATTACTAAAATGTGCGCTTTATTTTATTTCGTAAAGAAATCAACAAGTTTGTACTGTATAAACATTATACAGCAATAAACCTAACTTTTACGAAAGAAATTAATAATTCTTATATATGGAATTTTGTGCGTTTATTGTGATAATGGTAGTTGTTTATTACCTTTTTTTACAGAAGTCAATTATAAAAAACTGTATAATTTATATTTTATACTGCATATCGATTGATTTGTTGATTTATAGTGCATTTAGATACACAGTTTTTATTTATTTAAAATATTCTACATAAACTCAAACTAGTTGAAAAAATTAGCCCTCAGTAGAAAATAATTAGGTTAATATTTTATGTCTTACTCTAAAGATTTGAAAAAAAAGAAGCTAGAGAACTTGAATTTTTTTTTTTCGGTTATTAACACATTTTTTTCTTATGCATTTTACTTAGTTATATAGTGTTGAACTTAAACACTGTAAAATATACTATTAAGTTTGCTGTCTACAAAGTTTGTCAATATGTATAAATAGTTTTTTACCTAATCAATGACAGTAAACTTTCAAACTTCGACAAACCTCTTCGGGCATTTTTTCCTTGAGCAGGCGTTCCATGTCCTCTCCGTTTTCGAACTGCTCTCTTTTTATGGCGACTTTGCACCCGCTGTTCAAATTTTCGCCCAAGAACACAATTCTGTCCGTGCAATCGTGTATTTCCGAGTTGATCTTGTACTTGTAATGAAACTTACCGTGGCTGCTTTTTACTTGTCTGTTATCATCAATTGAAACAATTGATCCATCTTTAGTTTCGTATGTTTCACAATCGTTCAACCATGGGTGATTAAGTATTTCTTCCGGGGTGAATCTATCTTTTACATCGTGAGCCAACATTTTTGTAATAAGATTTTCACACTCTTCACTGACTTTTACTTTGAACATCAGTTGTTTATCTTTTGTGTAATTTTCATACACATAACTTCCTTGTAAGCAGAAATATATTGTCTGTGCAACTCCCCATCAATCTACATCTCTACCATAATATTTCTCATTCGCTACTTGCTGAGTTGTCTTTAGTTCTTCAGCTCCACATTTATATTCAATTAATGGATTTTTGTCACTTTTATCAGTGCTAGGATAGACAAAACCATTAACTTTTAATTCTTTTTCATTCGTGTTGCAAACAACTTTACTTGGATTTATATTCAAGTGGAATATTCCACTGTTGCTTAGCAAAGAAACTGTTTTAAACAACATTTTGAAAATACTCTTACTATCTTTTTCACTAAAATGCCCATTTTCTTGGCTGAGCGTACAGTCGTGCAAGTCCTGAAATCCCTTATCATGCTTTGTTACTATGACGTAATAACTGTCGTAAACGTACCAGTCTAAAACCTTTTGCACTTTGTAAGGAGTGGCTTCCGGAAACAGGCTTTCGGATTTTTGTTGCAAAAAAACTTCGGCGGGCATTTTTTGCAGGAAAAAGAATTCCATATGACTGCTGCTTTTAAACTGTTCCCTCTTCATAACAACTTTACACCCGTCATCTAAGTTTTCACCGAAGAACTCAATACAGTCTTTGCCTTTGTATTTTGTTGAACTTGTTTTGTACTTGTAATAAAACTTACCGTGGCTGCTATTTACTTGGCTGTTGTCGTCTATTGAAATAAATGATCCTTCTTTAGTTTTGTATGTTTCGCACTCGTTCAACCATGGGTGATTGAGTATTTCTTCCAAGTGAGTCTATCTTTTACATCGTGAGCCAACACTTTTGTAATAAGATTTTCACACTCTTCACTGACTTTTACTTTGAACATCAGTTGTTTATCTTTTGTGTAATTTTCATATACATAACTTCCTTGTAAGCAAAAATATATTGTCTGTGCAACTCCCCATAAATCTACATCTCTACCATAATATTTTTCATTCGCTAATTGCTGAGGTGTCTTTAGGTCTTCAGTTCCACAATTATGTTCAATAAGTGGATTTATAGCACTTTCATTAATGCAAGAATGGAAATATGTCTTAGCTTTAATTCTTTTTTACTTGTGTTGTACATGAAATTAGTGGCATGTAAGTTTAAATGAAATATTCCATTCTTATTTATCAAAGAAATGGTTTTTAATAACATCTTGAAAATTCTTTTACACTCTTTTTCACTAAAATGTTCATTATTTTGGTTGAGCGTACAATCGTATAAATCTTGAAATTCTTCATCGTATTTTGTTATTATGACGTAGTAATCGTCGTAAACGCACCAGTCTAAAACTTTCTGCACTTTATAATAATAATATTATTCACAAACTTCACAATTTGCAGATGGTTTTTATACGTGTTAAGCACATTTATTGTAGTAGTTATCAATACTAAATATAAAAACTTTAAGAACAACAAAAATAAGTCAATGATTCAAATTTACAGTGCTTATGCTTAAATAGATTATGCAAGCTAAAAAATTTGGGTTAATAAAACCTACAACAGGTTTCTATATCGTGTCATGATTGAGTAGTCAAAATGTCATGGTCAGTTTTTAGTGGACTTTAGAATCAAAAGTTAGAAAAATAGTTAAAAAAATGCTTAATATGACAAACTTTTAAATTGCTATTTAACTTAAATAAATAGTTTTTCATTTACAATTATCATTTAATAAAATACATAGCCAGTATACTAACAAAATCGAAACTCTAAGTTTATCAACGTTTTAAAACTTGTAAAATTTATTTTTAAACTTTTTTAATCCTTTTACAGGGGTCTCAAAGGCTCTAGGAAACTAATGTAAATTTATTCTGTTGTATAAGCATTTAGCATTTAATTTTTATTTGAAAATGATATATTTTTGTTAAAACAGTGTAAAAGTTTGATCATTTATTAACCAATAAAACAAAAATAAAACTCTAGGCTAGAAAAATAGTACGTCAGATGATAATTAAAGAAAACAGATAGTTCCATTGTGGACTTGCAGTTATTTAGTGACTGCAAAATTTATGAGTAAAATAATAATGTTTACATTGTTAATATTTATTTGTAATTAAGTGAAACTTTTTTCATAACAATTTGATTGGCATACTACAGTTGATCAAAAAAAAAAAAAGGATCAAAAATTAAACTACGTCTGCTTCATAAAACCAATCTGTTAAAATTAAACTGCTTTTACAAGATTCAAGTCTAGATTACTCTGTGTTTACTAACTTTCAATTATTTACTTCAAATACTACCAGGTCTGAATTTTTTAATAAACTTTCACTTCTTCAAATCCGATGTTTCTTGATACCACTGGAATTTCATTGAACTTTACTAAAAGTCAATAAGTCTTATGTGGCATACGTTTATAAAATTGTAATAAACTGCTGCAATTACTTGCTTTATTCGTTTTTTGAACTATGAATATTTAGAGAGCATTTAGAGCCAGACAACAATGACCATATATGTAAGCGAACTCTTAAAACACCCAAATGAGCCAATGAGAAACTAAGGTTAATCAGGCGTTAATTTCTAATGAAACGTTTAATGAAAAACGTTATAAAAACACTTTTATATGTTAATGTGTTTTTGTGTATCTGATAGAATGAACTAATAAAATACTTGTATTTTAACTTTTTGTTTATAATTGTAAGTATTGTTTTAAATATAAAATTAATATTTAAACTGGTGTCTAATTGCTTAAATATTCGAGCTAAACTTATATGTATAAAAGTTTTTTTAACATTTTATAGTTCATTTCCCAATAAACGTTTATATTTAGTTTCTAGATAATTTTTTTAAGTCTTTTGAAGTAGATCTAAACAGCTGCCAGTTCTTTAATTGTTTTATAGTTTACTGCACTAAGATTGGTTTATTACTATGTTTGCACTTTTGCCAAGTGATTTATAAAAGTTTTGATTCTTTTATGTGTTTGAAAAAAGGTTTTGTATTACTGTTGTATGGTTCCAATTTTCAATCAATTATTTAAACATACTTAATAAAAATTTACTTATTATAACGTTAAATTCTTAAAAAAACCCTTCAAATCAAAAACAATCAATAAAAATGATTGTTTTGTTTAGTAACACTTACACAACAACAAAAATGCACTTTAGCTTTACGTCCTGGACAAGAAGTTATAAAGTGTCCGTGGTTTGCGACCTGATTACCAAAAGGTTTGTTGTGCACCAGGTCCTCGGACCAAATAGTTTGAGCGCTTTTTTTGTCGTTTAGAAAACATTAAAAAAAAAGTTTTCAAAAGTCGTTCTTTTTTAAAAATAACCTTTACTATCAACAGTAAAAAAAAACACAAAGTATAATATTTTTTTTGTTAAAGTAACATACAGTTGATATGCATTGCACAAGGTAATGTTTTGTACTAAAATTAAATATTTAAAATAATCATCAATCGAAATTTTTTTGTATAGTAAATTAAAGTTAACAAACTATTTCTTTATTTATATAGCATAATACTAAGTAGACTAACAATAAAAAGCCTTTCGACATATTAAAGTTAAAGTTAATTTAAATCCATGAACTGCATTAAAATGTATTGGTTTTATACCGGAAAAAAATAATAATTTTTGATACATATCTTTTAATTTTTGTACTTGTTTTTCTGCAGTAGGTTTTATTTTGATGCTTCAGCTTAAGTGAAAAATATTAATATCAAAACTTTATACTTCAACATACTTCTAAGTTGGAAAGTATATCAGTGTAAAGCTAGTTTTTTTTTACAACGTATCACCCTGTGTATAAACAAGTGGGTGTTTTAAATTCAAAAACCTTCAGCGTTCAACAGCAGACACTTTTTAATATTTACATTTTTTATTCTTATGTTACAAGTTTCATATACTTTTATCCATTTTTCTCGATGAAAATCTAAAGTACTAAGAAAAGTTAAAATTTCTATCTGCGAAAAAAAGTACATCTCCTTATTGTATTTAATTCTATGCTTTGTGCAAAAACGCTTTTTCTTTAAATTTAAACTTTACTCCTTTTAATCATTGTTAATCATATTGTTCAAATTTAGTCATTTAGTAAAACTATTTTAAAGAGAAAATAATTGCAAAAGGAATATTACGTAAAACAACTGTTCATCACTTTAAGCTAAACTTACAACTTAACTATTTGATATTCAAAACTTTTAGGTTCAAGGTTTTTACAAGATTAACTTTAATACAATCTAGCAAAAAAATCTTTAGACTTGACTTCAAAAACTTATCAGTTCGCTTATAAGCTATTTTATAACTAATGGTACTTATATTTTCTGAAAAACAACAAGTTTATAGAAAATAAGAGTATTTATAGTTTCAATGATAGCTGGTTTAGTACAAACTAAAAATCGGTTTTCTCTAGCTATTACCACTATGTAAATGTTAAGTAAAAAAAAAACAAAAGTTTATACCACTTTCTTGTAGCAATTTCATTAACTTTAGTTTTATATTATTTTGTAAATATATAATTTTTTATTGTTTTACAGTTTTTGAAAAACGTTTTTGTTATACTTTTTCCAAATAGTTTTAAGGAAATATATGCCTCTTTATACTTTTATACATGCTTCTTTTTTTTATTTGTAAATCAGATGCAGTTAAATCAAAGGTTTATTAGAAAAGTATACAGTTAAAGATGATAATTTATGAAAAGAAATACTAAACGTCAGATCTTTTTTAAGCAAATGACAAAACAAATATTTGTTAATGAGTTTAAGTTATTAAAACAAAGTAAAAATCATAACAACAATAACGCCTGTATTAATACAAGCAATCATTGCTTTTTCATAGTACGAAGCTAGGAAAAACCGTCAACATTTCTTAAACAAATCAAAACTACTTTAAAAACAGGTCAATTTTGTTATGGATGTTTTCCTTCATTTTTTCCAGCTTTTGCATTTGCTCGGTTTCCAAATTTTTATACATTTCTATTTGCCAGTAAAACGCCTCATTTTTTTCGCACTCTTCAACGTCACGCATGATTTCTTCCGCCAAGTTCACCTTGCTTTCGCTCATCACAGGTTCATCTCCAAACATCATATGGTAGACGCCCTCTTTATAAAGTTCCGGCACGCATTTCGAGCGGAGAATGTGAGAAAACCAGTTAGACTTTCGGAAGAAAAACAGGGAGGGATGAATATCGCGGCTAAATGTTCCTGCGAAATATTAATGCTTGAGCTTGTAACTCGCTGAACAATGCAATTATTTTCGAGTTAATTGTTGACTGCACGTAAAAAAAAATTGTTGTCTGATAAGATACGAAAAACATGTTTGTCTTTTATTTCTTTTTAAAACTTGTACCCAAAAAGTTATTTATCTAACATTGTTATTTTTTCTTAACTAACCTATTTCGTCTCGCAGCTCATCATTGGCGGCGGCAACTCGAAAGGAGGCGAAGCACAGGGCGAGCAAGATAACAGAAAACTTCATTCCGCGAATATCAAACTGGAACCGTTTCAAATCAAACAAAAACTTTCAGCTGGGTTTTCAACGAGAAAGCTCGAGCTAGTGTGCGGTTTGAAACGTTGCGAGCTGTTTTGAACAGCAAAAAGCCCACTCGCTTTTGCAGGAAGTGAAGAAAAAATAACACTTGACACGATGGCACGATGGTGGTTGAAGTGTGACACGAGTAAGTTTTAATTTTGTTTTGAATATTTTGAAATTTTAATTTATTGGTGGAAGTTTGTAGATTAAATGTTTTTTATCGAATCGACGATAAATCTCTGCGCATGCTTAGAAGTCATAAAGACAACGAAGTCTGAACAGTTTTATGGTAATGACTCAA
Organism: Thalia democratica; assembly: GCF_965202585.1. Taxonomy (NCBI): domain Eukaryota; kingdom Metazoa; phylum Chordata; class Thaliacea; order Salpida; family Salpidae; genus Thalia; species Thalia democratica. Next base: position 93,574,535 of record NC_139165.1, read on the forward strand.
TTAAAACAAACTTTGAACAAAAAGTCGCACAATTTAAATATAACCTGTAATTTAATAGTCATAAAAGCTTGATATTAGTCAAAGTATTGAATAATTCTTGAAAGGTAAAAGTTTTAATGTTGAATTAAACATATAAAATTTTATGTTGTTAAGTTTAAATGACAAAAAAACAGCAAGTTACAGTTAAGTTTTATATATTAAGTTTTCAATCTATGTAACATTTAATTAGTAATTAAGTTTCTGTTTAAAATTGTTTTTTTGTAAGAAAAAAATTGACTGCTGAGATTTAAAAATAATCATGAAAAAAACTTTTTTTTCAAAACCAAAACCTTTATTAAGTAAACTACCCCACAAATTTTTAAACGAATATTTTTAATTTTCTCTTCAAACTACCCTTTAGTGCTTTATAGTGCAATCGACAACTTTTACAGCTATTTTCACTAATAGTAGCATCGCTAATAATGAAAAATTATTTATACCCATAATAATTTTACTTATCAAAAAAAATTTCAAAGTAAAAATACTTAAGGTTGTTTTGCAAAATTGCATAAGCATAAACTGATTAGTTTCTGAAAATATTTTTTGTAATTAAGTTGAACACAAAAGTTCTAATTAATAAATTTTTTTTTTTTAAAGTAATGAGTAATTTATTCACTTAATGTTCGTTTAACTATTATTTTTTTTATAAAAACGTCGTATTAGAAGAAAAAAAACTTAAAAAATTTGATTTAAAAAAAAGTTTTAAACCGAAAGTTTTTTTGTTCTAATCCAAGGCTAATATTTAAAATGTTGATGAACTTTTTATTAACGGATATTTAGATGTTCCTTAACCTTTATAATATGCTACAGCTGTAAAATAAAACCGAACAAAAGGTATAAAATAAATAAAATAATTGAAATGTTAGAAAAAAAATTGCTGTTTAGCGCTGATGCTTTTTGAATAGAAAACATCCACTTGATTATACAGGTTGTTACGTGGTAAAAAGTTGTTTGACACAGGTGTACTCTCCAACTAAAAAGTAAAATTATTTTAATAAAAGTTTTTACAATTGTAAGTCATTTTTGATAAAATAAAGCATCCTTAGAAAAATACCGTACAATGATTTACAACTAAAAAAAAAGGTCTAAAAGTAAACTTTATAATTAAATTAAGTACTACTTAGATGTTAACTAACAAATTTTTGTATTAAAAATATAATCAAAAGTCTGTGTGAATTAATTTTTAATTCTTTTTTTTGAAACTGGTGTAACATGTTTTGTAGTAGCAATTACACTAGTAAATTTTAAACGATGTAATTTTTATTATTGTTAATTATCTAAATTTTTCAAAAATTTGAGAACAAGATTATTTACTTGTTAAACATTTATATCGAACTACTGATTCTATGGCTTTATAATAACTACTTAAAAAATGTTTTCTGCTGAAACGATAGTAAGTACAAAAGAATAAGGAATACATTTTGTCTACTAAAAACATTAACTAAAAATATTGGAAGTTCCAAAAAACAGAAACTATATTTATTAGTATGCAACACATAAAAGTTAACTTAATTTTTCCAACAACATTGTTCGAAAAATGAAAACATATACTTACAAAAACATATTGATTTATGTCATATATTTTGATTACTGTACAGACTGAGATATTACATGTAGAAACAATAATGTTAAAAAACTATGCATTAGCTAAACTTAATCAACTTAAGTATTAAATAATATGTGGTTTAAAACATTAGCATCTGTGTACATTGATGTGCATAGGAATTAATTTAAAATGAAAAAAACTAATAAATTAAGGTGTCAAAACCAAAAAAAAAACTTAATTTTTTACCATTATATTTTTTAAAATGTTTTTGTGCACAGTATTAAATAACAATTAGTAATTAAACATCTATAAAAAAATTAAATGAAAACATTTTCTTTTAATTATCTCAACTGTAAATAAATGACATTGTAATTAAAGGCTACAAATTCTTTGCATCATTCATTGATTGAACCCTGAATACAAGAGCCAGACAACAAACGGCCGTATCCGTACAATGATGAAATGTTTCAAACTAAATACTGATGCATCTAAACATCAAAACATGATGAGGCAGTTTCATGTGAGCAGTTAATCAGAGTTTGGTGTGCAGCTGGAAACAACAACATGTCTTGATCTTATTTTGTGAATGTTTAGTGTGAGTATTGTTTTGTTTTAAATTCAATATTCCAACTGATGTTTAATTGTTTAAATATTTAAGCCAGGTTCATAGTTTAATATTTTGTTAAACCTTTTACAGTTTATTGTTAACTAAAAGTTTCATAAGTCTTTTGATAAAGATTTAAATAGCTTTCAGTTTTTAAACTGTTATCTTAGTAATTTAGAATTTTATTATATGCTTGTATTTCTTGTTGTGTTTTATATAAAAAAATCATCACTCAAAACTATCTTGTCTGATTTATATTAAGTAGCCTAGAGTAGCATTAAATAGTTTATAGTTATTATGTCCAACCTAGATAATATTAATAATAAATTGTCTGCAACGGGCTATAAACATAAGCCTGTTAGAAAGTCAACCCGCTTGCAGGAAAAGTATGAACAAAAAGGTCAGGTTGACTATCTGTCCACACGAAGTCAACCTGACCCAACTGAGGCTTTAGATGTTGGACCAGCAACATCCGATTCCCACAACATTTTAGTTATTTACTTTGCATTATTTTTGTACAAAATGTAAAACAATTGCGTTCAGTTTATTTACTAAATAGGTATTTTAATGTTAAATATAGGTAGATAGGTATAACTAATTTTACCAAATCCGAGCATTCTTTAAACTCTTTTTTCAGATAATAACTTTCGAATGTAAGAAGATAGTGATTATGAAACTGGAAAAAAAAACCCTGGTGGAATGCTAGTTTGTCTCTATACATTTATAGGCTAAAGCAGTAAAGTTTTTTAATTCTTTTACAGTGTTGTACAGGTACTTAAACGAAATTGCTCAAATTAAACCAAATTACTTAACTTGAAATAAATTATTGCTCAGCAGGCCACATTTACATGCTAGCGGATCGCAAATTTTTCTTGCGCGGGCCGCATCCTATTCAAAATAAAAACGTGCTCGCAGGCAGCAGATTTATTCTTTGCGGGCCGCAGTTGGCCCGTTGGCCATTGTTTGCCGACCCCTGCTATAATACTTTAATTATATAGTTTAGCTACTCAAAACTCATTACTATGTATTAATTTACGATTATAATATATATAAAAAAGCCAAGCTTATTTAATTAAATATTTATTCTAATATAAGACTACCTATGCTACAAAAAAACATCAATAGAGATTTACATTTTATGATGTCTAAGAGGTCCGTTTCTAGTCGGAGGGGCGCCCAACATCATACCGGGTCTTCCAGGCATCTGTTGCATTTGGGGCCTCATTTGGGGTCCACTTTGGTACATAGGTCTCGTACCTCCCATTTGGGGTCCACTCATCATGGATCTATGACCGCCCATCATGGGCCTCGGACCACCCATTTGGTTACCATACATAGGGGGTGCGCCCATCGGGGGTCGCATCATCTGGGGTCCGCCTTGGTACATTTGAGCTTGTGGGTACGTTGGTTGTTGGTTGGCCATTTGTTCGCGTTGAAACGCTTTGGTCGTTTTGTCGATTAGTTCCTGCGCTTGCTCCGCCATCCAACCTGATATTCAATTAAAATTCAATATTCAGTTAAAAAAAATGCAAACGTTTTAAGAATAAAAGTTGTTGGGTGTCGTCTATATATAAATCATAATCTAATAATACTTCTAACATTTTTGCAGAAAAATATTTTTTTTCAGTTTCTTAAAAAGTAGTTAGACCACGAAAAGATATCAACAAACTTATAAATCACTTACTTTCATAGTAAAGTCTGACATTGGTTTTGTGTTTATTTCCTGCGCAATGGGCCTTCCTGACCGACGGGGAGTCGTGAGTCAAATAACAACCACAGTAATCGCAGAAATATTTAGGCATTTTAAGTATCTGTTCTAAAAAATATGATTAGTTTTTCAAAGGTTTATATGCTTAACTTGGTAAAACATATTTTTTTTAAGAACCAGTAATTAATTATTCTACAAATTTTAAATTTATTTATAAGTAATCATAAGGAAGTATTACATATAAAAGTTTCATTTTATATTAAAATATTTAGTTTATAAAACTCTTATTTTTTTTTAGAAAATAACATTGTGCAGATAAATAAAACTGTGCCCTAATGGGATTCTAAACAAACCATGTATTTGAAAATTCTCTCATTTGAATATCACTAAATTGAAACCTATTAGTTAAACACATTCATGAAAAAAGAAATATAATAATTAAGAAAAATGTTGATAATGGTTGCTTTGACTTTTTTCAAATTGATCAAGAAGTTTTATTGTTTATTATATAATAACCCTTGTTCTCTTTTCTGTAAGTCCAGTACAAAACATGCCTTTTCTACTGACTGTTTTATTGGAGGGAATTTTTTATTAAAAAAACTTGCTCATAGTAAAACACTGACATGAACATTTAATAAAATAACCTAACAGATAGAACCATATTTTATTTTTAAGAATTGAAATTTAAAAATTAGTAAATCAACTATTTCTGAAATAAAAAAAAAAAACTACAACTATGTTCATACAGAGCTACTGCTCTTTTTATCAAAAATAGACCAAAAACTAGCATAAGTCTGTAATAATGTTGTATAACAAGTAGCAACAAGTAAAATTTAATAATAGCAACAACTTACTTAACATTGTCTTAAAAATAGCTTATATTTTGGAAATTGAAAATTTTTAGTAACAATATTGGTTTTAATCTCTTTAAAAAGAGCCTAAAATTAAAAAAAAACAATTTATCTGACTTTTTCTTAAAACTGTAAGCAATCCTGAGCCAGCTTAGGTTTTTATTAAGCTTAAAGTGATCTAAAAAATTCTAATTGTATTTAATTTATATCCAACACATAATTAACTGCAAAAATCTGTATTCTTTCAAATTTTGAAAACAAACATGGTAAAAAAATGCAGCTGTTAAATATTGAAGTAAAAATAGTGGTGTCAAAAGACTTTTAATAAACTTAAGCCTAAATTTTACTTAACTTCTTTTGTATCAAATGAACCTGTAAGTTTGGTATGGAAATAAAAAAAAAAAAGAAGTTAATGAAGTAAGAAATCAGTATTTTAATACCAAATTACAAAATACAAAATTAACATACTAACACAGTCATGATAATAATAATTAAAATAATCAAAAAATATATATATATAACTTTCCTAAAGTTATATAAAAGTACCATTGTCCTATAACAGTTACATCCTAAGCTGCTACTCATAGCTCTCAGAGCTTCATCTTATTCATGATCACTTGCACTATAAAAGTAATTTTCACAGGAAAATTTGTATCTGATTTATTTGGTATACCAGAGATTGCAATCACAAAATTACTACTGATGCAATTTTTACTTATACTCATTTTAACTTTATCAGAAATTTAAATAAGTTGTATTGAAAATAATAGGTTTAATTTTGAAAATTTTAATTTGAAAAACTTTCTCATAGTAAAACCTAGATAAGAATATTAAAATTGAATAATAGAACCAATAAAACCATATTTTATTTTCTAAAATTGAGAGAAATTTTAACCCAGGTGAATGTAAAGATGAGTGAGTTAACTATTTTTCCACTTTTTTAAAATAACTTTAAATATGTTCATACAAAGCTACTGCTCTTTTTAGCAAAAATAGACTAAAAACCAGAATAAGTCTGTAAAAATATTGTAAAAAAGTAGCAATAAGTAAAATTTAATCATAACAACATTTTAAAATTCAATCTGAATACTTAACATTGTCTTAAAAATAATGAAATGACTTATATTTTTGAAAATAAAAATGAACTTTAGTAAAAGTATTGGTTTTAATCTGTTTAAAAACAGCCTGGATTTAAAAAAAATAATAATAATCTGACATTTTATTAAAACTGTAAGCAATTCTGAGCCACCTAAGTTTTTATTAAGATTTGAGTGATCTAAAAAATTCAAACATTCAATTCATATCCACACATAATCTGTATTCTTTCAAACTTTGAAAACAAACATGGAAAAACATTCAAATGTTAAATATTCATATAAATAATGGTGTCAAAGGACTTTCAATAAATTTATGCCTTACATCTTTTGTATTAAAAGAACTGGTAAGTTGGGTATTAAAAGTTAATCAAATAAGAAATCAGTATTATGATACTAAATAATTGATCAGAAACTGCAGCACTAAATTCATTTTAACATACTAACATAGTTATGATATTAATAATTAATATAATCAAAAAATATATAATTTTACTGGAATTATAAATATTATAAAAAAATTATAATAATTAAACTCATTAGAATAACTTTTTAAAAAACTATACTTGAAGTATTCACAAGTACCATAGTTCTGTAACAGTTTTACAACCTAAGCTCCTGGTTACTTCTAGTTCTCAAATCAACATCTTATTATAATGAAATGTTATAACCACTTTCACTATTAAAAATAATTTTCACAGGAAAATTTATAAATTTGTATTTAATTTATTTGGTGTACCAGAGATTACAATTACAAAATTACTACTGATGCCATTTTACTTATAGTCATTTTAACTTCTATCAAAAATTAAAAAAGTGTTTTGAAAGTTTTTTTGCTGTATGTTGTATTATAGAATTCACATAAGAAAAAGACCAATATTATTTATAACTATAAAATAAAATTTATTTATTTTAATTAAATACTTGTCTGGTATGAAATAAAGAATTAAAAAAGTTTGAAATATGCTCTTAATAAAAAAGTTTAAGCACCTACACAGAATTATAACTTAAACTTTTACTATTTTATATTTTTTAGGTTCATACTTAAAAGCATCATAATGATAACAAAAAGACTTTATTTTTAAATAATTTTTTTCTTTATGTTTAAAAAAAATAATAGACTTTTCAGTCATATGTACACAAACCTGACTTTTATAAAAGAAATTAAACAAGCCTGAATGATGTGTCATATTGTTGGCCTAGCCAGTAGAGTCTAAGTATTTACCAATTTCTGAATTAAATTAGTCAACTTAGAATATTTGTTTACTAGTTTTATTAAAATTATCTTCAGTTCTGTCTTTTAAAAGCAAATTTTTATCCATTTAACAAAAAAATCAACTTTTCAGATTTTATACAAAACTATTTTTAATGGTTTATTTTGTTAGCAACCAGTAAAGTGGCAGTATAACAGAGCACTCAATACAATATAGTATTTCAGTGTTATACAAGGTTGACATTTAGTTTCTGGAAAACTTTGTTTTAAATTACTTTGTCTTTTGAATGATATCTTTTTGTAATTATTTTTATATATTGAGGTGCATTTAAAACATGCATTTAGCACAGTTAAAAAAATATTTAAATTTAATATATACCATAACAAACAAAATTTAATACAGTAGCAAAAATAAATCATTACACAAACATATATTTACAAAAAAAGTATTTAGTTAATAATCTTAGTATGTATCATTTTTCTTAATTTGTCTTTCTTGCACACCTGTTCAAGTGTTAAAGTTAAAAAGGTTTGACTAAAAATGAAGTTCTCATTTTTGTTCACATACTTTTGATAGTAATTTATTATCATACAAAGTTGTTCTTTCTTCACAAAACAAAGTTCAAGCTTGGTTAATACTATTAAATATATTTCATCACATATAAATTTTTGTTTTCTAAATAAAGCTTACTCAGACTAATTATTTACAAGAGCTAGTACATTCTTTTTTTGATATTGTTCTTTTATATTTCTACCTCTGCAATTGGTATAATACTTCCCATAGCTTGGACTTAACACTATATAGTTTAGCTTAACAAAAGAATTGATCTACCAATTTGATCATCAGACCACAAGCCCTTGGTTTACTGATGAATCTTATTAAAGACAAAACTGGTCTCTGTCTACTGAATGCTTGTGGCCTGATGATCAAAATGGTATGATCAACCTTTTTGTAAGCTAACATATATAGTGTGAAGTTATTAGCTACGGAAAATGTTATACTAAGATAAAAACAAATGTTTAAATTTGTATTTAAAAACTGATCATATCAATTAGATCATCAGACCACAAGCCTTAGGTAGACTGAAACCAGTTTTGTCTTTATTAACCAAAGTCAGTAAACCAAAGGCTTGAGGTCTGATGATGGAATTGGTACAATCAACCCTTTTGTTAAGCTTGAGCTTTTCTCACAGCATACAAAATTCCATGCTTTTGATCTGCAGAATTTTGCCAATGTTTTTGTTGATTATATGGTTTAGCCACTAACAACCATATTTCTTATTGTGGCAATGAACTTATCATTTGAAATTACTTGAGCATGACATTTTTTCTAGTTACAAACAAATACTTGTTAATTGTTCAGAATTCTTTATTGTTAGAAACCTTGTTTGAAACTGTATAAAAGTTTATAAAAACTCATTAAAATCAACTTTATTTTGTTAAGAAAGAACAACTTTGTATGATAATAAATTACTATCAAAAGTATTTGAAAAAAACATGTGAACAATAATTTCAATTAATCTTATTTAACACTTAAACATATGTGTAAGGAAGACAAATTAAGAAAAAGCATATGCACACATAGATTATTAATTAAATACTTTTTTTTGTAAAAAATATGGTTGTGCAATAATTCATTTTGTTACTATATTAGTTTTTGTTTATTATATATATAATAATTGATTTTTTTTTAACTGTGCTAAAAACATGTTTTAGAATAAATCCAGAAATAAATAAATAGTTTTTAATAAAAAAGAATTAACAACTCTATAAAAATTACATACACAGTAAAAATAGTTTATGTCCACCAGGGTTTCAAAATGTGGTCAATGTGATCCTTTTTGGACAATATTGGCCATCAGGGGGTAATAAGGGCATAAAAGGTGTAAATCACTTTTTTGACAACTTGATCTTATTTTGTAGAGTTTTAACTAAGCTTCTAATTTCTTTACAAGTTTTTAATATTCAACATAGTTTTTGAGACATAGCATGTTAAATTAAGACAGTACAGTGGTTTCTTATAAGAAAACAAAAAATAAAACAGCAAATAAAGAGAAATCACTAAAAGTATATCTTCTTTTACTTTTTTGATATAAATACCTCTAATTAAAAAAAAAAGTTTATAAAAAAATCTGTCGTAACAATGTTTTGAAAATTTGAACAGTAATAGTTATATGACAAAAAAAGTTGTTTTGAACAACAAAGTTTATTTTATAGTTTCTACTAAAGTTTTTTTTTTAATATTGCAAGGAAAGTTTGCTGAAAACTTGAGGTGTTTATCTCAAAAAATATAGGAAGAGATAGACTTTTAGTGCTTTCTATTTATTTGCTGTTTTAGTTTTCTCTTTCCAAAGGAACCTACTGAACTCTCTATTTTTAATAAGCTATATCTCAAAAACTACATTGAATCTTAACAAATTTTAACAAATAAATTGCAGCTAATTAAATTTTAACAACATAGGACCATTAGTGAAGATCATTTACATCTCTAAGTCTTTAATTAGTAAAGCAGCAAAAAATAAATAGGTAAACTAGTAAAGTGGCAATATCTGATAAATGGGAGATGTTACTTCTGTTAAGGGGATGTTTTTGAAAATGAGCTTGGGAAGCCTTAATTTACATACTTTTGCACACAGTTAGACCAACCCAGCATTCTTCCACACAACATAAATAAGTTTGATTACTAGTCTATGCTAAACATAACCTTAAATAGAAAATTTACATAAAAGTATTTACATTTTAATTAAATTGAAATTTAAATTTAAAATTAAACAATGTACTACACATTTAACCTCAAATTAACACGCTACATTTAAAAAAAAAAATTGTTTTGAAATAAAAGTAAAGATAATAATAACATGAAACGTTAATTAATATTTTTGAAAATAGAAAAATTTTAGTGATTATTAGTTGCCTTATTCAACCAAAGGTTTCCCAGATTTTACAAAACAAATAACTTTTCTAATTAGGCAATGACTGATCCCTTTTAGTTTAAGGTTTCTAACCTAACAGAAAAAAATTAACAAAGAAAACTTTTAGGACTTACCATACAATATAACTTGATCCAGATAATTAATTTTCTACAGTTAGATTATAATGGACAAACAAACCCACACCAAATGCATCAAATTCATATTTGAGTGCTCAGAGAAGTTGCGCTTGAAAGACCTGGTGGTGGCCAGCGCCTGTTCTCTCTACCACGATTTCTTCAAACACGCTTCACCATCCGACTACTGCCCTTACACTGTGGCCACCACCGCAATATACCATGCCACTAAGCTTGAGGAGCAGCAGACAAGGATAAGGGACGTGGTCAACGTCTGCCACAGGGCCCTGCACCCCGACAAGTTTTTGGGCCTCGATGAGGAGTACTGGAAATTCAGGGACAGCATTGCCTCTTTCGAGCTGCTGATGCTGAGAATGCTGAAGTTTGACACGGCCTACTGTCACCCACACAAGTATCTTTTACACTATCTCCACTCCATCTCAAAGCTGTTCCCTGAAGATGAGTGGGACAACAGCGCTGTAAGCAACATGTGCTACGGGATGTTGAAGGACTCGTACGTCAATCCTGCATGCATGAAGCACTCCCCTCAAAAACTTTCAATCGCCGTGATCCACCTCTGCCTCCAGTGCTGCGACATGAGAGTGCCTCTGGTGGAGCATTCCGAAAAGAAGTGGTGGGAGGTGCTGTATGAGAAGTGCTTGTTGGAGGACATTTTGCTGATTCAGAACGACCTGGTGAGCACATATGATACTGATATGGAAAAATGAAAAACTGACATTTGGTTTACATATGGCATATGGTAATTTACAACAAACCGCTGCATTTGATTCAATTGGATGCTATAAAAACTATTAAGAGTTTTTGTTAAAGGTAGTAATACAATGAGATTGTGATTAAACTTGGATTTTACAGACTGCTAATTAAGCAATTTTGATAAACTTATTTTTGCTTAGTGTTGATAACAGACTTTTAATATTTAATTTTTTTTAAGCTATTGAAAATAACCATTGTTATTTGAGAAAAAAAATGTAAAAATTAATTATCAAAAACTGAAGGTAATTCTTAAGAGTAGTGTAACAGACCTAAGTAACTAAAAACTTGATATTTTTCATGCAAAGGTAAATACTAATTAAAAGTGAAAATAAAAGTTTTAGCCTTTTTCATAAAGATCAAGAGATTAATGTGTTTTGTTAAAAAGATTTGGTTTATGTTGATACATTGAATAAACATTATTTTAAAGTTTGTTTTATTATTTAATTTTATCAAGTCACAATTCATTATAGAGCAAAATTTCTTTTTAAGTACAAAACATATTTTACTATGCTTTATAATAAGGTCTGTTGTGCTTAATTTAATTTATATAAATATTTTTAACGAATACTAAAAATTGGTAAATATTTTAGAAATTATGATTAAATAAATTATTTTCTATATTTATATTATTAAGTGAGTTTTTATCAAATAAAACTTACAATTTAATTTCATTAATTTACTTTGTGTGAGAAATAACAATTAACTTTAAATTGTTTAGAGCCTTTTATTCAGACAATGTTTTTTAAAACAAGTTAACAACTTTTCATAACATAGTTTTAGTACTTAAAATACTTTAAGAATTTTTAAGACAAAAAATCATTTTCAAAGGTTCTTTTAAGTCTCACAGTTTTAAACCTGTAATAAAAACTTTTTTTTTTAAATGCTGTTTTTTTCATGACTAGTTGGCATTCCAAGCATGTTTACGATTAATGACCAAGTTTTTCACAGTTGCTTTAATATTTTCTAAAACTTTATTTTTATTGTCAAGTAAATTTACATGTAATAAGCTCTCTTAGTTTCAAAAAGGATTTTTTGCTTGAAAAAGTATATATTACATTTTTTGTTATAAAACATTTTTAATTTAAAATTATTTTTTGTTTTTATTTTCAAGAGTATTTTTTATAAAACTAATTTAAGCAGACTAAAATACAATAATGCATAATAATTTTTTAATTTCTAAAATTGTAAAAATGTTAAAAGATTTATTAACTTTTAGTAAAATTTCTTTAAACTTTAGTAGTGTAACAAAAACTACACACTATGCTAATGTTTAGTAATGAATTTTACCGTTACCATTTTTGGATTTTTTTTACGAAATTATACTTACACATATTGAACTCTTGTATAAAACAGTTTTTACATCAAGGCGTTTTTGTTTAGCTTCCATATTGACTTTTTATAATTTCAATTTTTAATGCATAATAGTTTGCAATGGGTATAAAGATTGTTGTTTATTTAACTTGTACCCTTAAACTTAATATGTTTTTTAACTTGTATAGTCGTTGTTACTTATTATGAAAATACATTAGTTGCTTTTTGGTTTTGTAAATAATGAGGTTTTTAGTACCACAAGTTTTTCTAGTTACTTTTTATAAGTTAGTAGGACTAAATATACATATAAAAAGGACATAAATGCATCTGGTAGCTAACTAACACTTGAAATAGTTTAAACACCTATGATATTTAATTATCGAATAAAATTAAGTATGATACCTCAATCATAAATTTTAATTTAAATGTTAGAACATTCTCTACAGTAGGTCCATGTGCTTGTGTATGTTTTTTTTTACTTTGCTTTTGTGTTGTTTTGAAAAATACAAATAGTTTGAACTCAACTTATAATTTTTTATGTTTTGTTTTTCAGATTTTAAAAATAAAATAATTATAATGAATAGTCTAAACTAGACAAACTTGCTGGGAAGTCCTTTCTAAACAGTTTTGATCAATCACTTTATATTCGAGGAAAAACTTTAACACTTAGTATGAAAATATGCGTAATTAAGGTTCGTTTGCAATAATTGTTTTTGTAAAAACTTTATTAATGTTTGTAATATATATTATTTTCGAGTTAGTATTTTTTTTATTAAAAAATACATTTAAAGTAGCTTTAGAGCAGCAATTCATAACCTTGGGTAAATTTACTTCTGGGGGTTAATACCCTTGTTTCAGGGGGTTAATTTTCTTTATTACCTGTTATGTAAATTAATGTTTGTTAATTGTCTTTTTACCCTATATGTTATTATTTAACTGCAACTATCAAGGTAAAAAAACTCTTTAAATTTTACATTTTTTTTATTTAATAAGCTTAAAATTATTTTTTTTCACAAAATTTAACACTGTTTTGTACATTAGGGGTAAATTTGGTTATAACCTTTCAAAAAGGGGTAAAACATGATAAAAATTGTAAAAAAACGCTACTTTAAAGTGTCTTTTCAACGTTGTCAAACTATTTAACACAAATTTTTATTTTAACCTTAACTTTTTACTAAAAATAGACTTAAAAGCGTGTACTTTTAAAAACCTGATAGAAATTTCTCAAAAGTAAGTGGTCACCCTGCATATAATATGTTTGAGTTGAAAATTTTTGTAGATTAAAATGAGTGTAAAATTAATTCATTTTAAGTACAAATGAACACAAGAACCATACCATAAAAATGTTAAGTGTTTTTATTGCTTGATTATTGTAACATATAAAAAAAAAAACAGTAATATAATTCAACATAGAAAGGGGTCTAACATTTTTTTTTACTAAAAGCAACATTGGATCTTATATGAAAGCCTGAAATACAAACTACAAGTCAGTTTTTATATAATAAAAATCTTGTTTAACTTTTGAGAGATTGTAATTTTTATAAAACCTTTCCAATACACACTTATGGACCGCAAAATTTTTGGGGTAAGTTTTCTTAGAAATTTAACAAATCTACCTGCTCCTTAACTTTTTGAGCTAGAGACCTCAAATTTTCAGAAAACATTCCTATTATATTTTAAAAAACTTTCAATGTTGCGATGTTAAAAAAAATAATAATAAAATTAGGTGTTTTTTTTAAGTTTATTTTTTAAAATCAAAAAATTCTCTATTAAATCTTTTTTAAGTTGTATAACAGACTTTCTTTAAAAAATTGAAGAAGATTGCTTAAAAGATGAAGGAGGAGATAGATATTTAGTGAAAGGGTCTTTTTTTTGTGTTTTTAGTTTGCACCTTCCATTAGGAAGCTTTTAAGGTCACCAAATTTGATTGCTTATATCTCACAAATTAATTTGAATATTTTCAAGCACTTAAAAATGTCTGATAGCTCAGATAAAACTCTATAAAATAAGACCAACTTGTAAAAATCAAGGTGGACCCACCCTTATGCCTTTAAGTTTAAGAAAAGTATAGATATGTCCAAATTAAAAAAGTTTTGGTTACAGTACTAAAAAGTAGCAAGTTATTTTTTATCCAAACTTTTATAATACAGGTTTCTTATTTGAAAACAATAAAAAAATATATATTACAAGATATAGTGGTGAGTAAAAAACATATTTATGTATACAGATTTATGTTTCATATTTTGATTTTTTGTTGTCTAGAATTTTTTTAACATACTAAATAATTGAAAATCATAGATAAAACGTTTTTTATTGTTTTTTTTTTTCAAACTATCTTCTATTCAAAATTATATTCAAAAAATTTAGAATCAATGCTAAAGTAAATTATAAAAAAGTTTATTTATTGATTAAAACTTTTTATTATACTTGAAAAAAGTTTTTGAATTAAATTTTACACTAATTTAGTTTTTCTAAATTTTTGTTAAAAAAGTCAATAACTATACATTTACAATTAATGTTAATAATAATTAAATTATGGTTAAAATATTTTTAATACAATTTAAAAAAATTAAAAGTTAATTAAAACTATTTCTTTTAGGAATTTTTACAGTTATTATATAACTTGTACAAAATATAAACACAAAAAAGTATATTTTAGATGTAAAAATAGTTTAAAGTCTTGAAATCTAATGGCAAAGTGTTTTTTAGTTTAATTAAAGTAGTTTTACAATACAAACAAGTAATGATTAAAAAAACTTTTTTTTAAATTTTAGATTGCTCAAACTTTTTAAGGCAAACAAAATTTTTTGTTACTTTCTGCAGAATTCTTCCGAGTGTTAAAATTCGAAAATTTCAAGTCTGTAATTCAAAAGCTCTAGATTGTAATCACATTCCATAAATGCTTTGACTATATATTTCAATTTAGGTTAGTTGAAGTCAGTTGTTAAGTGTACTTATATATATTTTAGTTAATGTGATATATTTTATTGAGTATATAGTTTTGTCTAAAAATTTAATTTTCTTCTCAACTAGTTTAAACAGTTTTAGTTTATAATTTAAAGCAAAGCATAGATGCTAGCAATGGTTAGCTTCACTTGAGCTGAATACAGAAATGTTATTATTTTGGTTTGAAAAAGTTTTTAATTATATTAATTGTTTTATTTAATTTAGTTTTTCCAATCAAAAACCTATCAGTTTTCTATGAATTTTTATGAAAAAGGTTCAAATTGTTTTAAAAAGATAATTATTAGAAAAAATATATATAAATTCATGGTTCACACTTTTTTCATTGTTTTTTATCCTAGATGTTGAAAATTTACTTAAGTTATGTCTTTCTTATTATATTCTCAGCTAGAGATCTGAAAGTTTTAGGAAATGTTTTTTATTACATACAAATATTTGACAAGAAGGGTTTTTTAAAATGTTATAAAAAGTTTAACTTAAACATTGAATACGGTAGGTTTACAAATAAATAAATATCTACAAATTTAACGAATTTTTATTAGCAAAATGTTATTATGTTGGTAGTGCACTAACCGTTAAAGTTTTTAAAATCTTATTAAACAGTAGAGACCAGAGTTTGTTAAAATATCCACTTTATAACTTTTTAAATTGAAAAATCATAAGAAACCTTTTAGACTCCCTAATTTAGATCAATTAAAACGCAAAAAGTACTTTAAATTAAGTCAAATGGTTAAATTTATCAGTAAGCTAAAATATTACTCTCTGAAGTAAAATCAATTTATTGAATCAAGGTATGGCCTTTGACTAAGTTTGAACCATATTAGTATTTGTAATATAAGCTTAAATGTTGAGATTGCAAGATGATTTAAAAAAGTCAAAGTAAAGACAGTCAAGGTTTTGATCACCAGAACCAGCTGTTCTTGGTGTACTGTCTTCCGACATGCTTTATGACGTTACAATATACTAAAATCAGTTTAGGGTTTGTTGTAAAAATTTTACAGTTCAAAATTATCTTTTTTGAATAAGAATGATGCAGGGTTCCACAAGTCAGGATAATCAGGAAAAGTCAGGAAAACAACAAAAAATACAAAATCCAAGAAAATGGGAATTTTCAAAAGAAAGTCAGAAACAGTCGGTAAAATTATTAAAATCTCTTAATAAAAAAGTTTATCATCATTTCGCTAATGTTACTTTCTTTAATTTTTTTTATTTTATTTTTAATCTAGTTTTTAGGGTCTGATTGAGTTTTTGAATGAATTAAAATCTTTCATGTCTTTGGTTATGTATTTGAGTCGGTTTCGATAAAGGTTTTTTTTGAAATCAGAAAAAAAGTTCAGGAAAAAGTCTAGAAATTTGTTTCAGCTTGATTTTTGGCAACCCTGCTGATGTAACATGAAGACTTTTTGTTTTCGTTTTGAAGCAAAAGTTGAAATTTTTTCTAGGTTTAAAAAGTAAGTTTAACATATTTTTGAAATTTTAATATATCGAAAAATACAAGTGCTAGCAGTGATTCTAACTGCACTTGAACTGACTTAAATAAAGTAAATCATTGTTTTTATTTTTGACAAATTTTGTATGAAGATTTGTCATGCAGTTTATTTTAAGTTGCATGTTATTTTAAGTTTATATACTTTGAATTTTACTATACTATATTAAATTATGTTTTATTTTTTTTACAAAGGAGTATTGTTTCGGAACTAAAAACGATTAAGACTTAATAAACTACAAATATGTTTCAAAAATTAATAAATCAAACCTTAGTACAATACAATAATTTTTTTATCTCTTTTTAGTAAAGAGTTAATGTTACAAAAATACTCAACTTTTATAGGTTTTTTATATCACAAGAGTAAAAATTATTTTCTTTACTTATACTTCATTTGTTTAGAATTAGTATCAATAACATGCATAATTATTTTATTTTTGTACAAATAATTTGAAAGTCACAAGTTATCGACTATAGATTTTTATATCAATCAAATAAGTTTAAACTTGTTAATGAGTTTTTATAATTTTAACTATGTTTGATATTTTGTTCATGTTTATTTTTGTTGAATGTAAATGTTTTTATTTTAATTTTTCGCATTGTCAGTCATGTTTAAGTGACTCAGATTTTGATTCCTGAGTCCAACATTGCACAATAAACAATATAATTATAATTTAAAATTAATTTTTAGGGTTGGCTGCGGAACTGACTCAACTAATGACTTCTCAAAAAGAAAATTCAATTCCAAATTGGTTCACATTTTAAATTCAAATAACAATTACATCAATAACTTAATTAAACTTTTTACTAAAATTGGAATATGTTTTTTCTGTTATGTCATTTTAAATAATTTTTTTTTGTGTTTAAATTTTTCAGCTAAAAAAGTACATAAGTTGTATTAAGTATATATTAATACTTAAATAATTCTATTAAAAAATCTTTAAGTTAGTTTTATCAAATGGCTATATACAGTTTTAGTCTAAAAGATCTGAAAAAAACAAATAAATTGAGTTAAAATTAGTTAAAAATTAATTATGCCCAATGGTTTTTGATGTTAATTATTTATTGTAAAACTGGTTATGTATATGTTTTACTTTACTTTTTATTTTTTTTAAAGTCTAGTAAGTTGTTAGTATTTACTATTAAAGACTTTTACTTTTTAAAAGTTTCAACAAAAGTTTTTCAAATACACGTATTTAAGTATTTTTGTTTTGGATTCTGTTCACATAACTGTGCTGCTATAAACTTAATTCTATAGCTTGTAATAAATGTTTTTTTTTATTATTTAATATTTAAATGCTTGATTATTGTACTTATCCGCAAAACTGTACAGTAAAAAATGTTTTGGTTATTAAACTTAACTTTTATAGAGTTTTCAAAACATTTTAAGTCTTTTGTGGTTTTTGTTAAATTTTGTTTATGTTCTTAAATAAATTTTACTTAAAACTTTTCAATCAAAAAGTAATGCCTAGTTCATTTATATTTAAATTATAAGTATAATAACAAAGTAAGTTAATCAAAATTTATACTGTGTTGAAGACTAATTTAGAAGCATTTAGTTTCTTGGTATGTATTTAAAATTAAAACTTTTGTAGCTAATATTAATGAAATTAAATTAATGGGTTTTACTTAATTACTTGTTAATTTAAATTGTATGTAATTTTTTTAAAAAATAGTTGTTTTTTGTCGATTTTTTTTCACATTTTATACAACTCTGTGTTATTTAAAAGCTCGTTTTTTTTTTCCAAAGACAGAATATAAAAAAAATATTTTTTTAATCCTACTCTAAAATTTTACAATTCTAGATATTTAAAATTATACTAAGCAATATATAAAACACTTTTTAACAGCTAATATAAAAAAAGAGTTAAGAATTATCTTTGAAAAGTAATTATTTTAAAAGTACAAAAACATTCTGCTAGAATTAGTAAAATTTATGTTGGAAAAAGTATTTATTATTTCTATTTAATTAGTTATAGACTTTGCAAGTAAACCTCTTAATATACTAACTTTTTATCACTTTTTAAGTTAATTATAATATTTTCTTATATACGGAATAACTTTTTTTAGCATTAATGGACAAAGTATATACAGCAGGCGAAAGTATAGACTTAATATCCAGAAGTCTATATTCAAAATTCTATCCAAAAATATTCAAAGTTTTATATTATATTTTTTTCGACCAAATGCTTAAACTTATTTTAGGATAATTCATGTTATTTTCTCAAAAAACTTATTGTTTTCTAAATAATATGACCTAACAAAAAAACTGATAATGTTATAACTAGTCCAAGTTGTTTTCTAGATGTTTCTACCATTCTTGTGCTAGTTCTTGTAATCTTCAAATCTGATAATTTTAACTAAATAAACTTATAAGTATGCATAAGCAAGTGTTATAAGTAATTTAACCATTTCAATAAAAAAAAACTGTGTTTTTCTAACTATTTTTAGAAGTCACTTATGCTTAGCAAGCCAGTCTAAAGCTTTTAATAAATTTAATAGTGGTATAACTTTATACATATATTTAAAATCTATGTGTATAAACTAGCTTGTCTTTTGTTAAAACTTAATTGTGTAAGTATTTACAACTTAGAACCAATATAAAACAAGGATTCTGTACATCAAGTATTTTTCTAATGAATTTATATATTTTTCTCTATCGCGCTTTGTTCACCTAAAGTTCTTTAAGACTGATAAACTACTTCAAACATCATGAATCTTAGTTTGTGTAACTGTGTGTAGTGGAGAAAACTTATTAAATTTAAAGAGAAAATTTCAGTGTTCAAACGAAGAGTGGACCAAAATGGAAAAAACTTTAGAAATAAAGAGTTTTTAACACTGAAGAAAACTGAATTTGTTTTTAATTATAGTGCTCGAATAATTTTATTTCTGTTTTCTCAAAAACATCAAGCAGTTATATAACAGTTTTTATAACTAAGCCTTAATAAATACTTTTAGTATTTTCTTATAGTTTGCTGGATTAAAATGTGTTTGATTTTTCTTCTTTAAAAATCAAAATAATTCTTTCAAAATATTTTAATTATACCTTTCGTGAACAAAATATAAAAAACTACTAATAATACTGATGAATATTTATAACAAAAGTTTTTACGTCCTGGAAAAGACTTTAAAAGGTATCCAAGTAGTGTACGACCAATAACCGAAAGGCTCTTCGTGCACTAAGTCCCAGGGCCAAATATTTTTAGCGTTTTTGTGTCGTTCAATAAACTATATACATTAAGAAAAGTTTAAATGACTAAACTGTAAATTTATAAAAAAACAGTAATAACACTTGCAACTGACTTTATGATTGTAGCTGTTGTAAGACTTGAAGTAAATATGAAGTGGAGACTGGAGAGAATATTAACCTTCTGAAAGTATTTTAGTTCAATTAAATTTAGATAAAGAATTTACCTAAATATTTTGATTTTAAGCAGGTAAAATTTAACCTGCACAAGTGCAAACTTTGAAAACTGCTGACAGTAATAATCACTAAATAAAACAAACATAAATTTTGTAAAAAAATTGCTTTATTCAAAGCTGCTACTACTTGTTTGACTCCTATAACATAATTGTTTTTGTTATTTGTATTTTTAGATTTAGGAAGACTATTCGATACTAGTTAATATTAACTTCAAAATTCAAAAAAACACATTGCTTGATTAAAGTAAGGTAAGTGTTACTGTTTTTAAAATCACAAATTTATAAAATCTTGATTTTTTACATAAAAGTAAATTGTGCTTACTGTTGACAATAATTATTCATATTATAGGACATTCTCTGTACTCAGTAGGGGATAACAGATGTTTTAAGAAAACTTGATGATTCAGAAGCTAAATACTAAAAGTAATACCGTAAATTTTACATTTCACTCGAGTATTATTTATTTTATTTGTTGCCTAAGCTTTTGAAGTTTATAAGTTGTGACTATAAAAAATATCAAAATTTATTTGATGTACATGATCCACTATTCGCTTAATTCAGTTGTTTTTATAATAAAATGAGTATCATTTTTTATTTTACTCAAGCATAGTATTTGTTTTTAGAGTAAAGTTTTCAATTTTTATATTAGTTATTGTATGGTAATTTGTTTTTACGCTACAACTAACTGCAAAAAAAAAACATACAATTAACTTTTAGCATACTTTATTATAAAGTAAATAAGTATACATGTGCCATACATTTTATTTTTTGCTCATAACATCCTGTACAAATGAGTAGGTGTTTACTATTCAAAAAGTTTTAGCGTTAAACAGTTTTTTTTTATGTAACAAAACTCTTATATTTTTTATCTTTTGTCGAGTAAATTCTTTATCTCTCAATATGGTTTTTTCAAGTAAAATTTCTGCTGAAAAAGTTAATCATCTTACTATATATAAATCCATATTTTGTACAAAACGCTTTTCTTTTTTTTTTTTTTTATTGATCTTTAGTAATTTCAAAAGTAATTTTTGGTCTTTATATAAAATTGTTAAAAAAATATTGTTAAATAACTATTACGTGAAACTCGATATTCAAATTAAGAAATTACTACATTTAATTCAACTTTTCGATTCAAGTTTATTACGACAAAAACATATACTATTTAATTTATAAAAATTTGCAAAGCAACCTCAGTTTTTCGAATTAAAAACCTTATCAGTTTGCATTTAAAACTTTTTCAGAATCAGTTTGAAATAAATAGTTTGAAAAACACAAAGTCTATACAAAAAAACTAAATGTTAAAGTTGGCTTTATAACAAATTAGTAATAAACCTCATTTGAAAAAAGTTACTTAGATTGTTATTGTAAGTTAGTACTACTGCTTTAAACATCTAGAAAAGGTGTTTATAATAGTTTAGATAATAAAAGTCTTGAGTAGATGATTAACCTATTTTTAGTTAGTGTTTACAAAAAAAATTAATTTTTTTATCAGTTTTGACGAAATGTAATTCTTATGCTTTTGTACTTATTATACTGTTTTATTTTTCAACAGAGAATATTCTTTTAAAGCCATAGAATCAGTTGTTCGATATCAATGTTTAACAAGTAAATAATCTTGTCCTTAAATTCGGAAAGAGTTAGATTCTAACAATAATAAAAAATTCCATCATTTAAAATTTACTAGTGTAAGTTGCTATTACAAAACATGTTACACCAGTTCCAAAACAAAAGAGATAAAAATCAACTTATACATTAGATTTTTAATTATATTATTAATTTTAAAATTTGTTAGTTAACATCTAACTAGTACTTAATTTAATTATAAAACTTATTTTTAGACCGTTTTTTGTTAACTATGTAATTTATTGTGAACTTCTTTCCTATGGATTCTTTATTTCAACAAAAAAGATCTTTTAGTAGAAAAAAAAAATATCAAAAATATTTTACTTTACAGTTTGAGAGTATACCTGTAACAAACAAGTTTTTACCACGTAACAGCCTGTATAAACAAGTGGGTGTTTTCTATTCAAAAAACATCAGCGCTAAACAGCAATTTATTTTCTAAAATTTCAAACATTTTACCTATTTTATACCTTTTTGTAGGTTTTATTTTAAAGAAGTAGCAAATTTTAAAGGTTTAAGGAACGTCTAAATATCCGTTAATAAAAAGTTCATCACCATTTTAAACATTAGCCTCGGATTAGAACATAAAAACTTTCGGTTTAAAACTTTTTTTTAACACAAATTTTAAAGTTTTTTTTTTAATACGACGTTTTTATAAAATATAATAGTTAAACAAACATTAAGTGAATAAATTACTCATTACTTCAATAAAAAAATATTTTATAATTTATTATTTAGAACTTTTGTGTTTAACTTAATTAAAAAACTATTTTCAGAAACTTATCAGTTTATGCTTATGCATTTTTGCAAAGCCTTAAATATTTTTACGTTGAAATTTTTATTGATTATCAAAAAATAATGGGTTCAAATAATTTTTCATTATTAGCGATGCTATTATTAGTGAAAAATAGCTGAAAAAGTTGTCGATTGCACTATAAAGTAATCGAAGGTTTTCTGAAGAGAAAAATAAAAAGTTCGTTTAAAAATTTGCGGGGTAGTTTACTTAATAAAGGTTTTGGTTTTGTAAAAAAAAAAAAAATTTCATGATTATTTTTTAAATCTTAGCAGTCAATTTTTTCTTACAAAAAAACAATTTTAAACAGAAACTTAATTACTAATTGAATGTTACATAGATTTAAAACTTAATAAAACTAAACTGTAACCTGCTGTTTTTTTTTGCTCATTTAACTTAACAGCATAAAATCTTTAAAACTTTTAATCTTCAATAATGGTTTAATACTTTGAATAATATCAAGCTTTTTTGACTAATAAATTACAGTACATAGGTTATATTTAAATTGTGCAACTTATTGTTCAAAGTTTGTTTTAATTAAGTCATTTCCATAAAACTGTTCAGACTTCGTTGTCTTTATGACTTCTAAGTAGCGCAGAGATTTATCGTCGATTCGATAAAAACATTTAATGCACAAACTTTCACCAAAAAATTAAAATTTCAAAATAAACAAAACAAAGTTAAAACTTACTCGTGTCACACTTCAACCACCATCGTGCCATCGTGTCAAGTGTTATTTTTTCTTCACTTCCTGCAAAAGCGAGTGGGCTTTTTGCTGTTCAAAACAGCTTACAACGTTTCAAACCGCACACTAGCTCGAGCTTTCTCGTTGAAAACCCAGCTTAAAGTTTTTGTTTCGATTTGAAACGGTTCCAGTTTGATATTCGCGGAATGAAGTTTTCTGTTGTCTTGCTCGCCCTGTGCTTTGCTTCCTTTCGAGTTGCCGCCGCCAATGGTGAACTGCGAGACGAAATAGGTTAGTTAAGAAAAAATAACAATTTTAGATAAATAACTTTTTTGGGTACAAGTTTTAAATAAGAAATAAAAGACAAACATGTTTTTCGTATCTTATTAGACAACAATTTTTTTACGTGCAGTCAGCATTGAACTCGAAAATAATTGCATTGTTCAGCGAGTTACAAGCTCATGCGTTAATATTTTGCAGGAACATTTAGCCGCGATATTCATCCCTCCCTGTTTTTCTTCCGAAAGTCCAACTGGTTTTCTCACATTCTCCGCTCAAAATGCGTACCGGAACTTTATAAAGAGGGGGTATACGATATGATGTTTGGACATGAACATGAAATAATCGACAGCAAGGTGAACTTGGCGGAAGAAATCATGCGTGACGTTGAAGAGTGCGAGAAAAATGAGGCGTTCTACTGGCAATTAGAAATGTATAAAAATTTGGAAACCGAGCAAATGCAAAAGCTGGAAAAAATGAAGGAAAACATCCAGAACAAATTTGATCTGTTTTTGAAGTAGTTTTGGTTTGTTTTAGAAATGTTGACGGTTTTTCCTAGTTTCGTACTCTGATAAAACAATAAACTCTTGTGTTAATACAGGCTTTATTGTTGCTATGCTTTTTGATTTGTTTTAATAACATAAACTCATTAACAAATATTTGTTTTGTCATTTGCTTGAAAAAATATGACTTTTAGTATTTCTTTGCATAAAGTTAACTGTATACTTTTCTAATAAACCTTTGATTTAACTGCACACACCTTTTGTTCTGGGATCTGGTTTACAAAAAAAAAAAAGAAGAAGTATGTACAAAAGTTTAAAGGGGCATACATTTCCTTTAAACTATTCGGAAAAAGTAGTACAAAAATGTTTTTCAAAAACAGTAAAACAAAAAAAATATGTATATTTACAATAAAATTTTACAACAAAAGTTGTTGAAATTACTGCTTAAAAATAATATAAAAATATTGACTTCTCTATTAAACATTTACATAGTGATATTAGCTAGAGAAAACTGATTTTTAGTTTATACTAAATCAGTCATCTTTGAAACTTAAAATTTTCTATAAACTTGTTGTTTTTCAGAAAATATAAGTAACCCTAGTTATAAAAACAGTTTATAAGCAAACTGGTAACTTTGTTATCAAGTCTAAAGTTTTTTTGCTATAATGTATAAATACTAATCTTGTAAATATCTTGAACCTAAATGTTTTTAATACTAAATAGTTAAAGTTGTAAGTTTAGCTTAAAGTGTTGAACAGTTTTTTTTTACGGAATATTCCTTTTGCAATTATTTTCATTTTAAAATAGTTTAATTAAAAGTTTTATAAAGTTGAACTTTATGATTAATAATGATTAAAAGGAGTAAAATTTAAATATAAAGAAAAAGCGTTTTTGCACAAAGCCTAGACTTAAATACAATAAGGAGATGTACTTTTTTTTACAAAGAGATATTTTAATTTTTCTTAAAACTTTAGAATTTAATCGATAAAAATCGACAAGTGTATATGAAATTTGTTACATAAGAATAAAAAATGTAAATATAAAAAAGTATCTGCTGTTGAACGCTAAAGGTTTTTGAATCTAAAACACCCACTTGTTTATACAGGATGCTAACGTTGTAAAAAACTTGCTTTACACTGATATACTTTCCAACTTAGAAATATGTTGAATGTAAAAGTTTTTACTATTAATATTTTTACTACTTAAAATGGAGCATCAAGAATAAAACCTACTGTTGAAAAACATATACAAAAATAAAAAGATATATAACAAAAATTACTAAGTTTTACCGGTATAAAAGCAATACATTTTAAGCCAGTTTATGGATTTAAATTCAACTTAACTTTAATATGTCGAAAGGCTTTTTATTATTAGTCTACTTAGTATTACGCTATATAAATAAAGAAGTAGTCTGTTACCTTTAATTTACTATATAAAAAAAATTCAATTGATGATTATTTAAAATCTTTGATTTTAATACAAAACATTACATGTGCAGTGAATTACAACTGTATGTTACTTTATCAAAAAAAAAATTCTATTTAATGTTTTATTTAATGTTGATAGAATTTTTTTTTATAAAGAACGATTTTCGAAAACTGATTTTTTTTAACGTTCACTAAACGACAAAAAAGCGCTCAAGCTATTTGGTTTTAGGACCTGGTGCACAACAAACCTTTAGGTCATCGAGTCGCAAACCACGGACACTTTATAACTTCTTGTCCAGGACGTAAAACTAAAGTGTTTTTTTGTTGTTGTGTAAGTGTTTTTATTTTAGAGAATTTAACGATTTAAAAAGTAAATTTAAATAAATATGTCGGCGTAGTTGATTGAAAACTGGAACCATACAACAGTATTACAAAATCTCTTTTTCAAACACATAATGAACTTTCAAACTTTTTAAAAATCACTTGGCAAAAGTGCAAACATAATTATAAACCAATCTCAGTGCAGTAAACTATAAAACAATTGAAAAACTGGCAGCTGTTTAGATCTACTTCAAAAGGCTTAAAAAAATTAACTAGAAACTGAATATAAACGTTTAGTGGGCAATAAATTATAAAACGTTAAAAAAAATATTAAACATACAAATTTAGCTCGAATATTTAAGCAATTAAACACCAGTTTAGATATTAATGTTATAACTAAACAAAACTTACAATTATAAACTAAAATGTTCAAATACAAGTATTTATTAGTTCCTTCTCTCAGATACACAAAAATACACCAACTGCACACATAAAAGTGTCTTTATAAGTTTTTTTAATGAAAGTTTCATTAGAAATTAACGCCCGATAAATCTTAGTATCTCATTGGCTCATTTGGGTGCTTTAGGATTTCGCTTGAATATATGGTCATTGTTGTCAAGCTCTAGATATTGCTTAAAATTCAGAGTTCAAAAACGAACAATGCAAGTAGTTGCAGCAGTTCATTACAACTTTTTAAACGTAGATATTGCATTGTAAGTTTGAAAACAAAAAAATTAGTTATTTGAATATATAGCTACTACATTTTGTTAGGGTGTTTTATTAATAATATTTTAAATCGGATAATTGTTTAGGTTAAGTTTATTATTTAAGTTTATCATCAATAGCATTATCATTGTAGTTAGAATTTTGTAGTTCTAGCGGCTCTTATGGTCTTTCATACTTAAACTTTTATACTTCTAATCTTGACGAGTTAAGTTCTAAAGTGTATAAGTGTTAGAAATGTTACATTTATAAAAGCTTTATTTATACTAACTGGTATACTAATAATTCTCGCCTGCGCATAATTCCCAAATATTGATAAGTATGCCTAATCAGACTTGTAGACTTTTAGTAATACTCAATGAAATTCAAATGTTATCAAGAAACATCGGATTTGAAGAAGTGGAAGTTTATTAAAAATTTCAGACCTGGTAGTAGTATTTGGAGTAAATAATTAAAAGTTCCTTTAAGAGTAAACACAAAGTATTCTAGACTTGAATCTTTGTAAAAGCAGTCTAATTCTAACAGATTGGTTTTATGATGCAGACGTAGTTTAATTTTTGATTTAATGTTTTTTGATCAACTGTAGTTTGCCAATCAAATTGTTATGAAAAAAAGTTTAACTATAAAACAAATGAACATTAACAATGTAAAGACTCATAAGTTTTACAGTAACTAATTAACTGCAAGTCCACAATGGAACTATCTGTTTTCTTTAGTTATCATCTAATGTATTATTTTCTAGCCTAGAGTTTTTTTATTTTTGTTTTATAGGTTAATATGATGTACTCCGAACTACTAGGGTTTCTAACTTTATGTGAAACCGCCTCTGTAACAGGTTCGGCAGTTTCAACTGGAGTCGGATTAGCAGTAGCTTCGGGGCCACCTTTTTCTTTAGTTGCTACCTCGGTCTGCGACCGTGTGAGAGGGTTTAACAGCTAAATCCCTATTTTTTTTACTTTTAACTATAATTAAATACAGACTAACAAATATATATATGCTTTGTTATATAATAAAATGAAAGAACAATAAGAAAGGTTTACTACTTGAGAAGGCTTCTTGCAGTTCAGAAAATTTTAGTTGTACTTTAACAAATGGTTGCTCGTACAGTTTACTGGTTCAGAACGTAGGGACTTATACTTCCTCGTTGACATCGGATGTAGAGCGCGCAAGATAAAAAGATACAATAATGAAATAAAGTAAATTAAAGGTAAAAGTAATAAGTTATGCCACCGAATGCGTGGGCTTATGCGTGGAGTTCAATGTTCAAGTTGATCCAAAGAAGTACAGTGTGCGTAAACTTATGAGTATGGCACGTTAACAACTCAAATCGAGTTGTTCGCCCCGTCGACGTTGTTGAATAAGAAGGTTTTCTTGTAAGTAATCTAGTTTTTCTAAGATGGCGACTTATGCTCAGAGCGCCAAAAGAAGGTTTTCTAGGAGATCAGCTAGCTTTTCCAAGATGGCGACTTATGCTCAGAGCGCCAAAAGAAGGTTTTCCAGGAAATCATCTAACTTTTCCAAGATGGCGGCTAACGCTCAAATTTACGAGCTGCAGAGTGTCGCTTCGTGCTTGTTTCGAGGTAAATGACCTATTTCACGCTCTGATTATGCGTGTTTATAGTTTTTCGATTCTCTTTCTGGAATTTTCGATGGACTTGTAGATCACGCGATTTCTCATTTAATTCTCTCATTTTCCTTAGCTAACAAATTATTTCTAGTTCAATCAAGAATCTAGAAACACACTCATTATAAATTAGCACTTATTTTGTTGGTGAAAAATTGTTTTTTTGGGAACTAATTTTACTATATTTATTTGTTGTTTTTTTAAAAGAAAAACTAATATCAAGTCAAAAAACATTAATTTTTTTAAACTATTAAAATTTGGACACATTAGGGAAAATAAAATTTTGCATAAGTATCCAACAAATAGATGATCAAACTTTTACACTGTTTTAACAAAATTATATCATTTTTTAATTAAAATTAAAAGCTAAGGCTTATACAACAGAATAAGTTTATACTAGCTTCCTAGAGCCTGTGAGACTCCTATAAAAGGATTAAATAAAAATAAAAAATAAATTTTACAAGTTTAAAAAAAAACTATAAACTTTTAATTTCGATTTTGTTAATATACTTCCTATGTTTTTTATTATATGTAAATTGTACATAAAAAATATTCATTTAAGTTAAATAGCAGTTTAAAAGTCTGTCATATTAAATATTTTCTTTAACTATTTTTCTAATTTTTGATTCTAAAGTTCACTAAAAACTGACCATGACATTTTAACTAGTCAATCATGACACGTTTTAGAAACTCTGTTGTAGGTTTTATTAACCCAAGTTATTTAGTTTGCATAATCCATTTAAGCATAAGCATTGTAAATTTGAATCATTAATTAATTTTTTTTGTTATTAAAATTATTATGTTTAGTATTAATAATTACTACAATAAATGTGCTTTACACGCATAAAAACCATCTACAAGTTGTGTAGTTTGTAAACAATGTTCTTATTTTTTAATTGAGTTAGAATTGTACAAAATATATAGTCACTTTTTTCTGAAATACCTATGAGCCCAAGAATTAACTATACAGAATTGAATATAAACACTTTAAATTTAAAGTTCATATATTTCTACATTAACAAGATTTATAGTTTAACCTAGATATGATTTAGTTTAGTTATTTTGAAAATAGTTATAATATTTTAATCGTTGTTTACAAAATGGAATGGGTAGCTACAATAACTAAATTTTTTTACTATGGTACCATTTAAAGTTTTCTACTGAATTTATCAATAAATTATTACTAAAGTTGTGCTGTTTTAATAAGATACATCAATGTGTTACTTGAACTACAGTTACAATTTTTTTGGTCATGAAAATATATTTGAACATGAAACCAGAAACGTGTTTAGACAGGTTTCCTGTTTTCTTTGTACCCCTAAAAAAACAAAATAAATTAAATAATTCTCTAAAATATCATTTAAGAAAAATGTTTACAAGTGTTAATAGATTTAGTTGTATGTTTTGCTCATGTTTTAAAAAGTCAGTTTTGAATTTAAGCATTTAAAGTTTAAGAAAATTTTAATATTTTCATGTGCACAACTATTTGTCAGCTAAAACAAAAATTACATCTGATGTCATAATTAGTTCAAGTATTATTAGAGCCTGATTTTGAAGATTTTTTTTTCTTAAAGTTTACAATAAAAAATGTCCAAAGAATTAATAAATGATGATCATGTCCTGTTTTTTAACTAGAAAGTTAGATATTTCTTTAAAAACATGCAATGTTAAGTTATCAAGTTTAACCAAACCTACTTGCTTTTAGAAAATAGATCGCTTGAAGCAATCTTTTATTAGTTTAATATATAAAGCAATTAAAAATTTAATCAAATTGAAGCAGATTTCCAATTTATCTACGTTCGAGTTTCATAAGTTCGAGTTGATCAAAGTTTTAATGGAATACCAGTTTCACTGCTCTTTATTTTAGTTTAACACCAAATATTATAAAATCAGTCAACTAGAAAGCAAGCTAGTCTGAAAAAAAATTATTATTTTGAAATATAGCAGATAAACCAGCAACAATTTGATAGCAGTGATAGCTTATTAAAGACTTTCAGATGTAAATCTAGAACAAAACTTTTTTTTATTTTGTTTATTGTAAAGTTTTTTTTCAAATAATATTTTTTACTTCAAATAATTTTCTGATTTTAACTATATTAGTTAATTCTTAATTCTAAAAAACTTTGTTATTGTATATTCCTCTTAAAATTTTTGTGAATAATATGAATAATAAGAATATTTAATTTTTGTGTAAAATCATTGACAACACTTAAAGTATTTACTAAAATACGATTTTCTTAATTTTTTAGTGTTTGATAAGTTCTTTAGTATAGTATGTAACCACCAAAAGTCATGCTTGGTTTTAATAAATAATAATTAGCAGGGTTTCCACAAGGTCAGGAAAAATTTTTTAAAAATGACAAAAGTCAGGAAAAGTCAGGAAATTTGACAATATTAAAAAATAAGTCAAATTTTTTCATTTTAAATTTACAAAATTCTATATTTTCCAAAGCTTTCAAATGATAAAAAATTATTTAAAAATCCTCTAAAGTCAGAAAATTTCCAGAATTTTCCTAGAAACTTAAAAATATTTAATTTGAAGGCCTTCATCTGGTGTAAAATGATAAAATATTCTATATAAAACTGCAAAGTTTTTCTATTAACATATTGAACAAGTACCCTACTTGAACAAGCAGTTTTTGTATGCTTTTTAGTATTGATGATCTGAAGCAAGGACACTTCCATAGTAAAACTATGATATATACAAAAAAGTTTATCTAGCATAATTTTAGAATCAAAGTTTTTTTGTTGAGTCTTTTATGATTAAGCAGTTAGTTTAGTATTTTATGTAACAAGTTGATGTGTATACTAAACCTCTTAATAATTTTTAATAGTTATTTAAATTTGTAAAATAAGTTATGAAAGAGATATATGCCATTAGTAAGTTTACTTTTTTTGTATTTTTGTAGACTGACTTATGTTTTTAAAATAAATAAGAGTACACTTATTGGTTACAAATTTTGTATTTTTGAATAAGTTTTATTTGATAGGTTATTTAAAAAAGTCAGAAAATTTTTCTCAGCTTGATCTGTGGCAACCCTGATTTATTACTATGTTAGTTTGAAGTTTTATTATGATTTCTAGTGTGGCTGTACACTACACAATAACCCAATTCTTTTAATTATTTTGTTTTTCTGTAAAGATGCAAAAGTTTTTTGCATATTTATTATATAAAAATTGACTATATTTGTTATTTTCGTAGAAAAATATATTAAAAAAAAATTACCAAGTAGAAAGTTTCGTTTAAAAATTTAAAATGTTTTTGATATACTAAGGTAGACTCATGAATATATCTTAGTGTTATTTATCATGTTTTTTTATCATAGTTTGTAACTAATTTTGTAAGTTTATATAAAAAACAACTTAATATGATTTAGATAAAAGTTTTTTCTTGATTAAATTAGTTTAATCTTTTGATTTTTCAAGTTAAAATTATTATGAAAAGCCAATATTTAGTAAATTGTCTGAGAACATATGATTATCATAAAATTTTAGATTATTGTAACATTATTTCATAAGAGCGACCACAGTAAGCATAAATATTTTTATTTAGTTAAGTTTTGTTTTGTAAAATTGTTATATAGTTTAAGTTATACTTAGGAAGGTAAACTTTAGACGAGCATAAAGTTAATTTTATAGGCAAATTTATTAATTTTTCAAAAAACATAAAACTTTAATGTCAAATATTTTCCTTATCTTAAAAGCTATCTAAAATTTTTTTTTTATTTTAGAGAACGCACCTTTGTCTTTAATTAAAAAAAAATATTTGGTTTGGGGTTGGAAATATTTCATGGGGTCCCTCAAAAATAAAGGTCAAAAATAAAGGTTGTTTTTTTCATTACCATGTTTTAGAACCAAAAATAATATTTTTTTATATTTTTTTTTCCCTTATTTTGCATGCTATTTAAACTCTTAAGTGTTTATTTTATAAATAATGTTAATATCTTTTACGATTTGGCCCTAAATCAAAATGATGTATATTACACTATCATTTGCCTTGGCCATTTCCTAGATAAAAAATTGATAAAAGGAAAAAATCAACTACTAAGAATGTGAATTACAACAAATTTAACTAAATTACTTTAGTTTTATTAAATTTATTGTAATTCACATTCTTATTCATTTGTTTTTTTCCATTTGATAGTGTAATGATAGTGTAATATACATCATTTAGATTTGGGACCAAATCGTAAAAGATATTAACATCATTTATAAAATAAACATTTAACAGTTTAAATAACATGCAAAATAAGGGAAAATAAAATAAATTATAAAAAAAAAATTATTTTTGGTTCTAAAACATGATAATGAAAAAAAAAAAAATCTTTATTTTTGGAGGGACCCCATGAAATAATTCCAAACCCAAACCGAATATTTTTTTTTAATTAAAGACAAAGGTGCGTTCTCTAAAATAAAAAAAAAAAATTTAGATAGCTTTTAAGATAAGGAAAATAATTGATATTAAAGTTTTATGTTTTTTGAAAAATTAATAAATTTGCCTATAAAATTAACTTTATGCTCGTAAACTTTGGCACGAAAACACGTGCAAAACGTATGCACGGCTGAAAACTTTTATTTTTTTTTCCTATCATTGTTACCGCTAGCCCTTACCCTTGGTTTAGTAAGTTTTAATTTTCTTATTCTTTATTACTATCACTGTTACCCCTAACCCTAGACCGATTAGTAGTTTTTTTTATTAAGTATATTTGAATTTATTACTTATTCTCGTGCAAAAGTGAAATTTTGTCAATTTTTGATTTTCGTGCTTAAATGTCTTACTTGACCCGTCCCTGTTAAATAATATCTTTATAAGGCTTTATTATTTTGAATTACGACATAATTAAAATAAACATCATAGTACATAAAAGTAAACTAGTAGTGAGAAAAATTTAATATTATTCAAAACGTCTTTTAACTAGTTCGCATAATTGACAGTGCTTTCATAAAATAACTAAAAAGTAAAACAATGGTTGTGGTAAAAGTAAAAGTTCCTAGCGTTAAAATGCTCGAAAATTTAACGGAGAAGATGACATTGAGCTGTGAGGAAAAATGCGAAGCTTTTCGCACTACGATTGGCTCGCGTGTTATAATAAACGATAGTAGTCAGGTCAACAGCAGCTTTTGTAATTTCCACTGCAAATACAAAATAATATCAAAAGTGCACGAATGCTCTGACTATGTTGAGCTTTTGGGTCAGAAAAAAAGTAATGGATGTAAAGTTGTTGTAACAAAAGAGCTATGTAAAGACAGTGAAGACTTGAAGGGCTATCTCAAAGATGGAATGCCCAGAGAAGCTCTCATTCAGCAAAAAGCTGAAAAGCTTTTCAAAGAAACCAGTCCTTATAAAGTAGAAAAACTTTTAGACTGGTACGTTTACGACAATTACTACGTCAAAGTAACAGAGTACGATGAGGAATTTCAAAACTTAGACGACTGTACGCGCAAACAAGAACATGGACGTTTTAGTGAAAAAGAGTGTAAAATTATTTTTAAAATGTTGCTTAAAATAGTTTTTAAGTTAAACATTAATAGAATATTTCACTTAAACGTGAAACCAATAAATGTTTTTTTCCATAAATGTAAAAAAGAGTTAAAACTTTCTTATTTCGGTTGTTCTTATTTTTATGAAAATTGTGATGATAGAGATAAGGATTTATTGGGCATCGCACAGACAATATATTTTTGCTTACAAGGAGATTATGTATTTGAAAACTACACAAAAGATAAACAACTGATGTTCAAAGTAAAAGTCAGTAAAGAGTGTGAAAATCTTATTACAAAAATGCTAGCTCATGATGTAAAAAACAGACTCACCCCGGATGAAATACTCGATCACCCATGGTTGAACGAGTGTGAAGCTTACAAGACTAAAAGTGGTTCAAGGTATACAATAGATGACAACAGTCAAGTTAGTAGCAGCTATGGCAAGTTCCATTACAAGTACAAAATTACATCAGTCATCCACGAAAGCACATCAAGAATTGTGTTTGGTGGTGAGAACAAAATTGACGGGTGTAAAGTTGCAATTAAAAGAGAACAGTTCAAAGACAGTGACCAATTAAAACGCGTTCTCAAGGATAACATGCCCAAAGAAGTTTATATTCAAAAAAAAGCCGAAGTCTTGTTTGATAAAAGTAGTCCTTTCAAAGTACTGCAAGTGTTAGATTGGTATGTCTACGACAACTATGTTGTCATAGTAACAAGGTATGATAATGGTTTCAAAGATTTATTTAATTCTACGTGCAATCAAGATAATAAACATTTTAGGGAGGAAGATTGCATAAATATTTTTAAGATGTTGTTAGAAACAGTTTCTTTAATAAACAAGAGTGGAATATTTCATTTAGATTTGAAGCCAAGTAATGTTCTTTACAACAAAAATAAAAAAGAATTAAAACTCATAGATTTTGGCATTTCTAAAATAAATGAAACTAATTTAAACCCATTAATGAAACATACATGTGGGTCTAAGTTTTGTATGACTCCTCAGCAAACCAACGGTGAAAAATTTTATGGAAGAGATGTAGATTTATGGGGTGTTGCTCAAGTAACATATTTTTGCTTACAAGGAAACTTTGCATCTAAGAATTACACAGAAGACAATAAACTGAAGTTCAAAGTAAAAGTCAGTGAAGAGTGTGAACACCTTATCACAAAAATGTTGGCTTATGAAGTAAAAGATAGACCTACTCTTGATGAGATACTTGACCATCCATGGTTAAGCAAGTTCACTTACTTGTGTGAAGATGGTTCAGTTGTTCCAATCGATGATAGAAACCAAGTAAGTAGCAGCTTCGGTAAGTTCCACAGCAAATACAAAATAAATTCGTCAGAATACGAAAGCGATGACTATATTGAGTTTTTGGGTGAGAACATAGACAATGGTTGTAAAGTTGTTATACGAAGAGAACAGTTTGAAGACAGTGAACACTTGGAAGAATACCTTAAAGATAAAATGCCTGGAGAAATTGTTGCTCAGCAAAAGTCTGAAAGGTTGTTCCAAGAAACCAGTCCTTATAAAGTGCAGGAAGTTTTAGACTGGTGCGTTTACGACAATTACTACGTCATTATAACAAAATACGATGAAGAATTTCAATATTTATACGATTGTACGCTCAACCAAGATAATGAACATTTTAGTGAAAAGGAGTGTAAAAGAATTTTCAAGATGTTGTTAAAAACAATTTCTTTGATAAACAAGAATGGAATATTTCATTTAAACTTACATGCCACTAACTTCATGTACAACACGAGTAAAAAAGAATTAAAGCTAAGACATTTTTTAGATTCTTGCATTAATGAAAGTGCCATAAATCCACTAATTGAACATAATTGTGGAGCTGAAGACCTAATGACACCTCAGCAATTAGCGAATGAAAAATATTATGGAAGAGATGTAGATTTATGGGGAGTTACACAGACAATATATTTTTGCTTACAAGGAAGTTATGTGTATGAAAATTACACAAAAGATAAACAACTGAACTTCAAAGTAAAAGTCAGTGAAGAGTGTGAAAATCTTATTACAAGAATGTTGGCTCACGATGTAAAAGATAGACTCACCCCGGAAGAAATACTTAATCACCCATGGTTGAACGATTGTGAAACATACGAAACTAAAGATGGATCAAGTGTTTCAATAGATGATAACAGACAAGTAAAAAGCAGCCACGGTAAGTTTCATTACAAATACAAAACAAGTTCAACAAAATACAAAGGCAAAGACTGTATTGAGTTCTTCGGTGAAAACTTAGATGACGGGTGTAAAGTTGTTATAAAGAGGGAACAGTTTAAAAGCAGCAGCCACATGGAATTCTTTTTCCTGCAAAAAATTCCCGCCGAAGTTTTTTTGCAACAAAAATCCGAAAGGCTGTTTCCGGAAGCCAGTCCTTACAAAGTGCAAAAGGTTTTAGACTGGTACGTTTACGACAGTTATTACGTCATAGTAACAAAGCATGATGAGGGATTTCAGGACTTGCACGACTGTACGCTCAGCCAAGAAAATGGGCATTTTAGTGAGAAAGATAGTAAGAGTATTTTCAAAATGTTGTTTAAAACAGTTTCTTTGCTAAGCAACAGTGGAATATTCCACTTGAATATAAATCCAAGTAAAGTTGTTTGCAACGCGAATGGAAAAGAAATAAAAATTAATGGTTTTCTCTATCCTAGCACTGATAAAAGTGACAAAAATCCATTAATTGAATATAAATGTGGAGCTGAAGAACTAAAGACTCCTCAGCAAGTAGCGAATGAGAAATATTATGGAAGAGATGTAGATTTGTGGGGCATCGCACAGACAATATATTTCTGCTTACAAGGTAGTTATGTATATAGAAATTCCACAAAAGATAAAAAACTGAACTTCAAAGTAAAAGTCAGTGAAGAGTGCGAAAACCTTATTACAAAAATGCTAGCTCATGAAGTAAAAGACAGACTAACCCCGGAAGAAATACTCAATCACCCATGGTTGAACGAGTGTGAAACATACAAAACTAAAAAAGGATCAAGCGTTTCAATAGACGATAACAGCCAAGCAAACAGCAGCCGCGGTAAGTTCCATTACAAGTACAAAATCAACTCGGAAATACACGATTGCACGGACAGAATTGTGTTCTTGGGCGAAAATTTGAACAGCGGGTGCAGAATCGCCGTAAAAAGAGAGCAGTTCGATAGCAGAGAGGACATGAAACGCCTGCTCAAGGAAAAAATGCCCGAAGAGGTTTTTTATCAGCAGCAAGCCGCAAGTCTTTTTTCGGAAAAAAGTCCCCACAGAGTGCTGGGTGTTTTGGACTGGTACGTTTACGACAACTACTTCGTCATAGTAACAGAGTACGATGAGGAATTCAAAGACTTGTTTGCCTGCACGCGCGGTCAAGAAAACGAACATTTTAGCGAGAGAGAGTGTAAAAGTATATTCAACATGTTGTATAAAACAGTTTCTCTGATAAACAAGAATGGAATATTTCACTTGGATTTAAAAGCCAGCAACGTTCTTTACAACGCGAGAAGAAACGAACTGAAACTCATAGATTTCGGTCACTCCTTAATTGATAAAACTGAATCGAACCCATTAATCCAACATGATTGTGGAACTGAAAATCTAGAGACTCCTCAGCAAATTGACGGTGAAAAGTATTATGGAAGGGATGTAGACTTGTGGGGAATCGCACAGACATTATATTTTTGCTTGCAGGGAGATTATCCGTTTGACTCGGAAAATAAACAGCTAAAATTTGAAGTAAAAGTCAGTGAAGAGTGCGAAGATCTTATTACAAGAATGCTAGCTCATGACGTAGAAGATAGGTTGACCCCGGATGAGATAGTTAATCATCCATGGCTGAACGAGAAAGAATAACTGAAGGTACTTTTTTATTTGTAGGTATTTGGAAAAAATATTAGGAAATTGTTTTATATGTTTCTCGTTATGCTTGTAATAAAATATTGAAAATTTAACAATTTTGAAGTTTAAAAGTTTAATTTTATTAATTAGATAATATATATATATTATTTTGACAAAATTTGTAGACACCTAATTTAATAGTATTTTTACAGTGCTTAAATAACAATACTAGACAATTAAATAAGATGCAAAAGTAAATGTGTTTAAAACAGAACACAAAATTTTTAAGTTCTCTAGTTTCTATTTTTACAAAGCTTTAGAGTAAGACATAAAATACTTTTAATTAATTGTTTTTTAACGATTAGCTAACTTTTTCTGTTAGTTTGAAAATATGTAGAATACTTTAAATAAATAAAAACTTTACCTAAATACACTATAAATCAACAAATCAATTGATGTGCAGTATAAAATAAAAATTAGCAAGTTTTTTAATAACGACTGCTGTGAAAAAAGGGTAATTAAACAACTATCTTTATTACACTTAAAACAAAACTCCTTATATCGGAATTATTAATTTGTTGCGTAAACGTTAAATTTATTGCTGTATAATGTTTGTACAGTACAAACTTGGTGATATTTTTAAAAGATAAAATGAAGCGCACATTTTAGTAATACGGAAAGGCTATATGGAAGCAAAACAAAGAATTAATGATTTCTTTAATAACTCAATTAGGTGCCATTTTATAGCAGTTGTAGAATTATACATAACTGTTGTGCATTGAAAATATCCTGCTGGATATAAAAAATAAGTATTATAAAAAAAGTAGTTTCGGAACTTGATTGAACCATAATAGGCGTGATTACTGCTAAAGTACTGAAAGGTAGTGTTTATAAAGCTAGCTTCGATAAAGTTCCGCTGGTTTTTGCTTTCAACTGTAATTACACTTAGTTCATTCTGAATGTCAGGCTGCCTAGTAAAATAAACTTAGTTTAATGCACTTTTAGATAAGACTCATCAGTAAAATTATGCAGCAAAAATATAGTTAATCTTAGTTTGTTATCAGAAAATGTCCAATATAACACTTTTGTGTAATAGTTATAGGATAAAAAAAGATTTATTAAACAGCCTAAAATATACGTATTTAGACCTAGTTCAAAAATTTTTCTGACTTCATCACCCGAGTTTTAAAGTTTGTAAACCAATAGTTCAAAAATAAAAACAAGTCTTTGTTTACACGAAGTTTATCAATTAAATGTTTCGGTTATACAAAAAATTATAACCTTAAGTTTTTTTTTTAAACTTATTTTTTTTAACGAAAGTTATTATGGTTTAATGTTAAACAGTTTTGGTAAAGTCAGTTTTAAATATATATACTCATTTTGATTTATCAAAAAGTTTAAAAAAAGCAACACAATTATTATAACTTAATGGTACTTAATAGTACTTAATGGATTAAACTTCATAAACTTATTAGTATTAAAATTTTTCTTTTTGCATAAATAGAGGTCATTTAGTTTTGCTCGGGATTTTTAATGGTTCGATAAATTTTTATTTTTTATTTTTTCTTTATCAACGAAAGTTACTAGCTGATACTAGTTAATGTTTGTGGAAACCGAAGTTCCTTTAATTTTTTTTTTAAATATTTAAGTTTCAAAATTCAATTTAGTTAATAATAAGATTTCAGATGTTATCTTATAATCAAATTTACTCAAGTTTTAAGTTCGGAAATAGCCTTCTAAAATTTAAAACACAATTAAATTCTTTAAAAAAATTAGAATAAATTGAAGTATTATTAATTCCAACATTGTTTGAAGTCGTGTTTTTAAAGAAACAAGCAGCAAAACAATTTTTGTATATATAGGCGTCAGTTATGGTTAAAAGTACTAATGTGAAAAAATCGTATAAATAACAACTAGTTTAAAAAAAAGAGAAAACCTCGCAAACTTTTTTGTTTTAATTTTTATGTGTATAATTACATGTAATACGTTAGCAGGTATTCTCATTTTATCTAATACATAGTCTTATTTTCCAAGTTTCAAGTTATTTGAACGTCTAATGCTGATTTTCCCGTTGTAATTGTCTCGTTATTTTCGAAAAACATGAAATCGATGAGGAAGACGATGAGGCCAATAAGGTCGCCTTCGATCTCACGTCCAGGCACGAAATAGGAATGACGCTGAAAAGTATCGGCATCGGTGAAGATTTCATTCACAATTTTCTCCACTTCAGTTCCATCTGTGGAAAGAACCTCGAAGTCGAAATTCCCGCGGCAGAAGTGCAAGGCGAACTTGATTTCCAACACTTCCTCGTTGTTCCGTTGTTTCGCTCCAACACGCTGTAAACTGGCACTTCTGCTTCAAGTAGCCGATACACGGTGACCGTCATTTTTTGCAGGCGGCAGGAGTAGCAGCACGACTGGCAAGTCGGCATTATTGACCAACAGCATTTAAAAGGGCCGCTCGGGACCGCAGCAGTTCCTAACCAGGCTGTCATGTAAAATTCCTTCTAAAAACAACCTAAAGGGATTACAACAACTCAGTGTCAATCGCAAATACTGCACTTCACCACGTTATAGTGCCGATTGCAACCACAATAAAAACAAAAATAAATCTTCAAAAGCTACATTGATGATATTGTCTTTTTATCTTAGACATTAGATTTTACAGTAGTTGAAGAGTTTTGTTGTTTTTCTAAAAATTAAGAATCTAAAGCTAGTTTTTAGACAAATATCTACAAAAAATGATGGTGATAAACTTGAGTTTTTGGATGTCAACCACGTCATTGACGAGACAGATAAGGCGGCTTTTATGTAAAAAACTACATAAAACCAACAGCAAAAATCGTGTATTTGTAAATGGAAAGTCACACCATCCACGCTCTTTTTACAAATCAATTGTATTCGGAGAGTCAATAAGACCAAGGAGATTGTGCGAACGTGATTATTTAAAAGTCTTTGAAAGAAAAATGTTTAAAGTCTTGTTTCAGTGAAGCTTTAGTTGAGGACATGATTTAATTCACTTCAGAATGGAAAGATCGGTTTGAACCTCTAATGATTTAGCCAAGAGAAATTAACTAGAATGTAAGTGCCTGGACGACAAGCTTTTTAAAACTATTAAAACTCACAAAGAAAGAAAAAGAGTTAAACCCGAATGTTTTAGTAGCATATAAACGTCCACGAACAATTGCAGCACTAACAACAAACTATAAGATCCAAATTCCAAGCCCACAAAAATAGTGTTGCAATTGCAACGGCAGGCAGTTGGTTGTCGCGGGCCTAATTTAAAGTTTACAAAGTCTTCGCGGGCCGCAGTTTTAGTTTTAGTGACATTTGAATAATCTTTTGGTTTTAGTTTTAGTCACACCAGAGAAAAGTTTTACTTTTATTCACCTTATCATTTTAAATAACTTTTAGCTATTCATAGAATGACTATTTAAATTAAATTAAATAAAATTAGAATAAAATTTACATTGACTAATATACTTAAGTGTTAATAAACTATGTACTTTAATAAGCACTTACTAAGTTAAATTTAATACTTTTGTAATTTTACATACAATTTAACTCTTTATAAAAACCAAACTTGAAAGATTTATTTATTGAATTAGTTACTTTTATATATTTGTCATATTATCAACCCCTTTTTTCATATTTCTAATAATATTAACTTCAAAAAAAAGTTTTTGCGTGTTAAATAATTTACATTCATTAAAAAATTTAGTAATTACTTAATTTAATAAAATTAATACCTGTTTGTATTATAGAAAGCTAGAACAAATTCTTTAACATAATTAATTCTCGAATACTTAAATAAAATATCTTATTAGTAACTAGTGTTTTACATGTTTGTCACTTAAAAAGCAAAAATGTCTGAGTTGTATCAAACCAGCCTAAGTTCATTAAAAGTTTAAAAAGCTAGTAAATCGTTTTAAATCAAGCTCAAGTACCTAGTAGAAATATCATCATCATTAAAAAGTACACAAAGTGTAAAAAAACAAGAAAAAACTACAATTAGTAAACTACACTACAGTCATAAAAACTATTCTGGGAATTCTAAGATTTATTTAAAGTGTTTGAAACAAAAGTTTCACACACATCTGAGTTTTCAAGCTTTTAAAATAGCCTGTTTGTGTAGCAACCCAGTTAAAACAAAGTTCACAACATAAAGAAATAACGAAACTTATTAACAGTAAACAAATTACATGCCAAAAAAATATAAGTTAGCTGGAATGGACAATTAACTTTCTTAAACATTTTTAACAAAAGTATAAAACTTAATTGAGTCATTAGCGAAGAGAAAAACCTCTTTTATTAAGCATTACAGCAGTTCTTTATCTGCAATAAGAATTTAAACATTTTAGTTGTAAAATAAAAGACGAGCAATAAAAAAAAAACGTTAGTTAGGAGTTATTGCGAGAAACGATAAAAAAACAAATCACCAAAGTCAGTTCCAACAAAGCACATTATTATCTTCAGTAACAACAGAATTATCAGAAAAAAGTTGTTAAGGCAAGTTATAAAGTAGCAAAATTTATTATTAATAATGAGATACCGTTTATAATTGAAAACTTTTTTAAAGAATTTTTGTTGGCAGTAATGAAAAACTTTTGTTTATTTCTTCAATGACAACAAAAAATCCTATTTAGGAAATGCATTAAGGTTATAAAGTCGCATAAATCAAATTATCATTTTAATCAATGTGTTAAGATGAGAGCACTGATAGAAAAACTATTGCTCATCTGAGAATTTTTATTAGAGATGTTTTTTAACTTTAACACTTTAGTATAATTTCTCGGTTTAGTTCAAACACGAAGCACAACAATCGGTGAAATTATACAAGTAAAGGTGCAATGCACCAAAAGTTTTTAGAAGTACAATTCCTTCTTTTATTTTTAGTATAAAGTTTAATTAAAGTTTAAAAAGTGTCTTATAAAGTATATCAATATTAAAAAACACTGTTAAGCTACTTTAGTATATTTTTTAATAAAGAAATGTTTATTTGCTAAATTTGTTGTGTCAAATCAAAATTTCACTACTTTACATGTAAAAATTTTTTGAAACTCCAGAATTTTTCAAAAGTTCTCAAATTCAAGTTTTTTCTTAAATTTTTAAGCATAAATTTTCAAGTTCAAAGCTTACATATATTATAACTGAAACTAACACTTTGGCTTGAGCAAAACTTACATCATAAGTTTAATTTGCCAATCTTTTAAGCAAAAAAGCCAGCCTGAATTAACAAAAACATTTCTGATATATTGTATACAAAAAACAATTCTAGCCAAAAACTTATAAAATGACTTAGTTGGCCTGAGATTTGAAGTCTTCAAATAGTGATAGTCTGAGTGTGTGTCAATGTTTATAAACCATCCCTAAGTCTAGTTTATATTAAATAGGTAGCTCCAAAAAACAGCAAATGTGTGTATTGATATGCAAAGCATAAAAGTTAACTTAGTTTGACAAAATCAATGTTTTAATAATGAAAATGTATACCTAACAAAAACTATATTAGTTTATGTCATATATATTGTTTTAATTGTTTCTGTACAAATTTAGATATTACATGTAAAAAAAACAAACTTAGAAAATTATGCGTAAACTAAACTTAAACTAACTAAAGTATTTTATAAAAAGTGGTTGAAAATATGAGCATTTTTTAAGTTGGTGTGCATAAAAATTAGTTCAAGTGCAAAGAAAACTTCTAAAAAATTAAAATGTGTCAAAACAAAACTTAAACAAACCTTTTTTTTCTTATTACTATGTTATTTTAAATGTTTTTACACTAAAACATAACATTTACAAATGAAAAATATAAAAAAGAAACTTAGGTATAAAAAATATTGGAAAGAACATCTAAGCTATAAAGAAATGACACTTTAGTTAATTACTGTGCATTACTTTTGTACAAAATGGAAAACATTTGCATTTAGTTTATTTGATAAGTACAATATAATTACAGATAATTACTTGCTGTTGTAAAATAGAAGTTATTATGAAACTTAAAAAAATATCCTGTTAGAATGCTTGTCTGTCTTTTTCACATTTTTAAATTAAAGTAGCAACTTCTTCTAATTATTTCTGAATGTTATACAGAGACTTAAAACCAAACTAAACAAATTAAATCGAATTAAAAAAAAAATTACTAGAAATAAAATTTTGCTCAGCGGGCCACTTTTACATGCTCGCGGGCCACAAAATTTTCTTTCGCGGGCCGCATTCCATTCAAAAAAATAACGTGCTCGCGGGCCGCAGATTTACCCTTCGCGGGCCGCAATTGGCCCGCGGGCCGCAGTTTGCCGACCCCTGTGCTAAACCCTGTGCTCGTCACACACTAGGTTTTAAATAAATGTAGCTATTTTAATGTGTTAGAATTTTTGTTAAGTATTTCTGTAGCTCAGTTCTACCCTTGGAAATTTGTCGCTTATTTGTTCTCTTCTAGATTAATAATTATTTTGACGACTTTAAACGAGTTATATAGATGTACATTTGTTTAACACCGAGCGTAATATTGTATTTTAGTTTGATTGATACTTTGAACAGATTGGTTATTGTTAATAATTAAATAATTACAAGGAATTTATTTTTCTGTTGGAACCTTGTTTATTGAAATAGTTACTAAAAGTAAACTTAAGTATTTTAAACACATTTATAAAAGTTATGATATTTTCTGGAATATTTTAAATTAAACTAAATTTTATTTTAGTACAGCAAATAAGAGTTCTATGTTATAAAAGAACGTTTTAAAAGTAAACTGTTATATATGTTTTTTTTTATTAATTTATTTATACTTTAACTTCTTCTGCCGCTTAATAACTAAATAAAACAATCTGTTTTGAAAACCAAATTTCTAATAAATGTAATACCAATAACAAATCTTAATATTTTTATTAAATCTACAACTACAACTAAATAACTTTTAATAAGAAAGGACGAGAGAAATATTTCATTAATCTTGATTTGTTTTATTTCATTAACAAAAGTAAATTAGTCTTTGGCATTGTTATTCGAATAATGTCTTTGTACCTATTCCAGAAACACATTTAAATTGAGCCAATGTAC
Organism: Thalia democratica; assembly: GCF_965202585.1. Lineage (NCBI taxonomy): Eukaryota > Metazoa > Chordata > Thaliacea > Salpida > Salpidae > Thalia > Thalia democratica. The sequence goes on from NC_139165.1 coordinate 93,618,967, forward strand.
TTTCTGGTGGTCTTATTGTAAACAAAAAAAAACCTGGTATATTTTTTTTTGGAAAGTTATATAATCTAAGTGTTAATAAAGTAAAAGTTTTTTTTTTAAGTTGTCAACTATTTTTTAAAGCATTTTAACTAGTGTATCATTTAATGAAGTTATTATTTTCCTGCAGTGACATTAGTCTGTAAAGCTAATTGAAAATTAAGTGTTATTTGACAGCTTTATACTAAAAGTACATACATTCATACTTTTTTAAAATTAAACCTAACACTCTTGGCAATTTCGTATTTAAAAATCAATGAAAAAATAGCAAAATAGAATATTAAAGTTATGTTATTAACTATATTTTTACAAACCTATGTTTTTATATTGTCATTAGTATGATCAATTTGGCTAATATTAACTGCAATTATATTGCATTTTAATATGCAAAAGTTTACTCTCCTTCGTGTATTTTTACGATAAACGTCATCCATAGTTGTCATCGTACAATTCTTTTTCAGGTTGAAGCATGTTGGTTCATAACAATTTATCATTTATTATTAACAAACTAAATCTGCAATAATAATTGTTTGTTGCTTTGTTCTTTTTAATTTAAGGAAACTATCACAATGTTGTTTAATGTTAATTTATCAAAATATACTATTAATTGCATTTTTAAGTTACATACAAAGTAACATTATCCAGGTAACATTACTATATTTAAATGGTTGTATTGTTTCAGTGGCCAAGAGCCTAAAGTACAAGTATAATAGATTATAAAACAAATACAATTTATATTTCTCCAGTCTACAGCATTTCTGGTAATACTTCTGAGACTTGCACCTAAAATTTTAGAATCATGATTATTTATAAGACAGTTAAGTCTTTTAGAAAAGGTTTGTTCAAAAAATTGGTTTTTGGCATAAATCCTTTTGCCTCCAGCATTTTAGTTAACTGTTTTTATGGCAGCGATGAATTTTTCTCATTGCTTAAACAGAAAGAAACTTTGTTGAATTCTGTTTGAACAAATTGCCTTATATTTAAGTCATATCAATAATAATGATAATACATAAAAGAATAAAACAGTTATAAGTAGTTAATTTTTTTAATTAAACTAACTATTTGAACAATACACAGTTTACAGGTGAGAATATAGTTAAAAAAATAATTAATACAAAGAACTTTACAATTTTCTCTACTTTATTTATAATACAAATATATTTAGTTTAGCATAAAGATAAAAGTTCATTATTATTTTTAAGTTGTGGCAGTTATTCAAGTAATTTTTTCTTAATCTTTAAAAGTTTCTGGGTGGTGACATTCTGGGTTGGCTGTTGAACCATGGACTTCGCAGGGCTTCACATGCCGTTATCCTTTTTTCCGGGTCATATGTTAACAATCTGCAAACTATTGCTAACTAAGAAAAAAATATAACATGTTCGTTGAAAAAGTTACAAAAAAAACTAAAAATAACATACTGTTTAAAGTTATTATTTTTTCTAATAATAATTAACTAGTATCATACATCCAACTCAAAAAACTATAATATCAATATTTACATAAAGTATATGGTCTTAGATCAAATTAAATTAACCAAATATTTTCAAAACTTATTTTGTGCAGTTAGATTTTTATACTCTTTGTAAAGTAGCACAATAAAATAAATAAAAACGTTTGTATTACTTGCAAACTTACTTTCGCTGAACTGATAACTCTGACAAAGACAACTCTATATTAAAATATAAGTAAAAATTTATACGATAATATAATTAAATTTGATGTATTTTAAACGAAATAACTGTTTCTATTACATATTTTAAAACTAATATCACAAACTATTTATACGTTTCCTTTTCAAATTTTCCAACGCGTTTACTAGATGAAATTTTTTGCTTTACTTTTGAAATTGATTAAAATGGTGTGGATGAAAATGTGCTTAGAAAATTTCAAAAACTTGTAACATAATAGTTTTACAAAATGTAACCAAAAATAAAACGAAAGCAGAGTTTTGATGATAAAAGTACAAAACTTAAAATATCGTAAAAATAAGATACGTTTTATCAAACTTAAATATAGATAAAATATTAGTTTAGCATTGATTAAGTAAGGATCTAAAAAAGATTTTTGAATGTATTCATAATAAGTAAACAATAATCCACAGGATTAGTGACTCTAGTCAAAAATATCTTAATCTAAGTATTTTATGTATCTAAGTTTTCGTTTTAACTAGAGATTTATCCGTTAATAAGTATTACAAATTTTTATCGACTAAAAAAACTAAATTATAACTGTTTAAAAGTAAATTTTTAGAATTATTGGTTTAATAATCTTCAACCTCAGTTTTGAAATTAATTCCTACATAGATTGTATGCTCATTTCAATTTTTTTCATTTTTTTTATTTTCATTTTAAAAAGTGTCTTAAATTAAAATATTTACAAAATTTAAACTCATAAAGTGTATTAGAAAAAAAGTTTATTTTTTCTTCATATATACTTTTTTAAGTCATTTAGTTGGCTAGCACTAAAAAAAAAAGAAACAATAGTTTTTATTTGTTAGGAAAAGTACAGTCCAACAGCCTTTGACTACAATCGTTTTAATTATTTCAAGTTACACTTACAAAGTTTTCTAGCTTTTAACAACAGCTTTTAAAGATTTGATGATATTTGATTGAGATCTAAGAAAATAAAACTAGCCTGAGTTAATCAAAATCATAAAACATGCTTAAGTCAAATTGAGGTTTCAAATTAATAGTATAGAAATTAAAATTATCTTAACTTGACATAATTTTCAAACTAAGCTGATGCGAATCTTATAAAGCTTTTGAATAAGATAAAAGCAAGTTACGAATAACTTATAAACATACTATGTTCAGAACTGTCTTATTTGTCTCAGTTATGCTCAAAATATTTCTAAAAATTTAGACCCAAATTCGTTTTACTCGTAAACTTATTTTTCTAAACTTTACACAGCCAAAATAAAATTTCTAATAACCTAATGATATATTTACTTACGAGCTTCTAAAAGTAATGAAAACCTTTTATACTGAACACTGGATAGATACATACTTAATTCTTATCATTACAATAAGCTGTAGTTAAAACAATTTCTTTATGAGCTAGACCAATTAAAATTGCTATCATTTAAAACAAACTACTCTTAGTAGCAAAATTAATTGTAATTTAGACTAAAGTTAAAATTTAAGTTTTGGTAGTTTATATCTTTGTCTTTTGACTAGTTTCAAAAGAGTGTTTTCGTTAGAGTTGTCATCGTTAGAGTTTTCGTTCATATCTTCTTTTTTCTGTATTTGAAAAGTTCAGTTTACTTTAAAGGTCAAAGTATAATACATTTTTATACAGAAGGTACTTAACTGGTGTTCATTCTTTAAAAATGATGCAAAATTAACTTTGAATTTAAAGAAACTTTTTTTAACATCAAAAAATATAGAACAAATAAATATTGCGTTGGATAAATGACAAAAGCAATATAGTGCTTTTGTTCTTATTTAAAATGTGAATTTTTTTTATTATTTACTTATTATTTAAAAAAATAAACATTGTTTAAAAGTAATTTGAAATACTAATACAAAAATTAGCTAAATTATACAATAAGACCACACGTCAGACATAAACACATAAAAAATATTTTAAATGTTTTTTTTTTATTTTAACTAACCAGTTTATGACAGTGAATTCATTTTTATTTCAAGTATTTTACATATAGTTATTGTTAAAGTTTTATGAAAAATTAATTAATGGTAATGCTATTTAAAAGCTTACCATATATTGAAAATAATTTAAAAAATACTTACCTTTCTATTAAAATAACGGAATACAGGTCAAATCTAACGTCTTTTTCTAATTTATTTTTCAGGTTATCTGGCTTGCCTTTTGGTAAATAACATTTTTTTACAACTGGAAGACTTTCATAACCTTTCCAAATTTTTTCTGTTGGGGATCCAAGGGTCTGTCACAATAAAAAGTATTTAATTTAAAAATAACTAGCAACTTATGTTTTGTTTTATAATACGATAGCCAAAATGAAGTGCATAAAGTAATTTAACAACATTATGAAATATTGATAAACATTGGTTTTATTTAAAAACATTTATTTGGTTTTAGATGGTGAAAAACAAGTTGAGCAAGTTTCTAACATTTAAATTTTTAATAGTACTATAAAAGTACAGGGTGACACAAAACATTTTTATAAGTAAAATTTAAATATCTTCTGAATTTCCTTCTATATTAAGAAAATGCTGTTTTTTTTACATTTAAAAAAAGTAAATATATACTATGAAAAGTGCTGGATTTACTAGAGCTCAAAAGTTTTCTCTAGTTGAACTCCTTAAAATCGCAAGCACATTTGCGTTTGCGAATAAAGTTAACCACCATAATTTTATCATCATGAGCGTTATTATCGGTTGGCATCTTTATAATTATAGTTGTGAGCTGTCCCATCGGTTTTGAGCTTGTTGAATAATCTCTTTGACTAGGAAATTCAAGTCATCTGAATTTCTTTTAGAAAAGTAATTTGGTTTTGAACACAGACTTCCACAGAAATTTAGATTCTACTATAAAAACCTTTTGCTTTGTAGTTCCTGGTATCTCCAACATCAAGTTTATAGTTTTTTTATAACATTAATATTTTTACATAAATCTGAAATTGTAAAGTGGTTAGTTATTTATAAACTTTCCTAAGATAATTTTTATTTGTGTCACCCTGTATGTTAATTTATGCTAGTAATAAAAAAAAATACTTGATTTTTAAGGTAAATAGTTGTTTCCAAATTTTATCCACCATTATTTATATAAAGTCACGTTTGACACTTGTTACAAATTTATCTAATTAAAAAATACAATAAACAATATTTCTAAAATAAAATTACAAAAAGTCTTATTAAAAACGCTTTTTTTACAATTTAAAACAATGCTAACCTCATATATTGTCTTGATCATGTTTATTTCGGATCTTTCTTTGAAGAGAACTTTGTTCGTCATCAGTTCAAATAAGATGCAACCGACACTCCACATGTCAATTGCTTTCGAGTATGTTTTCTGTCCGAGTAGCACTTCAATGGCGCGGTAGTACAGAGTGCATACAACAGGGGTGTACTTCAATGAGGTGTCAAACTCCCGTGCCGATCCAAAGTCAGCTGAAATAAAACAGTTTATCATTAACAGAAATCATTAAAGTTTATAAATAAACTTAATACCTTATAAAGTCACTTTATTTTAAAAACAATGAACAAATTTTAAGTATAAAATAAATCAAGATTAAAATAAACTGATAATATATAAGACTGTTAAGTACATAACAATAAGGAATTTTATTAAAATAATAACCAAAAGTTCTAACCTATTTTAAGCACTCCTTCTTTGTTTAGAAGGAGATTAGAAGGTTTGAGGTCTCTATGGAAGATATTATTTGCGTGTAAATGATTCAGTCCGTTTAACAGCTGACTGCAAAGACTCTTGACTTCTCCAATAGAAAATTCTGTTTTACTCAAAAGTGAAAACAGGTCATTTTCTACGTACTCCATGACCAAGTATACTTTGTCAACATCTGTACCAACTACTACTTCCTGTACATAAATAACAAAATTAAATACTGGAAAATATTAATTTTTTTAGTAACTTAAGCACAAAAGCAGAAACCAAGTTAATACTTAAATAAGTGATGAAATGTAATCAGGGAATTCCACTTAATCAGTTAGGTAAGTAATATATATATACATTACTACGAATACTAATTAGCTTAAAAAGCTTTAAAAAATTAACCTTTAGTCTAACGATGTTTTTGTGGTTAGTTTTGCAGAGCGTGGCAATCTCTCTGTTGTCTTTGAACGAGAAGTTCTTTTTCTTTCCGTCGATCTTCAACTTCTTGATTGCAAAGTTTCTGCCCGCACTGTCATGGGCTCGATACACGACACCGAAGGTTCCCTCACCCAACTTGCCCTGACATTTGAAGATGTTGACGTTTCGGCAACTTTTCCAGTCAACCGGAACGACACTTCCTACTTCCCATTCTGTTTTAAATGATATATGCTAATTATTGTCAAATAAAATATGTTTCAAAAGATTGTATTTAACACTTTAAAATATTTAAAAACTTTATATACTCAGGAAATCATTTAATTATAAGTTAAATTAATATTATTGTTATGAATTAAGTATAATAAATTTAAATCTTATTTACCTTTTTCACTTTCTGAATTTTCACTATCCATGCGTTCAACAGAATGTTTGATGCTGCCAGATGAAGAAGATGAGTTTGTTGAAATTGTTCCGTTGGAACTCAAATGTTTAACTTCGTTTTCATCCTCCGAAGGTGTGTCCCATTTTGATTTTACTGAAAAATGCGCTTAAGTAAGCAAAATGTTATATCAGTATATTTACAAATATTTCTACCAAATTAAGTTATAATCTTTTCAAATATTATAATAAGCAAAATAAAATAAAATATGTAAATATGTAAAAATTAATTGAAACTACTTTATTAATGATTTAAAAATGATAATACATTTTGAGTTATAAAAAATCTAGTAAAATAAAGTAAAAGTAGAAACAAATGATACTATCAAAACATTTGAAAACTAACCTTTTTTTGGTTTATCCTTAAAAATAGGAGGAGATTGTTCGAATTCAATTGCATAAACATCAGTTTTATTTGTTCCTTTGTTTTTGTTTGAAATAGTTTCGTTAGTTTCAAAGGAACACCTTCTAGTTTGATTTGAATCCTTAGACAGTGTACTTCTTTTTATCAAAGGAGATTCGCTTCTTTTAATTAATGGAGACTCTTCTCTGTCTGATCTTTTGTCATGTTTGCGACTTTTGTGTTTCCTTGAACGCTTTTTAGATTGTGATCTGGATCTTGAACGTTTTCTGTTTTTTCTCTTGTGCTCTCGAGAACGTTTATGGTGTTTTTTATGTTTTTTGCGCTTTTTATTCATCTTTAATAACTCTTGAAAGTCAGCTTCGTCTGAGTTATCTTCAGAACGATCTTCATAATGATCTCTATGGCGATCCTGATAGCGACTGTCATAACGGTCTCCATGACGACTCTGATAATAGTCTTCATGATGATTTTCATAACGAATATCAAAACGGTACTCATTTGTATTGGGCATTTTGTATCTTTCGTATCAAAATAATACTTTTTAACTTAATTAATTTTCTGTAAAGTAGAAAGAAATTTAGTTCCGTACAAACTTTAAATATTAAATAGTACAATATAGCATACCAAAAATTATTATTTTAAATTTTAGTTGATAGTTTTTTATTATATATTCTATAATGACTTATTAAAAAATGCATATATCAGCAAAAACTAGTATTTAACCAACCACAAGTTCAATTAAATAGGCTTAAATAAAACACATAGTTAGAAAACAATTGTTTTTTTATACCACAGTTGCCACTCTTTGTGTCAAAAAATACTCATTTGAGTGACCTTAAACTGTCCTGAGTCATCGTGAGCTTTTTTTCATAAAAAAAAAAGCTAATTCGCCTCAGACGCATAAAATTAAAAAAACAACAAACTCTTTTTATTAATCTACTACAAATAAGTCTTTAATTCCTAATGTAAAAGTAAGACAAGACTAGTCTATACTCATTTTTTTTTTTGCTGAAAAGAAGTATTTATAAGTTATTACATAAAGCTTTATCTATGCACTAAGGACGTAAAAGTTTAACTAAACTATTGAAGTAACTAATATTATATAGTATATTTAATCTTATTACTTCATAGTTAAACTTATATATATCTAAAATGTATATGTTAGTGTAAACTCAAATTAAAAAAAATAATTTCAGTTTTAAAAGATTTAGGAAATAGCTACAATGATAATTAAAATTTTAATTTTGTTTTAAGTATTTTTTTGTAATTAAATATCTTGAGTTATTTGAGTAGTGTAAGTTTTATTGAGGCTATGAAATTTTTCAAAGTTAATTTTAATTTTTGATGAATAGAAAAGATACGAGATCTGGTAGTACTTAATCATTATCAAAGTAAATTGCAGTATTAATTTTTAGTAAAATGTTTAAAATGAAGTTGGTACCTTACTATAGTAAGGTGGATGGATAAAGTATGGATGAATAAAAATTAGTTTGAGGTACATTGACGGAAAACCTAATCTGAGTTTATAAGAATAAAAATAACAATTACAATAAAATACTGATCATTAAGCTAAAAAACTTAGTATACCAAAACTTTAACAAAGTGGTTTAAGACAAACTCAATTGTTTAAAACAAATACGAAAAACTATTCTGAGATAAAAAATACCAAATTAGCTAAACTGATTTACATTTGTATCCTGAGTAGGTAGCATTCCTGTAGCTAAAAACTTATTAAAATACCAACTAAAATTACATAAAATATATTTTTTTTATTACAGTAGTTTTTTCTCAAACAAAATCCTACTGTAGTAAAAATTTCTATTTCAAAATATACATTTAAAATTAAATATAGCTGACTGATTCTATTATTTAGATGTTATTGCTTCAACTGTTAAAGTATAAATGAACTGATTACAATGAACAGTCATTAATAATTATAAAAACACAGAAGCATTAAAAGCCATTTTTACCAATTTACTTTATAACCAGGGACAACACTTTTCGAATGATAAAATATTGAAAAGTTTTTGAAAAAAACTATAACAACTCATATCAGTAAAAAATTGTTTAAACACTTAACAATGCAAAAGGATAAGCTATTAAAATCCTTAAAACATTATAAACACAAAGTAAATCAAATAAAGTGTTCAATGTTTAATGAAACTGTAACTTTTTTAAAACAAACTATATTAATCACCGTTATATTAAAACAAAGATGTTGATATTACAACAAGAAAATTAAACTTAGCAGACTTTATTTCTTTTTGATAAGTGTAAAAAACTTGACATTCTTAAAATTAAGAAGTGCACGTTTATTTATTATTTTAAATAAAAAAAAAAGTTATGCAACAAGCAGGTTTGTTAAAAACTAAGATTTGCTATTCCAACTAAAGGCTGAATACTTTATAAACGTTTGTTACAATTTGAAATGTCATGCTCCAGTAATTTTTGTTAATAAATGTAAATCCAAATGAAAAACCTGATATCAAATAATTAATATTAATTAGTTTACTAATTAATCAGAACTTAGCATATTGTTAAAAGGGTAATTTTTGTTTGTTTCTGACTTTTATTCAGGTAAAATTGTTTAAAACACTTTTCAATATAAGTTTTAGGGGATAAGAAAAAATCTCAGGCTGAACTCACAATATTTTCTTTAATCAAGATGTACATAATAAAAGTATACAATCAAAAGTATAAATTGACTAAGACTAGATGGTTTAAACTTGTATTAATTACACAAAATTTCTACCCAGATTTGTCAAAATGCTAAAAACTCTTATTCTAATTGAGCAATAAAGCGTATCAAGTTTTGCTTGTTTTAAGTTCACAACTTTACGCTTGAGTAGATAAAAAATCAGGTTTTTATAAATATAAATCACGAGCTTGAACTTAGCTTGATATCGCTTTTTATAAATTTTATAAAAAGTCCAAACTTAAGACCAAATTATTTCCTTATCTTAATAGATAATTAAAAACTTTTTTTTATAGAGAACAGTCCTTTGTTTTTAATAAAAAAAATCCATTGAATTGTAGTTAGACTTTTTGAGTGGGGCCCATTTAGAAATTTTGTGTTTTTTTCTATTTTTTTATTCATACAACCTTTTCTCTAAAAATAGTATTTTTTTTCATTTATTTTTTAAAAATACTAATTAAAATGAGTTTGATAATGTTGTAAACTTTTTATTCTTAATTTTGCTTTTAATTATTTTTGTTATACCATAAGCCTGAATAAACTTTTCAGAAAAGTTCCAATTTTACACGACTTTTGTTTTTCAGATATACAACTTTTTATCCAAAAAAAAATACTTTTTATTAAATTTAATTTATAACAGATTTGTATAGTTAGATTTTATGATGTTGTGATATTCTTTCCTAGATTATTATTGCTTTTAAAATATATGAACCACACAAGTTTTACCTCAACTCTAAGCAACGCTAGTTGAGGGATTTTTTTGCTCAAGTGCTAAGAGTTTAGGTAAAATTTGTATTGGTCATATATTTTAAAAGCAATAATATACTGGAATAAATATCACAACATCATAAAACATAATTATACAAATCTGTTATAAATAAGATTTATTAAAAAACATTTTATTTTTGCATAAAAGGTTGTATATCTGAAAAACGAAAGTCGTGCGAAATTGGAATTTTTCCGAAAAGTTTATTCAGGCTTATGGTATAACAAAAAAAAAATGAAAAAAAAAGTTTACAACATCATTAAATCCGTTTTCTTAAGTATGTTTAAAATAAAATTTAATAAAATAAGTTATTTTTGAGAAAAGGTTGTAAAAACAAAAAAACAGAAAAAAACACAAAATTTTTAAATTGGCCTCACTCAAAAAGTCAATCCCCAATTTAATGGATTTTTTTTAAATTAAAGACAAAAGACCAGTCTCTAGAAAAAATTTCTTTTTTAATTTAGTTATTAAGATAAGGAAAACAATTGGGTCTTAAGTTTGGACTTTTTATAAAGTTCTTATACAAACGCTCTCAAGCTAAGCTCACCCTCGTAACTTTATAAAGAACAATTACAAAAAATATTTGATTTCAGGAACTTTAAAAAGAGTATTTTTATTTCATAGACTAGTATATATAAAAACACTTTGATATAAAGCGGTCAGTTGGAATAGTTCAGCTGGTTTGAGTAGTAGTATAAATTGATTTTAAATAGTTTTACTTAATTTGATTGTTATTTTTCTATTGTAGATTTGTATACGAGCGTGAACTTCAAACTTCAGTAACTTTTTAAGTAAAACTATTTAAAAGCAATTTATAATACTCAAACCAGCTGAACTATTCAAACTGACCGCTTTATTTCAAAATTCTTTATATATACTGGTCTATGAAATAAAAATACTCTTTTTAAAGTAACAGAAATCAAATATTTTTTGTAATAGTATATAAAATTTTCTATATTTTGAAATAAAGGGTAAACCCTTTTGTAGGCACAATTTTTAGCACGAGTAACATAAACTGATCCAAGTTAATTAAAAGTTGTATACGGCAAGTTTGTTAAAAAATCATAAAAAAAATTAAATATAATTAGCAAATTTATTAAAGTCTGTAACTGTTTATAAATTTCTGAGTATTACTTAGATCACGGCTTTAAACAATATCTATTCTAATACCTGTACTAGTCAGTGATATTTTAAATAATAGTTTGAAAGCTTTAAAATTACCAAAACTAGTTGAAATAAAATCATCTTAAATTATATTATTATATTTCCTAATATCAGTCTTTATGCAAAAATTAAACTGTAATTATAGGGTTGTTTTGTATATGGATCAACAATTAGTACTACATATAACTAATTGTAAGATCTCTTATTAGGTACTACAGCTGATTGTAAGCTATTAAAATTAGTACTTTAACTGATGTTAAGTACTTTACTATAGTTATAATCTATTAAACGACAAAACAAAACAATCAAAATATTTGGTCCTAGGATCTGGCGCGCAAAAGAACTTTTCGGTTATCAAGCCGCACACCACGGATATCTTTCAATGTATTGCACAGGAATTTGAATTAGTATTACAGCTAATCTTAAGTACTTAAGTTGTTAGTACAACCAAAGACCGAAAGTTTTATTAAACATTTTAAATTAAGTACCTCTAAGTACCTAAAATTTTCTAGCAGAAATTAAAAAAATATTAATCCAAGGCTCTACAAAAAAATAAAACTTTAACTAACTTTAGTTTTAAAAAATTGTCAAAAAAATCTGAGTAGATCAGCACATCTCAAAAAATATTAACATAAGTTAAAAAAGGGAAAAAATTTGAAATTAAATTATGGTTATACAAATCAAAACTAAAGGGATGTAGTTTCAAGGAATACTTTTGTTTTTTTTTATACCATTATTAGATGTAGCGGGATAAAACAATCAAAATAACAAGCTTAAAATAAAGTAGGTTAAATTAAAAAAAATAAGCTTTTATCATTTTCCCAATTTTTACCGGCTCTTCTGGACACAATGAAGATCTTTCAAAGTTGCTTGTCTATTCAGGGTTGCCATTCTTTAAGTGAAAAATTTTCCCTGAGTGACAAGAAACTTCACTGAGTAACCTTAAACTTCCCTGAGTTTTTTTTCAAATCCTAAAAAAAAATATTTTTTTTTTAAATTACTATGTTAATTTCAAGAATATGGAAGAACTCGCCGCAAGGCTCAAAAATTTCTAAATAAGCACTTAAAAATGAAAAAAAAAACTTTTTTGAACAAAATATTGAAACTGGGTTAACTAAATCTCATTCTAGATCTAGTAAAATATTTCCCTGAGATTTTTGAAAAACCTTAAAACTTTCCTGAAATTTTTAGAAAAAAACAAAAACTACCCTGAGTTTCCTTGAGTTAAAAAAAGAGAATCAAAATCACTTGAGTTCCCTGAAATTTTCTACAACTTGAAAATTCCCTGAGTTTTTCTGAGTTCCCTGAGTGTGGGGCAACCCTGTTTATTACTATGTTGAAACATACAGACAATTAAAATAATTTTTATTACATAATTAACCTACTTCTTACATTATTCATATTTAGTTCGAAAGTGTTAGATTTATCTAAATGATTGAGTAGTAAAAGTATCTAGACTAGTAAATAAAACAATTAGTGAACAATTTTTTTTAAATATTCATTTATATTGACCTAAACAGATTAAAACACAGTAATATACCACAAAAAAGAGTAGAAATATAAATAAATGCTTTTTTCTGCTTAGCAGAGCAATTGATTATGTGAGATGAATCAAGCTAGATAATTAAGGATTACCAATTTAAACATGAAAATTATTTTAAGTCCTGTTGTTCTAATAATAAAAAGTGTTAACTTTTGCATCTTTATTTTTTTTTCTTCATAATACTCAAATATATTAAATAATGAATGGTGTGTACCTTAAAGACCAAACCTTCTTTCTCCACACTACGTTTATGTTATATATTTGTATTCATCTAAGCTTTTCTTCATTTATATATAACCTCCTAAGGTTAAGATTAGTTTTTTAATTTTATATAGTATATTTAGAAGTTTTAAAACAAAGCTCTAAAATTTAATCTGATTGTAAAAATAGATGAAGGTATTTATTGGGTTGACCATATCAAACCTCAATTATTTACCAAAATTTATCATTCTATCCCTTAACCCGTACCTTTTTCTTCATTAGTCTGGGCTGAGTTGGAACTAAGGGTGATAATGAACAAGGTTGCCACTCGTTTTTTCGAAAAAATTTTCCGGGTTTTTAAAAATCCACATTTTTATGTCTATTTTTTGTTTAAAGTTAATTTCTATATAAGAAACTGTGTTAAATAGTATAAAACTTTGAAAATATACTGTTAAGTTACTTAAGATATGCTGTTTGTCAAAAAATGTTTTGATGATTACAAAAAAATGTTATTTATATGATAGATTTGTTGTGACAAATCAAAATTTTACTACTGAAAATGATAAAATTATTAAAAATTCCAGGTTTTTTAATCAAAATTCCAGGTTCTTCCAGGTATTTTTTTTTCAAAATTTCTCAAATTCCAGGTTTCCAGGTAAATTGGCAACCCTGTAATGAAACAAGGTCTCTCTTAAGTTATAAAGCCACAGGGGGCTATGAGGTCATAACTTGAAACTTACACTAGATATTCCGGAGTTGTTGATGAAGAGCAAAAAAAAAGGTCTTGTGTGCTTTTAATGGTAGTTTTTTAAGTAATCTTGTTGAAGGTGGTAATAGCTTTTATAATTTCTGTAAAGGAGGAGATTTGAAAAAAAAATTGGGAAACCCTGCATTAAACTCTAAGTAAAGTTTATCTTACTGGCTATTATAAAATACTAAATGTCACTACAAAAAAAAACTAAAATAAAATATTTCTATTATTACCAAAATTATCAGTATAAAAATTTAACTTAATGAAAAAGTTAAGCAAACGTTGGTTTTACATAGTAGTAATTTCTAGGTTGCCATTTTTTTTTGAGAAATTTCTTTCAGGTTTTTAAAAGTACACGTTTTTGGGTATATTTTAGTTTAAAGCCAAGTTTAAGGTTTAAAGCTGAGCTAAATAGTATAACAACATTGAAAAGAAACTGTAACATTGTTGCCACAGATCAAGCTGAAAAAAATTTCCAGACTTTTCTTGACTTTTTCCTGACTTATAACTAAAATTTTCCTGACTTTTTTGAATTAAACTCTTAAATTAAACTTTTTCTTAAATACATAATCAAACACTTGAAACTATATAAATCTTCCAATCCTATTTTTATACAGGTTAAAACAACAGTTTTTTTGATGAATTCAATCATCTAACTTTCATTACATCACTTAAACCATCTGTGTATGATTGATGTATTTGCAATAAACAGCTCTATTAGCAAAATACTTATACTTTCTTACATGATACAGTTCTAGTTTGTATGCGTACATATAATCTTTAACTCTTCTTCTGGATGTAGTAGTTTCTCATTTCATACTGTTTTCAAGCAGAGCCTTGTTAATACTCAATCTACTTCGACCTCAGCCTGGTCATTGTGCAACACAAATAATGGTTGCAGCAACTTTCCGAGAGAAAATTTGGCAGGAAATTTAAATGTTTCAAAATAGAACTGGTCTAAACAATTTTCCTTTTGCTTGAAGCTCTTGAAGTTTAATGCATTCAATAGACAATTTACCAAAGTTCTATATTGTTTAATGCTACTACCACCTTCAGAGTTGGAGCACACTTTTTACTATGTTAAGGAGTGCACAATGTTAGAAAAACGCTTAACAACAATTATGACTACCTAATTTTTCAAGGCTATGCGGATTTAGGCATGACATATTTTTTACAAATGTACTTCCAATAGCCATTCTGCTCTGAATATTTTCAACCGCTTCACAAATAATGTATATTTTTTTGTTGAAATTTAAGACCTTTTGTTCTTCAACTAAGTCTTTTTTCCTCAAATTTGCAAGCAAATTGGTTGCAGCACAACCAAGATCAAGGGCAGGTTTTAGGGAAGCTTGATCATTAAATTCAACCTTGAATAACTGGTTAAGCTGAGGTTTGTTACTATTACGTATTTTATAATGATGCACAGCAGTTTAATTACCATGAACTAAATGTTCTCATGCATAAAGACAACAACAGGCTGGGTACTCTGGTACAATGTCAAAAAAGGCTGCATTAGAGATATCACATAACTAAAGAAATACAAGAAAATTTTGTATATATATCACAGTTTCACTATGGGAGTGTTCTTGCCATAAATCATCAATACTAAAGAACATAAAAAAACTGCTTGTTTAAGTAGGGTAGTTGTTCAATATGTTGATAGAAAAATTTTGCAGTTTTATAATAGGATATTTTATTAATCTATACCAGATGAAGACATTGAAAAATAAATATTTTTGTAAACTTCTAAGAAAATTTTGCAATTTTAGTCTGATTTTAAAGGATTTTTAATTTTTTTTTTCTATTTGAGGGTTTTGGAAATAAGGATTTTTGTAAACTAATCTGACAAAATATGATCTTTTTTTTTTAATTTAGTCAAATTTCCTGACTATTCCTGACTTTTTTTTTAAAATCCCTATTTTTTCTTTACTTTTGTTATTTTTTTAGTTTTTACTGACTTTTCCTGATTTCCTGACTTTTCCTGACCGTGTGGCAACCCTGCTGTAAAGCTACTTCAAATGTGTTTTTTGTAAATGAAAAAAATTATGATGATAATTTTATTTAATTTTTATGGTAGAATTTTCGTGTCTAACTAAAACTTTACTACTAGAATGTAAAAATTGTTAAAAACTTTAGATTTTCAAGGCTTTTAGTGATTTTTGTTCAAAATTTCAGGTTTTATTTAAAATTTTTAAGATTCAAAGTTTTCTATGACTCCATGTTTTTTAGCAACATTGAGTACCTGAGAAATTTTTATAAGATGAAATGACATTACCAGTGCCCTGTGACAAAATACTTTGTAAAAATAATATATGATAATATGGAAACAGTGTACAGGAAACTGATCTAAAAACCATTTGTTAATAAAAATATGTTAATAACATAATATGTACATTGTTAAATAATTTTGGGAATCCAATATTTAAGCATAGTCAAAACATACTATTATAAATTAAGAATATTTTTATTGTTACTGAGGTTTTGCCTTAATTAAAAGTTAAATAAAACAAAACACTACAAAGTAATTTAAACAACAAACAAAAATATAAAATAAATAAAATAACTATTCAACAGTCAAACTACAACTAAAACTTGTTTTAACACCAAGGTAATGCTATGGTTCTGGTAGACAAATATAATTATAACTTTAATATATTACCGTATATGAAACTTACTAAGGGTTTGATACAAGGATAAAATATTTAATAAAGCAATAAATAAAAAAACATTTTTGGTCGATATTTTTTTAGAAAAAGACTTTCAAGAGTTAATTAAAGAAAGCCAATAAAAAGCTTAAAAATTTTATGATTAAAAATAATATGTTTAATAGCTAATACTATTGAACTAATAATTTAATCAAAAATACTGTAAATTATTTAATTTTTGTACAGAAAAGATAGTAAGTTATCTTTTGATATAATAAATCTGGAAAAACAGTAATAATTGTTTTATAAAACCTTTGATAAAACGCAATAGAAAAGCTAAACATTTGTTTTAAAATAGGTTTTATGAGTTAGTAATAATATAATTTAACTTTATAACACTTACTTTGATAAGTACCGACTAAAAAAACAGGTTAAAATAAAAATGCTATTAAAAATCTTTTTCATTTTTTTCTTAAGCTGGTTTACCTTTTAATTAAAAAAAAACAGACTAGCCTAATCATCAGGATTAAAACTAAAAACATGAATAATATATATTCTGTAAAAGTTTTGAAACACTGTTATTTGCACAAGTATTAAAATGTTAGCTTATTAATAGATTTATAAAAAAATTATCGAGTGATTTAGTTTTAATAGATGTTTTTAAATGTCTTAGTAAGCTTGTTTAAAAGAACTTATTTTAAGACTTGTGTTTTGTTAATCGAAAATAGAATAATTAGAAAGTTTATAATTTATAAAATTTAATTAAAAATAATTTTATCACTAAGAATTTAGCTTAAAAGGTATATGGTTCTAAAAGAGACGCTTGTAAAATTATATAAAACTTTAAACTATTCTATTTCGCTCAAACTGTTTTTATAGGCCTAAAATTTTCTTTTTTAAATTCCATTTGGAAAGCTAATTTAATTTATTAGAACACAATAATAAACTAACTTATTTAAAAAAATGTTTTTTGTTTAAATTTATTGAGGTTGATAGTAAATTATGGTGAAGAGAGTTTTGATTTAATAATCATTAAGTAATAAATAGTATCAGTGTTTTAAAGGTAAAGAGGCTTGTCTCAAAGCTGTACGGCAGAATTGACAGACATCCACAAATAAAGAGTTCTGAATACTAAATAAAAGTTTTTTGATAATTAAAGTTGTAATACTCGATCAAAAATGTAAAAACTTTCTCATAGAAATTAGGAAATAATTCCGATATGTAAGGTACATAGTTCTACAAAGATGCGCACTTTTGCGTTGGTTTGTACATACATATGCGTACTTTGAGCCTTGTTAATGACTCTACTAAATTTACTTATTGTAGTTTAAATAATGTTTAACCTAGTTTATACATAATATTATTGCAACGAAAAGTAGTAGGTAATATTGATGCGTTTAAATCTAATGTTATTTTATGATAAGTCTTTTATAAACATGTCTGCTCCGAATTTTATAGTTTATTATAAAAAAACAAAACATTTTTAAAAATAATGTATTGAAACAATAAGTACAGTAAAACATTTACTTACGAAAGTATAATTTTGCAAGCATATACATTTAGTAGATTTTTATTATCAATCTAATAATAAGTTTAGCACTTAACCAATATTTTTTTTATTAAAATTTATTATGCTTTTACAGTTTTTTGCAATATATTTTATAAACGAAATTTGTGGATGACTGATGTTATACTGTAAATAAATTGTTTAAATACAAAAAGGTGCTTATAAATCACTCGATCTTTAATTTTCTAGTTTTTTGGAAGTTTATGTTACAGAAATACCACAAAAAACCCTGAGCAAGTTGTTTAATGATTCTTCAAAAAGGCTATCTTTGTTTTCTGAAAATATTTTAAATGACTTCTGGCTATCAGACTAGTTTCTTTATATTTTAGGCAGATGAATGCTTGAAACACTAGTTTTGAAATTAAAACTTTATTTAGTTATTTAGAATACGCTTTTAGTTAAGGTGTTTAAAGTAAAATTAAAACATCTAGTTATGAACTTGACTTTCAAACTATCTAATATATGTTTTATTATGGATTTGCGTTTCATATTTAAAATAGTATTATGTTTTATTTGGGAACGGGCCAAAATTGCACGAAGACGTAAATGCACGAGGTACTATATTGCACGAGGTTACTGAGGTAATACTTGTATTTATTTTGTTGTATAAAAGACAATAGATTTATACCACCGTTTCGTATATGAGATTTATTATCCCATATATTCCTCAGTAAAGCTTAAGTTTATTAAAAACGTTTAACAAATATAGAATTTAAAAACTTTATAAGTATTACTTCTCGTTCACCAGGTCCTTAGACCAAACTTTTTGAGGTTTTTTTTTATCGTTTATAAAACAAACATTAATATTGTATTGACAATTATTTTATAAGCTCCTTATCTCTTTAGTGAAAAAAAAAACATTTAAAGTTGTTTATAACCTCTTGTAACCAAACGTTAAAAAAATAGTATTTAAAAAAGTTTACTTTAATAATTTAAACTTATTGTGCACAATATCAACTTGAAAAGATTTTTGTGTTTTTGTTCACACGCTTTAAACAATTTTGTACAGCATTAAAAGAAATAGTTAATGTGGGTAGCTGTTAAATTTGCACGAGCGTACAAAAATGCATCAGGGGAGAAAATTGCACGAAGATAAAGTTGCACGTAGACACTTTTGCAAGAGTAGACAATTTTGCAAGGAGACATTTTTGCACGGGTTAATTTTTTTTTTGTTTATTAATTTATTTTTTCTCTTTTATTTTTATTTAGTTTTTTTTATTTACTATTACTTTTACCCCTAGCCCTTATCCTCGGTTGGTAACTTATTTCTTTTAACTATTTTTTTTTTTGCTTTATTTTTTTTACTTTAACTGTTACCCCTTACCCTTACCCTCGGTCAGTAGATTTTTTTTTCTTATTACTGTTTTGATAGTTTATCTTTTAATTTTTTTTTGTTTATATATTTTTTTTTTCTGTTTTTTTACTCTCTTGCAAAAATGTCCCTCCGTGCAAAATTTTAAGTCGTGCAAAATTGACATGTGTTGCAATTTTGTCTACGTGCAAATTTGACTCATTCCCAGTTAATGTAAATATAAACTTGCTTTTTTAGATTAAAACAAATAGTTTTCCATCACTATAATTAAACCAATATTTTTGAATATAAATTTAAATAACACATGCAACACAATGGAATATAATACTTGAGTTAACAAATTGTAATATAACTATTTAAAATTTTAAGTTAATCGTTGGCTAATAAAGATCCTAGCGAAATAAGTTCACTGGAATATACAATAATAACTAACTTAATAGTAATCTTTCTTAATTGAACTAATACAAGTTTCTGTGTGTTATCAAGTTTACAGACTTTTTATATACACTTACTTTAGCCTCAATCGTTTTCTTACATTATTGATTTTTTACAGAGCTCCGTTGAAGTGTTATAAGTTAACTTGTTAACACACAGAAACATGTGTTATTTTGATAAAGAGAGTACTGTTTAAAATTATTATCATTAAATTGTAATACAGATCTTTAAGTAAATCTTTAACAAAATTTATTCGATTATGTAAAGTTCATAGTTCATTAAAATTAATATTGAATAATTTTAACTTGTTGAGATGTTTTAATTTTTAGTCATTTTCAGATTTTCTATTTTTAAAATCAAATTATCAAAGAAATTTGTCTCAACCTGTTTTGAAATCTATTCACAAAAAAACAGCAACAACGATCATTTTTGTTAAAGTTGATTAAAACTGTTTCTTGTACGAAAGTAAAGTTAAATACATTGATTCATGCTTTTTAAAAACTGAAAAAAACTATCAGCAAGTTAACTTGCTACAAGTTCAATAGCAATTAGTTTTATATCCTTCTCCTCTAATACCAGTCTACAATTAGTTTTTCATCCATACTTTTCGATACTTTTACTTTCTCGTTATAACTGGCAACTATTCTTTCCTGCCTTTTCGCCGTTCTTTCATCATATTCAATATCTTCTTTGTTAAGTTCAATTCCTTTTTTATGTTTCTCAGTGATTTTTAAGAGCATTTTGTTTTCACTCTGGTTTGAACAAACTATTTAGTATTTGTAATTAGCGCTTGGTTAAAGCTAAACTCAATTATCAAGTACATTATACAAGGGTTGATCATACCAATTCGATCATCAGACCGCAAGCTTCCGGTAGACTGAGACTAGTTTTGTCCTGATTAGGACTCATTATTTAGTCAAAACCGAAAAACTTGCAGTCTTCAATCTATAAACGGTTTGACATGCAAGCATGAAGCAACTATTTGCTGGCATTGATCAGTGACGTCAGCATTGTCTTTTGCCGTGCAACGTTCAATACATTGTCCAATAGGCAAGACAGCTGGAACAGAAACATCGGCAAAAGCCAGCAGAGCTAAAGCCTGGACTTTCGTATGCCGTGAGACAAGCTCAAGTTTAACATAAGGGTTGATCATACCAATTCGATCATCAGACAACAAGCTTTAGGTAGACTGAGACCGGTTTCGTCCTGATTAGGACTCATTAGTCGGTCATAACCGAAAAACTTGCTGTCTTCAATCGACAAACTTCAATACATGCAAGCATGAAGCAACAATTTATTAAGTACCTGTTTTAAAACAGTTCAAAAAACTATAATATTTATTTATTACGTTTTAAAACTGTTGAGTAAAAACAACTTAAAAATAAATACATTTCCTTTATGAATAAATGGTGTTTAAACAAGGGTCTTTAAGAAAAAAACAAAAAACATTTTTACAATCATACATACTGAATATATGTTTTTAGAACTTTGATAAAGGAAATACAATATTTTAAAGTTAGTCTGTAACAGTAAAGTAAATACAAATAAATCATATTTTTATAACAAAAAATTAGTAACAAACTTTTTAAGTTTTGATTTAGATTAAGCTAAACTATAAGACTTTTGATTTTATGTTACAATTAAACAGTGTTAAATCTCTAATTATTAATGAAAATTAGCCATATAATATTTAAGACTTACTTTCAATATTAATAAACCAGGTTTTACCAAAGGTATCATTTAGCTCCAAAACTTAAAGAACAAATGAAAGTTATTCAAATAAAAGTTGCTTTGTTACTGATGATTTCTTTGAATAAAACCAGGTTTTAAAACAAATAAATAAAAAAGATTTAGAGCATTTTAAGCAATAAATACTATCATCCAAAGTTTTTACTAGTGTACATACTTAGTGTACAAAGTTAGATATAAAGTTTACATATTTTTAAGAAATTCTTTGAATCTGTATTGTAAAACTTTAGTTTAATTTTAATTTAAAACAAAAAGATCTAAACTTACTGTGATAGGATTCCTTTGTTTTAACAAGTCGTTATGTTTTTGGTCTAATTCTAAAATCTTTTTCGTCGCGTCTTTATGTTTTTGTTCTAATTCTAACTTTTGTTTTAACAAGTCGTCATGTTTTTGTTTTAATAAATCAATTGTATTTTCATTAAATTCAATGTCTTCTTTATCAAGTTCATTATCTTGTTTCAACTTTTTAAATTTTTTGTCAAGTTACTTGTTAATGCTTTGGAGTTTTTTTTTGTTTTCAATCTGTGATCAAGCTTTAAAACGAGCTTTCGGATTGTCTTTGTAACTATTATTTGGTTAAATATAAACTCCGGTATTAATTACCAGTTTTAAAAAAGTTCAAAAATACTAAGTTGTCTACCACTTAGAATTAATTCTAATTAAGCTATATCACTTGAAAACTAGTATCTTTTCTTTAGTAGTTTAAACTTCCAAAATGTTTTTAAGCGGAATAAAAAACATTTTCTTCTATAGCATATTATCATAGTTGCCAGAATTTTTCAGCTATTTTTGCCCTCGTTCAACTTCTATAGGAAAATTGACATATATAAATTTTTAACCGTTAAGTATCGCCCAAGAGCTAAGTTTGACTTTCTTTGAATTTCAGTAAATAAATTAGTCTACAAATAAAACACTATACTATAGTGCTATTCTTATTAACTTTCAGTTTACTGAAATTAACTTCTTTATACTAAAATACTAAAAGAATAATTCTTGCAAACTAAAAGTACAAATTCCGATATCATTTCTTAGCTGATTTAAAAGTTGCTTGCAATTTTTTGTACATACTTAAAATTTTCAAATGCAGAAGTCTATCAGTTAGGTTCGCGTTTTTTGAGTTCGCATAGTCGGTTAAATTTGCAAATATTGAGTTCGCACTGCCGTTTAAGTTTGAATTTAAAATTTAAAAAAATGCTTAGTATGTACCTTTTTCAATTTTAAGTTAATTGAATTTAAGTTTATTATTTGCTTCAAAATATTATTATTAAATAAGTATTTTTTTTTCTAATTTATTTGAATAAATATATAAAAACATTAGAAAATTAAAGAAAAACGAAACTTAAAATTTCAAATGTACTAAATGTTCTAATCAAAGAAATCATTTCTTAGTTGAGAACTTTAATTTTATATTTCTGTAAATCTAGTCTCAAAATAGCAGTAATAAACACTTTAAAAAAAAAAGTAAATTATAAGACTTTTTTTCTATTTTTATTAAAAAACGATTCTTTTAAAAATCTGTAAATGAAAATCTACTTAATGTTTAGACTATGATTTTTTTTTAATTTACAGTAACTTAAAAGTATGTAACCTTTTTGTAATAAAAGTTGGTTTGAATTTTAATGATAATATTGGATAAAAGCTTTTTTTTTATTAATAGAGTAATTTATAAAATACATTAATTTAGTATTGAACTGTAATATTTATATAGTTTTAGAATTTTATTTTGAATACAAAGTGAAGTTTAGTGAGTGCATTTAATGAAAAGGTTTTATAATAAATTTTATAAACAAAAAACTGTTTAGTTTATTTAGTTTGTACATATTCCTACAGTGAATATAATTTTTGGATAAACTTAAAAAAACAAAGATATCTTTTCTAATAATTGGACGTATACAAATTCAGTACATTTACCTTTAGGATACAGAAAACTTTTAAATGTAAAAAATTCATTAGCTTAAAGTTTAATTTTTGTAGCTAATTTAAGTATTTTTTCCAATACTTAAAATATATTAAGTAACTTGTTGGAAAAATTTGCGATAAAATTAGCTAAAAAGAATATATTAAAAACTAAAGCTTTATCATAGTCAACATATAAAAAATAAAAATAATAATAACAAAGCAAAGTAATTGCAGAAGTATTAATTGCATAAATTGTAATAGTTCACTGTCTAAAATCCTGCAAAACTATTTACATAACTAAAAAACACATCTTATAAACAGTAAAACTAATTTTACAATATAAAACACCTAGAAGAATTTATTTTAAATTTTAAGCTGGTCTTTTAATCTTTTTTGTTCATCATAATAATGAAAAAAAAATGAATTAAAGCTATTAGAATTAAATTGCTTCTATTGGTACTCCTTAAAACTAAACCATAAAAATAATAGGTAATACTATTTAAGCTTCATAACTAAATTTATGTCATTATTTTAGGTATTAATTTGAAAAATTAATAAGAAAAAGGTCAAAAAACATCAAATAATCTACTGTGAAATTAAAAAGACTAATCAAATAGATTTGAAAATATTTCTACACTATTTTTTTCTAAAAGGTAGTTTTCACATAAAAAGTAGAGCTTACATTTGTAGTTTCAAAATTTCATTTCTATAAAAGCTTTTATAAAAAAAAAATTATGAATAACTTTAAATTTAGTATGAAGAAAATTGATAGAAAGATACAGCTTAAAGTGCATTTTAAGATCAAAACTACTAAATATCAAAATGTTCTATTAAAAACAAAACTTCCAAGGTACGAAGTAAAAATTTAACTTAGTATTAAACATTCAATTATTTTTAAACATGTGAACGAAAATAGAGGTTTAATAAAAATATAATATGAATTTAAAAATATTTTAAAATGTTACATAAGCTTGGTTTATACAACTGATTTGTTCAAGCATTTCTATTCTAAAGAGATTCTAAAGAAATGATTAACCTAGTAATATCAAATTAAATTACGATGTTATCAAGAAACATCGGCTTTGAAGAAGTGAAATTTTATAAAAAATTTCAGACCTGGTGGAATTTGAAGTAAATAATTAAAAGTTCGTTTAAAAGTAAACACAGAGTATTCTAGACTTGAATCTTGTAAAAGCAGTCTAATTCTAACAGATTGTTTTTATGATGCAGACGTAGTTTAATTTTTGATTTAATGTTTTTTATTCAACTGTAGTTTGCCAATCAAATTATTATGAAAAAAGTTTCACTATAATACAAATAAACATTAACAATGTAAAAACTCATAAGTTTTACAGTAAATAATTAACTGCAAGTCTACAATGGAACTTAGTTTCTTTAGTTATCATCTGACGTATTAATTTTTCTAGCCTAGAGTTTTTTTTTTGTTTCATTGTTTAATAGATGATCAAACTTTTACACTGTTTTAACAAAAATATATAATTTTTAAATTAAAATTAAGTTCTAAATGGTTATACAACGGAATAAGTTTACACTAGTTTCCTAGAGCCTATGAGACCCCTATAAAAGGAGTAAAAAAGTAAAAAATAAATTTTATAAGTTTAAAAAAAATGATAAACTTAAGTTTAAATTTTGTTAATATACTTGCTATGTATTTTATTAAATGTTAATTTTAAATGAAAAACTATTTATTTAAGTTAAAAAGCAGTTTAAAAGTGAGTTATATTAAGCATTTTCTTTAATTTTTTTTCTAACTTTTGATTCTAAAGTTCACTAAAAACTGACCATAACATTTTAACTACTTAATCATGACACGTTTCAGAAACACTGTTGTAGATTTTATAAACCCAAATTATTTAGTTTGCATAACCCATTTAAGCATAAGCACTGTAAATTTGAATCCTTGACTATTCTTTGTTGTTATTAAAATTCTTATATTTAGTATTAATAACTACTACAATAAAGTGCTTAACACGTATTAAAAACCATCTGCAAATTGTGTAGTTTGTAAACAATATATTTATTATTGTAGTGGAATTAGAGTTATACAAAATATATAGTCACTTTGTACTGAAATACCTATGAGCCCAAGAATTAACTATACAGAGTTTTAAATAAACATTTTATATTTATAATTAATGTATTTCTACAATAACAGAGTTTATAGTTTAACCTTGAAATAATTTAGTTTATATATTATGAAAATCAATATAATAGTTCAATTATTGTTTAAAAAATGCAAGATAATGAACAACTACAATAAAATCTTTTACTATTGTAGCATTTAAAGTTTCCTACTAATTTATTATTTAATTATTAGTAAAGTTGTGTTGTTTTAGTAAAAAATCATCAATGTGCTACTTAAACTATAATTACAATTTTTTTAGTCGTGAAAATATATTTGAATTTGAAACCGGAAGCGTGTTTATACTGGTTTCTTGTTTTCTGTGTATTCCTCAGTATTCTGTAGTGAATTGAATAAATCTCTTAAATGTTATTTTAGAAGAATCTTTACAAAATTTAATATATTATATTGTATGTTTTGCTCATGTTTTAAAAAGTCAGTGTTGAATTTAAGAATTTAAAGTTTAAGAAAATTTTAATATTTTTATATGCACAACTATTTGCCTGCTAAAACAAACATTAAATTTGATGTCATAATGAGTTCAAGTTTTATTAGAGCCTGATTTTGAAGAAATTTTTCTCTAGATTGCTTGAAGTTTACAATAAAAATGTCCAAAGAATTAATAAATGATGGTCATGTTCTGTTTTTTAACCTGAAAGTTAGATATTACTTTAAAAACATTCAATGTTAACTTGTCAAGTTTAACTAAACTTACTTGCTTTTAGAAATTAGATTGCTGGAAGATATCTTTTATTAGTTTTATATATAAAGCAATTAAAAACTTAATCAAATTAAAGCAGATTCCCAATTTATTTACGTTCGAGTTTCATAAGTTCGAGTTGATCAAAGTTTTAATGGAATACAAGTTTCCCTGCTCTTTATTTTAGTTTAACACCAAATATAATAAAATCAGTCAACTAGAAAGCAAGTTAGTCTGAAAAAAAAATTATTATTTTAAAATTTAACAGATAAACCAGCAACAATTTGATAGCAGTGATAGCTTATTAAAGACTTAATATGTAAATCTAGAACTTCAATTTTTTTTGTTTATTGTAAAGTTTTTTTTTAAATAATATTTTTTACTTAAAATAATTTTCTGATTTTAATTATTATAGTTAATTCTTAATTCTATTAAACTTTGTTATTGTATATTCCTCTTAAAATTTTTGTGAATAAGATGAATAATAAGAATATTTAATTTCTGAGTAAAATCTTTGACAACACTTTAAGTATTTACTAAAATATGATTTTCTTAATTTATTAGTGTTTGATAAGTTCTTTAGTATAGTATGTAACCACCAAAAGTCATGCTTGGTTTTATAAATAATATTTAGCAGGGTTTCCACAAGGTCAGGAAAAGTCAGGAAAAATTTAAAAAAAAATGACAAAAGTCAGGAAAAGTCAGGAAACTTGACAAAATTAAAAAATAAGTCAATTTTTTTCATTGTAAATTTACAAAATTCTATATTTTCCAAAGCTTTCAAATGATAAAAAATTATTTAAAAATCTTCTGAAGTCAGAAAAGTTCCATTTTTTATTTTTCACTTAAACTCAAAAAATAAAAAATAAATAAAAAAAACAACTTTTTCTAAGGGACCCCACTCAAAAAATGAAACGCCAATCCAAAAGATATTTTTTTTAGTTTCTAGACAAAGGACCGTTTTCTAGAAAACAAAAGTTTTTAATTAGCTACTAAGACAAGGAAAACAATTAGATTTAAAGTTTGGACATTAAAAAAAAACATTCAAGCTAACTTCTTACTCGTGTGTTATATGTTGTACTTAAAAAGAGTTTTTAACTAATTTTGTAAGTTTATATAAAAAACAAATTAATATAAGCCAGATAAAAGTTGTTTTGTGATAAAACTAGTTTAATCTTTTGATTTTTCAATTAAAAAGTATTTTGAAAAGCCAATATTTAAGTAAATTGTCTTAGAACATATGATTATCTAAAAAAAATTATTCAAGCTAACTTCACACTCGTAAGTTTTAAGGTTCTCAGACAATTACTTAAATATTGGCTTTCCATAATACTTTTTACTTGAAAAATTAAAAGATTAAACTAGTTTTATCACAAAACAACTTTTATCTGGCTTATATTAATTTGTTTTTTATACAAACTTACAAAATTAGTTAAAAACTACTTTTAAGTTCAACATATAACACACGAGTAAGAAGTTAGCTTGAATTTTTTTTTTTAATGTCCAAACTTTAAATCTAATTGTTTTCCTTATCTTAGTAGCTAATTAAAAACTTTTGTTTTCTAGATAACGGTCCTTTTTCAAAAAACTAAAAAATTATCTTTTGGATTGGCGTTTCATTTTTTGAGAGGGGCCCCTTAGAAAAAGTTGTTTTTTTTTATTTATTTTTTATTTTTTGAGTTTAAGTGAAAAATAAAAATAAAAATTTGTGTTTTAGATCTTCTTAATAATATGTTTATAAAAGGCTATATTTTATTTTACTATTTGTTAATATTTTGTAAAATTTAGCCTTAATTGGTTTTTTTTATGAATTATGAACTCAAACTCATAACATAAGAAAATTCATAAAAAAATACCCTATTAAGGCCAAAATTTACAAAATATTGACAATTAGTAAAAAAAAAATTATAGTCGTTCATGCACATATTATCAAGAAGGTTTAAAAAAAATTTATTATTATTATTTTTTAACTTAAACTTAAAAAATTAAAATTAAATAAAAAAAAACCCAATTTTTTCTAAGGGGCCCCACTCAAAAAACGAAACAATCCAAAAAATATTTTTTTAGTTTTAAGACAAAGGACCATTCTCTAGAATAGCTACTAATATAAGGAAAATAATTAGATCCAAAATTTGGACTTAAAAAAAATATTATTTAAACTAACTTCACACTCATTTAAAATTTTAGAGTGTTGTAACATTATTTCATAAGAGCGACCACAGTAAGCAAAAATAATTTTTATCTATTAAGTTTTATTGTGTAAAATTTTTATATAGTTTGTGTCAAACACTCACTGAGAGACACTTTTGCACGAAAAAACGTGCAAAACGTTTGCACGACTGAAAAATTTTATTGTATTTTTTCCTATCATTGTTACCGCTAACCCTTACCCTTGGTCAATAACTACTTTTTTATGACATCATTATTATTATTTTTTTTATACTTTCTTACTATCATTGTTATTCAACCTTTGGTCGATGAGTAGTATTATTTTTTTATTAAATATTTTTCAATTTATTACTTATTCTCATGCAAAATTGAACTTTTGTGCATTTTAAACTTTTGTGCGAAAATGTTTTCGTGCGTATTTGACCCGTCCCTGTTAAATAGTATATGCTCATAAAGTTCTATGATTTTGAAACATGACAAAAGAAAAATAAACATTATAGTTCATATAAGTAAACTAGTAGTGAGAAGAATTTAATATTTTTCAAAACGTCTTTTAATCAGTTCGCATAATTAACAGTACTTTTATAAAAAAACTAAAAATTAAAACAATGGGTGAGGTAAATGTAAAAGGTCCTAGCGTTAAAATGCTCGAAAATTTAACGGAGAAGATGACATTGAGCTGTGAGGAAAAATGCGAATCTTTTCGCACTATGATTGGCACGCGTGTTATAATAAACGATAGTAGCCAGGTTAACAGCAGCTTTTGTAATTTCCATTGCAAATACAAAATAATATCAAAAGTGCACGAATGCTCTGACTATGTTGAGCTTGTGGGTGAGAAAAAAAGTAATGGATGTAAAGTTGTTGTAACAAAAGAGCTATGTAAAGACAGTGAAGACTTGAAGCTATATCTCAAAGATGGAATGCCCAGAGAAGCTCTCATTCAGCAAAAAGCTGAAAAGCTTTTCAAAGAAACCAGTCCTTATAAAGTAGAAAAACTTTTAGACTGGTACGTTTACGACAATTACTACGTCAAAGTAACAGAGTACGATGAGGAATTTCAAAACTTAGACGACTGTACGCGCAACCAAGAACATGGACGTTTTAGTGAAAAAGAGTGTAAAATTATTTTTAAAATGTTGCTTAAAATAGTTTTTAAGTTAAACATTAATAGAATATTTCACTTAAACGTGAAACCAATAAATGTTTTTTTCCATAAATATAAAAAAGAATTAAAACTTTCTTATTTCGGTTGTTCTTATTTTTATGAAAATTGTGATGATAGAGATAAGGATTTATTGGGCATCGCACAGACAATATATTTTTGCTTACAAGGAGATTATGTATTTGAAAACTACACAAAAGATAAACAACTGATGTTCAAAGTAAAAGTCAGTAAAGAGTGTGAAAATCTTATTACAAAAATGCTAGCTCATGATGTAAAAGACAGACTCACCCCGGATGAAATACTCGATCACCCATGGTTGAACGAGTGTGAGGCTTACAAGACTAAAAGTGGTTCAAGATATACAATAGATGACAACAGTCAAGTTAGTAGCAGCTATGGCAAGTTCCACTACAAGTACAAAATTACATCAGTCATCCACGAAAGCACATCAAGAATTGTGTTTGGTGGTGAGAACAAAATTGACGGGTGTAAAGTTGCAATTAAAAGAGAACAGTTCAAAGACAGTGACCAATTAAAACGCGTTCTCAAGGATAACATGCCCAAAGAAGTTTATATTCAAAAAAAAGCCGAAGTTTTGTTTGATAAAAATAGTCCTTTTAAAGTACTGCAAGTGTTAGATTGGTATGTCTACGACAACTATGTTGTCATAGTAACAAGGTATGATAATGGTTTCAAAGATTTAATTAATTCTACGTGCAATCAAGTTAATAAACATTTTAGGGAGGAAGATTGCATAAATATTTTTAAGATGTTGTTAGAAACAGTTTCTTTAATAAACAAGAGTGGAATATTTCATTTAGATTTGAAGCCAAGTAATGTTCTTTACAACAAAAATAAAAAAGAGTTAAAACTCATAGATTTTGGCATTTCTAAAATAAATGAAACTAATTTAAACCCATTAATGAAACATACATGTGGGTCTAAGTTTTGTATGACTCCTCAGCAAATCAACGGTGAAAAATTTTATGGAAGAGATGTAGATTTATGGGGTGTTGCTCAAGTAACATATTTTTGCTTACAAGGAAACTTCGCATCTAAGAATTACACAGAAGACAATGAACTGAAGTTCAAAGTAAAAGTCAGTGAAGAGTGTGAACACCTTATCACAAGAATGTTGGCTTATGAAGTAAAAGATAGACCTAGTCCTGATGAGATACTTGACCATCCATGGTTAAACAAAACCACTTACTTGTGTAAAGATGGTTCAGTTGTTCCAATCGATGATAGAAACCAAGTAAATAGCAGCTTCGGTAAGTTCCACAGCAAATACAAAATAAATTCGTCAGAAGACGAAGGCGATGACTATATTGAGTTTTTGGGTGAGAACATAGACAATGGTTGTAAAGTTGTTATACGAAGAGAACAGTTTGAAGACAGCGAACACTTGGAAGAATACCTTAAAGATAAAATGCCTGGAGAAATTTTTGCTCAGCAAAAGTCTGAAAGGTTGTTCCAAGAAACCAGTCCTTATAAAGTGCAGAAAGTTTTAGACTGGTGCGTTTACGACAATTACTACGTCATAATAACAAAATACGATGAAGAATTTCAATATTTATACGATTGTACGCTCAACCAAGATAATGAACATTTTAGTGAAAAAGAGTGTAAAAGAATTTTCAAGATGTTGTTAAAAACAATTTCTTTGATAAACAAGAATGGAATATTTCATTTAAACTTACATGCCACTAACTTCATGTACAACACGAGTAAAAATGAATTAAAGCTAAGACATTTTTTAGATTCTTGTATTAATGAAAGTGCTATAAATCCACTAATTGAACATAATTGTGGAGCTGAAGACCTAATGACACCTCAACAATTAGCGAATGAAAAATATTATGGTAGAGATGTAGATTTATGGGGAGTTGCACAGACAATATATTTTTGCTTACAAGGAAGTTATGTATATGAAAATTACACAAAAGATAAACAACTGAAGTTCAAAGTAAAAGTAAGTGAAGAGTGTGAAAATCTTATTACAAAAATGCTAGCTCATGAAGTAAAAGATAGACTCACCCCGGAAGAAATACTTAATCACCCATGGTTGAACGATTGTGAAACATACGAAACTAAAGATGGATCAATTGTTTCAATAGATGATAACAGACAAGTAAAAAGCAGCCACGGTAAGTTTCATTACAAATACAAAACAAGTTCAACAAAATACAAAGGCAAAGACTGTATTGAAGTCTTCGGTGAAAACTTAGATGACGGTTGTAAAGTTGTTATAAAGAGGGAACAGTTTAAAAGCAGCAGCCATATGGAATTCTTTTTCCTGCAAAAAATGCCCGCTGAAGTTTTTTTGCAACAAAAATCCGAAAGCCTGTTTCCGGAAGCCAGTCCTTACAAAGTGCAAAAGGTTTTAGACTGGTACGTGTACGACAGTTATTACGTCATAGTAACAAAGCATGATGAGGGATTTCAGGACTTGCACGACTGTACGCTCAGCCAAGAAAATGGGCATTTTAGTGAGAAAGATAGTAAGAGTATTTTCAAAATGTTGTTTAAAACAGTTTCTTTGCTAAGCAACAGTGGAATATTCCACTTGAATATAAATCCAAGTAAAGTTGTTTGCAACACGAATGGAAAAGAATTAAAACTTAATGGTTTTCTCTATCCTAGCACTGATAAAAGTGACAAAAATCCATTAATTGAATATAAATGTGGAGCTGAAAAACTAAAGACTCCTCAGCAAGTAGCGAATGAGAAATATTATGGAAGAGATGTAGATTTGTGGGGCATCGCACAGACAATATATTTCTGCTTACAAGGTAGTTATGTATTTAGAAATTCCACAAAAGATAAAAAACTGAACTTCAAAGTAAAAGTCAGTGAAGAGTGCGAAAATCTTATTACAAAAATGTTGGCTCATGATGTAAAAGACAGACTCACCCCGGTAGAAATACTTAATCACCCATGGTTGAACGAGTGTGAAACATACAAAACTAAAAAAGGATCAAGCGTTTCAATAGACGATAACAGCCAAGCAAACAGCAGCCGCGGCAAGTTCCATTACAAGTACAAAATCAACTCGGAAATACACGATTGCACGGATAGAATTGTGTTCTTGGGCGAAAATTTGAACAGCGGGTGCAAAGTCGCCGTAAAAAGAGAGCAGTTCGAAAACGGAGAGGACATGGAACGCCTGCTCAAGGAAAAAATGCCCGAAGAGGTTTTTTATCAGCAGCAAGCCGCAAGTCTTTTCTCGGAAAAAAGTCCTCACAGAGTGCTTGGTGTTTTAGACTGGTACGTTTACGATAACTACTTCGTCATAGTAACAGAGTTCGATGAAGAATTTAAAGATTTGTTTGCCTGCACGCGCGGTCAAGAAAACGAACATTTTAGCGAGAGAGAGTGTAAAAGTATATTCAACATGTTGTATAAAACAGTTTCTCTGATAAACGAGAATGGAATATTTCACTTGGATTTAAAAGCCAGCAATGTTCTTTACAACGCGAGAAGAAACGAACTGAAACTCATAGATTTTGGTCACTCCTTAATTGATAAAACTGAATCGAACCCATTAATTCAACATGATTGTGGAACTGAAAATCTAGAGACTCCTCAGCAAATTGACGGTGAAAAGTATTATGGAAGGGATGTAGACTTATGGGGAATCGCACAGACATTATATTTCTGCTTGCAGGGAGATTATCCGTTTGACTCGGAAAATAAACAACTGAAGTTTGAAGTAAAAGTCAGTGAAGAGTGCGAACATCTTATTACAAGAATGTTGGCTCATGACGTAGAAGATAGGTTGACCCCGGATGAGATAGTTAATCATCCATGGCTGAACGAGAAAGAATAACTGAAGGTACTTTTTTATTTGTAGGTATTTGGAAAAAATATTAGGAAATTGTTTTATATGTTACTCGTTATGCTCGTAATAAAAGTATTGAAAATTTAACAATTTTGAAGTTAAAAAGTTTTATTTTATTAATTAGATAATATATATATATTTTTTTTTTTGACAAAATTTGTAGACCAATAATTTTATAGTATTTTTACAGTGCTTAAATAACAATACTAGACAATTAAATAAGATACAAAAGTAAATGTGTTTAAAACAGAACACAAAATTTTAAAGTTCTCTAGTTAAACTGTTAATTGTTTTCTAATGATTAGCTAACTTTTTCAGTTAGTTTGAATATATGTAGAATACTTTAAATAAATAAAAACTTTACCTAAATGCACTATAAATCAACAAATCAATTGATGTGCAGTATAAAATAAAAATTAGCAAGTATTTTAATAACGACTGCTGTGAAAAAAGGGTAATTAAACAACTATCATTATCACAATAAACGCACAAAATTCCATATATAAGAATTATTAATTTCTTGCGTAAACATTAAGTTTATTGCTGTATAATGTTTATGCAGTACAAACTTGTTGATATTTTACAAGATAAAATGAAGCGCATATTTAAGTAATACGGAAAGGCTGTGTAGAAGCAAAACAAAGATATAAACTTTTTCGTTAATAACTTAATTAGGTGCACTTTTCCCAACTACTTTATTAGAATTATTACGTAACTGTAGTACATTGTAAATACCCTGCTGGATATAAAAAATAAGTATTATAAAAAAAACAAATTTTTTCCAACCCTTATTCGAACCGTAATAGGCGTGATTGCTGCCAAAGTACTGAAAGGTATGTTTATAAAACTAGCTTCGATAAAGTTCAGGTGGTTTATGCTTTCAACTGTTTTTACACTTAGTTCATTCTAAATGTCAGGCTGCCTAGTAAAATAAACTTAGTTGAAATAAGACTCATCAGTAAAATCTTCAAGCAAAAACATAATCAAACTTAATTTGTTATTTAAAATCGTTCAGTATAACACTTTTATGCAATAATTATAGGATAAAATAATTGGTTAATAAATCAGTCTAAAATATTTATTAAGACCTAGTTCAAAATTTTTCTGAATTCTTCATCCAAGTTTTAAATTTTGAAAACCAATAGTTCAAAAATAAAAACATTTCTTTGTTTACACGAAGTTTATCAATTAAATGTTTCGGTTATACAAAAAATTATAGCCTTAAGTGTTTTTTTTTATACTAACTTTTGTTAACGAAAGTTATTATGGTTTAATGTTAAATAGTTTTGGTAAAGTCAGTTTTATTTATAATTACTCATTTTGATTTATCAAAAAGTTTAAAAAAAGCAACATAATTTTTATAACTTACGTCATAATAGAACCTAATGGATTAAACTTAAAAACTATAAGTATTAAAATTTTACTTTTTGCATAAATAGAGTTCATTTAGTTTTGCTCGGGATTTTTAATGGTTCGATAAATTTTTTTTTTTTTTTTTTTCTTTTTCAACGAAAGTTACTAGCTGATACTAGTTAATCTTTGTGGAAACCGAAGTTCCTTTCATTTCTTTTTTAAATATTTAATTTTCAAAATTCAATTTAGTCAATAATAAGATTTCAGATGTTATAATCAAATTTCTCAAGTTTTAATTTCGGAAATAGCCTTCTAAAATTTAAAACACAATTAAATTCTTAAAAAACTTAGAATAAATTGAAGTATTATTAATTCTAACATTTCAACATTGTTTGAAGTCGTGATTTTAAAGAAACAGGCTGCAATTCAATTTTTGTATTTATAGGCGTCAGTTATGGTTAAAAGTACTAATGTGCAAAAATCGTATAATTAACAACTAGTTTAAAAAAAAAGAGAGCTTTGCAAACTTTTTGTTTTAGTTTATGTGTGTGTACTTACATGTAATACGTTAGTAGGTGTTTTTCTTTAGCTAGTACATAGTTTTGTTTTTCCAAGTTTCAAGTTATTTGAACGTCTAATGCTGATTTTCCCGTTGTAATTGTCTCGTTATTTTCGAAAAACATGAAATCGATGAGGAGTACGTATAAGGCAAATAAGGTTGCCTTCAATATCAATAACGGCCAATATAATCGCCTTCAATATCAATATCAGCCAATAAGGTCGCCTTCAATCTCACGTCCAGGCACGAAAAAGGAAGAACGCTGAAAAGTATCGGCATCGGTGGAGTTTTCATTCACAATTTTCTCCACTTCAGTTCCGTCTTTGGAAATAACCTCGCAGTCGACATTCCCGCGGCAGAAGTGCAAGGCGAACTTGATTTCCAACACTTCCTCGTTGTTTCGCTCCAACACGCTGTAACCTGGCACTTCTGCTTCAAGTAGCCGATCTCGATACACAGCGCCGTCATTTTTTCCTGGCGGCAGGAGCAGCAGAACGACTGGCAAGTCGGTATTATTGACCAACAACATTTAAAAGGGCCGCTCGGGACCGCAGCAGTTCCTAATCAGGCTGTCAGGTAAAATTCCTTCTAAAAACAACCTAAAGGGATTACAACAACTCAGTGTCAATCGCAAATACTGCACTTCAACACGTTATAATGCCGATTGCAACCACAATAAAAACAAAAATAAATCTTCATAAACTACATTGATGATATTGTCTTTTTATCTGAGACATTAGGTGTTACAGTACTTGAAGAGTTTTGTTGTTTTTCTAAAAATTAAGAATCTAAAGCTAGTTTTTAGACAAATATCTACAAAAATGATGGTGATGAACTTGAGTTTTTGGATGTCAACAACGTCATTGAAAAGACAGATAAGGCGGTATGATGTAAAAAACTACATGAAACCAACAGCATAAATCGTGTATTTGTAAATGGAAAGTCACGCCATCCACGCTCTTTTTACAAATCAATGGTGTTTGGAGAGTCAATAAGACCAAGGAGATTGTGCGAACGTGATTATTTAAAAGTCTTTGAAAGAAAAATGTTTAAAGTCTTGTTTCAGTGAAGCTTTAGTTGAGTACATGATTTAATTCACTTCAGAAATGAAAGATCGGTTTGAACCTCTAATGATTTAGCCAAGAGAAATTAACTAGAATGTAAGTGTCTGGACGACAAGCTTTTTAAAATTATTAAAACTCACAAAGAAAGAAAAAGAATTGAACCCGAATGTTTAAGAGGCATATAAACGTCCACGAACAATTGCAGCACTAATAACAAACTATAAGATCCAAATTCCAAGCCCACAAAAATAGTGTTGCAATTGCAACAGCAGGCAGTTGGTGGTAGCGGGCTTATTTTAAAGTTTACAAAGTCTTCGCAGGCCGCAGTTTTAGTTTTAGTGACATTTGAATAATCTTTTGGTTTTAGTTTTAGTCACACCAGAGAAAAGTTTTACTTTTATTCACCTTAACATTTTAAATAACTTTTAGCTATTCATAGAATGACTATTTAAATTAAATTAAATAAAATTAGAATAAAATTTACATTGACTAATATACTTAAGTGTTAATAAACTATGTACTTTAATAAGCACTTACTAAGTTAAATTTAATACTTTTGTAATTTTACATACAATTTAACTCTATATAAAAACCAAACTTGAAAGATTTATTTATTGAATTAGTTACTTTTATATATTTGTTATATTATCGACCCCTTTTTTCATATTTCTAATAATATTAACTTCAAAAAAAAGTTTTTGCGTGTTAAATAATTTACATTCATTAAAAAATTTAGTAATTACTTAATTTAATAAAATTAATACCTGTTTGTATTATAGAAAGCTAGAACAAATTCTTTAACATAATTAATTCTCGAATACTTAAATAAAATATCTTATTAGTAACTAATCTTTTACATGTTTTTCACTTAAAAAGCAAAAATGTCTGAGTTGTATCAAACCAGCCTAAGTTCATTAAAAGTTTAAAAAGCTAGTAAATCGTTGTAAATCAAGCTCAAGTACCTAGTAGAAATATCATCATCATTAAAAAGTACACAAAGTGTAAAAAAACAAGAAAAAACTACAATTATTAAACTACACTACAGTCATAAAAACTATTCTGGGAATTCTAAGATTTATTTAAAGTGTTTGAAATAAAAGTTTCACACACATCTGAGTTTTCAAGCTTTTAAAATAGCCTGTTTGTGTAGCAACCCAGTTAAAACAAAGTTCACAACATAAAGAAATAACGAAACTTATTAACAGGTACCAAATTACATACCAAAAAAATTTAAGTTAGCTGGAATGGACAATTAACTTTCTTAAACATTTTTAACAAAAGTATAAAACTTAATTGAGTCATTAGCAAAGAGAAAAACCTCTTTTTTATTAAGCATTACAGCAGTTCTTTATCTGCAATAAGAATTTAAAAATTTTAGTTGTAAAATAAAAGACAAGCAATAAAAAAAAACGTTAGTTAGGAGTTATTGCGAGAAACGATAAAAAAACAAATTACCAAAGTCAGTTCCAACAAAGCACATGATTATCTTCAGTAACAACAGAATTATCAGAAAAAAGTTGTTAAGGCAAGTTATAAAGTAGCAAAATTTATTACTAATATTGAGATACCGTTTATAATTGAAAACTTTTTTAAAGAATTTTTGTTGGCAGTAATGAAAAACTTTTGTTTATTTCTTCAATGACAACAAAAAATCCTATTTAGGAAATGCATTAAGGTTATAAAGTCGCATAAATCAAATTATGATTTTAATCAATGTGTTAAGATGAGAGCACTGATAGAAAAACTATTGCTCATCTGAGAATTTTTATTAGAGATGTTTTTTAACTTTGACACTTTAGTATAATTTCTCGGTTTAGTTCAAAGACGAAGCACAACAACCGGTGAAATTTTACAAGTAAAGGTGCAATGCACCAAAAGTTTTTAGAAGTACAATTCCTTCTTTTATTTTTAGTATAAAGTTTAATTTAAGTTTAAAAAGTGTCTTATAAAGTATATCAATAAAAAAAAAACACTGTTAAGCTACTTTAGTATATTTTTTAATAAAGAAATGTTTATTTGCTAAATTTTTTGTGTCAAATCGAAATTTCACTACTTTACATGTAAAAATTGTTTGAAACTCCAGACTTTTTCAAAAGTTCTCAAATTCAAGTTTTTTTCAAAATTTTTAAGCATAAATGTTCAAGTTCAAAGCTTACATATATTATAACTGAAACTAACACTTTGGGTTGAGCAAAACTTACATCATAAGTTTAATTTGCCAATCTTTTAAGCAAAAAAGTCAGCCTGAATTAACAAAAACATTTCTGATATATTGTATACAAAAAACAATTCTAGCCAAAAACTTATAAAATGACTTAGTTGGCCTGAGATTTGAAGTCTTCAAATAGTGATAGTCTGAGTGTGTGTCAATGTTTATAAACCATCCCTAAGTCTAGTTTATATTAAATAGGTAGCTCCAAAAAACAGCAAATGTGTGTATTGATATGCAAAGCATAAAAGTTAACTTAGTTTGACAAAATCAATGTTTTAATAATGAAAATGTATACCTAACAAAAACTATATTAGTTTATGTCATATATATTGTTTTAATTGTGTCTGTACAAATTTAGATATTACATGTAGAAAAAACAAACTTAGAAAATTATGCGTAAACTAAACTTAAACTAACTAAAGTATTTTATAAAAAGTGGTTGAAAATATGAGCATTTTTTAAGTTGGTGTGCATAAAAATTAGTTCAAGTGCAAAGAAAACTTCTAAAAAATTAAAATGTGTCAAAACAAAACTTAAACAAACCTTTTTTTCTTATTACTATGTTATTTTAAACGTTTTTACACTAAAACATAACATTTACAAATGAAAAATATAAAAAAGAAATTTAGGTATAAAAAATATTGGAAAGAATATCTAAGCTATAAAGAAATGACACTTTAGTTAATTACTGTGCATTACTTTTGTACAAAATGGAAAACATTTGCATTTAGTTTATTTGATAAGTACAATATAATTACAGATAATTACTTGCTGTTGTAAAATAGAAGTTATTATGAAACTAAAAAAAATATCCTGTTAGAATGCTAATCTGTCTTTTTCACATTTTTAAATTAAAGTAGCAACTACTTCTAATTATTTCTGAATGTTATACAGAGACTTAAAACCAAACTAAACAAATTAAATCGAATTACAAAAAAAAAATTATAGAAATAAATTTTTGCTCAGTGGGCCACTTTTACATGCTCGCGGGCCACAAAATTTTCTTTCGCGGGCTGCATTCCATTCAAAAAAATAATGTGCTCGCGGGCCGCAGATTTACCCTTCGCGGGCCGCAATTGGCCCACGGGCCGCAGTTTGCCGACCCCTGTGCTAAACCCTGTGCTCGTCACACACTAGGTTTTAAATAAATGTAGCTATTTTAATGTGTTAGAATTTTTGTTAAGTATTTCTGTAGCTCAGTTCTACCCTTGGAAATTTGTCGCTTATTTGTTCTCTTCTAGATTAATAATTATTTTGACGATTCTGACGATTTTGACGACGAAAATATTTAAACGAGTTATATAGACGTACATTTGTTTAACACCGAGCGTAATATTGTATTTTAGTTTGATTGATACTTTGAACAGATTGGTTATTGTTAATAATTAAATAATTACAAGGAATTTATTTTTCTGTTGGAACCTTGTTTGTTGAAAGAGTTACTAAAAGTAAACTTAAGTCTTTTAAACACATTTATAAAAGTTATGATATTTTCTGGAATATTTTAAATTAAACTAAATTTTATTTTAGTACAGCATATAAGAGTTCTATGTTTTAAAAGAACGTTTTAAAAGTAAGCTGTTATATATGTTTTTTTTATTAATTTATTTATACTTTAACTTCTTCTGTCGCTTAATAACTAAATAAAACAATCTGTTTTGAAAACCAAATTTCTAATAAATGTAATACCAATCACAAATCTTAATATTTTTTATTAAATCTACAACTACAACTAAATAACTTTTAATAAGAAAGGACGAGAGAAATATTTCATTAATCTTGATTTGTTTTATTTCATTAACAAAAGTAAATTAGTCTTTGGCATTGTTATTCGAATAATGTCTTTGTACCTATTCCAGAAACACATTTAAATTGAGCCAATGTACTTTCTGGTGGTCTTATTGTAAACAAAAAAAAACCTGGTATATTTTTTTTTTGAAAAGTTATACAATCTAAGTGTTAATAAAGTAAAAGTTTTTTTTTTAATTGTCAACTATTTTTTAAAGCATTTTAACTAGTGTATCATTTAATGAAGTTATTATTTTCCTGCAGTGACATTAGTCTGTAAAGCTAATTGAAAATTAAGTGTTATTTGACAGCTTTATACTAAAAGTACATACATTCATACTTTTTTAAAATTAAACCTAACACTCTTGGCAATTTCGTATTTGAAAATCAATGACAAAATAGCAAAATAGAATATTAAAGTTATGTTATTAACTATATTTTTACAAACCAATGTTATTATATTGTCATTAGTATGATCAATTTTGCTAATATCAACTGCAATTATATTGCATTTTAATATGCAAAAGTTTA
Source organism: Thalia democratica (assembly GCF_965202585.1). Classification (NCBI taxonomy): domain Eukaryota; kingdom Metazoa; phylum Chordata; class Thaliacea; order Salpida; family Salpidae; genus Thalia; species Thalia democratica. The sequence continues at coordinate 93,659,811 of NC_139165.1, forward strand.
CTTTCCTTCGTGTATTTTTACGATAAACGTCATCTATAGTTGTCATCGTACAATTCTTTTTCAGGTTGAAGCATGTTGGTTCATAACAATTTATCATTTATTATTAACAAACTAAATCTGCAATAATAATTGTTTGTTGCTTTGTTCTATTTAATTTAAGGAAACTATTACAATGTTGTTTAATGTTAATTTATCAAAATATACTATTAATTGCATTTTTAAGTTACATACAAAGTAACATTATCCAGGTAACATTACTATATTTACATGGTTGTATTGTTTCAGTGGCAAAGAGCCTAAAGTACAAGTATAATAGATTATAAAACAAATACAATTTATACTTCTCCAGTTTACAGCATTTCTGTGGTAATACTTCGGAGACTTGCACCTAAAATTTTAGAATCATGATTATTTATAAGACAGTTAAGTCTTTTAGAAAAGGTTTGTTCAAAAAATTGGTTTTTGGCATAAATCCCTTTGCCTCCAGCATTTTAGTTAACTGTTTTTATGGCAGCGATGAATTTTTCTCATTGCTGAAACAGAAAGAAACTTTGTTGAATTCTGTTTAAACAAATTGCCTTATATTTAAGTCATATCAATAATAATGATAAAACATAAAAGAATAAAACAGTTATAAGTAGTTAATTTTTTTAATTAAACTAACTATTTGAACAATACACAGTTTACGGGTGAGAATATAGTTAAAAAATAATTAATACAAAGAACTTTACAATTTTCTCTACTTTATTTATAATACAAATATATCTAGTTTAACATAAAGATAAAAGTTCATTATTATTTTGTAAGTTGTGGCAGTTATTCAAGTAAATTTTTCTTAATTTTTAAAAGTTTCTGGGTGGTGACATTCTGGGTTGGCTGTTGAACCATGGACTTCGCAGGGCTTCACATGCCGTTATCCTTTTTTCCGGGTCATATGTTAACAATCTGCAAATTATTGCTAATTAAGAAAAAAATATAACATGTTCGTTGAAAAAGTTACAAAAAAAACTAAAAATAACATACTGTTTAAAGTTATTATAATTTCTAATAATAATTAACTAGTATCATACATCCAACTCAAAAAACTGTAATATTAATATTTACATAAAGTATATGGTTTTAGATCAAATTAAATTAACCAAATATTTTCAAAACTTATTTTGTGCAGTTAGATTTTTATACTCTTTGTAAAGTAGAACAATAAAATAAATAAAAACGTTTGTACTAATTGCAAACTTACTTTCGCTGAACTGATAACTCTGACAATGACAACTCTATACTAAAATATAAGTAAAAAATTATACAACAATATAGCTAAATTTGATGTATTTTAAACAAAATAACTGTTTCTATTACATATCTTAAAACTAATATCACAAACTATTTATACGTTTCCTTTTCAAATTTCCAAAGCGTTTACTAGTTGAAATTTTTTGCTTTACTTTTGAAATTGATTAAAATGGTGTGGATGAAAATATGCTTAGAAAATTTCAAAAACTTGTAACATAATAGTTTTACAAAATGTAACCAAAAATAAAACGAAAGCAGAGTTTTGATTGATAAAAGTACAAAACTTAAAATATCGTAAAAATAAGATACGTTTTATTAAACTTAAATATAGATAAAATATTAGTTTAGGATTGATTAAGTAAGGATCTAAAAAAGATTTTTGAATGTATTCATAATAAGTAAACAATAATCCACAGGATCAGTGACTCTAGTCAAAAATATCTTAATCTAAGTGTTTTATGTATCTAAGTTTTCGTTTTACCTAGAGATTTATCCGTTTATAAGTATTACAAATATTTATCGACTAAAAAAACTAAATTATAACTGTTTAAAAGTAAATTTTTAGAATTATTGGTTTAATAATCTTCAACCTCAGTTTTGAAATTAATTCCTACATAGATTGTATGCTCATTTCAATTTTTTTCATTTTTTTTATTTTCATTTTAAAAAGTGTCTTAAATTAAAATATTTACAAAATTTAAACTCATAAAGTGTATTAGAAAAAAAGTTTATTTTTTCTTCATATATACTTTTTTTAATTCATTTAGTTGGCTAGCACTAGAAAAATAAAGAAACAATAGTTTTTATTCGTTAGGAAAAGTACAGTCCAACAGCCTTTGACTACAATCGTTTTAATTATTTCAAGTTACACTTACAAAATTTTCTAGCTTTTAACAACAGCTTTTAAAGATTTGATGATATTTGATTGAGATATAAGAAAATAAAACTAGCCTGAGTTGATCAAAATCTTAAAACATGCTTAAGTCAAGTTGAGGTTTCAAATTAATAGTATAAAAATTAAAATTATCTTAACTTGACATAATTTTCAAACTAAGCTGATGCGAATCTTATTAAGCTTTTGAATAAGATAAAAGCAAGTTACGAATAACTTATAAACATACTATGTTCAGAACTGTCTTATTTGTCTCAGTTAAGCTCAAAATATTTCTAAAAATTTAGACCCAAATTCGTTTTACTCGTAAACTTATTTTTCTAAACTTTACACAGCCAAAATAAAATTTCTAATAACCTAATGATATATTTACTTACGAGCTTCTAAAAGTAATGAAAACCTTATATACTGAACACTGGATAGATACATACTTAATTCTTATCATTACATTAAGCTGTAGTTAAAACAATTTCTTTATGAGCTAGACCAATTAAAATTGCTATCATTTAAAACAAACTACTCTTAGTAGCAAAACTAATTGTAATTTAGACTAAAGTTAAAATTTAAGTTTTGCTAGTTTATATCTTTGTCTTTTGACTAGTTTCAAAAGAGTGTTTTCGTTAGAGTTGTCATCGTTAGAGTTTTCGTTCATATCTTCTTTTTGTCTGTATTTGAAAAGTTCAGTTTACTTTAAAGGTCAAAGTATAATAAATTTTTATACAGAAGGTACTTAACTGGTGTTTATTCTTTAAAAATGTTGCAAAATTAACTTTGAATTTAAAGAAACTTTTTTTAACATCAAAAAATATAGAACAAATAAATATTGCGTTGGATAGATGACAAAAGCAATATACTGCTTTTGTTCTTATTTGAAATGTGAATTTTTTTTACTATTTACTTATTATTTAAAAAAATAAACATTGTTTAAAAATAATTTGAAATACTAATACAAAAATTAACCAAATTATACAATAAGACCACACGTCAGACATAAACACATAAAAAATATTTTAAATGTTTTTTTTTTATTTTAACTAACCAGTTTATGACAGTGAATTCATTTTTATTTCAAGTATTTTACATAAAGTTATTGTTAAAGTTTTATGAAAAATTAATTAATGGTGCTGCTATTTAAAAGCTTACCATATATTGAAAATAATTTAAAAAATACTTACCTTTCTATTAAAATAACGGAATACAGGTCGAATCTAACGTCTTTTTCTAATTTATTTTTCAGGTTATCTAGCTTGCCTTTTGGTGAATAACATTTTTTTACAACTGGAAGACTTTCATAACCTTTCCAAATTTTTTCTGTTGGGGATCCAAGGGTCTGTCACAATAAAAAGTATTTAATTTAAAAATAACTAGCAACTTATGTTTTGTTTTATAATACGATAGTCAAAATGAAATGCATAAAGTAATTTAACAACATTATGAAATATTGATAAACATTGGTTTTATTTAAAAACATTTATTTGGTTTTAGATGGTGAAAAAAAAGTTGAGCAAGTTTCTAACATTTAAATTTTTAATAGTACTATAAAATTACAGGGTGACACAAAACATTTTTATAAGTAAAATTTAAATATCTTCTGAATTTCCATTTATATTAAGAAAATGCTGTTTTTTTACATTTAAAAAAAGTAAATATATACTATGAAAAGTGCTGGATTTACTAGAGCTCATAAGTTTTCTCTAGTTGACCTCCTTAAAATCGCAAGCACATTTGCGTCTTGCGAATAAAGTTAACCACCATAATTTTATCATCATGAGCGTTATTATCGGTTGGCATCTTTATAATTATAGTTGTGAACTGTCCCATCGGTTGTGAGCTTGTTGAATAATTTCTTTGACTAGGAAATTCAAGATATCTGAATTTCTTTTAGAAAAGTAATTTGGTTTTGAACACAGACTTCCACAGAAATTTAGATTCTACTATAAAAACCTTTTGCTTTGTAGTTCCTGGTATCTCCAACATCAAGTTTGTAGTTTTTTTTATAACATTAATATTTTTACATAAATCTGAAAGTGTAAAGTGGTTAGTTATTTATAAACTTTCCTAAGATAATTTTTATTTGTGTCACCCTGTATGTTAATTTATGCTAGTAATAAAAAAAAATACTTGATTTTTAAGGTAAATAGTTGTTTCCAAATTTTATCCACCATTATTTATATAAAGTCACGTTTGACACTTGTTACAAATTTATCTAATTAAAAAATACAATAAACAATATTTCTAAAATAAAATTACAAAAAGTCTTATTAAAAACGCTTATTTTACAATTTAAAACAATGCTAACCTCATATATTGTCTTGATCATGTTTATTTCGGATCTTTCTTTGAACAGAACTTTTTTCGTCATCAGTTCAAATAAGATGCAACCGACACTCCACATGTCAATTGCTTTCGAGTATGTTTTCTGTCCGAGTAGCACTTCAATGGCGCGGTAGTACAGAGTGCATACAACAGGGGTGTACTTCAATGAGGTGTCAAACTCCCGTGCCGATCCAAAGTCAGCTGAAATAAAATAGTTTATCATTAACAGAAATCATTAAAGTTTATATATAAACTTAATACCTTATAAAGTCACTTTATTTTAAAAACAATAAACAAATTTTAAGTATAAAATAAATCAAGATTAAAATAAACTGATAATATATAAGACTGTTAAGTACATAACAATAAGGAATTTTATTAAAATAATAACCAAAAGTTCTAACCTATTTTAAGCACTCCTTCTTTGTTTAGAAGAAGATTAGAAGGTTTGAGGTCTCTATGGAAGATATTATTTGCGTGTAAATGATTCAGTCCGTTTAACAGCTGACTGCAAAGACTCTTGACTTCTCCAATAGAAAATTCTGTTTCACTCAAAAGTGAAAACAGGTCATTTTCTACGTACTCCATGACCAAGTATACTTTGTCAGCATCTGTACCAACTACTACTTCCTGTACATAAATAACAAAATTAAATACTGGAAAATATTAATTATTTTAGTAACTTAAGCACAAAAGCAGAAACCAAGTTAATACTTAAGTAAGTGATGAAATGTAATCAGGGACTTCCACTTAATCAGTTAGGTAAGTAATATATATATACACTACAACGAATACTAATTAGCTTAAAAAGCTTTAAAAAAATTAACCTTTAGTCTAACGATGTTTTTGTGGTTAGTTTTGCAGAGCGTGGCAATCTCTCTGTTGTCTTTGAACGAGAAGTTCTTTTTCTTTCCGTCGATCTTCAACTTCTTGATTGCAAAGTTTCTGCCCGCACTGTCATGGGCTCGATACACGACACCGAAGGTTCCCTCACCCAACTTGCCCTGACATTTGAAGATGTTGACGTTTCGGCAACTTTTCCAGTCAACCGGAACGACACTTCCTACTTCCCATTCTGTTTTAAATGATATATGCTAATTATTGTCAAATAAAATATGTTTCAAAAGATTGTATTTAACACTTTACAATATTTAAAAACTTTTTATATTCAGGAAATCATTTAATTATAAGTTAAATTAACATTATTGTTATGAATTAGTATAATAAATTTAAATCTTATTTACCTTTTTCACTTTCTGAATTTTCACTATCCATGCGTTCAACAGAATGTTTGATGCTGCCAGATGAAGAAGATGAGTTTGTTGAAATTGTTCCGTTGGAACTCAAATGTTTAACTTTGTTTTCATCCTCCGAAGGTGTGTTCCATTTTGATTTTACTGAAAAAAGCGCTTAAGTAAGCAAAATGTTATATCAGTATATTTACAAATATTTCTACCAAATTAAGTTATAATCTTTTCAAATATTATAATAAGCAAAATAAAATAAAATATGTAAATATGTAAAAATTAATTGAAACTACTTATTTAATGATTTAAAAATGATAATACATTTTGAGTTATAAAAAATTTAGTAAAATAAAGTAAAAGTAGAAACAAATGATACTATCAAAACATTTGAAAACTAACCTTTTTTTGGTTTATCCCTAAAAATAGGAGGAGATTGTTCGAATTCAATTGCATAAACATCAGTTTTATTTATTCCTTTGTTTTTGTTTGAAATAGTTTCGTTAGTTTCAAAGGAACACCTTCTTGTTTGATTTGAATCCTTAGACAGTGTACTTCTTTTTATCAAAGGAGATTCGCTTCTTTTAATTAATGGAGACTCTTCTCTGTCTGATCTTTTGTCATGTTTGCGACTTTTGTGTTTCCTTGAACGCTTTTTAGATTGTGATCTGGATCTTGAACGTTTTCTGTTTTTTCTCTTGTGCTCTCGAGAACGTTTATGATGTTTTTTATGTTTTTTGCGCTTTTTATTCATCTTTAATAACTCTTGAAAGTCAGCTTCGTCTGAGTTATCTTCAGAACGATCTTCATAATGATCTCTATGGCGATCTTGATAGCGACTGTCATAACGGTCTCCATGACGACTCTGATAATAGTCTTCATGATAAATTTCATAACGAATATCAAAACGGTACTCATTTGTATTGGGCATTTTGTATCTTTCGTATCAAAATAATACTTTTTAACTTAATTAATTTTCTGTAAAGTAGAAAGAAATTTAGTTCCGTACAAACTTTAAATATTAAATAGTATAATATAGCATACTAAAAATTATTATTTTAAATTTTAGTTGATAGTTTTTTATTATATATTCTATAATGACTTATTAAAAAATGCATATATCAGCAAAAACTAGTATTTAACCAACCACAAGTTCAACCAAATAGGCTTAAATAAAATACATAGTTAGAAAACAATTGTTTTTTTATACCACGGTTGCCACTCTTTGTGTCAAAAAATACTCATTTTAGTGACCTTAAACTGTCTTAAGTCATCGTGAGCTTTTTTTCATAAAAAAAAAGCTAATTAGCCTCAGACGCATAGAATTAAAAAACAACAAACTGTTTTTATTAATCTACTACAAATAAGTCTTTAATTCCTAATGTAAAAGTAAGACAAGACTAGTCTATACTCTTTTTTTTTTTTTGCTGAAAAGAAGTATTTATAAGTTTTTACATAAAGCTTTATCTATGCACTAAGGACGTAAAAGTTTAACTAAACTATTGAAGTAACTAATATTATATAGTATATTTAATCTTATTACTTCATAGTTAAACTTATATATATCTAAAATGTATATGTTAGTGTAAACTCAAATTAAAAAAAAATAATTTCAGTTTTAAAAGATTTAGGAAATAGCTACAATTTTAATTAAAATTTTAATTTTGTTTTAAGTATTTTTTTGTAATTAAATATCTTGAGTTATTTGAGTAGTGTAAGTTTTATTGAGGCTATGAAATTTTTCAAAGTTAAATTTCATTTTGATGAATAGAAAAGGTACGAGATCTGGTAGTACTTAATCATTATCAAAGTAAATTGCAGTATTAATTTTTAGTAAAATTTTTAAAATGAAGTTGGTACCTTACTATAGTCAGGTGGATGGATAAAGTATGGATGAATAAAAATTAGTTTGAGGTACATTGACGGAAAACCTAATCTGAGTTTATAAGAATAAAAATAACAATTACAATAAAATACTGATCATTAAGCTAAAAAACTTAATATACCAAAACTTTAACAAAGTGGTTTAAGACAAACTCAATTGTTTAAAACAAATACGAAAAACTATTCTGAGATAAAAATACCAAATTAGCTAAACTGATTTACATTTGTATCCTGAGTAGGTAGCATTCCTGTAGCTAAAAACTTTTTAAAATACCAACTAAAATTACATAAAATATTTTTTTTTATTACAGTAGTTTTTTCTCAAACAAAATCCTACTGTAGTAAAAATTTCTATTTCAAAATACACATTTAAAATTAAACATAGCTGACTGATTCTATTAGTTGGATGTTATTGCTTCAACTGTTAAAGTATAAATGAACTGATTACAATGAACAGTCATTGATAACTATAAAAACACAGAAGCATTAAAAGCCCTTTTTAACCAATTTACTTTATAACCAGGGACAACACTTTTCGAATGATAAAATATTGAAACTTCTATCAGTAAAAAATTGTTTAAAAACTTAACAATGCAAAAGGATAAGCTATTAAAATCCTTAAAACATTATAAACACAAAGTAAATCAAATAAAGTGTTCAATGTTTAATGAAACTGTAACTTTTTTAAAACAAACTGTATTAATGACCGTTATATTAAAACAAAGTTGTTGATATTACAACAAGAAAATTAAACTTAGCAGACTTTATTTCTTTTTGACAAGTGTAAAAAACTTGACATTCTTAAAATTAAGAAGTGCATGTTTATTTATTATTTTAAATATAAAAAAAGTTATGCAACAAGCAGGTTTGTTAAAAACTAAGATTTGCTATTCCAACTAAAGGCTGAATACTTAATAAACGTTTATTACAATTTGAAATGTCATGCTCCAATAATTTTTGTTAATAAATGTAAATCCAAATGAAAAACCTGATATCAAATAATTAATATTAATTAGTTTACTAATTAATCAGAACTTAGCATATTGTTAAAAGGGTAATTTTTGTTTGTTTCTGACTTTTATTCAGGTAAAATTGTTTAAAACACTTTTCAATATAAGTTTTAGGGGATAAGAAAAAATCTCAGGCTGAACTCACAATATTTTCTTTAATCAAGATGTACATAATAAAAGTATACAATCAAAAGTATAAATTGACTAAGACTAGATGGTTTAAACTTGTATTAATTACACAAAACTTCTACTCAGATTTGTCAAAATGCTAAAAACTCTTATTCTAATTGAGCAATAAAGCGTATCAAGTTTTGCTTGTTTTAAGTTCACAACTTTACGCTTGAGTAGATAAAAATCAGGTTTTTATAAATATAAATCACAAGCTTGAACTTAGCTTGAGATCGCTTTTTATAAATTTTATAAAAAGTCCAAACTTAAGACCTAATTATTTCCTTATCTTAATAGATAATTAAAAACTTTTTTTTATAGAGAACGGTCCTTTGTTTTTAATAAAAAAAATCCATTGAATTGGAGTTAGACTTTTTGAGTGGGGCCGATTTAGAAATTTTGTGTTTTTTCTATTTTTTTATTTATACAACCTTTTCTCTAAAAATAATATTTTTTTCAATTTTTTTTTAAACATACTAATTAAAATGAGTTTAATGATGTTGTAAACTTTTTTTTAAATTTTTTTTTGTTATACCATAAGCCTGAATAAACTTTTCAGAAAAGTTCCAATTTTGCACGACTTTTGTTTTTCAGATATACAACTTTTTATCCAAAAACAAAATACTTTTTATTAAATTTAATTTATAACAGATTTGTATAGTTAGATTTTATGATGTTGTGATATTCTTTCCTAGATTATTATTGCTTTTAAAATATATGAACCATACAAGTTTTACCTTAACTCTAAGCAACGCTAGTTGAGGGATTTCTTGCTCAAGTGCTAAGAGTTTAGGTAAAATTTGTATTGGTCATATATTTTAAAAGCAATTATATACTGGAATAAATATCACAACATCATAAAACATAATTATACAAATCTGTTATAAATAAGATTTAATAAAAAAATATTTTATTTTTGCATAAAAGGTTGTATATCTGAAAAACGAAAGTCGTGCGAAATTGGAATTTTTCCGAAAAGTTTATTCAGGCTTATGGTATAACAAAAAAAAAATGAAAAAAAAAAGTTTACAACATCATTAAACTCGTTTTCTTAAGTATGTTTAAAAAAAAATTTAAAAAAATAAGTTATTTTTGAGAAAAGGTTGTAAAAACAAAAAAATAGAAAAAAACACAAAATTTTTAAATTGGCCCCACTCAAAAAGTCAATCCCCAATTTAATGGATTTTTTTTAAATTAAAGACAAAAGACCAGTCTCTAGAAAAATTTCTTTTTTAATTTAGTTATTAAGATAAGGAAAATAATTGGGTCTTAAGTTTGGACTTTTTATAAAGTTCTTATACAAACGCTCTCAAGCTAAGCTCACCCTCGTAACTTTATAAAGAACAATTACAAAAAATATTTGATTTCAGGAACTTTAAAAAGAGTATTTTTATTTTATAGACTAGTATATATAAAAACACTTTGATATAAAGTGGTCAGTTGGAATAGTTCAGCTGGTTTGAGTAGTAGTATAAATTGATTTTAAATAGTTTTACTTAATTCGATTGTTATTTTTCTACTGTAGATTTGTATACGAGCGTGAACTTCAAACTTCAGTAACAAACTTCAGTAGCTTTTTAAGTAAAACTATTTAAAAGCAAAGTTAATTTATAATACTCAAACCAGCTGAACTATTCAAACTGACCGCTTTATTTCAAAATTTCTTTATATATACTGGTCTATGAAATAAAAATACTCTTTTTAAAGTAACAGAAATCAAATATCTTTTGTAATAGTTCCATATAAAATTTTCTATATTTTGAAATAAAGGGTAACCCCTTTTGTAGGCACAATTTTTAGCACGAGTAACATAAACTGATCTAAGTTAATTAAAAGTTTTATACGGCAAGTTTGTTAGAAAATCATAAAAAAAATTAAATATAATTAGAAAATTTATTAAAGTCTGTAATTATTCATAAATTTCGGAATATTACTTAGATCACAGCTTTAAACAATATCTATTCTAATACCTGTACTAGTCAGTGATATTTTAAATAATAGTTTGAAAGCGTTAAAATTACCAAAACTAGTTGAAATAAAATCATCTTAAATTTTATTATCATATTTCCTAATATCAGTCTTTATGCAAAAATTAAACTGTAATTATAGGGTTGTTTTGTATATGGATCAACAATTAGTACTACATATAACTAATTGTAAGATCTCTTATTAGGTACTACAGCTGATTGTAAGCTATTAAGATTAGTACTTTAACTGATGTTAAGTACTTTATTATAGTTATAATCTATTAAACGACAAAACAAAACAATCAAAATATTTGGTGCTAGGATCTGGCGCGCAAAAGAACCTTTCGGTTATCAAGCCGCACACCACGGATATCTTTCAATGTATTGCACAGAAATTTGAATTAGTATTACAGCTAATCTTAAGTACTTAAGTTAATAGTACAACCAAAGACGGAAAGTTTTATTAAACATTTATAATTAAGTACCTCTAAGTACCTAAAATTTTCTAGCAGAAATTAAAAAAATATTAATCAAAGGCTCTACAAAAAAATAAAACTTTAACTAACTTTAGTTTCAAAAAAATTGTCAAAAAAATCTGAGTAGATCAGCACATCTCAAAAAACATTAACAAAAGTTAAAAAAGGGAAAAAATTTGAAATTAAATTATGGTTATACAAATCAAAACTAAAGGGATGTAGTTTCAAGGTATACTTTTTTTTTATACCATTATTAGATGTAGCGGGATAAAACAATCAAAATAACAAGCTAAAAATAAAATAGGTTAAATTAGAAAAAATAAGCTTTTATCATTTTCCCAATTTTTACAGGCTCCATTGGACACAATGAAGATCTTTCAAAGTTGCTTGTCTATTCAGGGTTGCCATTCTTTTAGTCAAAAATTTTCTCTGAGTGACAAGAAACTTCACTGAGTAACCTTAAACTTCCCTGAGTTTTTTTTTCAAATCCTAAAAAAAAATATATTTTTTAAAAAATTACTATGTTAATTTCAAGAATATGGAAGAACTCGCCGCAAGGCTCAAAAATTTCTAAATAAGCACTTAAAAATGAAAAAAAAACTTTTTTGAACAAAATATTGAAACTGGGTTAACTAAATCTCATTTTAGATCTAGAAAAATATTTCCCTGAGATTTTTGAAAAATCTTAAAACTTTCCTAAAATTTTTAGAAAAAAACAAAAACTACCCTGAGTTTCCCTGAGTTAAAAAAAGAATCAAAATCACTTGAGTTTCCCTGATTCTCCCTGAAATTTTCTACAACTTAAAAATTCCGTGAGTTTTTCTGAGTTCCCTGAGTGTGGGGCAACCCTGTTTATTACTATGTTGAAACATAGAGACAATTAAAATAATTTTTATTACATAATTAACCTACTTCTTACATTATTCATATTTAGTTTGAAAATGTTAGTTTTATCTAAATGATTGAGTAGTAAAAGTATCTAGACTAGTAAATAAAACAATTAGTGAACACTTTTTTTTAAATGTTCATTTATATTGACCTAAACAGATTAAAACACAGTAATATACCACAAAAAAGAGTAGAAATATAAATAAATGCTTTTTTCTGCTTAGCAGAGCAATTGATTATGTGAGATGAATCAAGCTAGATAAATAAGGATTACCAATTTAAACATGAACATTATTCTAAGTCCTGTTGTTTTAATGATAAAAAGTGTTAACTTTTGCATCTTTAATTTTTTTTTCTTCATAATACTCAAATATATTAAATAATGAATGGTGTGTACCTTAAAGACCAAACCTTTTTTCTCCACACTACGTTTATGTAATATATTTGTATTCATCTAAGCTTTTCTTCATTTATATATAACCTCCTAAGGTTAAGTGTAGTTTTTTAATTTTATATAGTATATTTAGAAGTTTAAAAAAAAAGCTCTAAAATTTAATCTGATTGTAAAAATAAATGAAGGTATTTATTGGGTTGACCATATCAAACCTCAATTATTTACCAAAATTTATCATTCTATCCCTTAACCCGTACCTTTTTCTTCATTAGTCTGGGCTGAGTTGGAACTAAGGATGATAATGAACAAGGTTGCCACTCGTTTTTTCGAAAAAATTTTTCAGGTTTTTAAAAATACACATTTTTATGTCTATTTTTAGTTTAAAGTTAATTTCTATATAAGAAACTGTGTTAAATAGTATATAACTTTGAAAAGATACTGTTAAGTTACTTAAGATATGCTTTTTGTCAAAAAATTTTTTGATGATTACAAAAAAATGTTATTTATATGATAGATTTGTTGTGACAAATCAAAATTTTACTACTGAAAATGTTAAAATTATTAAAAATTCCAGGTTTTTTAATCAAAATTCCAGGTTTTTCCAGTTTTTTTTTTAAATTTCTCAAATTCCAGGTTTCCAGGTAAAGTGGCAACCCTGTAATGAAACAAGGTCTCTATTAAGTTATAGAGCCACAGGGGGGCTATGAGGTCATAACTTGAAACTTACACTAGATATTCCGGAGTTGTTGATGAATAGCAAAAAAAAGGTCTTGTGTGCTTTTAATGGTAGTTTTTTAAGTAATCTTGTTGAAGGTGGTAATAGCTTTTATAATTTCTGTAAAGGAGGAGATTTGAAAAAAAAAATGGGAAACCCTGCATTAAACTCTAAGTAAAGTTTATCTTACTGGCTATCATAAAATACTAAATGTCACTACAAAAAAAAAACTAAAATAAAATATTTCTAATATTACCAAAATTATCAGTATAAAAATTTAACTTAATAAAAAAGTTAAGCAAACGTTGGTTTTACATAGTAGTATTTTCTAGGTTGCCAATTTTTTTTGAGAAATTTCTTTCAGGTTTTTAAAAGTACACGTTTTTGGGTATATTTTAGTTTAAAGCCAAGTTTACGGTTTAAAGCTGAGCTAAATAGTATAACAACATTGAAAAGAAACTGTAACATTGTTGCCACAGGTCAAGCTGAAAAAGATTTCCAGACTTTTCTTGACTTGTTCCTGACTTATAACTAAAATTTTCCTGACTTTTTTGAATTAAACTCTTAAATTAAACTTTTTCTTAAATACATAATCAAACACTTGAAACTATATAAACTTCCAATCCTATTTTTATACAGGTTAAAACAACAGTTTTTTTGATGAATTCAATCATCTAACTTTTATTGTATGATTGATGTATTTGCAATAAACAGCTCTATTAGCAAAATACTTGTACTTTCTTACATGATACAGTTCTAGTTTGTATGCGTACATATAATCTTTAACTCTTCTTCTGGATGTAGTAGTTTCTCATTTCATACTGTTTTCAAGCAGAGCCTTGTTAATACTCAATCTACTTCGACCTCAGCCTGGTCATTGTGCAACACAAATAATGGTTGCAGCAACTTTCCGAGAGAAAATTTGGTAGGAAATTTAAATGTTTCAAAATAGAACTGGTCTAAACAATTTTCCTTTTGCTTGAAGCTCTTGAAGTTTGATGCATTCATTAGACAATTTACCAAAGTTCTATATTGTTTGATGCTACTACCACCTTCAGAGTTGGAGCACATTTTTTACTATGTTGAGGAGTGCACAACGTTAGAAAAACGCTTAACAACAATTATGACTACCTAATTTTTCAAGGCTATGCGGATTTAGGCATGACATATTTTTTACAAATGTACTTCTAATAGCCATTCTGCTCTGAACATTTTCAACCGCTTCACAAATAGTCTTTTTTTTTTTTTGAAATTTAAAACCTTTTGTTCTTCAACTAAGTCTTTTTTCCTCAAATTTGCAAGCAAATTAGTTGCAGCACAACCAAGATCAAGGGCAGGTTTTAGGGAAGCTTGATCATTTAATTCAACCTTGAATAACTGGTTAAGCTGAGGTTTGTTACTATTACGTCTTTCATAATGATGCACAGCAGTTTAATTACCATGAACTAAATGTTCTCATGCATAAAGACAACAACAGGCTTGGTACTCTGGTACAATATCAAAAAAGGCTGCATTAGAGATATCACATAATTAAAGAAATACAAGAAAATTTTGTATATATATCACAGTTTCACTATGGAAGTGTTCTTGCCATAGATCATCAATACTAAAGAACATAAAAAAACTGCTTGTTCAAGTAGGGTAGTTGTTCAATATGTTAATAGAAAAATTTTCCAGTTTTATAATAGGATATTTTATTAATCTATACCAGATGAAGACATTGAAAAATAAATATTTTTGTAAACTTCTAAGAAAATTTTGCAATTTTAGTCTGATTTTAAAGGATTTTTAATTTTTTTTCTATTTGAGGGTTTTGGAAATAAGGATTTTTGTAAACTAATCTGACAAAATATGATCTTTTTTTCTTAATTTAGTCAAATTTCCTGACTATTCCTGACTTTTTTTAAAAAACCCCTATTTTTCTTTACTTTTGTTATTTTTTTAGTTTTTACTGGCTTTTCCTGATTTCCTGACTTTTCCTGACCCTGCTGTAAAGCTACTTCAAATGTGTTTTTTGTAAATGAAAAAAATTATGATGATAATTTTATTTAATTTTATGGTAGAGTTTTCGTGACTAACTAAAACTTTACTACTAGAATGTAAAAATTGTTTCAAACTTTAGATTTTCCAGGCTTTTAGTGATTTTTGTTCTAAATTTCAGGTTTTATTTAAAATTTCTAAGATTCAAAGTTTTCTATGACTCCATGTTTTTTAGCAACACTGAGTACCTGAGAAATTTTTATAAGATGAAATGACATTACCAGTGCCTTGTGACAAAATACTTTGTAAAAATAATATTTGATAATATGAAAACAGTGTACAGGAAACTGATCTAAAAACCATTTGTAAATAAAAATATGTTAATAACATAATATGTACATTGTTAAATAATTTTGGGAATCCAATATTTAAGCATAGTCAAAACATACTATTATAAATTAAGAATATTTTTGTTGTTACTGAGGTTTTGCCTTAATTAAGAGTTAAATAAAACAAAACACTACAAAGTAATTTAAACAACAAACAAAAATATAAAATGAATAAAATAACTATTCAACAGTCAAACTACAACTAAAACTTATTTTAACACCAAGGTAATGCTATGGTTCTGGTAGTAAAATATAATTATAACTTTAATAAAGTACCGTATATGAAATTAACTAAGAGTTTGATACAAGGATAAAATATTTGATAAAACAATAAATAAAAAGACATTTTTGGTCGATATTTTAAAAAAAAAGACTTTCAAGGATTAATTAAAGAAAACCAATAAAAAGCTTAAAAATTTTATGATTAAAAATAATATGTTTAATAGCTAATACTATTGAACTGATAATTTAATCAAAAATACTGTAAATTATTTAATTTTTGTACAGAAAAGATAGTAAGTTATCTTATGATATAATAAATTTGGAAAAACAGTAATAATTGTTTTATAAAACCTTTGATAAAACGCAATAGAAAAGCTAAACATTTGTTATAAACTAGGTTTTATGAGTTAGTAATAATATGATATAACTTTATAACACTTACTTTGATAAGTACCGACTAAAAAAACAGGTTAAAATAAAAATGCTATTAGAAATCTTTTTCATTTTTTTCTTAAGCTGGTTTACCTTTTAATTAAAAAAAAAAAACAGACTAGCCTAATCATCAAGATTAAAACTAAAAACATGAATAATATATATTCTGTAAAAGTTTTGAAACACTGTTATTTGCACAAGTATTAAAATGTTAGCTTATTAATAGATTTATAAAAAAACTATCGAGTGATTTAGTTTTAATAGACGTTTTTAAATGTTTTAGTAAGCTTGTTTAAAAGAACTAATTTTAAGACTTGTGTTTTGTTAATCGAAAATAGAATAATTAGAAAGTTTATAATTTATAAAATTTAATTAAAAATAATTTTATCACTAAGCATTTAGCTTAAAAGGTATATGGTTCTAAAAGAGACGCTTGTAGAATTATATAAAACTTTAATCTATTCTATTTCGCTCAAACTGTTTTTATAGGCCTAAAATTTTCTTTTTTAAATTCCATTTGAAAAGCTAATTTAATTTATTAGAACACAATAGAAAACTAACTTATTTAAAAATATGTTTTTTGTTTAAAATTATTGAGGTTGATAGTAAATTATGGTGAAGAGAGTTTTGATTTAATAATCATTAAGTAATAAATAGTATCAGTGTTTTAAAGGTAAAGAGGCTTGCCTCAAAGCTGTACGGCAGAATTGACAGACATCCACAAATAAAGAGTTTTGAATACTAAATAAAAGTTTTTTGATTAATTAAAGTTGTAATACTCGATCAAAAATGTAAAAACTTTCTCATAGAAATTAGGAAATAATTCCGATATGTAAGGTACATAGTTCTACAAAGATGCGCACTTTTGCGTTGGTTTGTACATACATATGCGTACTTTGAGCCTTGTTAATGACTCTACTAAATTTACTTATTGTAGTTTAAATAATGTTTAACCTAGTTTATACATAAATGTTATTGCAACAAAAAGTAGTAGGTCATATTGATGCGTTTAAATCTAATGTTATATTATGGTAAGTCTTTTATAAACATGTCTGCTCCGAATTTTATAGTTTATTATTAAAAAAACAAAACATTTTTAAAAATAATGTATTGAAACAATAAGTACAGTAAAACATTTACTTACGAAAGTATATTTTTGCAAGCATATACATTTAGTAGATTTTTATTATCAATCAAATAATAAGTTTAGCACTTAACCAATATTTTTTTATTAAAACTTATTATGCTTTTACAGTTTTTTGCAATATATTTTATAAACGAAATTTGTGGATGACTGATGTTATACTGTAAATAAATTGTTTAAATACAAAAAGGTGCTTATAAATCACTCGATCTTTAATTTTCTAGTTTTTTGGAAGTTTATGTTACAGAAATACCACAAAAAACCCTGAGCAAGTTGTTTAATGGCTCTTCATAAAGGCTATCTTTGTTTTCTGAAAATATTTTAAATGACTTCTGGCTATCAGTCTAGTTTCTTTATATTTTAGGCAGATAAATGCTAGAAACACTAGTTTTGAAATTAAAACTTTATTTAGTTATTTAGAATACGCTTTTAGTTAAGGTGTTTAAAGTAAAATTAAAACATCTAGTTATGAACTTGACTTTCAAACTTTCTAATATATATTTTATTATGGATTTGCGTTTCATATTTAAAATATTATTATGTTTTATTTGGAAACGGGCCAAAATTGCACGAAGACGTAAATGCACGAGGTACTATATTGCACGAGGTTACTGAGGTAATACTTGTATTTATTTTGTTATATAAAAGACAATAGATTTATACCACCGTTTCGTATATGAGATTTATTATCCCATATATTCCTCAGTAAAGCTTAAGTTTATTAAAAACGTTTAAAAAATATAGAATTTAAAATCTTTATAAGTATTACTTCTCATACACCAGGTCCTTAGACCAAACTTTTTGAGAGTTTTTTTTTATCGTTTATAAAACAAACATTAATATTGTATTGACAATTATTTTATAAGCTCCTTATCTCTTTAGTGAAAAAAAAAATTTTAAGTTGTTAATAATCTCTTGTAATCAAACGTTAAAAAAATAGTTATTAAAAAAGTTTACTTTAATAATTTAAACTTATTGTGCACAATATCAACTTGAAAAGATTTTTGTGTTTTTGTTCACACGCTTTAAACAATTTTGTACAGCATTAAAAGAAATAATTAATGTGGGTAGCTGTTAAATTTGCACGAGCGTACAAAAATGCATCAGGGGAGAAAATTGCACGAAGATAAAGTTGCACGAAGACACTTTTGCAAGAGTAGACAATTTTGCAAGGAGACATTTTTCCACGGGTTAATTTTTTTTTGTTTATTAATTTATTTTTTCTCTTTTATTTTTATTTAGTTTTTTTTATTTACTATTACTTTTACCCCTAGCCCTTATCCTCGGTTGGTAACTTATTTCTTTTAATTATTTTTTTTGTTGCTTTATTTTTTTTTACTTTTACTGTTACCCCTAACCCTTACCCTCGGTCAGTAGATTTTTTTTCTTATTACTGTTTTGATAGTTTATCTTTAATTTTTTTTTGTTTATATATATATTTTTTTTTCTGTTTTTTTACTCTCTTGCAAAAATGTCCCTCCGTGCAAAATTTTAAGTTGTGCAAAACTGACATGTGTTGCAATTTTGTCTACGTGCAATTTTGACTCGTTCCTAGTTAATGTAAATATAAACTTGCTTTTTTAGATTAAAACAAATAGTTTTACATCACTATAATTAAATCAATATTTTTAAATATAAATTTAAGTAACACATGCAACACAATGGAAAATATTACTTTAGTTAACAAATTGTAATATAACTATTTAAAATTTTTAGTTAATCGTTGGCTAATAAAGATCCTAGCGAAATAAGTTCACTGGAATATACAATAATAACTAACTTAAATAGTAATCTTTCTTAATTGAACTAATACAAGTTTCTGTGTGTTATCAAGTTTACAGACTTTTTATATACACTTACTTTAGCCTCAATCGTTTTCTTACATTATTGATTTTTTACAGAGCTCCGTTGAAGTGTTATAAGTTAACTTGTTAACACACAGAAACATGTGTTAGTTTGATAAAGAGAGTACTGTTTAAAATTATTATCATTAAATTGTAATACAGATCTTTAAGTAAATCTTTAACAAAATTTATTCGATTATGTAAAGTTTATAGTTCATTAAAATTAATATTGAATAATTTTAACTTGTTGAGATGTTTTAATTTTTACTCATTTTCAGATTTTCTATTTTTAAAATCAAATTATCAAAGAAACTTGTCTCAACCTGTTTTGAAATCTATTCACAAAAAAACAGCAACAACGATCATTTTTGTTAAAGTTGATTAAAACTGTTTCTTGTACGAAAGTAAAGTTAAATACATTGATTCATGCTTTTTAAAAACTGAAAAAACTATCAGCAAGTTCACTTGCTACAAGTTCAATAGCAATTAGTTTTATATCCTTCTCCTCTAATACCAGTCTACCATTAGTTTTTTCACCCATACTTTTCGATACTTTTATTTTCTCGTTATAACTGGCAACTATTCTTTCCTGCCTTTTCGCCGTTCTTTCATCGTATTCAATTTCTTCTTTATTAAGTTCAATTCCTTTTTTATGTTTCTCAGTGATTTTTATGAGCATTTTGTTTTCACTCTGGTTTGAACAAACTATTTAGTATTTGTAATTAGCGTTTGGTTAAAGCTAAACTCAATTATCAAGTACATTATACAAGGGTTGATCATACCAATTCGATCATCAGACCGCAAGCTTCCGGTAGACTGAGACTAGTTTTGTCCTGATTAGGACTCATTATTTAGTCAAAACCGAAAAACTTGCAGTCTTCAATCTATAAACGGTTTGACATGCAAGCATGAAGCAACCATTTGCTGGCATTGATCAGTGACGTCAGCATTGTCTTTTGCCGTGCAACGTTCAATACATTGTCCAATAGGCAAGACAGCTGGAACAGAAACATCGGCAAAAGCCAGCAGAGCTGAAGCCTGGACTTTCGTATGCCGTGAGACAAGCTCAAGTTTAACAATAGGGTTGATCATACCAATTCGATCATCAGACAACAAGCTTTAGGTAGACTGAGACCGGTTTCGTCCTGATTAGGACTCATTAGTCGGTCATAACCGAAAAAATTGCTGTCTTCAATCTACAAACTTCAATACATGCAAGCATGAAGCAATAATTTATTAAGTACCTGTTTTAAAACAGTTCAAAAAACTATAATATTTATTTATTACGTTTTAAAACTGTTGAGTAAAAATAACTTTAAAATAAATACATTTCCTTTATGAATAAATGGTGTTTAAACAAGGGTCTTTAAGAAAAAAACAAAAAACATTTTTACAATCATACATACTGAATATATGTTTTTAGAACTTTGATAAAGAAAATACAATATTTTAAAGTTAGTCTGTAACAGTAAAGTAAATGCAAATAAATCATATTTTTATAACAAAAAATTAGTAACAAACTTTTTAAGTTTTGATTTAGATTAAGCTAAACTATAAGACTTTTGATTTTATGTTACAATTAAACAGTGTTAAATTTCTAATTATTAATGAAAACTAGCCATATAATATTTAAGACTTACTTTCAATATTAATAAACCAGGTTTTACCAAAGGTATCATTTAGCTACAAAACTTAAAGAACAAATGAAAGTTATTCAAATAAAAGTTGCTTTGTTACTGATGATTTCTTTGAATAAAACCAGGTTTTAAAACAAATAAATAAAAAAGATTTAGAACATTTTAAGCAATAAAAACTAGTGTACATATTTAGTGTACAAAGTTAGATATAAGGTTTACATATTTTTAAGAAATTCTTTGAATCTGTATTGTAAAACTTTAGTTTAATTTTAATTTAAAAGAAAAAGATCTCAACTTACTGTGATAGGATTCCTTTGTTTTAACAAGTCGTGATGTTTTTGGTCTAATTCTAAAATCTTTTTCGTCACGTCTTTATGTTTTTGTTCTAATTCTAACTTTTGTTTTAACAAGTCGTCATGTTTTTGTTTTAAAAAATCAATTGTATTTTCATTAAATTCAATGTCTTCTTTATCAAGTTCATTATCTTGTTTCAACTTTTTAAATTTTTTGTCGAGTTACTTGTTAATGCTTTGGAGTTTTTTTGTTTTCAATCTGTGATCAAGCTTTAAAACGAGCTTTCTGATTGTCTTTGTAACTATTATTTGGTTAAATATAAACTCCGGTATTAATTACCAGTTTTAAAAAAGTTTAAAAATACTAAGTTGTCTACCACTTAGAATTAATTCTAATAAAGCTATATCACTTGAAAACTAGTATCTTTTCTTTAATAGTTTAAACTTCCAAAATGTTTTTAAGCGGAATAAAAAACATTTTCTTCTATAGCATATTGAGTCTTTGTAAAAGCAGTCTAATTCTAACAGATTGGTTTTATGATGCAGGCGTAGTTTAATTTTTGATTTGTGGATTTTTATCAACTGTAGTTTGACAATCAATGTGTTATGAAAAAAATTTCACTATACTACTGTTGAAAATTGACAATGTAAAGACTCATAAGTTTTACAGTAACTAATTAACTGCAAGTCCACAATGGAACTATCTGTTTTCTTGAATTATTATCTGAGGTATTATTTTTCTAGTCTAGAGTATTTGTCTTATTTTTTTATTATTGGTTAGTAGATGATCAAACTTTTACATTGTTTTATCAAAAATATATCATATTCAAACTAATATTGAATGCTAAATGCTTACACAACAGAATAAGTTTACACTAGTTTCCTAGAGCCTAAGACACTCCTATAATAGGATTCAAAAAATTAAAATTAAGTTTTACAAATTTTAAAAAATTGACAAACTTAGAGTTTCAATTTTGTTAATATACTTGCTATGTTTTTTATTAAATGTAAATTGTACATAAAAATTATTTATTTAAGTTAAATAGCAGTTTTAAAGTGAGTCATATTAAATATTTTCTTTAACTATTTTTATAGTTTTTGATTCTAAAGTTCATTAAAAACTGACCATGACATTTTAACTACTCAATCATGACACGTTTTAGAAACTCTGTTGTAGGTTTTATTAACCCAAATTATTTAGTTTGCGTAATCCATTTAAGCATCATCACTGTAAATTTGAATAATTGACTTATTTTTTTTGTTATTAAATTCTTATATTTAGTATTAATAACTACTACAATATATGTGCTTAACACGCATAAAAAACCATCTGCAAATTGTGTAGTTTGTGAATAATACTATTATTTTTTATTGGAGTTAGAGTACTGCAAAATATATAGTCATTTTTTTCTGAAATACCTATTAGCGCAAGAATTAGTTATATAGAGTTAAATATAAACATTTTGTATTCAAAGTTCATGTATTACATTAACAAGGTTTATATTTTAACCTAGAAAAAATTTAGTTTAGATATTATGAAAATCAATATAATAATTCAATCATTGTTTGAAAAACGCAAGATAATGAGTAATTACAATAACTAAAACTTTTTACTATGGTAGCATTTAAAGTTTTCTACTGAGTTTATCATTTAATTATTACTACAGTTGTGTTGTTTTAAAAAAAAAAAACATCAATGTGTTACTTCAACTATAATTACAATTTTTTTGGTCGTAAAAATTTATTTTAAAATGAAACCAGAAGCGTGTTTATACTGGTTTCTTGTTATCTGTGTACCCGTTAGTATACTGTAGTGATTTGAATTAATCTCTTAAATGTTATTTTAGAAGAATCTTTACAAAATTTAATATACTATACTGTATGTTTTGCTCATGTTTTTAAAAGTTAGATTTGAATTTAAGAATTTGAAGATTATGAAAATTTTAATACTTTCATGTGCACAACTGTTTGTCAGCTTAAACAAAAATTATATTATGTCATAATGAGTTCAAGTATTATTAGATCCTGATTTTAAAGATTTTTTATTTAAATTGCTTAAAGTTTACAATAAAAAATATTTAAAGAATAAATAAATGATGATCATGTCCTGTTTTTTAGCTAGAAAGTTAGATATTACTTTAAAAACATTCAATGTTAACTTGTCAAGTTTAACTAAACCTACTTGCTTTTAGAAAATAGATTGCTTGAAGATATCTTTTATTAGTTTTATATATAAAGCAATTAAAAATTTAATCAAATTAAAGCAGCTTCCCAATTTATTTACGTTCGAGTTTCATAAGTACGAGTTGATCAAAGTTTTAATGGAATACGAGTTTCCCTGCTCTTTATTTTAGTTTAACACCAAATATAATAAAATCAGTCAACTAGAAAGCAAGTTAGTCTGAAAAAAAATTTATTATTTAAAAATTTAACAGATAAACCAGCAACAATTTGATAGCAGTGATAGCTTATTAAAGACTTAATTTGTAAATCTAGAACTTAACTTTTTTTTGTTTATTGTAAAGTTTTTTTTAAATAATATTTTTTACTTAAAATAATTTTCTGATTTTAATTATTATAGTTAATTCTTAATTCTATTAAACTTTGTTATTGTATATTCCTCTTAAAATTTTTGTGAATAAGATGAATAATAAGAATATTTAATTTCTGAGTAAAATCTTTGACAACACTAAAAGTATTTACTAAAATATGATTTTCTTAATTTATTAGTGTTTGATAAGTTCTTTAGTATAGTATGTAACCAC
Organism: Thalia democratica; assembly: GCF_965202585.1. Taxonomy (NCBI): domain Eukaryota; kingdom Metazoa; phylum Chordata; class Thaliacea; order Salpida; family Salpidae; genus Thalia; species Thalia democratica. The sequence continues at coordinate 93,683,761 of NC_139165.1, forward strand.
CAAAATTCATGCTTGGTTTTAATAAATAATATTTAGCAGGGTTTCCACAAGGTCAGGAAAGTTCAGGAAAAATTAAAAAAAAATGACAAAAGTCAGGAAAAGTCAGGAAACTTGACAAAATTGAAAATTAAGTCAGTTTTTTTCATTTTAAATTTACAAAGTTCTAAACTTTCCAAAGCTTTCAAATGATAAAAATTATTTAAAAATCCTCTGAAGTCAGAAAAGTTCCAGAATTTTCCTAGAAATTTAAAAAATATTTTATTTCAAGGCCTTCATCTGGTGTAAAATGATAAAATATTCTATATAAAACTGCAAAGTTTTTCTATTAATATATTGAACAAGCAGTTTTTGTATGCTTCTTAGTATTGATGATCTGTAGCTAGAACACTTCCATAGTAAAACTATGATATATACAAAAAAAATTATCTAGCACAATTTTAGAATCAAAGTGTTTTTATTGAGTTTTTTATGATTAAACAGTTAGTTTAGTATTTTATGTAACAAGTTGATGTGTATACTAAACCTCTTAATAATTTTATAAAGTTGTTTAAATTTGTAAAATAAGTTAAGAAAGAGGTATATGCCATTAGTAAGTTTACTTTATTGTATTTTGTAGACTGACTTAAGTTTTTATAATGAATAAGAGTACACTTATTGGTTACAAATTTTGATTTTTAAATAAGTTTTGTTTGATAGGTTATTTAGAAAAGTCAAGAAAATTATAGTAAAAAGTCAGGAAATTTTTCTCAACTTGATCTGTGGCAACCCTGATTTAGTACTATGTTAGTTTGAATTTTTATTATGATTTTTAGTGTGTTTGTACACTACACAATAACCCTAGAAAACAAATATTTCATTCAACTATTTTGTTTTTCTGTAAAAACGCAAAAGTTTTTTGCATATTTATTATACATTATATGACTATATTAGTCATTTTAGTAGAAAAATATATTGAAAAAAAAAATACGAAGTAGAAAGTCTCATTAAAAAAATTTTAAATACTTTTGTTATACTAAAGTAGACTCATAAATATATATTAGTGTTATATTTTGTACTTAAAAGTAGTTTTTAACTAATTTTGTAAGTTAACATAAATAACAACTTAATATAAGTTAGATAAAAGTTGTTTTTTGATAAAACTAGTTTAATCTTTTGATTTTTCAAGTTAAAAGTATTTTGAAAAGCCAATATTAAAGTAAATTGTCTTAGAACATATGATTATCTAAAAAAAAATATTCAAGCTAACTTCACACTTGTACGTTTTAAGGTTCTCAGACAATTTACTTAAATATTGGCTTTCCATAATACTTTTTACTTGAAAAATCAAAAGATTAAACTAGTTTTATCAAAAAAAAACTTTTATCTGGCTTATATTAAGTTGTTTTTTATATAAACTTACAAAATTAGTTAAAAACTCTTTTTAAGTACAACATATAACACACGAGTAAGAAGTTAGCTTGAATGTTTTTTTTTAATTCCAAATGAATGTCCAAACTTTAATTCTAATTGTTTTCCTTATCTTAGTAGCTAATTAAAAACTTTTGTTTTCTAGAAAACGGTCCTTTGTCTAAAAACTAAAAAATTATCTTTTTAATTGGCGTTTCATTGTTTGAGTGGGGCCCCTTAGAAAAAGTTGTTTTTTTTTTTATTTCATTTTTTTTTGAGTTTAAGTGAAATATAAAAATAATAAATTATGTTTTACATCTTGTTAATAAAATGTTTATAAACGGGTATAATTTTTTTTACTATTTGTTAATATTTTGTAAAATTTAGCCTTAATTGTTTTTTTTTTATTAATTATGAACTCAAACTCATAATATAAGAAAATTCATAAAAAAAAAACAATTAAAGCCAAAATTTATAAAATATTGACAATTAGTAAAAAAAAATTATAGCCGTTTATGCACATATTATCAAGATGGTTAAAAAAAAAATTAATTTATTTTTTTAAACTTAAGCTCAAAAATTTAAAAAAAAATAAAAAAAATCCAATTTTTTCTAAGGGGCCCCACTCAAACAACGAAACCCAAATTCATAAGATATTTTTTTAGTTTTAAGACAAAGGACCATTCTCTAGAATAGCTACTAATATAAAAAAATAATTAGATCCAAAGTTTGGACTTGAAAAAAAATATTATTTAAACTAACTTCACTTCACACTCATTTAAAATTTTAGAGTGTTGTAACATTATTTCATAAGAGCGACCACAGTAAGCAAAAATACTTTTTATTTATTAAATTTAATTCTGTGAAATTTTTCATAGTTTGTGTCAAACACTCACGAAGGGACACTTTTGCACGAAAACACGTGCAAAACGTTTGCACGGCTGAAATTTTTAATGTTATTGTTTTTGCTGTCATTGTTACCGCTAACCCTTGGTCAATAACTACTTTTTTATAACATCATTATTATTTTTTTTTATACTTTCTTACTATCATTACCCCTAACCCTAGACCGATTAGTAGTTTTTTTTTATTAAATATATTTTAATTTATAACTTATTCTCGTGCAAAAGTGAACTTTTGTGCATTTTTGACCTTTCGTGCTAAAATGTCTTACTTGACCCGACCCTGTTAAATAATATGATAAGACTTTATACTTTAAAACATGACATAGTTAAAACAAACATCATAGTACATAAAAGTAAACTAGTAGTGAGAAAAATTAAGTTTTTTCAAAACGTCTTTTAACTAGTTCGCATAATTGACAGTACTTTCATAAAATAACTAAAAAGTGAAACAATGGTTGTGGTAAATGAAAAAGATCCTAGCGTTAAAATGCTTGAAAATTTAACGGAGAAGATGACATTGAGCTGTGAGGAAAAATGCGAAGCTTTTCGCACTACGATTGGCGCGCGTGTTATAATAAACGATAGTAGTCAGGTCAACAGCAGCTTTTGTAATTTCCATTGCAAATACAAAATAATATCAAAAGTGCACGAATGCTCTGACTATGTCGAACTTTTGGGTGAGAAAAAAAGTAATGGATGTAAAGTCGTTGTAACAAAAGAGCTATGTAAAGACAGTGAAGATTTGAAGCTCTATCTCAAAGATGGAATGCCCAGAGAAGCTCTCATTCAGCAAAAAGCTGAAAAGCTTTTCAAAGGAACCAGTCCTTATAAAGTAGAAAAACTTTTAGACTGGTACGTTTACGACAATTACTACGTCAAAGTAACAGAGTGCGATGAGGAATTTCAAAACTTAGACGACTGCACGCGCAAACAAGAACATGGACGTTTTAGTGAAAAAGAGTGTAAAATTATTTTCAAAATATTGCTTAAAATGGTTTTTAAGTTAAACATTAATAGAATATTTCACTTAAACTTGAAACCAATAAATGTTTTTTTCCATAAATATAAAAAAGAATTAAAACTTTCTTATTTCGGTTGTTCTTATTTTTATGAAAATTGTGATGATAGAGATAAGGATTTATTGGGCATCGCACAGACAATATATTTTTGCTTACAAGGAGATTATGTATTTGAAAACTACACAAAAGATAAACAACTGATGTTCAAAGTAAAAGTCAGTAAAGAGTGTGAAAATCTTATTACAAAAATGCTGGCTGATGATGTAAAAGACAGACTCACCCCGGATGAAATACTCGATCACCCATGGTTGAACGAGTGTGAAGCTTACAAAACTAAAAGTGGTTCAAGGTATACAATAGATGACAACAGTCAAGTTAGTAGCAGCTATGGCAAGTTCCACTACAAGTACAAAATTACATCAGTCATCCACGAAAGCACATCAAGAATTGTGTTTGGTGGTGAGAACAAAATTGACGGGTGTAAAGTTGCAATTAAAAGAGAACAGTTCAAAGACTGTGACCAATTAAAACGCGTTCTCAAGGATAACATGCCCAAAGAAGTTTATATTCAAAAAAAAGCCGAAGTCTTGTTTGATAAAAATAGTCCTTTCAAAGTACTGCAAGTGTTAGATTGGTATGTCTACGACAACTATGTTGTCATAGTAACAAGGTATGATAATGGTTTCAAAGATTTATTTAATTCTACGTGCAATCAAGTTAATAAACATTTTAGGGAGGAAGATTGCATAAATATTTTTAAGATGTTGTTAGAAACAGTTACTTTAATAAACAAGAGTGGAATATTTCATTTAGATTTGAAGCCAAGTAATGTTCTTTACAACAAAAATAAAAAAGAGTTAAAACTCATAGATTTTGGCATTTCTAAAATAAATGAAACTAATTTAAACCCATTAATGAAACATACATGTGGGTCTAAGTTTTGTATGACTCCTCAGCAAATCAACGGTGAAAAATTTTATGGAAGAGATGTAGATTTATGGGGTGTTGCTCAAGTAACATATTTTTGCTTACAAGGAAACTTTGCATCTAAGAATTACACAGAAGACAATGAACTGAAGTTCAAAGTAAAAGTCAGTGAAGAGTGTGAACACCTTATCACAAGAATGTTGGCTTATGAAGTAAAAGATAGACCTACTCTTGATGAGATACTTGACCATCCATGGTTAAGCAAGCTCACTTACTTGTGTAAAGATGGTTCAGTTGTTCCAATAGATGATAGAAAACAAGTAAGTAGCAGCTTCGGTAAGTTCCACAGCAAATACAAAATAATTTTGTCAGAAGACGAAGGCGATGGCTGTATTGAGTTTTTGGGTGAGAACATAGACAATGGTTGTAAAGTTGTTATACGAAGAGAACAGTTTGAAGACTGCGAACACATGGAAGAATACCTTAAAGATAAAATACCTGGAGAAATTGTTGCTCAGCAAAAGTCTGAAATGTTGTTCCAAGAAACCAGTCCTTATAAAGTGCAGAAAGTTTTAGACTGGTGCGTTTACGACAATTACTACGTCATAATAACAAAATACGATGAAGAATTTCAATATTTATACGATTGTACGCTCAACCAAGATAATGAACACTTTAGTGAAAAAGAGTGTAAAAGAATTTTCAAGATGATGTTAAAAACAATTTCATTGATAAACGAGAATGGAATATTTCATTTAAACTTACATGCCACTAACTTCATGTACAACACGAGTAAAAAAGAATTAAAGCTAAGACATTTTTTAGATTCCTGCATTAATGAAAGTGCCATGAATCCACTAATTGAACATAATTGTGGAGCTGAAGACCTAATGACACCTCAGCAATTAGCGAATGAAAAATATTATGGTAGAGATGTAGATTTATGGGGAGTTGCACAGACAATATATTTTTGCTTACAAGGAAGTTATGTGTATGAAAATTACACAAAAGATAAACAACTGATGTTTAAAGTAAAAGTCAGTGAAGAGTGTGAAAATCTTATTACAAAAATGTTGGCTCACGATGTAAAAGATAGACTCATCCCGGAAGAAATACTTAATCACCCATGGTTGAACGATTGTGAAACATACGAAACTAAAGATGGATCATTTGTTTCAATAGATGATAACAGACAAGTAAATAGCAGCGACGGTAAATTTCATTACAAATACAAAACAAGTTCACCAAAATACAAAGGCAAAGACTGTATTGAGTTCTTCGGTGAAAACTTAGATGACGGGTGTAAAGTTGTTATAAAGAGGGAACAGTTTAAAAGCAGCAAACACATGGAATTCTTTTTCCTGCAAAAAATGCCCGCTGAAGTTTTTTTGCAACAAAAATCCGAAAGCCTGTTTCCGGAAGCCAGTCCTTACACAGTGCAAAAGGTTTTAGACTGGTACGTTTACGACAGTTATTACGTCATAGTAACAAAGCATGATGAGGGATTTCAGGACTTGCACGACTGTACGCTCAGCCAAGAAAATGGGCATTTTAGTGAAAAAGATAGTAAGAGTATTTTCAAAATGTTGTTTAAAACAGTTTCTTTGCTAAGCAACAGTGGAATATTCCACTTGAATATAAATCCAAGTAAAGTTGTTTGCAACACGAATGGAAAAGAATTAAAACTTAATGGCTTTCTCTATCCTAGCACTGATAAAAGTGACAAAAATCCATTAATTGAATATAAATGTGGAGCTGAAGAACTAAAGACTCCTCAGCAAGTAGCGAATGAGAAATATTATGGAAGAGATGTAGATTTATGGGGCATCGCACAGACAATATATTTCTGCTTACAAGGTAGTTATGTATTTAGAAATTCCACAAAAGATAAACAACTGATGTTCAAAGTAAAAGTCAGTGAAGAGTGCGAAAATCTTATTACAAAAATGTTGGCTCATGATGTAAAAGACAGACTCACCCCGGATGAAATACTTAATCACCCATGGTTGAACGAGTGTGAAACATACAAAACTAAAAAAGGATCAAACGTTTCAATAGACGATAACAGCCAAGCAAACAGCAGCCGCGGTAGGTTCCATTACAAGTACAAAATAAACTCGGAAATACACGATTGCACGGACAGAATTGTGTTCTTGGGCGAAAACGTGAACAGCGGGTGCAAAGTCGCCATAAAAAGAGAGCAGTTCGAAGACGGAGATGACATGGAACGCCTGCTCAAAGAAAAAATGCCCGAAGAGGTTTTTTATCAGCAGCAAGCCGCAAGTCTTTTTTCGGAAAAAAGCCCCCACAGAGTGCTGCGTGTTTTGGACTGGTACGTTTACGACAAGTACTTCGTCATAGTAACAGAGTACGATGAAGAATTCAAAGACTTGTTTGCCTGCACGCGCGGTCAAGAAAACGAACATTTTAGTGAGAATGAGTGCAAAAGTATTTTCAACATGTTGTTTAAAACAGTTTCTCTGATAAACGAGAATGGAATATTTCACTTGGATTTAAAAGCCAGCAATGTTCTTTACAACGCGAGAAGAAACGAACTGAAGCTCATAGATTTTGGTCACTCCTTAATTGATAAAACTGAATCGAACCCATTAATCCAACATGATTGTGGAACTGAAAATCTAGAGACTCCTCAGCAAATTGACGGTGAAAAGTATTATGGAAGGGATGTAGACTTATGGGGAATCGCACAGACAATATATTTTTGCTTACAGGGAGATTATCCGTTTGACTCGGAAAATAAACAGCTAAAATTTGAAGTAAAAGTCAGTGAAGAGTGCGAAGATCTTATTACAAGAATGTTGGCTCATGACGTAGAAGATAGGTTGACCCCGGATGAGATAGTTAATCATCCATGGCTGAACGAGAAAGAATAACTGAAGGTACTTTTTTATTTGTAGGTATTTGGAAAAAAATATTAGGAATGTTTTATATGTTTCTCGTTATGCTCGTAATAAAAATATTGAAAATTTAACAATTTTGAAGTTTAAAAGTTTTATTTTATTAATTAGATAATATATATATATATATATATATATATATATTTATTTGACAAAATTTGTAGACACCTGATTTAATAGTATTTTTACAGTGCTTAAATAACAATACTAGATAATTAAATAAGATGCAAAAGTAAATGTGTTTAAAACAGAACGCAAAATTTTAAAGTTCTCTAGTTTCTTTTTTTACAAAGCTTTAGAGTAAGACATAAAATATTAAGTTAATTGTTTTCTAATGATTAGCTAACTTTTTCAATTAGTTTGAATATATGTAGAATACTTTAAATAATTAAAAACTTTACCTAAATGCACTATAAACCAACAAATCAATTGATGTGCAGTATAAAATAAAAATTAGCAAGTTTTTAAAAACGACTGCTGTGAAAAAAGGGTAATTAAACAACTATCATTATCACAATAAACGCACTAAATTCCATATATAAGAATTTTTAATTTCTTGCGTAAACATTAAGTTTATTGCTGTATAATGTTTATACAGTACAAACTTGTTGATATTTTACAAGATAAAATGAAGCGAACAGTTTAGTAATACGGAAAGGCTATGCAGAAGCAAAACAAAGATATAAACTATTTTGTTAACAATTTAATTAGGTGCAATTTTACAAAGTATTTTATTAGAATTATTACATAACTGTAGTGCATTGGAAATATCCTGTTGTGTATAAAAATAAGTATTATATAAAAAAACAAATTTGTTTCAACCCTTATTCGAACTTTAATAGGCGTGATTGCTGCCAAAGTACTGAAAGGTATGTTTATAAAACTAGCTTCAATAAAGTTCAGGTGTTTTATGCTTTCAACTGTTTTTACACTTAGTTCATTCTAAATGTCAGGCTGCCTAGTAAAAAAAAATTAGTTTAAAGAACTTTCAGCTAACACTCATCAGTAAAATCAGCCAACAAAAATATAATCAAACTTAATTTGTTATCAAAATATGTTCAGTATAACACTTTTGTGCAATAACTATAGGATAAAAATGTAATTAATGAAACACCTTACATATACGTATTTAGACCTGGTTCAAAATGTTTTCTCAGGGTTTCTAATGGTTTGCGACCAATTTCTTTTTTTTTCAACAATAGTTAAAGGAGTTCATAAGCTGATAATTCTTATTGTTTGTGGAAACCGAAATTCGTTTAAGTTTTTCTTTTAATATATAATTTTCAAAATTATTAAATAACAAGGTTTCAGATATTATGTTACAATAAACAATACTCAAATTTTAAACCCGGAAAAAGCATTCTGAAATTTAAAATCTTATTTAATTCTTAAAATTAAAATAAATTCTTAAAAAACTTAGAATAAGTTTAAATAATATTAATTTCAACATTTAATTGTTTGAACTTGTGTTTTTAAAGAAACAGCTAGCAAATCAATTTTTGTTTTTTTCAACTAAAAACTTATATTAATACGCGTTAGTACTAATGAGTAATCGTATAAATCATAACTAATTAAAAAAAAAGAGAAAACCTCGCAAACTTTTTTGTTTTAATTTTTATGTGTATAATTACATGTGATACGTTAGCAGGTATTCTCGTTTTAGCTAATACATAGTCTTATTTTCCAAGTTTCAAGTTATTTGAACGTCTAATGCTGATTTTCCCGTTGTAATTGTCTCGCTATTTTCGAAAAACATGAAATCGATGAAGAGTACGTATAAGGCAAATAAAATTTAATCTCAATAACGGCCAATAAAGTCGCCTTCAGTCTCAATAACAGCCAATAAAGTCGCCTTCAATCTCAATAACAGCCAATAAAGTCGCCTTCAATCTCAATAACGGAATAAGGTCGCCTTCAATCTCAATAACAGCCAATAAAGTCGCCTTCAATCTCGATAACGGCCAATAAGGTCGCCTTCAATATCAATAACGGCCAATATGATCGCCTTCAATCTTAATAACGACCGATAAGGTCGCCTTCAATATCAATAACGGCCAATAAGGTCGCTTTCAATCTCAATAACGGCCAATAAGATCGCTTTCAATCTCAATAACGGCCAATAAGGTCGCTTTCAATCTCAATAACGGCCAATAAGGTCGCTTTCAATCTCGATAACGGCCAATAAGGTAGCCTTCAATCTCAATAACGGCCAATAAGGTCGCTTTCAATCTCAATAACGGCCAATAAGGTCGCATTCAATTTTAATAACGGCAAATAAGGTCGCCTTCAATCTCAATAACGGCCAATAAAGTCGCCTTTAATCTCAAAAACGGCTAATAAAGTCGCCTCCAATCTCAATAACGTCTAATAAGTTCGCCTTCAATATCAATAACGGCCAATATGATCGCCTTCAATCTCAATAACGGCCAATAAGGTCGCCGTCAATCTCAATAACGACCAATAAGGTCGCTATCAATCTCAATAATTTTTCTTAACTTAATTTTAAAAATCCATTTAAAACTTAATGTTGTTAGTTGCTGATAAAACCTTTCAACAGAAAACATTAAAAACAAACATGAAAATAACCCTGTTATATTTATTAAAAATAGTTTATATAGATTTTTGAATTGAGCATAAAAAAATATCAAACTTTAGTATAAAAAATATTTAAAAAACGTTATTTTACTAGAATGATAATTTTTAAAAATAGTAAAACTGTTGTAGTACATTACAACTTCACAGTTTAGTTTTCATATTCAGCTGAATATTCTTTTGCAGCTGTAGTAGATTTTAAATCTAGCTGATAAACATGCTGCTATTGCCCAGACATAACTTTTTCCATAACATAATAATTGAGAAAATATCTTAAATATATGATGTAATACAGATAACTTTTTGAAATTTTTGAAGTTATTATCAGAGTTTTTTACTTAATTAGTTAATATACTGTAAAAAAGGGACGTTTATCATATTGTGTACACTTATTTTAATTGCAGCAAAAGTTTTTATTTTGTTGTGTTTTGCAATGCTTCATCATATCTTATAATGTATATATTTATATAAGAAGAATACTGTGATTTTAAAAAATAATTGATCTTCCACAGACCCCATTTCAGAGTTTTTAAATATTTTTTTTGCAAATATTCAGAACATATGTTTCATAAAATTAATAAAATTGTTTTTGATAATCAGCTTTAGGTTCTACATTTGAAGTAAATTCTCTGAAGTCATTATGTATATATGTATAATTTATTACAAAAAATACAACTTTAAAATACTAGAACATATGTTTCATATACTTTTCATATGTTTCATATGAATTTAATAAAAGCTAAATGGTTTAATCATCAGGTTGTTCAATTAAAAATAAATAGTACTTTGGTAAACAGAGATGCAAAAGTTATACAAAAAATAAAAAAACTGTATGACAGAGTAATTAAATATTGAACAGAGTCAAGTGGGCTCTGTAGAAGGTGTTCAAGTTTGAATAATCACTCAACTTTAAATAAATAAATAAATAAATATATATATATATATATATATATATATATATATATTCATTTCAAACATAGAACTTAAAGCTGATGATACATAATTGTATGTTGTAGTAAATTACAAATTATTGTAATTTACTAAGGGCATAGGGGGGAGGTAAATAACTTTATTCACAATTTGATATTATTTTATACAATTTTAACTAAGCTATGATATGTTCTTTACTAATTTAAAAAAACAAAATAATTTTTGAGATATAGAAGGTTAAAGTCAGAGGCAACAATAGTTTCTTTATGGGAAGTGCAAACTAAAACTGCAAAAAAAAAAAAACTAAAAACATATCTTCAACGCTTTTTGAGATAAATACTTCAAACTTTCAGTCAGTGTTCCTTGCAATATTTAAAAAACTTTTTTTTTTGTTTTTTGCATAAAATTTTTATTTTTTAATTATATTTCGCCTATGCCCTTAAGATAGTTCTATTAAAAAAGTACGTAACACATGTTTTATAAACATATAAAATAAAACATAAAAAAACATAAGAATGTTTTTATAAAACATGTGTTCTTTTTTTTAATCGATCTTTTTAATAAATTTAATTATGATAAGCCTTAAAAGTGGACTCTGTAGAAAGTGATTATGTTTGTACAATCACATTTTTTTCTATATGTTAATGTATTTATATATAAACGCATATAATTATATATATACATTACTCTTTTCAATTTATTAAATGTTGCAAGATCAAAACCTTGTGGTTACCACAATAACAAACAATTTTCTGAGTAGGAACTTTGTTTTTTGGAAAATTAACTTTTTTTTTGTATATGTGTTGTATATTACATCAACTCAGGCTAGCCCATAATTAAAAAAAGAAACTAAGGCTACATTTAACTGTATTTCAAATAATCATGCTTAGTTAGATAGCTCAGACCAGTTTAATAGTTTTCTGAAATCTCAGGGTAGTTATTTAACTTCAAATTATAAACTTTTGTATTCTTCAGGGTTGCCACATTATTAATATAACTAAGGATGTTTTGAGTTGTTGCACTTTTGATCTTCTACTTTTTGTTAGCAAAAATTATAATTAAGTTTTTACAGAAGTTATATATAATAATAGAAGATATAATAGAAGATAATAATAGAAGATTTACATATTTATATATAAAGGTTTACAAAAGCTTATCATAAAAAACTTAATTCTATATTTCAAGCTAAAATTTATGATGAAGAAAGTATGGTAATATCAACAAAAAGCTCCTAAAGTAAGTTAAAGATGAATTAAGTATTATATTAAAGGCCTAGGGGTGATAAATCACTTTTTGACAGTTTGATCTTATTTTATAGAGTTTTAACTAAGTTACCATATGCTTTCTACAGATTTAAAAAAATCAGAATAATTTTTGAGATATAGCAGGTTAAAGTCAGAGACTACATTAAATTACTTAACGAAGGCGCTAACTAAAAGGCAAAATAGACTATTCCACTAATAATTTATCTTCTCCTATATTTTTTGAGATAACTACCTTAAACTTTTAGGAAATGTTCCTTACACATTTAGAAAATTCTGTCACAACAAAATTTGAAAACAATAAAAATTAAAATTTTTATAACAAAAAACAATAAAAAAACTTTGTTTGTATATTTTTTATGAAAAACTTTTATTTCTTATTTTTTTGAAATTTTGAAATGACTAAATTTTTTGAGGTAGTATCTTAAAAAACACAGGAAGAGGTAGATTTTAAGTGATTTCTAGTTATTTGCACTCCCCATAAGGAACCTATTGTAGTTATATTTCAAAAAATATTTTGAATTTTAAAATTCTGTAAAAAGTAACTTGTAGATTAAGTAAAACTAAATAAAATAAATTAAAACCCCTCTATGCCTTTAAGTCAAAGGTTCTTTAATTTATAGAAAAAAAACTATGCACAGTAGATAATTAAGTCTATACACACAATTTTATGTAAAAGTTATGTGATTTTTACTTCATTAAGTTTTTAAATTTTATTTTCCCACTCTGAGTTTTTTATTTTGGACTATATTAGGAATCCTACATCTAGGAATGCTAGAATTTAAATAAAACACTCAAACAAATACTAAACAATTACCATTGACTAAAAATGATATTTAAAAGTTAACTTCTTTTTTGTTTTAGCAGATTTATGTAAGAAACATTAGCTTTCAAAAAAAAAGGCAAAGTTAAGTCGTTTTATATTTTTTTTCAAGTTAAGGTGGTTTCTGCTCTTATGACTTCATAAATGTAACAAAATGTCAAAATGTCTACTAATTGGATTAAAAACATTCAATTATCTGATGCATTTTAAAACTTGAATGTGCATCATAAATCCTTTTTATGGTATCCGTTGCATAGGTTTTTACAAAAAGAAAATATTTTAGTAATTATGTTTTCAAAAGATCAAGCTAACCTTCATGAAAATTTCTTAAAATTAACTAAATTCTTGCCAATTTTTTTTTGTGGTTTTGCTAAACTTCAAAAATTTCAGCATAAAACTTAAAGGTTGAATTTATATATTTATCATACTTTGAAACATACAAAAAAAAATGATATTTTGTGTTATATTTAAAACTAATAGTATCAGTTAGCAACCACAATTTGTTATTTACTATCAATTCAAAATTTTTAACCTTTGTGTATGTACTATTTAAGTTTTATGTTCTTTACCAAAACTATGACAATTTTTTCTTTCCATTTGCTTTTGTTGCCAATTTTTTTCCTTTTTTTCACAATTAATATTTTTTCAATGAAAATCTTTTAACCAAGCGCTTTATAGCTTAGTTATGTTGCACATCCTCTTTAATTGGTACTATAAAAGTTTCCTACAAATGTCTAACTTTATTTATTTTTCATTAAAAAGTAGCACACTCACACTTAAGTTTAGAAGTAATTAAGTTACTCTAACTTGGTATATTTGTCTTCTTAAGTTTTAAATTTGTTCATGTGCCAATATATTGCGTTTGCCATTTCTATTATATTGCCATTCCAATATATTGTTAATTCTTAAAAGAATAATTTCATTATTTCTCCTTCAGTAGTTGAGATCTCTCTATTTCTTTTATTAAAACCAAAACATATAATATTGCTACTATATGTTAAGTTTTGTAAAAATAACTTCTGCCTATATATTTTTAAAGTCATCATCTTTTAAATAGATTTTAACAAAATAAAATAGTTTGTTATATAATCTACTTTTATATTTAAATCAATGAGCTTTAAGTAAAAATATTGAAGTATTTCAATAACTTTCTTTTTTTTTCTTTTCCTGTGTAAAAAAGAAAATTTCTTTTTTTATTGCTATTTCTTATTTTTCTGTAGCTTAGCATAAAAACCTAGAAGGTAGAACTTTAGTTATATTTTTTATTTCTGAGAAAATTGACCATGAATAGTTTACTTTCCCTACATATATAATGCAAAGTTTTATAAAACTTACTGTGCATCAACATTTTAAATAAATTGTTCTATTCTACTTAAACTATTTTTTGGACTTCAAGAGTTACATTATGGATTATTGTTATTTCTTTAAAACAGTACTAGCTCCTTTAAAATGCTGTATTATCGTTTTGATAGTTATAAAACTTTGTTCTTGTATCAAACAAAATTTATCCTGTTACAACTTTCTTAGTTAAACTTGCTAAAGAATATCTTTAAAATAGCTAATAAGAAAAGAATAACATTTTAATAATATTAATTTTTGAGTTACTTAAATTAGTGTAACTTTAATTTTTTATTATACAGCATTATAAAGTAAATTAAATGGAAAGAGAAAAAAGTTTTTCTTGTGGATTGTGCGACTTCAAAATTACCTATGAATACAAAGGGAAGAAACCACCATTTTGTAATAACTTTTTGTGAGTTTTTATACATTTTTTTACTCTAAATACTAAAAAAATACTTACTTTTAAATTCACTATTTCATAGAAAATAAGACTATCTAATAAAAATTTTCCTGATTATATTTTAGTTTATTTTTTAACAGTGTATTGCATGTGCTTGGTTTAAAGTATTACTTTAAGTGAATAGACTCACAATATTTCTTAAAGTGGTGTATTTAATTTTGTTGATCGATTTCTTATTTTCAATTTAAAGAAATGGTTGTGGTTATATTTTTCTTTTGTGTATCAGCAAAGTAACAAAAATAGTTAAATAATTTTGGACTTTTGTAGGTTTTGTTGTTTTAGTTTTGTTTTAAATCCTGTTTCTTTTAAACTATAAGAAAAATGTTTATTTAAAGTATTTGTAAAGTGTTAAGTGCATAGGGAGGGTGTAAAACACTTTTTTATACAATTTGATCCTATTTTATATAGTTTTTACCAAGCTACAAGGTGATTTTTGTTTTTTTGTTAGAAATTTTTAATTTTTAAATTTTTATAAAATTCTTTCCAACAATATTTTTTAAACACTTTAAATATTTTCTAAATATTGCAAGAAACATATCCTGAAAGTTTGAGGTAATTATCTCAAAAAACGTAGGTGAAGATAGATTTTTAGTGATTTCTAGTTATCTAGGGTTTTATTATGTGCCTCCCATAAGGAACCTATTGTTGCCCTCGACTTTGACTGGCTATATCTCAAAAATTGTTTTGTATTTTTAAAATCTGTAAAAAGCATCTTGTAGCTTAGTAAAAATTATATAAAATAAGATCAAGTTGTAAAAAATGTGTTTTAACCCTCCTATGCTCTTAATTGTTGAATAAAAATTTAAATGTCTATCTTTAAGGTTTTTTCTATTAAAAGGCATAGGGGAGAAAAACAGTTTTTTCACAATTTGATCTTACTTTATACATTGGTTACTAAGCTACAAAATGCTTTTTATAGATTTAAAAAACTCCAAATAATTTTTGAGAAATAACTTGTCAAAGTCTGAGGTAACAATAGGTTACTTATGGGAAGCACAAACTAAAACGGCAAAAATAGACTATTTCACTAAAAATCTACCTTCTCCTAAGTTTTTTGAGGTAGCTACCTCAAAATTTTAGGAAGTGTTTCTTGATATATTAAGAAAATTCTGTCAAACTTTTATTTTATTTAAATTAAAAAATAAAAATTTTATGTGAAAATAAACAAAAAAAACATAAATTTCTAAATATTACATCCTTGTTTTTTAAATGATAAATTATAGAAATAACAATTTTGATTCGTTGTGTCACAATTCCTTAACACAAAGGTCCTACAAAGCAAATTTTATAATAAGTAAAACTGACAGGTTTACTGAAGAAGTGTATGTTGTAGAGGACCCTTTCAACAACAGTAAAAAGGTTCCACTAGCAGTTGGGGCAAAATGTTCCATTTGCAGGAAAAAGGTCTGCATGGATTACAAATGCAGTTTATTTTACACTAAAAGGTCAGTTGGACATTTTTCAAACTAAAAGCAATGTTTTTGTATATAAGATTTTAAGAGGTTTCAAATTTTATCCAATACACAGTGGGCTTAGTACAAGGTTCAAGTGACCATTGACTATGAAAAATAATTGCTGAATAGGAAATCAAACTAGTTGTTAAACATAATTAGATAAAATTTGATTTCTTCATTTCCAAATTTGTTTAGTTACTTTTCTGTTTGAAGTATTAAAAAAGAGATTTAAGTTTGAATCGGACCAGTTTTAGCGTTTGACACTGTAACAACTTTTCAAAATTTTTCATAGTTTTTGTTAAAGAAAGTTACAAAAAATACCTGAAACACAAAATTAGAATGTTTTTTACCGTTTTCTTAAAAATACTACAATGTTTATCAAAAAATAGGATAAGTTATTTGAAAAAAAAAGGCTTTATATTTTTTGATACTAGAATAGATATCTAAATATGCATTAAAATATCCCTTGCAAAAGCCTAAAAAATAGTTATATAACCATTGACAGATTTTTTTATAGCTTTTTATAAAGATTCCTTGTCACGTTTGCTAAAAGATAAAATAATAAAAACATATATGTGCGATGGGTGTTTTGAGATATTTGACTTTTAAAAATACCCTTTATTGCCCTTAAACCGCCAATAAGTTTTCGTAAAGATAAACAGTTATTTAGATGAGAAATAGTTCACTTTTTATTTTGTGTATTCTAGGAGTTTTTATTTTTTTTATTTTAAAGAAACCAAAAAAAAACAAAAACCTCAAAAAAGTTTTTGTAAAAAAAAATTGTAAGCTGTTTTATAGCAGTTGCTGTAAGCCTTAATTTTGACATTGATTTTAGGATTATTCAAGTTATTTTTAAACTTCAAAGCAGCAAAAGTTTGCTATGTTTAACCTGGTGTAAATTTTAATATACTTGAAACAGAGTAAAACCAAACCCAGTTTTTAAAAGAAGATATCTAGCTCTACACAATTAAAAAAACTCTTGGTATAATTTATAGTCAACAAAGTAGTCAATGTCCGCTTGCCAGCTCACTGTGCAAAAAATACTATATATAAACTTATAAGAAAAATAACAGTTTTTTATTGTCAATATTTAACAGATGTATTCTAATTACTATAAAGAATAACCATATAGTTTTCAAGAATTAAATTTTGAGAGTGTAAAAGAACTTTTTTAAGAATAAAAAATTATCTTTGTAATATAAATAACAAAATATGCATAATTTTTTTTGTCTTTTCCTAATTTGTATTTTATACTAAATAACAGAAATTATGTTTTGAAAGTTTAAATTTTCTTTTTTTTATAGGTTTTGTATGAAGTGTGCAGAAGAAAATTTAAAATATTTTCCAACTGAAACTCAACAAGAACTATCAAATATTATTAAAAAATAAAAGTCTCAAGATTTTTAGTGTTTCAAAATTAATTTATGATGTTTATGTATGTTTAGCAAACTACTTATCTTAATTTTATAAAAAGTTTACATGGTGTGAACAAGTAGTTCATTCAAATATTATTTAACTTTAATTGAAATGTTTTATGCAACAGAGTTTTTTCTTTTAGAAAGTCACAACATAGTGAAGTTGTTCAATTTATTAATTGATTGTAAAGTTTTTTTATAAAGTTTTATGTTTTCTAATTAATAAATTATGTATGTACTTATTAAATAAATTTTATAGACAATGCATACCAATTTGCTACCACATTTTCAACATTACTATTAGCAACTCTTTTTTTTAGTATAAAAGTTTTATGTAGTATTATTTTAAATAAGAATACTATTTTAACTTTATGTGAACAGTTTGATTGAGTTTTTGTACAACTTTTACGTAAAAGGTTTAGTTAAAGTAAAATTAAAATATGCTTTACATTACGATAGAATTTTTATCTAATGGTATACACATATATTATGTTAATATACCTGTAGCTGCTTGTAAAAATATTTAAAAAACTAAATATGTTTTTTAAACTTCATTAAAAAGCAAACTGAATACTCTTTTTATCTTAAATTTTTCTTAAACGTTTTTTGTCTGTGAACTTATAAAGTTTATTTAATGCTTTCATGTTTACTTATTAAGTCTTAAATAATAAATATGTAAAAATTGGAACAGCTTTTCTTATTTGATGTTTATTTAGTGTTTATGAAATTGCAAAACATTTCAAATTTATGTTTATTTATTATTGTAGAATATAGCTTTTTTTTTGTGGCTTGCTTCAATAAATAGTCACATATGCTTGATAAAAATCAACTTCGAAAAGAAAACGTATTCCCACTCTCCAGAATAATACTTCGATTTTAAACTAAATTTGAGCTTTAATAAAGTTTTAAGTTTGCTTCAATTTATTTTAGTTTTTATTAAACGTTTATAAGCTGATAGCTTCAACTTAAACTTTTTATATTTAAGAAAAAAATGCATTTGAGGTTATTGTTCAAATTAGTGTTTTATGAACTTTTTTCTTCTTTAACACTATAAATGACAGTCCAAAACAATGCTTGTTCAGTTCATTTTTTTTTCAGACATATTTAACAAAACAATGTTTTCAAAAGCCAGACTTTTGACCACCGCGGCCGTGGGTGGCGCTTTTCTCATCGCCAAAAAAATTTCAGCCAAAAACGACCAGTTTCCTTCGCTCAACACGAGCAAGATCTCCTACGCTGAAGCCGACCTGCAGAAAGTAGACGTCGAGCCAGTCGCCTTGGAAAATCGCAAAATCGAGTTCCCACTGTGGGACTACAACTGGGACAGGCTGGAGAAGCGGGAGAAGGACGTGGAGGGCAAGAAGCGCAGGAAGAGGACGCTGCTGCTCGTCCGCCACGGGGACTACCACAAGGAGGACAGGGAGGACGAGAAGTACGGTCACCTGAACGAGAAGGGCGTGGAGCAGGTAAGACTAAACATTTTCAAGGAAAATTGTTATTAGCATGCATAAAATTACATGTTTTTTTTAGAAAATTAGTTGAATCAAATCTTCAGTTGAATTAAATCTTTAATCAAGAAAATTAATATGTTTGATAAAATATGTTTAGAAATTGTATTAAATATTTACAAAGTTTTATAATATGTTTTTTTTAGGCGCGGCAGGCCGGAGTCAGGCTGAAGGAGCTGATGGACAAGGGGTTGAAAGTGGACAGGTTCGTCGTGTCCACCATGCCGCGCGCCCAGGAAAGCTTCAAGGCCATCGGGGAGAGCGTGGACACGAGCGAGATGGAAGTTGTAAACTCGGACGTCATCACCGAGGGGTCCCCGACCCGCCGTCGAGCAGCAGGAGGACCGAGCACCAGGTGTGGGTGGACGGGGCCAGGTTCGAGGCCGGCTTCAGGAAGCTGTTCCGCCGCCCCAACGACGGTTGCCATGACGACGAGACGTACTGCGTGGTGGTGTGCCACGCCAACCTGATCAGGTACCTGGTGATGCGCGCGCTGCAATTGGCCGAACAGGCGTGGCTGCGGTTCTCGCTGAAGAACGCCTCGTTCACGGAGGTGAGTATTTATGAGAGCGGCAAGGTGAGCCTGCTGAACTTTGGCGAGCAGTTCCACGTGAAAGACTAAAACTGGTGTTGAACTCTGTTGAAATTAAATTAATACTACGTTTTGTTAAGTTGAAAATTAGTGTTGAAATTATGTTTCTCATCAAGTTAAGTTTTACAAACAGTATGTGAATTAAGTTTTAGTTTGTTTATTAGATAGTATTTAATTATATTTTGGCCGCATTTTGATGTGAATATGGCTAGATAAGTAAAATGTTTACTCAATTTTATGTTTAAAATAGTTTTATAATTATGTTTAATTAATTCAATGGTTGATTATGTTTATACTCATGATTTAAGAATAATTTGTTTACTTTAATTCAATTGATGTTTTGAATGTGTTTTTTTTTTAACCGTGTCTCTAACAAACTAATTTTATAATAATGTCATTAATTATACCAAAGTTTTTCACAGACGTTTGGGCCAGTAGTTTATGCCTTACATACTTGTAACAAATTTGGCTTAATAATACTTACAAGCTAATAAATTTTTAATGTCAAAAGTTTATTAATTTTTATTATCATTAAAAAGCATAAAAGTTGTTTAAAATTTTGTTTGAGTTTGATGTCTATTTAAACATTTTTTAAAATGAGAATTCGCACCTTTTAAAATTAAGTACGTTTCATTTGGACCAGTTTTTTAAGAAATTTATATAAGTAGAATCATTCTAAAACATCTAGTCAAGATGAATGCAACTAAATCTCAAGTAAGAATTTTATTTATTTATTCTAATTTTTTAAATATAAAGCTTTTTAGCTATTACAGTCATTTACAAATATGTTTGCTTGGTTTGCATGCTTTTATTTTTAACTAGGAAAATCTAAAACCTTTTCAACTAATCATAAAAATATCATCCAAGACTGATTTCATTACAATCTGAGTAGCTTTGAAATCTATTAAAATTAGTATAATTAAAAAAATTTTTTGTGCGTTTTTTGTGCGCTCAGCTTTCAATAAAAAAAAAGTTTAATTACTGTTTTTATAAGTACTTTACTTTAACAAGTAAAAAGTTTGCAATTGATTTTTTAGACATCGATAATCCATACACCTACAATTTTTAACCGATATTTTCAGTTTAACTTTTATAAAAATCAATAATCATAAACAAAGTTTGATGAATTTACACAAGTTTGTACATTTCAGAAGGTGAGATACTACCGGCCGAAGGACAAGCTGAAGTTTCAATTTCACGTTCAAGGAGCCCGCATAGAAGTTTTCAACCAGCATCAGGTAATTTCTGTTTTGTGTAGATCAAAGTTTCCCAAACTTTTTTTCCAAAATTCTCCCTTTAATGAAATTAAAAACCTTTGGCTCTCTACAACAACATTACTCAAAAAACTTTAATTAAAAGCGCCTAAAATATCTTCTTTTTTGCTCTTCATAAATCTAGAATATCTAGTGTAAGTTTTAAGTTATGACCTCATGCCCCCCTCCCTTTAGCCCGTTTGCTGCTCATGGCCTCTAAATTTCTGTAATGGCCTTCTTGGCCTACTTTAGGAAACCTTGATGTAGATTAATATATATAAGTTATGATAGCATATAAACTTTTTCAATGAACATACTTGGTAGATATTTTGATAAATTGTAGTTCACTTGCCTTCAAACTTAAATGAACTAGTAAAATAGTAATTGCTTAGTTTGTTTTTAATAAGCTGAAATTATTTGTATAAATTATAAGATAACTATCTTTGTTTTATCTATTTTTTTGAGATAAAAACTTGTAATCAATTAAAAAATTTCAAAATTCATGTTAATATTTTAATGAAATTGTTTTATAGATAAGTGAGGCCTTCTATATTTTAAGTTTTGAAGCCTGTTTCTGATGTAAAAAAGTTAAACAAAATATTTGACAAGTTATTACTTAGAATTCATGTGCAATAATGAGTAATATTGAAACAAAAATTTAAATAAACATGAATTATGCACAGATTAAGTATCATTTGAGAATGTTTTTGGAAAATGACAAATTAATCAATCAAGACGAAATAATTGCAATAAGTCCTGCGAGTTGCAAAATCATCCATGAAAAACTTCAACTTGAACCTTTTCCTGAAAATAGAAGATTTTATGATGCTATTTCCTTGTTAGTTTTAGTATAAAATTATTTTAGTTTGCTAACTGTAAATGACTAATATGATATTTTTTCTGTACTTTATTTTTATTTAAGTTTTGAATTGTAATATCTGGTTTCTATAGTTATTGGCATCATTTTGGATTAAATATTTGAAACAACTAGCAGGGTTAGTGCGCATCAGTATAAATCAGGATGAATCAGTTTTTTTTGAAAAAAGTTGAAAAACATCAGGCTAAATCAGTTTTTTTATTTAAAAATTTCAAATGCTTGAAAATTTTTGGTCTTAAAAAATTGAGAAATATTTTTAACATCAAATTTAGATATGAATTTATTTCTAAATATAAATCTAATTATTAAAAACGAAATCAGTTAGTATTTGTAAAAATAAATTCTTGAAACCTTTTGTTGATTCTCTAAAAAATTTTTAAGAATCTTCATTAATATGTTTTGAGTAGATTATAGTATATACGTCATAATTATGAAAATTCATAAAAAATGCAGTTTAAACATTACAGTTTAGTTCAACAACTTAGCTGTTTATCAGAATTTGTTTACATGAGCAATGTTTTTGAGAGCTTAGTTGGTTGAACTGTTTTAATTTATGATTTAAAGGCTTTTTACCAAATACTTTTTAGATTAAATTAAAACTCTTAGCAGTTTAGTTATTTATTTTATTTCTTGTTTATTTAAAGTTGTTAGAGATATTCACAAGACTAAAACTTAGCTTAAAGATATAAGTTTCATAAGTAGTAGAATCATATTTTACAAGTTAATGAGTTGATAATAATTTTTATTTCACTCTTTTTAAATGATTCAGTTTATTATAACATTTAGATTATAATTATAACAATTTTTATTGTGTTAATTTGCTAATTAAGACCCCTCCCCGGTACCCAAAATGCCTTCTGAAGGTGTATTTTCTACTTAGAAAAAGTGTCAGGCTAAATCGGTCTCAATCAGGCTAAATGAAAATAATTCGCGCACAAACACTTTATAGTTAAATGTATTTTGATTCAAAATATAGAGAGTAAGATCAAAGCTCCATATATGTTTTGAAGTTAATTAATCAAATTATAGTGTGCAAATAAAACATTTTGTTTACTACCAGGTTTTGGTGTCAAATAAAAAAATTACGACCTTTTCAAGTATAGTAAAAAATCATTAAGTTAGTTAATCAATAATTGTACTGTTTCCACCAATTATATACATTATTTAACAAGTAAATTAAGTTGTTATCTTACTATTAATATTAATCAATATTTGCACAGTTGTCAGTTTTAGTTATAAAAGTAAACCATACCATATGTGACTCTAATGATGCCATTATTGGTATTGTAATTTTTATTTGTCGGTTACTGTACCTATAATTAAAAAGTTTAATTTTTTATAAGTTTATAAACTAAGCATCACAACAATTTTCTAAAATAACTAAAGAAAACTGTTCATAAACTTTGTTAGTTGACATATTTCTTAACCATCAAGTTATATGATTTTCAAACATGATTATTAAATTTAAACTTAACTATAAATTCAACTATCAGGGTTGACACTTCTGGAATCCTGGAAAAACCTGGAATTTGATAATTTAAGCAAAAAAATAACTGGAGTTTAAGAAATTTTGAAAAAAACTGGAATTTTTAAGAATTTTAACATGTACAGTAGTAAAATTTCGGTTTGACTCAAAAAATTTATCATATATGTAGATAAAAAAATTTATTAACTCCAACATTTTTTTTATTAAAAAACACATTTGAAGTAGCTTTACAGTATCTTTTCAATCTTTTTATACTATTTAACACAGTTTCTTACCTTAAATTTAACTTTAAACTAAAAATAGACCCAAAAGTGTGTACTTTTAAAAACCTGGAATAAATTTGAAAAACATTGAAAAAATTTTGAAAAAACGAGTGGCAACCCTGAACTATGTATGCAACAACAAATTATCTGATTCATGTAATTTTAAACAAATCACAGTGAAGATTTTTCCGATCACGCGATGAAGTACAGTTGCTACCAAGTCACGGAAGATCAGGCCGACTCCATTTATCCTGCGCCTCCCGACTTGGTTTGTACATATTAGATTTTATAAAAAATTAACAAGCTACTTTTTATTTATAGTACGAAATGTTTAAAAATGTATATAAGTTATCTCACAACTAAAGCTACTATGTAGCTTTAAGCTTTTGAAAACTTTATACTTTAAGATTAATTTCAAGATTCAAATGATCAAGTTATAAAAGAATATTGTGCATGTTTATTTAAAAAGTTTTTGTATTGCTGGATTTGTACACTTTGCTAAGTTTCATGGGTGAGTTTTTTTTATACTACATAAGTCTTTTTCCTATTCTGAACTTTATACTTAAATAAAAAAATGCTTTTCAATCGCTCCTATTTAAATATATTTCATACTATTCACTGGTAACCTCTTTATTAAGTTTGTTTAGCTTGAAATTTTCAATGTTTCTCAAACTATTTATTTAGAGATACTTTTCCAATTTATGTAAAATATATAACTAGTAGAACAGTTGTCATGTGGGAATACACAAGCTTATAATATTTGAGCTGTTAGAACAATTTTCTGATTATCAAAATTTGTGTTAGTTAAAAAAAAATGATGGATTTAAAAACGAAATAGATTGTTTGCAGAGTATACTAGTTAAAAAAGAACACAATATGGACTATTTACTTGGCATTTATTTTCTACTACATTTCAATAAATTGAAGAATTTACGAATAAATTGCAGTATAACCTTTTTTAAATTGATAAAAGCATTGACCTATGAGTACTTTTAATTGTGTAAGATAAAATCCTTAATTTCTAATTTAAGGGTATTTTACCTATAAATTCTTAGATAAAGGTCATGAAAAACAATTGGTATCAATAAAACTCTCTAATGACCTTATCAATGTGTTTGTTGTTAGATGCAAATGTTAGAATTTTTAAATTTTTTACCAGATTTCATTAGAAGAACTATTAGAAGAAGAATCTGAGGAAGAAAAGCTTAAAAATGAGGCACCTAAAAACAACGTTGGTTTTTAGTTATGATTATATTTTAAGCTTATAGAAAGAAAAACTTAACTTTCAAAAAATTTAAATTAAAAAAATATTTTTTCTTATTTTTTCATTTATTCCATAGTACTAAAAATTATAAACTTTTATCTGTTATATTTATGACTAGCTAAAGAAATTATAATTCCGACAGAAATAATATATTTCGAACTTTTTAACAACTTTAAACTCATCAACCAATCAACAGCCCTCGAAACCACTATCCATCGCCGAATGGGCCAACCGGAGGGGGCTGCGGCAAGTTCCGGTCCCCGCGAAATACCTGGGCGGGGAGTTCCCGGAAAAAGTGCTGCGCCCCCAACCGCACTCGCGGGAACAATCGACCAATAGGTTGGAAGGGGAATTCCCGGAAGGGGGAGGTTTCAGGAAGATCGACTCAGGCATCTTTAGCTCTTGCGAGTATCCCGAGGATAAGAAGAGTTGCCTGACCGGGTGTTCCCAGGAAACTTTGGACCTGCCCGATGACCTGGACCTGCCCGACTGCGCGAAAGACGGTGATTTGGACGACTCGGTTGAGGAAGACGACTTTTGCAGGCAGAAAGTTAAAGTCAGCCAGAAAGACTTGAAGGTTTGTTGGGTAATTTTGTAGGTAATTATACTAATGGCTCACAGCAACTGGGTTTTCAGTAACTTTTCCAAACTAAATTTTTATAAAACTATTTTCAGTTTGAAAAAAGTTACTTGAGCCATAAACAAATTGAATTTTTTTTATATATTCAGCTTAAGTAAATCGTAGTTAGTAATGCAATGCAAAAACTTTTAATTTTATTTTTAAGCGTAGTATATATAGTTCTTTGAATCTTAATATTTTGAATCTTTAAGGAAGTTATGAACATGTTGCAAATCTAATTAATAAAACTTATGACGAAAGTGTAATATATATATTTAACAATATATTCAGCTAATTTTTGCAAATACACTCCATACCTTCAAAAATTTATCAAATCTAAGAAAAGAGCATTTAACATAAATTCGAACGAACCCATCCAAAAGGTTATGAAAACTATTCAGCTGTCCCAACAGGTACCCGTTAAGCCCCTTTTTAATTAATTTTCATTTAATAATAAAAAACTTGAAATAACATATGCACAAAACAAGAGCTTCTAAAGCAATTTTAACAAATTTCAAAATCCCAACAGATAATAGAAGGCATCCAGCTGTCGCAGCAAGTGCCGGTGCACCCGCTGCAGTCGTGCCCCATTTGCCAGAAACACAAAGTGAACGGTGTGTTGGTGCACGGCAAGTTCGCGCACGCGTACGCCTGCTACAAGTGCTCAATGTGCCTGCTCAAAGATGAGAACTGCTGCCCAGTGTGCAGGCTGCCCATACTCTTCGTCACCAAGGTGTTCGTTTGAAGATGAAAAATGTGGAATGGGGTACTCGTGTTTGGGTAAAGTTTTTTCAATTTCACTTCCTGCTGAAACTGTTTTTTTTTTGAATTATGGTTATCCAGTTTGTTTAATTTATTCACTTTAAAGGTCGCCTATGCTGATGTATTTTTTTTAAACAGAAGGTGTTTGTTTGAAGTGTGGGGTTTTACCCGATGTTAGATCGTTTAAATTCTTAATTTGAGTGGTTCTAAATAGGTTGGGTTATTGTCTATAGTTTTCTCCTTATTCGGTTTGGGGCGACCTGCACTGGTTTATGTTTAATTTAGTGTCCAAGGTGTTTGTTTGAAATTGAAAAATCAGAGGTTGGGTTTTTGTGTTTGGGTTAAAACTGTTTTAATTTCTTATGGGTTTAAATTGTTCGTTTGAATTATGTTTTTTTTACTATGAGGTTATAGTTGTATTGGTTTTTCTGAGGCGAGGTTGGGTTTTTGTGTTTTGTCGGGTTGAAAAATTATTCGGTTTGCGGGACGCATGTGTTGAAATTTTTAAACAGAGGCGTTTTTGCTTTTAAGGTTTAAAAATGAACTTCCATTTAACACATTTTTTTTCACATTTTTGTATGGTTGAGTTTTTTGTAAGCAATTTGTTTGATCCCTTCAACTTTTTCCTAGTAGTTATTAAATTCGAAAAGTAGTAGTAAATTTAGTAGGAATACTTTTTGGCGATGTGATTTTTGTTTAAAATCTGAAATAAAAATTGGGGTTTTTACATGATTTTTTTTGTGATTTCTAATTCTGCTGTTGAATTTATTTTTTGAGAAAGCTCATTAAATTTCAGTTGAGATGGTGTTTTAAAAAGTACTTTTTTCTCATTAATTAAAAAAGATTCTATATACAATCAGGTTTGTATAATAATTTCTTTTTCTGTTTCAATGTGTTTTTAATTTTTGTCTACTTGATATATTGATAAATAAATTAACTATTTAAGAATTTTTAAATGTTTGTCCTTGTGACATGTGTATTTAATGACTGAACTTAAAGTTATGATTGAAACTTTAAAAATAGTCATGTCAGTTTTATTGTTGAAAGAAGTATATTTGTACATGTTGATTATGTTTAATTGTTGTTTTGTTGGACTTGCAAGTTATTTATTTATTTTGATTTATGCTCTTTTATTCTTGTTATTTTCTAGTCGTTAGATAATTAATTATTTACTGTGTATAAGGTTTAAGTCGCGGTTTATGTTTAAAAATCTAACTAAATAAATTTTAAGCTTTCGATTTTTTGAGAATTTAAACTTCATTATAAAACTATCACTATTCAAATAATTTTGATATTTTTCTACTTAGTTGTACAACTATGCACTTTAATTAAGTTTTAAGTTTACTTAATTTGCTTACATCAATATATAAGACTTAATTACTTTTTAATAAAAATATTTTAGAAATTTATTACAGTTCAAGTTTTTATGAATGCTGCTATTAATTTATATAAATATTTGTTTGTAAATTGTTACTACCAGCTGCGTTTTCTGAACATTGTATATTAAAAAATTACGATTTGTTTTTACTTTTGGACTAATTTATATGTCTTATTAAGCCGTTATTTTTAACAAAACATTTTAAATTTATCCCTTTAAGGGTTTTTATTTTGTAGGGTTTTATAAAATTTTAAATTGTTCTAAAAAAGGTTAAAAAGAATTTGTCTTAGGAAATGTATGATGTTTTTATTTGTAATTTTTAACTTTGCTTTTTAATTTGTACTTAACAATTTGTTCAGTATTTACTATCTTTAAAATAATTCAGTTTGCTTTTATAATATTAATTGAAATTACGATTTTTTTCAAACTATTTGTAATTTTTCCATTCGGATACAGTTAGCGGTACTACAATAAATTTTATTTAATTTTAGTTAATTATTTTAATCATAAGTTTAATTTTGTCGGTATTTTTCTGTGAACTTCTTTATTTTCTTTTCATAAGCAGTATTAGTAATTTCTATAAAACAAAATGTAAAATACACAATGTAATTAGATTTTTTATAAACATTGAATTAATTTATTTATAACTTATAGTGTAATTTTTGTTTTAACATTAATAAAACAACAAAAAGTAGTGTCCCCTATCAAAGAATGTTAAATGTATTGTAGAATTTAACGTAATAAACAAAACTGTTTAAACACTTTTATGTTTATTTTAACTATGTGAATTTTCTAACAAAATAAAATAAGCTTTATATACCTATGAAAAAAAGGCTATGAAAGAGAAATTTCAAATAGCTGAGGAAATAATATTTTATTTTTTTGTTTAACTATGTTCGAATAAAAAAAAGATTATGAAACAATTAACTGCTAAAAGGTACACTTATCAAAATTGTTTTAATTTATTAATAAAGTTCAAACTTATGTACAAAACAGATTATAGGAACAAACTAAATTATAATAATTTTTCTAACATCATAAATACCTAAAATACGTATTAACAAGCAACAGTCTAATTAATACAAAATTTTAGCAAATAAAAACGCATAGACAGTTTTAGTAAAATTTGATGTTAGTTCGAGTGGAGTTACACGTGGATAGATTTGAATCAATCGGTCTTACGGGAATTGAATTAACCTGTAAAAAGTGTTCACGTTTTAATGTATGTCAGAAATCATATTACTTTAATTGAGTTTTTTCCACAGTTTTTAACTCATTTAAAACTCAAGGGAATAAAGTTATTTATTCTGTTTTAAATGTATGAATAAAACTTACGCTCACAATGTTATTTAGTAGATTTTAATATAAAAATTTATTATATGTACTACTTGTCAAATTAATACTTCCAGTATAACTATATATTTAATATTTCCAGATATAACTATGCTAATACTACCAAAATTAATGGACAAATCACAGTATAAATTAAGTAGTTATATTTTAAAACTTAACAACGTTTTATCAAAAAGAAATTCTTATATTTCCAAACGATTTTATTTGTTTAATTATTAGCTCTTCGTTTTTATTACTTAGCAGTAACATTAATTTTTCAAACATAGTAAACATAGAAGAGGTTAATTTTTAAAAGTTGAATATTAAAAAAAAAATCAGAAGTTATACAGTTTTGTTACAGTTAAGTTATAAATGTATATTTATTTTTGTACAAAAATTTAGTTAGTATAAATATAAAAGTTATAATTTTAGCTTAGTATTTTATTTACATACTTGTTTTTTTATTATAACTTATTTATAACCAAAAGGCTTTTGAATAAATCCTTTTACTTAAATTAATTTTATTTGAAGAGTTTGAATTTAGTTTTGTAGCACTTCTTTAATTTTCTACTTTTTTACACTCTTATTTTACATTAGTACCTCTTTCAGGATATTTTTTTTTAATGTGTAAGTATTTTATTCAATTAAAATCGCTAGCATAGATAAAACTTTCAAAGTTTAAGCAGCAAATTTAAGTTCAACATAAATAACTTAAACTGACTATCTAAAAACTGACAGCAGTTAATAACAATAAATCCTTGCAAAAAACAATTACTTCATATACTTTATTATACATGTTTTTTTAAAATGTATTTTAATTTTTTAAAATTTACTAACCGTGCTAATATTTATGAATATATATAAAAAACCTTAACTTTATTTTTGAATAATAGAAGAAACACTTACGTGGTATGGGTTTCTTAATTTCTCCATCTGCCGAGGTGTTAGCGTACCTTGCTTGATTCTTCTCCTCACTTCACCTTCCAACGTTTTTATGACGTCAATTGCAGCGTAAAGTATGTCAGCTTCATCTTCAAACTCGTAACTTCCATGAACAGAAATTATTTCCTTCAAGCATTCAAACGCTACTTTGTAATCTTCTTCGTCTGCAAAATCATCACTTTGTTCCGGTCTGTTCTCGCTTTCGCACACTCGATTGTCAAACTTGCGATCCATTGCGTTAAGAAGTGGTATTTAAGAAGCGTAAGTTAGCTTGATTGTGTCTAAGAAGCTTGAATCTGGCTTTTATGCTAATTCGGTACACGAGAAAAAGAAAAAGTAAAATGAGAGAGGTTTCTCTCGATTTGAAAACAAAGTTATACCCTGTTTGACAAAATTTAAACTCAATACTATATTTTAATGCTATTTTTGTATAACTCAATATAATTTAAAGCTATGGTGTTTTACTGTTTATTTTGTTGTCCAAATATACATATTTATAATAGAGGTGGTAATTTTTTTTCAAGATCAGATTCGCATGAAAAGTCTTTCAAAGGTCGTTTAATTTTAAAAATTACACTAATAAAACAATAATATGATGTTAAGATAGTTTTAAATAGTTTTATTTACATCAATTTTGTTTGTCTTAAACAAACGTTTGTAAACAAAATAGCATTATATATTTTTTCAAACTTGCTTAACTGCGATTATACAATAGTATTACATTACGTAAAATACCTAAAACAAATAAGATATTAAAATAAAAAAGTTGTTTTACCTAAAAAACATGACATTTTGAAGTTTAAACAAAGCAACAAAGGTTTCCAAAATTTTGAAAAAACCAACAACGGTTAAAGCATTCAATTACTTTTTTACTACAAACTATTTTTTGATATAAAAAAAAGATCTAAAAAGTTTTTTTGAACTATATTTTTAACAAAACATAAATAATTCCAAAGCGCTATTTTAACAAAGTAATTTAAAATTTTATTAAGAATTTTAAATTATGTTTTCAATTCTTAAAACTTAAGGTTTAAGTTTTAGTTCAAGCAACTAAGTAAATATAAAAGGATGTATATCAGAACAAATTTCACTTAAGTTATACTGTTTTTTCGTTAAAACTCAAAACGTTCTAAATAAGATTAAAAAACACTTAAAACTTAAAATAACATAATTTAAAAACTAAACACGTTACTATTTAAACAATAATTCGATTGCTTTATAAAAGGTTATGCTAACAATACAGTTAAGTAGAAAAGTTCTAAGCGATTACTAATAAAGTAGTAAAAAATTTCTAAACTATACATTTAAGTATTCAGTTAAAGTATTAACTTTGTGAATGATTTAGTTAAGTACACAGGTAATCATACCGTTTTTGAAATATAACAGTTATGCATACAGTCATGTGTACAGGTAGCCATACAGTTTTTGAATAAGTACACTTAAATATACAATAAAGCAAACAGAATTTGAAGTAAAACAGTTAAGTACACAACTTTACCGGTAGGTATAAAAGTTTATCTTCAATTTGCGATTAGCGGCGCAAATAAAAAGTCTAAAGTAAACAAAAAATAGTCGAAAATATCGTGGGATTTGTAATACGATTGATTTTCATAGAAAACATTGTCGCTTTTTCCCTACAATACAACTGTTATTTTATCAATATTATTTTTATTTACATGAAAATAAGAACAAGTTTTTATTTTGTAAAACTGCCGTTGTTTAATGTATTAAATTTATTTATTTTTGTATTAGTTAGTTATTACTTGTCAAAAAATATTTTATTGTTTCCGTTTTACTCATTTATACTAATGATAAAAATATAAATTCAATAGCGTTTTGCTTTAGATATTGGAGTATCTTCTCAAATTATTAACGTGGCGGCAAAATAAAGTTCACACTTTAAAGAACACAGCACAAAACTGACTGACTAGCATAAAAACCTGAAAAAAGGTGGCTAAAAGATATATTCATTAAAAGAGATTTTTAAATGTATAACGTTGACAAAACTTCAAAAAACACATTTCAATTTTAATGGTTTAAATTGTTTGTTTATGCTTTGTTTACCATTAATCAATCTTCACATGTTGTTTTGTTACCTTTTAATTTTTTTAGTTAATTGTTTTGCTTTCGTTTATGTGTTTGCTTTTACTGAAGAAACTTATAAATTTCTATTACGATTGCAAAAAGAATTAGAAAAAATTTTATATCAAACAAAATATTTATGTACTTATTGAAAATAGTTTTGAATTTTCGTATAAATGTTATAACTATTAATTTTACAAACTAAATTTTTTATTAGATTTTTTTTTTATCAAAGATACTTTTTTTTTGGGATTTTAATGTGTTTGGTTTGGTCTTGAAACTTAGTTTTTTTAACTTCCTTTTGTCAGAATTTTTAGAGTTCAGTAACTTTAAAAAAAAACTGTAACCTTTGCACTTTAACTATCGTTTCTATTAACTTATTTTAAAAAACTAATAAAGTTAAAGTATGTTTATAAAAAAAACTTTTAAAAGTTTATAACTGTAGATTATACTTCTTTAAAACAAAAATTGATATATTAACTGAATATGGACTGAATTAAAAAGATAATATTTCAAAAAAAGCTTTAAATTTAAAAAGTGTAAACGATATTAAAAACTTTTGCAAATATAAAATGAATCAAATCAAAATGAAGTGTTTTTTAGATTCTTTCTTTAAATAGACTTAGAAAAACAGAAGTATTAGATATACAGTTTCAAATATAAAAATTATTGTAAGTTGACCTTCTAATTGATACTAATTTCAAACTATCGATAAGTATAAAACAAAAAAAAACTAATTGAATAATCAATTATTAAATATAAACAAAACTTTAACACTTGTTATTGCTGAAATTTAGCATCGGTAACAGAGCTTTTACCTTTAGTGCAAACAAAAGAATGGTATTGACTTATACAGTAATCGTTAAAACAAGTCTATATCAACAGTAAACATTATTTCATAAACATTAAAAAAATGTTTCAAGATTGACTTGGTGTAAAGTAAAAGTTTAACAATTTGTGTCGAAATAAATATAATAAGTTGAAAAAAAAACTAAAAATAGAGAATATCTTAAAGTTTCGGTTTAATAAAATAAATATAAAAAAACTTTATGAAAAATAAATAAGTTTTAAAAAAACAGTATATTAAACTAAAAAAAATAGGTTTTAAGTATCAGCTAAACTAATTACAAGTATTAAAAAAAATTTGAACTTTTTTACTTATTTTGTACTATACAGGTTTTATAAAAATTTTCAAATAAAAGTATTTCAAAGTATTTTTAAAATTTTTGTAACTTTATTTTTAAAGCAAATATAGCAAATGGTGAAATACAGTTTAATCAACTGTAAACTTTCGTTCTAGACAGCTTAACATACGTCATAACGAAGAATACGACGGCCACTGCGAACAATATTGCGACGTTGTACCAGATCAGGTTGCTGTCCACATGTAATCCGTCCCCTATGCTCAACTGCGAATAGAGAAAGCACTCGCCTGTCGTTCCGATGCTGTTTGGTTTGTTTATATTTTTTGTTTACTGACGGACATATTGTCCGTATATTGTTTATTGAACGACAAAAATACGTTCAAAAGGTTTGGTTCTGGGCATGACGTCAAATTGTTCAGGTGACCGAAAGGTTTATTCGTGCACCAGGTCCTTGGACTAAACTTTCTAAGCGTTTTTTTTTGTCGTTAAATAAACAATATACGCAGCCATTATTTGTACATTAAACATAACATTAGAGTAAAAAGAATTGTTTTAGTTTGTAGTAATGTTAAGAAACGATTAGTTTACTTGTTTAAGTAAGTCAAGTTTTATGTCATGTACAAGTATTGCATAAAAGTTATAAAAAGTGGTGTGCTAACGGTTTAACTTTATTTTATTTCTTGACTTAGATTAGCATAAAACTAGTTTTCAAAAAAAAAAAACTGCAACTTAACTTTAAAATTCCCATGCACAGACTAAATTGTTTCACAATTTTTCAGTTTTAAATAACAATTCTCAAAAGCAATTTTCAAATGTGAAATAAATCAAAACTTGTCGTTTCTTTTAAAGTATACAGCACTACAACTCGACAAAAACAATTGCTTTATTTAGTTTAAATCATGACTACCAAACCTATTTATATAGTTGACTTTTGGTTGTTTGTGATTTAAGATTCTTTTATTTTAAACATATACATCTTAATGAGTTTGTATTACTAATAACAAAAAAAAAAAATACTCGCATACTTTGAATCTGGTAATTTTATTTATTACAAATATAAAATGTCTCTGTTTCTACACAACATTTTAAATACAAACAAACAAAGGCGAGTAACTATTAAAATACATATTTTTTGTGTTAAATTCAATTTAACATAGCAAAATAAACTTCTGCTGTACAAAACCTGTTGCCATTAAACAAGAGTTTGGTGTTTTTAGAAAAACCTCACCAAGACAAGCTGTCTCTAGTGAAGAAGCCAAAAATGGAAGCGATAATATTTTTAATTTCTGTCAAGGGAGCGTTATGAAAACTGGTTTAGGATACCCTATAATGTTTAAAATATGGTATACTATCAAATCCATCCGCGTTTAAAATCCACCCGGTTCTTTTTATATTTTTTCTTTATTTATAAAATTATTTTAAATATTTTTTTAATTCATTTTTTATTTATTTTTCACTATCAATATTACCCCTAACCCTTACCCTCGACCGGTAAGCGGTTCTCGAATTTGAATGGGTGGATTTTGAACGTGTCCCTAATACAAACTCACCAAGACATGTCATCCCTTGTAAATAAGTCAGCGCAATGTATTAAAACAAACTTACCAAGACATGTCGTCCCTTGTGAAGAAATCAGCGCAGTGTAACGAGGGTGGTATCGCGCTGCTCTGACCCTTCAGTTTGTTAGGGTCGATGCACGACACGAACTTCTTTCCCTTGAACTCGTTGATTGCGAGCGCCTGAATGAAAATATAACACTTGAACGTTGATTATTACTTAAAATTTAAAATTTAAATCTGTACATCAGTTAAGTGAAACATAACTGTTATGAAACGCGTTACGCAGTTAAAATGTTTTGAATAAGATAAAAAGCTGAGATACGCTACGATTGATTTAAATAGATTTTACAAATAATAAACTAAAAAAAATAAATGTTGTTATTTTAATGTAAACAACCTTTATGTTCCAATAAAAAATTTAGGTATCCAACCGTTAAAATCAAATTAACAACATTACTAGTAAAACTTACATTAAATGCAAATCTGGCAATACTTATATTCTGCATCCAAGCTAACCAGGGGAAAATGCTGTCTACGTTTAATAGAAGTCCTGCGAACATCTGAAAAAAAAAGTTAAAGCTAAAGCTGACTAGCTATTAAGAAAAAAGAAATACATTTTTTTAATTGCCTGTGAAATGTTGCAGTAAACTTTTGAAAATAATTCTAATGAACGATGAAGTTTTAGGCCGAAGAAATACTGTTATAATTTTTGTTCCAAAAAACATTTATTTGAATTAAGCTGTTTATGTTGATTTTTAGATAAACAAATTAAATTTAGAAAATAAAAACAAAAAAGTAAGTTTCTAATTAGAATATAAAACACGAAATATACTATACGATAACAATATTTATAAACAAACTACATACCACGCTGAACACAAACACCATGGAAACAATCGTGTTAGCAACAACGAATGACGAACAGAATGACGTCATAAATATCGTCATGGCAACAGAGGCGTACCCTAATGCCAGTATTATTATCAGGAAAGTGAAAAATTCTGTAACACCCTCTCTCAATCCTGTAAAAAATATCAATAAGAAAAAGAATATGAGTAATTTTTTTTGCACTTCATTACAAAAAATTTATATACTAAATATACTGTTATGTTGTAAAGTTAGTTTGTTATTTTAACGTTCATTGACAAAAAATATTTTTTTACACACAAAAAGTTTGAGTTTAAAAAAATATTAAGTGCATAATCGCAACAAAAAAATATTTTAACGTTTATAATAAAGAAAATAATCTAATTGAACAATAATCACTAGCAAGCAAATGTGACGTCATAATACTCACCTACCATCCAGTAAGTGGTGATGGCGAAGAAAATGGGGCCCAGAGTTCTGACGGGTATCAGGTCGCCCAGGACTTTAGATAGGAAGTAGGGGAAAACCCTGTAGTAACCCGACGCATACTCATGTCTGTTGTGTTTGTAGAGCATATTATTATTGTTTTAAAATTAAAATATAAAAATTGTTATTATTAAAGAAAAATATAAGTCTAAAAAAGTTTTAAATAAAAGTTTACTATAAGTAAAAAAGCAGTTTTTCATAACCAAAAAAGGTGATTAAACTATATTTATAATTATAAGACAAAATAATAATTAAAGTAGTATTTTAAAGTAGACAAGCTAAAAACTTACGTAAAAACTTCTTTTTCTTTTAAAAACACCTCCATAGCGCTTATTGATCCGAACAGAAAGTAAGCAACTAAATTAAACAATACTCCAAATCTGAAGAAAAATAAAATTAATTGCTAGAATATGCTGCTATAATAGTTCTTGTATGCTTTAAAATGTCACGTGGTTTAACTTTATCAACAGAACAATAAATCATTAATACAAATACGATAAATAGAACAAAAACATTAAGTTGACAGAGTAACAATACTACGTAGTTAATTTTTTATTATTATTGCCTTCATCTTATTATAAAGTCAGTTGATTGTTTTTACTTTTTTTTTTTTGAGAAAGTTGATAAAGATTATTGCTAAATTTTATCCGTTTAGATATTATGAGTTTTCAATTAAAGTTTTAACATTTTTATAATGTTACAGTACAGTTTTATCAATTTATGTGCTGTAACCTAACACTCAACATGAATAATCTACTTAACATGTTTTAGTGCAATTATTATACAATTAACAATTTGTACACTTATACAACAGTTTATATGTTTGTATTTATATTCATTGACAAGAAATATTAGTTTACTGTTCTTTGAAGTACTTAAATTTATAACAGAACTCAGTAGAAATATTTTAAGTATAGCATATAGAAATAACGTTAGCTTTTAATAAACATATTATTTTTTAATGTATTATACAATATGTACAATAAGTTTAAACTAAACTATAATGAAGTACAAAATAAAAGAAGCAACTCTTTACCTGTTTTGAACATCTGGACTGATTTCATTACCTATTTGGAAGAACAAACATCCAACTAAAAGTCCCATTATAACGTTGACTACCATCTAAAATTTAATAGTAGTGTTACAAAGAGGATATTTCAAATAAAAATGTTTAATGTATAATGGTATACAATGTTTAATGCTTATGTGAGTGAAATAATACAAGTTAAAAAGAACACTTTAAGTAAGTTATTCTTTATTAAACAAAAATAATACAAACCACAACAGTCAGAGCGGCAGGATTTCTGATGACGTTCAAAACGGCCCTTTTCATAAGAATTTTCAGTTGATAGTGAAAAGGGTTGGCATACTTTTTCACGTTAGAAAACCAACTATCATTTCTAGTACCTTCTACAACAGTTTTAATGTTATCTACTTTAAATAATTCTACGTTCATAATCATGCATTGTACGTGCTTGTTAAGTAA
This sequence comes from Thalia democratica, assembly GCF_965202585.1. NCBI lineage: Eukaryota > Metazoa > Chordata > Thaliacea > Salpida > Salpidae > Thalia > Thalia democratica. The sequence continues at coordinate 93,721,094 of NC_139165.1, forward strand.
CAATAAGTTCAAATTAAAAAATCTAAATATACAGATATTTCGCCTTTAACAGTACTTTCAACAAATAGTTTACATAAGCATACTTTTAGTAAAATTAAACTAATTAGTTTACGTGGTTAGTAAATTATACTAACAAAATGTTTAAAACTTTTTTTATTAAATAAAATTTTCTCATCTTGTTTCTAGCCACAGAATGAATTACAGCTCAGTCCTCAATTCTTCGTTATTATGCTACACTCATATTTTATTTTCACAGTTTGTTGTGAACAAACAATTTTTCACTCTAGTTGAAACTATAGTTGAAATTTACTTTTTGAACATCTTCCAAATGTTCAGAATATTTGTCAGTTTTGTTCTCTTTATAAATTACAGTTAATATGACTACAGCACTCAAAACAAACCTTTAAAAACGGCGCTCAAGTACTCAAAGTCCTTCTCCAGCCTCCGTCTGGCATCGGAGCTCAGATATTTCCCGTTCAATTCACCCGCGATCCTCGCAAAATCCTCAGAAGATCTGGTCCTCGGCTTCTTAATGACGTCACGTTTTGGATCTTTTTTCGTGACGTCATCGACGCTTTTGCGCGCGTCGCCGTTGACGACGTCGAGGAGGAAGTCGGCGGGGTTGTTGTGCGATTCGCAGCGGTACCCTGTGACGTAATAATGTTGCAAATGACGTAGCTTATTTTAACGAAATAATAAAAAACGTTCCAGTTCTATTAAACAACATATTGAAAATAATTTTTTCTAGTTTTGGAAACAAAAAATTAACTAACAAAGTTTTTGTCTAATACTAAATAGGACAATAATTAAAACGTTCACAAAAAAAAAACTCAATTTGAACCAAAAAACATTTACCAAGCGAGTTGAAATACGACAGGGAGTCTTTCATTTCCCCGTGATAAAACATCTTTCCCCTGGCCAGCAGTGTGAGCGAGTCGAACAACTTGAATATGCTGTACCTCGGTTGGTGGATTGAAAATATTATGGTTCGCCCCTTATTTGCTAGCCTGAAACGAAATATAAAGTTTTTATGCAAAGGGTTTGCTCTTAAATATTCAGCAGTGAAAACTTAGTTAAGTGCTACAAAACTCAACTCGCTCTATTAGCTAGTATTTTTTACTGAAAAATTTACCGTTTTTTCTACATTACCAGGTTACAAATTTTTTTTATAACTTAAAAAATCAAACTAAAATCTAGAAACTTATTGGTGAACATAAATGTAATGTTATCAAAACAGTAGATTAAAATAAAATTATTCTAGCTTTTAAAAACACTACTCTGAAACATTACGGATGATATTTATTTTTATTATCTGTTTGTTTTATTTATTACATCACTCTAACTTATAATTTATTACTATCATTTATTTTGTTCTCTATGCCCAATTATGCATAGCCGATCCCGGCTGATAGCGGGCCTTTTATTTATTATTATGACGTAACAATAAATAAAAAAGATTATGACGTAACAACTAACGTGGAAAGCAGTCTGATGACGCTGTTCGCGGTAGCCGCATCCAAACCAGTTGTCGGTTCATCGAGAAACAACACTGACGGGCTCGTGATCAGCTCTATCGCTATGCACGTTCGCTTCTTTTCGCCACCGCTTATACCCCGTATCAAGTCGTCACCTACCTGTGAAGTTCGTTTATATATATTTTTTGTTTTGGTAATTTTTTTTTACTTCAGACTTGTAGTTGACATTTTCCAAGGTTATTTTTGAGTTGAGCTCAGGTTGTTGTTTTTGTATGAGCAAAAAAAACTAAGCTATACCAAACTTTTTTTTACTGTGACATTAGTCAAATAAAAACTTTTTGTAAAGTATATTCCTTAAAATAAAAATTTTTATTATCAAAGTAGCTTATCTAGACCTAAAATTTTAAACGGTAAAAACAAATACTTTCTTTGAGTTACGTCACATTGAAAAACAAACGAACCATGGTATCCGCGCAGTTGCTGATTCCGAGGTCGAACAACACCTGATCCACCAGTTTCTCCTTCTCGCTCGTCGGAACGCTTTTGGGCAACCGCAAGTTGGCGCAAAACATCAGGTTCTCCCTGACCGTGAGCGTGCTCGTTGCCACGTCTTTCTGTTCAGGGGATTTTTTATGTGCTTACCAGAAAACAACGATTGAGTTAGTTTCTATTTTTCTAATCTCAATATAACCTTATGTAAAAATTTTCTATTTAAAAGCTGTAATACTTATTATCACTTCGTACACTATCTCGTTTCGAAGGAAAAAATAAGAAAATTTAAAACCTGTTTTTTATTTTGAAACTAGGATGTGATGCATTATGCATTTTTATCATTTTTATCAACAACAATTGTACCGCCGGCTTAATTTTTTATGACGTTAATTTAACTAACTTAATCACAGCTAACTTTAATTATCAATGTAAGTAACACAAACTTTATATCAAAATTTTCTATTTGGCATACTAAGGGACATGTAAATTAGTTTATTTAAGTTTTACGTTAAGAAAATCTGATTAAAAGTTTTTATTAAAATTAAACTACTAATATAGTTTAAAACAAAACATCTATGATTATATATACTTTGTCTAAAAATGTTGATATTATAATTTGAATTAAAGTAAGCTTAATTTTCAAAACTCATACATATATATAATATATATATAATAAGGTTATTATTTAAACTTGAACACCTTCTACTGAGCCCACTAAAATACCTAATATATATTATATATATATATATGAAACATATTAAACATAATAAATATATATATATTAAACTAAAAAACAACACTTTATAATATCATCAAACAAAAACAGAAACAAAACGTATATGAATTTATATACTATGTCTAAATATGTTTTTGAATAAAGGTGAGTTTTATAAAAAGTTTATATATATATATAAAATATATATAACAAATCAAAGGTCAAAATCAGACTTACCTGCAGCACGTATCCACTGATTCTTTTGAAGTTGTCGGGTAAATTTTCCCCGTTTATTTTCACCTCTCCACTCAGCCCTTTCGGATTTTTGCGACCCGCTAAAACGTCTAAAAGTCTGGAAAAATTTGAATATTTCATGTTGTATTTTAAAAGAAAATCAGTTAAAGAAACATTGTTATAACTCGTTAAACTTTTAACTTGTCAGAACCACCAACGTCAAAATCAACTTGAAGTAAACATGTTTATTATTGGTATAAATTTGTTTAAAATTAAAAAATGTTTGACGAATTTTAAGTAATTAATTTTGTTGACAAGTATAGTTAATAAAACTGTTCTAATAGCTTTAAGTTCCGATGCCTCACTCAAAACCTACAGCACTCCAATAGAAACAAACGTTTTTATTTTTACGTTTGTTCTTGTTATGACTAAGGTCAAATATTAAAACTCACGAAGTTTTTCCGGAACCCGTTGGACCCATGATAGCGTTGAGACCAGGTTTCATTACGCCGCTGTAAACAATGTTAAAAAATAAAGTACAATGCTCTTCATTCTTACTATATTTAAATACAGTTTTGTACATACATATTAGTTTCTATACTCATTGAAACTATAATAATCTTTGAATAAAAGAAAAGGTCAACTGTCTACTGTACTACATGTTTGAAAAAAAAAATAAAAGGTGACTATATCTTATTGTTCATTTTATACATTATTTACTTACAAATGATATCTAAAAACAAACAAGCTTGGATTAATTTTTTAATTCTTTACAATTTAGTACAAGCTAGATTAGTAACTTGATTTACATTTTATTAGAATTTTTAAGAAAAAACTTTAAAAGTTACCTCAAATCTTGAAGAATGTGCTTCCCTGTAGCGTTGTTTGAGTTTTTATCTGAAATGTTTGTTTTAAATGTTTTATTATTTAAAGATAAAAATCAAACAGGCTTAGTTTTGTGTAAAAGTAAATATAAAACATAAATAAAAATGAATTTTCATAACAGTTTTTATTATACTTTGTTAGAACTTTAGAACTGTGTTAATAGATCAATAAAAAAATTTATAAAAATCACACGAAACAAACTTCTATCAAAGTAAAATGTTGTGTTTTTTTTGTAAATAAACTTTTTTTTAAGTAGTGTTATATCGATACTTATCACTTTTTTTTTTCGAAATCTCATATCTAAGTTTTTTTACCTTTAACATAATAGTTGACATTTTTGAAACTCAAATAAGACTTTTGCTGAAGACTTGAACTGTAAAATTCAAACTATTAGCATAAAAATAAATATAATAATTTGTCATGAATACTTCTATTAAAAAAGATAATATCTGTTTTAATGCTCAAGTCAAGCTTTTTCAAAAAAAAGTAGTTCATAGAAATTAAAACGAGTATAGAAATGTTGTTTATTTAAAATTTTGTTTTTTGTTTAAATTTATGCACATTATCAAAAGTATATTCACATTTCAAGTGAAAAGTTATATTTAATTAACACTTAAGCTACAAATGTAGTTTTTTAAATATCTAAGGTACAGATTGTATTACGAATAAAAAGTAAACAGTTTAGTTCTGCTTGAAAATTTGAAATAAATGTAAAAATTACAACTTTTGAAACTTACTTATACTTTGTGAAATCCATTTACTGTTAAAAATGTTAAACTTCCTGTTCGAGTTTCAAATTCAACCAACTTTATAGTTTGCGATGTATTGTTAAATTGCTCTGTATAAATTTTATTGTAATGGTTTTACACAATTAAAAAATTTTTAACTTGCATTTAAAATTTTGTTAAATTTGTTAATTAGTTTAATTAGGCTTTTGATATAAAAATGTTTTAAAACTTCTAATTAATTTTTAAAATTTACTGTAACTTTTGAGTTTAATTTTAAAGAAAAGCTTATTGTTGTTAAAAAAATGTTATTAAAAATGTTTTTAAACTGTGCTTAAAACTTAAATCTTTATATAAAGAAGTTTAGTTTACTTATTACGAAATTTAGTACAAGTTAAGAAAGAACTTGTTAATTTAAGAATGTATATTTTAAAGTGTAGGCGTAGAAATAATATACTGAAGTACCAAGCTCGTTTAGTTTGAACTTGAAATTTTTTGAACAATTATGAATCAAGAAACTAATTAATGTTTACGAATGGCTTTTGTATATTGAATTTTTTCTGAATGAGTTACTACAACTTTTAACAAAAAAAAATATTAGTTTTTGTTTGAGTAATTAAACAATTTTTAGTGAAGTCACTTTCTTTTTAACACTTGGTAGACATTTTAACTTGAAAAACTATAAAATTAGATTTATTAATTATTAAAATTGTCATTAAAAAACTTTAATTACGACTTTAAATGTTAACAGCTTTCTAGAAAAGTATTTTAATTCAAGTAAATTTTTGAATAATTTTTAAGAAAGCTACAAAGGTCAAGAAATTTAAAAATATTTATACTGCACAAAGTGTATGAGTAGTTTGAAATAAAAAATATAATACTCTAAAAACAATTTTAACGATTAAAAGAACTATAAAAGATTTATCTCAATTAACAAAATAAAAAAGATAAAACTAATTTGCTTCATTAGCAGCTTACAATGAAATAAACTTAGTAACAGTTAAAAGTAAACATTCTAAAATTTTTATGATTAAGCCATTGCGTATTATTGTAAGTTTAAAACGCGTTACAGTAAAATATTAGTCAGTTTTAACAGAATGTTTACAAATTTATATATAATTTACTTTTTTTACTGCACTTTACTCCTTATCATCTTTAAGTTATCAATTTTTTAAGACCTAATAACAATTTTTTTAACTCTATTGTAATACTAAATTCGAAAAACTTAAAGCTTTAACTAAACTTTTTTATAAACTTAAACAAAATTTTCTAATAAAAAGTTTAAACCAAAACTGCTTATATGTTTTATTATAAGTTTTAATAATGATTTTAGTTTAGCTCAATGAATGATTTTAAAATATTCTAATAAAAACTGAAGAAAACAAACTAAAAAAACATAAAGCTTATCACTTAAAGCATACATAAACAAATTAAATTTGAAACGATGAAAACAAATTGTCTTGCGATGATTCATGGTTTAACCAAGTAGTATAAGTTGAGTTTAGTATACTACAGCAAAGTTTAGATGGTAAATATCTATAAACATTAATTTGTTCTAAAAAATGAATCTAATACATTTTTTTCTAAAAGGTTTACTTTCAAAAAAAGGCGTGTCTAGTACTAAAAATTAAGTGTTTTCTTCAAAAATTATTAATAAAAATTTCAGTCTATTAAAGATACATAGAAATATAATAATTGATAAAAGTTAGTTATTTTTTTTGTATTTTCAGTGGTTTGCTCAATGGTACAGACTTGAATTTCTATTGTCTGTCACAAATTTTGTTAACATCAGTGTTACATAACTAATTTTAAAATTTGAAACTAATTTGAACTAAAATTACTTTTTGAAAACAACGAATTTGAACTCGGGTAATTAATTAATAAATAATATATCGTAAGTAAGATATTTTTTTAAAATTTGAAAGGCTGTGAATATTTATAAAATACATAAATAAAAAACTAATAACTGTATCTTGTTTATTTTTATAACACATTTTAATGAGTTTTAATAAAAAAATACAAATTTTTTAGCATTTTGTTGTATCAAATTTCACTGTTTTAAAAAATCGTACTCAAACTAAAAAATTGTAAATATATAAAGAAAAAGATTTTATCAATAGAAAGTTTTCCAAAATACGCTTTCGCACTTTTTTGAGTTTAAACTTTAGTCATTTAAATGTAGCAATGATGAAGTTAAAACTCGTTTTAACAAAATTTTAAATTACAAAACAAAAAAATATAACTTTTAACATAATAATTTGTAAAAAAACTACTTAAAAGGGCAAAAAAAAAATTATATAAAACAATTTTATACTCTATATAAACTTATTTCAATTGATTGAAAAAAAGTTTAGTTATAGTAGTTTAACGATAGAAGAACTACTAATCCTCAATTTAATCTAAAAAAAATGAATGCATAGTAAAATTGAACATTTTTATTAAGTGTGTATAATTACAATAAAAAATTGTATATAGCTGTTTTACTTGGTTAAAAATATCAGTTCATTAAAAAACTGTCATATAATTACTAAGTCTAAAAGTACTATAAAAAACTATAGTACATAAAGCTTCAAAAAGCTAAATATCAGTTTTAAGAACTTTATGTACAAATTACGAAAACAATTGTTTATTAAGTGGAAGTATGAAATTATAATGACCAATAAAACTTAACTTTTACAACAAAAAAGTTTAATAACTTTAATATTTACTAAAAATTGGCAGCAAGAAAGAAACAAAACTTTATTTAAAAATCTTGACTATTTTAAATTGTTTTATTAGTAAAGTTTACAACATTTGTTTAAATGTTTATCAAAATTAAAAAAACTTCTTTTAAAATTTTATATCAAGTTTAGCTTTAAGATGTTTATATTAAGCAAAAATAAACCTGAATTTAAAGTAAGAAAAAGTTAAGCTTTTTTTTTTCAAATATTTATGAATTTAAGCTAATAAACTAGACAGAAAGCAGTCGATGTATACAAAATTTCGTAATTATCATGTAAATTGTTTAAATAGTCAATTTTCGTTTTCAGTTAGAAATTTTAGTAAAGCTTGAACTAAAACTTGTTATGAAGTTAATTTTTTTTCTAATAAAACTTGCTTGTTGTCTTAGCTGGTAAGGTTTTTTAACTCAAACAGTAATTGCAAATGCTGTTGTTATGAATGTTCTTTTAAAATATACCATAAGTAAACGTTTTATAATTAGTCTTTCTACTATTATTTGTAAAATTCTATCAAAAACAACATTTGATTCAAAATTTTTACAGTTTTGATCGTTTTTTTCACTCATTAAACATATATGAAGTATACAACTTAATTTGTTGATACTTCAAATTGGTTACTGTATTTATAGCAAAAAGTGAAAAATGGATGAGTTATATTAAAAATATGTAATACAAGGTTTTAAACTTACCAAAATAAACTGTCTTAATATGTCTAAGTAAAAAACATTAAGGTAAATTCTGTAATGCATGGCAAATTTACAGCTGAAAAAGTGAAAACTTAGAACAATGAACTTTTATTTTTTAAGTACAGCAATGATACTCTATAAAATTCACAGAAACAAAAATTAAACATATCAAGAATATTAGTAAAATAAACAGTCACACTCAACTAAAAACATTCTCAAAATTACTTCTTTTTACCATTTAATGACAAAAATAAACATTATCTACTATAATAATCTGGAGTTGTTATTTTTACTATATAAGTTGTGTAACATATACAAGAAATTACCAACTTATTTTAAAGCTATTGTTAACTTTTTAAATAAAAACAGTAATGAATAAGCTTTGTTTTAAAAAGTCTTCAAGCGAAACATTTGTCCGCACTACCATGTACAACAATTGTTAAGAAACCTTAAGAAACAATTGTTGCTCACTTCATAAAATTCGACAGATTTTATGTTTAGCAGGATTTTTAGGTTTAACATATTTGTTAAACATAAATGTACTAAATTTCAAATAGAATTAGGAAATTTAATGTTAAAGTTTTAAGATAAACTATGAACAGTTGATACATTGTGGAACTTTAACAGTAATAATTTAAATTTTAGTTATGTTAAATAACAACAAATCTATGCTTAAATGCAAACAAATGTTGTTTTATACTAAACAACTGTTCCCTATTTTACATAAGCTTAACATATTCATTCTTACTGTTTTAGTGTTAAATGTTTTAAACTGTTGTTTTTATTTAATTTATATACAAGTAAAGAAAACATAAGATAATCATCCTAACTTTTTACATAAAGAAACATACTTATGTTCTTGATTACAATACGGTAAGTATTCAGCTTTTTATTAATGTTACCTTTATAATTGTAGTTATAATTTTAACTTTTTACATTGAAATATAAAACTACGTCGTATGTATCTATTAACTAATGAATTGAGAGTTCAATCGTAACCGAAAAAATATCTTTACATAAACTATTATAAATAAAAAAACAAAAACAATTTTGAAAACGTTTAGATTAAAAAATAATTATTTTAATAAATAATTAGCCATTTTTTATATAAAACTTATTTCAGAATCAACTTGCTACTAAATTAATACCAAGTTTAAAAAAATAAAACCAAGAAGAGAGATTGTTTAATACGGCTAAAAGAACATTGATCAAGAAGAATCACCCAACTTTGAACGGTAATGAAATGAAGCAAAATACTTTTAGTTTTTATAACTTTAACGCTCGCTTCAAAACGATGGTATCATAATACAATTTAGTTTAGTTTTTATTAACTAGCAGTTTAAATTAAATATTTTATAAAATACACTCTTAAAATAACACATTCAAAAAACACGGTAGTTTTAGCCTTTGTAAAAAATATTGTCTGTCTAGTTTAAATAGAAATAATTTGACATTATTGTTTCTAGAACTTTATAACATTCCTATTTTTTTTTAGTGCAATTGTTTTTTTTATATAATTAATTTTTTTGTTTTTCACTTTGACTCATAATCAGTTGTAACGACATTAGTAATCTATCTATCGCTTGATAGTTTATTTCTTGTTTTCAAAAAACTTATATAAACTTTTTTATATATTAAAAAAAGTAATGTATTCACATATGCTTAAAATCTAATTTTCCATATCATGTATTGAAAAATTTGTTTTTTGTAAGTATCTCAAAAAAATACACTTTAAACTTCTGGCCTCTCAACAACTTATATAAATTAGAAAAAAAGTAAATTTAAAGTCGCCAGAAGAACAATGACTACGAATAGAAAACTAGACTTGCACCATGTTCAGTATATAAGTACACTGGTTTGTAGTTTTTACAGCTTACAAGATACCCTTTAAATAATAGCAAAAACATATTTATAAACTTATATATGGTTTTATTAGACTTATTTAATTTTTGTTAGTAGTAATTGTGATTAAATTTGTAAAGTAACTTTCTTAGTTTTCCAATTTCACTGTCTTTAATTAATCTTACCTAAACTTTTTTTAAGCAGCACCTAAACTTTTTTTAACAGTAAAATATAAAAATTTATAATGAAAAGCTTAATCATAGTTAAGTTAAATTTATTTTAAGGCTGCCACTAAAAATATTAATTGCTTTAAATTTCATAAAAAGATGATAAACATTGATAAATGTATTTTAGTTTTTAGATATAAAAAAACCCAAATTTTCTTATTTTTAAATCAACATTCATAACCCATATTACCTAACTTTTTAAGATCAGCTTGATTACATAAGACTTTCAAACAAAAACTAAATATTGAACCTAGCAGTTCACAAACTATACTTTTGAACTCAAATGGCTAACATTAAATGAATAAAAATTCAAGTGTAGAATATTTTAACAACAACAAAGTTTAAATTTGTTAAATTTTAATCTTTTGTTCTTGTTTGACATATATCTAGTATTCATTTGAGTAACTTTAGTGTTTATATGTGTTTGATAAATTTAATTAACACAATATATTTTATCACTAAATTTTTGTTAGAGATTTTAAGTGACCTCATTATTTAAGGGATATATTTTAAAAAAATGTTTTTTTTACTTGTTTGTAGTTGAATTTATTTTATCAAACTAAAATCATGTGTCAAAATCTTTAAGTTATAAGGAAATTTCGTCCCTTTAAGGCTACCTTTATATTTAAAGATATATAAATTATTGAATACTGAATCTAAAATTAGTAAAGGAAGTGAGTATCAAAATTAATTTTTTTAAATGCCCATTCTAAAAAAAGTTAGAAAAATAGTAGGAGTAGCAGGAACTGTTAAATACTTCATACAGGATAAATATATTGCTAGTGTTTTTGTTGAAGTTTTTATTTATCTTTATATACTTAATATTCAAAACCACATTGTTTTTCTTAAACATTTAAATTACAGGGTTGCCAAAAAATTAAAGTCCTAGGAAATCCAGTAATTTGACAATTTAGGCTAGAGAATCCTGAAAAAACCTTGAAGTTGAAATTTTTTTTAAAAAACCTTGAATTTTAACCAATATTTATACTTTAAGTAGTAAAATTTTAATTTGATACAAAATATCTACGATGTAGTTAAAAAATGTTGTAATCGTAAAAAATAATTTTATTTAAAACACATTCAAAGTAGCTTTACAGTATCTTTTCAATGTTGTTATACTACCCAACAGTTTTAAATCTTAAGCATAACTTTAAAATAAAAATAGACCATAAAACGTGTACTTTTAAAAATTTGTATAAAAATTTTGAAAATATGGAAGAAATACCTCAAAAAATTGGGCAACCCTGGTTCTAGAACTAAATGTCTATTTGTATATTTAGGACAAAAAAAAATATCTTAATAACATATTATGTGAAAATAATTTAAAAACTAAAAAATCATGACTACCTGAACTATGTCAAAATCGGTTACTTTTTTTATCACTTAAGTTTTACTGTGAAGCAGGGTTTCCCAAAGTTTTTTTCAAATGGTCCCCTTTTAGAAATTAAAAACAGTTTGACCCCCTTAAATAAGGTTACTTAAAAACTACCATAAAACATTTAAGACCTCTATTTTATTTCGCTCGTTATTAGCAACTCAAGTATATCTAATGTAAGTTTTAAAACTACCTGAAAAAACACTTGAGACATTTTTTTATTGCTCCTAATAAACAACTTCAGAATATCTACTGTAAGTTTCAAGTTATGACCTTATGGCCCTCTAAGGCCCTTTTACTCCTCATGACCTCCAATAGGACCACTTGGAAAACTTTAGGAAACCCTGCCCTAAAACATTAAATTTGTAAGTTCTATCTTTTTAATAGTTAGTATAATATACTTTTAAGAAGAATATCCTTAAAAAAAGTTTTTGAAACCCTAATTTAAAGTTAATCTCAAATAAATTGAAATTAAATCAGCATTTTGAAAGACATATTTCTTAATAACTAATATTTTCAGTCACAAAGGGTTTCCAAAAAAACTTGAAATTCAAGAAAATCCTGTAATTTGACAATTTAGGCTAAAAAAACCTGGAAAAACCTTAAAACTAAGAAATTATGAAAAAAGCATAGAATTTTGAACGAAAATTATTATAAAACCTGAAATTTTGAAAACTATTTACATGTTAAGTATTACAATTCTTATTTGACAAAAATTTCTACAATAAAGATTAAAAGTTCACATAATCATTAAAAAAAATATTTTAAAACACAATTAAATTAGCTTTACAGTATTTTTTTGATTTTGTTGAGACAATTGATGACTGCTTAAGACAATTTTTAATAAAAAAATCAGCTTTTAATTTAGAGTAGACAGACTCAAAAACGTGTACTTCTAAAAACCTGGAAGAAGTTTCTCAACAAAATTAGAAACCCTGGTTAAAAACCTTTTGTCAATTTGTATATATGGGAAAATTAAATATCTTAATAACAGATTTTTGTGAAAATTATTCAAAAAAAAATTATTAATATATGAACATAATCAAGTTCCGTTACTATATTTTTATCTGTTAAGTTTAACTTTAAAGCATAAACTAATTTAGTTTTACTTTAATTAAATAAGTTAACTAAAAAGTTATGAATTTTGTAATCACTTAAAATATCTGAAATGACTAGACTAGCTGTTCTTACTACAACTATTTCTGATAATGTTTCTACTTTCTAAACAGATTTTGAACAGTTTTATACAAATATATATTAAAGGTAAAGTAATTTTACTAATATTTAATCTGGTACTTTCACAGGAAAATTTTTAAATAATAAACGTGATGTATTTAAATAATACAAACTTAAGTAAGTTAATAAACAAATTATCTGGTCCTCAAAACTATTTGCGCAAGTTTTTTGATGAAGAAAGAGAAAAATGTTGTACAGAAATTGAGAATTTAGAGAAAAATTTTGAGGAAAGTAAGGAAGATTTGATGAAGGAAGTGAAGGAAATTTTTCAGTACAACACTTCAAACTTCAAAACTCCCTCTCCAAACTTCAAGTACAAACTCGAACTAATGAATAATGATGATCCAGATTATATGATTTTGAAAAGCTCGCTTGATATAGATTCTGAATTCAATACCTGTTCAGTGTTTGCATCAAAAGATTATTTAAATGCACTTGAACAGAAAAATCTTGTGTACAAAATTTACAGAGTAAAAACTATCGATAAAGATATTATTGAGAAGAAAAACTGTCAATCTTCTAGTATACTCTTACTTCATGGAACGAACGGCCCATGCGTAGAAGGTATATTGAAAGAAGGATTCAGACCATCTCAATCTGGAAGTCTTGGCCCAGGAGTGTATTTAACTAACAGTGTTTTTTATGCTTACAATTATGGTAATAGTTTTGTAAATGATGAAAAAACTCCTAAAATATTGAATTACTTGTTTGTCAATAAAGTTAAAATGACTAATACAAATGAAGAATCTGCAAATTTAAGTAAAGACAAGCAGGGTATCAATTTAGATAAAAGTAATTTTTCATTCGCATCTCCTAAAACTACTGCTCATTATGAAAATGGAAAAAAAGCGACTACTTTTATAAGTTCAACAAGTCGACAATCAGAAAAAAGTTTAGAAGACTATGCTAATAATAAACCTTTCTTTAAGCTTTCTAGTAGTTTTCCCAAAAAATTAACAAGTTTCCAAGATTCACCTCAGGATACGCTTGACAGTCAGAAGAACAAAATTCTAGAAGGTACATTTAACTATGGTTTATTAAAAACAAAAGTAGCTGTAGCCCATCATGACTTAGTTACTCCTGCATATCTGATAGAAGTTGAAGTTAAACAAAATGAAGAAGAAATTGTTAAAAATGTACTATACAACACATTATTGGTGCATAACTTTATTAAACAAGCAAATACAAAAATAAAAAGTCTGTCTAAAAATTCAGAAGATAGAAATTATTTGAAAACAGCAAGCGACTATACTGCAGAACAGTTTTATTCAGAGTTAGAGTCGGAAATAAATTTAAACGAAAGAGCAAAAGTAGACTTTATAAAATCTCAATTTGATCACAAAGTTGTTTCACTAACTCAACAATTATCTTTTGAAGTAAGCAGTCTTTTTAAAACTACTAGTGATAGTTCTATGATGTATAAGACTGAACTATTAAAATCTACAGATGAAGATTATCATTTTATTTTACGTTCGATAAATGATCAGAAGACTAAAGTTAACTCTAAAGCTCTACATGTATTTAGAATTAATAATCTTGATCAAAATCAGCTTTTAACAATTCAAAATGCTGACCTTATTTTTCACGGAGTTAAATGTAACAAAATTTTAAATGTACTTAAGTATGGTTATCCAAAAAATGCTAAATCTTATGATGAACAGTGCAAAAAAGATTGTTTTGCTGAGAACACTTTACACGCAAACAACTGCTCTTGTAGAGCGTCTAACATGTTAAGAAAAGAAATTTCAAAAGGCACTTGTTACTCTAAAGTAGACGATGAAATAAAAAAATTGTCTTTTGTGTTTGTTGTAGGTTACGAAAATGTAATTACAAATATTGATTTCTATGTTGAAACAACTTGTTTATCAGGAGGCGGAAACCAGGAAAGTCCTACAAATGTTGTTTCAGACAGCAGAGGTTGTTCAATTTTTTCTGGTTCTGAAAACGAGATCCAATCACATACAGTAGGGATGGTACCTGCATATTTGATTATATTTGAAGCTTAATATATAAAATGAATCGAAACATTTCTGTTTTTGAACAATGTTTATTTGGTTATCAATTGTCTATCAGAGTAGCATTTTCTTTAAATGTTAAACTTTCAAGCGTTGCAAGTACACTAGATATTTAAAAATCTTTTTTTAGCGGAAAAAAGTTAGACTGTTTATACTTTCACTTTTTTTAAAGGATTATGGATTTTTATTCAACAAGTATAGGTTCTCAATAAGAAATTTAGCTTTACATGATTCATTTGGTTTAAATATTGTTTAATATATAATTGACTATACCTTTTTTTTTCTTAAGTTTTGCTAAATAAATTTCTTGCAACTATATTTTTACAGTTTTCTTTACATATAATAAACTAAAATTACTTTCCGAAATTATCTTAAAATTCATGAAATCTTTTTGCCGATGTTTCTTATTATCTAAATTTCGTGGTATAAATTAGTTTTAATGCATTAGAATAAACTTTTTATAAAAACAGCATTTGAAGTTATTTTATATTTAAGTGTTCTAAAACTTTAATTTTGTCCTTACAAATAAGGAAACCATTTTAAAAACCAATTAATAAAAGTTTGATAAAATAATAGTTTGTAACAAAAAAGTTATTTAATTTTATCTTAACATACATTTATTTTCCTGACAGGTAAAACATTTTTTTACGTGATTAAGATTTTTCTAAAGCTTAAAAACTTTTAATTTTATTTAGTCTTTTTTTACTAACTTCTATGTTTAAAATAATAGTTGTCTTTTTTCTTGTTTGTAAATTTGAATGTAAATGCTTGACAAGTGTAATTTACTACTTAAGTACAGTATAATACACTAATAAAACATATTAAAAAATAGATTAAAGATCAGTGATTACTAAAGACTAAATTTAATGTTTTTAAGTACAAACATTACTAACAAAACACTATACTTTGAAATAACTATAATTCAAAAACAGCAGTCGGCAACCTATAAATTTAACGATTTAAAATAGTTCAAACAAATGTAATTCGAGTTTTTTTTTCTTTAAAGTTTAATTTTGGTACAGATAAGTTTAAAACTTAAACTTACAATGTTAGTTATCAATAGTTGTAGTTTGCGACTCCTTAGTTGTATAATTGGCTTTTGAGATATTTATGTCAGCAAAGGACTACAAATCGTTTAAACCACTAGGTCACTCTTTTCTAAAATTATTAGTAATGCTTTACCAAAAATCACAATTGAAATACTGTTTTACAACTATACCTAATCAAAGGTTCAGGTTTTTGTATAAAAAAAGAGAATTATTTTTTACACGTAGCAAAGTTATACTACATACTTTATTATTACTAAAGATTAGATAAAAAATATTACATACACTGTATTTTATTAATTAAAGTTTTCCCTATAAAAATACATCAAATATATTCAAAACAGACATTAATAATAATAACTACTTTTAAGTTGTGAATATTGAACTGATCATTTACCATTGAGTTATTTAATGTTCATGTAGTCAGAATTAAAATAAATAGTTCATGATCACTTTACATATGAAAAACAAAACATAAGAAGAAATTACAAAGTCAAAGTAGCTCACCAAACAACTAAACTAAGTTTTTTTTTGTTTATTGTAGTCAAGAATGTAATTTTTACTTCTACTAGGAACAGGGTACTTCTTAGCACTTAATTTTTATAATTGTTCTGACAAAAATAGCATAAGTGCGTTAAAGACCTGATCAACAACCTTTAAAATCAGTACTATTTTACAATAAATCTTTAAAAAATTTAAACTAAAAGTTTATTAAAGTATCACCTGAAATGCAAGTTACACTTGAATTTACATAAATAAAAGTTTTAAACCGTATAAAAATCAGAAAAAAATTTAGGCTAGAGTAAAAGTGCATGTGTATAAATTTTATTTATTAAATTTTGTTTGTTCTGTTGTTAAAAAGTTTTTTTTTAAATCTCTGAAGCTTATATATATAAAAAATGTTTAATTATTAATTTTGTAATAGTATAACTTTATTTTTTTAGATAAGTCATACTTCTATGAAAAATAAAATTATAGATTAAAAACTTTTTTTTGCTATTATTATTTGTGTTGTTCTTTGATTTTAAATTTAACTAGAATCTAAACTTTGCCAAAAGTTCAATTTTAGTATCATAATTTATCTTGTTTTGTTTTTAGGTAAACATTTATTTTAACTATAAGCTTTCATATAAAGCATTTGAGCGGGATTTTAAATTTTAATAGCGATTAAAAGCACAAGTATGATCAAATTTTCAATAATTACACCACAATTAAAATAAGCTACACTAAATTCAATTAAATTTTAAGCTCACTTCATTAATTATACTTTTGCTTAATCAATGTTTACTCTGTAAATTAGCTAGAAGAAAAAAGAAAGCTACGTACAGCTTTGATTATTATTTTTATTATTTTTGTTATATTGATTTTAAAATTTAGCTAAAAATTTAAACTTGTACTAAAACTCAGCCTTAATATTAAAATTTGATTTGTTTAGTTAAAAAAAAAATCAGTATTAATTTGGTTTTGTTTTAATTTAATTGTTTAAATGCTATTTTCCATGGCTGTCACATATAATTTTTTAGATTTATTTAAGCACTGACGAGGTCTTTGACCGAAACTTAGTTTGTAAAATAAATTTTTGAAAGAATAAATATATTACTTCTCCTCCAGCAGTAGAGATCTTTCTATTTGTTTTCTTAAAACCAAAACATATAATAGATAAAAACTATAAAAAACAACAAACTTGCTTCAACTAGCACAATTTCTGTTGTAAAATCTAAAACTATCTCTAAAACGGACTTTTAGCTTTCTATGTGCTTGCATTATAATTATATACACACTATGTTTAACAAAGATTCCAAAACTATTTATTATTTTTTTATTATTAGTATGTCGTTCACTGTAGAAGGTTAAATATTAAAAACAAGATTGATATATTATTATTATATTAAATCAAAACTCTTATATATAATAAATACTTTCATCAATTTTATCAAACTTATACGACATACAAACAACGTGTTGACAATAGTAAATCAATTTAAAAATAACTTTTTTTTTTTAATAGTTTCAATCACGTTATTTTTGAATTTTTCTTTGTTCAAATGTTACTAAAAACTGTTATAACCTTTCAAGTCGTAATGCATTTCTTTCTGTTTTATTTATGTATAACTATATATCATCAAACATAACTATACTTAGATTTCAAAAAAACATGTGAAAGTTTGCTTTTTTTATATAAATTATATAGTAACCAAGTGCAAGTCTAACAAAGTAAATAAACACTTAGAATGATCACTGTTAGTAACTGAGATTTATTGATAAACTAATCGGCTCATTACAAAATATAAAACGTGAGAAAAAACTCATTAACTAAAACATATCAATACAAATAAACTACTTCAAAACATATCCTTTTAAGATAAACTGGAACGAATCTTGTTTAATTTTTTTTGTGTTTTTTTCCATTTTAACAAGAAAACCCTAGTTATTTGGAAAATGAGTAAAAATTATATCTGACTGTTTAGATAGCTTTGTTAATTTTTTTGACAACTCTACTGAGTAGGATTTTGCTTTAGCTATATTCAATTTTTCCAGCCCAACTAGAAATATTTTTCTGTCATCGCCAACATTAATGTTGCAATAAATAATGATTTCTTTAAGACTTTTAGTTAATGTGATCAAGGTTTCAAGCACTAAAAAACATCCACAAAAGTTTTGTTACCACAAAAAACTAAGACCGTGTTTAGTTTTATTTTTTGAATAAATTTTCTTATAAATATACACATGCTCATTTTCATTAGACAGATTAGAATTAGCACTAGAACTTCTACTTTTTTGTTAATAAAAAGTTTCTATTTACTTTGTTTCTATTGCTAACATATGTTGCTTATGAAATAATTTCAACAACTATGTTATATACACTTTGATTCTATAAGATACCACAACCTATTCTATTCCTTTTAACAGATGTCAACTCAATGTTATTTTTTTTACAATTATCATCATAAGGTATATTTCCCTTTTGAAAATTATCAGAGACAACTTTAAAGTTTCTTTAGGAGATGGTCTAACTCTAACTAAACGAGATACAAACTGACTTATGCCATAACAAGCTGCTGAACCAACAAAAACTAATGCTAACTTGCTAATGCTGACATCTAATTTTAAAGTCAACTTAATCGTTGTAAAGCATACAAATACCTGTTTAGATATAATGATATTTGAAAAAAAATACTTATACAGTATTAAAGTGACTAAGTTAAAATTTTTAGCTGTATATGAGTTTTTAAAATATTTAAACATTTCTGACACCATAAACCATAATGCTGCTCATGGCCCACTAAATTTCTGTAATCGCCCTCAAGGGGGCCACTTTGCTTACTTTTGGTTAACTCGCTCTAAATTGTTAACTGAAATATTATCGCCTGCATCTGTAAGTATTATTGAAAAACAATAGTCATTTACAATTATTTTTTTTATTGCATGTTTGAAAACTTTGAAATCCTGTAAAGCTAAAAGTATATAAAATTTAGTAGTTTTATAAAACTAGAAGTTAAATTATTGTTGCAAAAAAATAATTAAATTTTTCTAAAATTATTTACTATCGTTACATCTATAATTTACACTTACTATAAGTTTTTTATTAATATTTTTTTTTGAGTAATTTAGCAATTTTATACTAATGATGTAAAACATAGTTTTTATAAAATACACTTTTGAACTTGTATATTTAAGTTATATCTAAACAGTTGTTTCACAAATTTAACAAATGCCAATAAAAAAAATTGTGAAAACAGTCTAGTAATTCTTACATGTTTAGTAGACTTAGTAAAGTTCAATACTGTGCTAATTTAAAAAAACTCCGATCAATAGCGCTTAAAAAAATTAAAACATAAATTTAAACCCTATTTCCAGGGACTTTAAAACACATTGCTTTTTACAAAATGTTTTACGAAAATATTTAAAACTAAACATTATATATAGAACTAAACATGATATGAAGTTAAAACACTTTCTTGATATTCTGCAAACAGGAAATCTATTTAAAACTGCTGGTAATTTTAAACTAACTTTTATTTGAAAATAAAATAGTACCAAATAGTTAAAATTAAAAACTAGATTAAAGTTATTCTAAGAATACTTATTTATTGTTGTACCAATTTCGAAAACAAGTACTTGTTAAAATTCAATGAAAATGAAACTGTAATAAGTATTAAGCTACATAATTCTATGTATAGTAGTTTTTAGTTAGTATTTAAATGGGAATCTGTGGTAAATAAAGCAATTTGAATAAAATAATACAAATTTAAATAGTTTACATATAATAAATTAGGTTGATAGATATAAATCGTTTTTACTGGTTATTCTTAAAAATTGATAAGAAATTAAACGGTTTCTTTACCAGTAACTTTCAACGAAAGAACTGAAACTATTAAAAATCATATATAAAAAAAAAACTTAAAAGTAAAGGCTTTAAACTAAAAACAAAAATTTTTAATTGTAAATAAATTTAAAGTTTCATTATTTTAAACAAATATAAAAAAAATTGTAAAACACCCTTATCAGTGAAAATTACAAAATTTTGATGCGATTAAAATGTAATTGTAAAACTAGCTTGCCTAAAAAACTAGTTTGCCGTAAAATATATTAATGATTTAGATTTTTGTTTTAAAAATTAAAAGAAAGTGACTGTCATAAGCTTGACGTTTTCCTTTAAGTAAAAGAAAACCATTTTTTAGAAAGAAAAAATTATCTCAAAAACGAGTTAAATTTTTCTATTGTAAAAAGCAAATATAAAGTATTAAAAATTAAAAAAAATCAATTTAATTTTTTTTTAATTACTTTTTTAATTAATTTTTCATTAAGCTTAAAAAAAAACAAAACACATAAAACTAAAATAATGTCTAGTCTATATCTTTAAGAACCTTTTTAATTAAGTTCAATATTTGAATAGCATTAAGGAAGTTCAATAGAAATCTTGTTTATTAAAAATTTATTAAAAATAAGTACTGTAGATAACTCAACAGCATTAATAACTTTTGTATTTTTAGATTTTCTTTTTTCTAAAATTAAACCACGATTTTTCAGATAAAACTTTCAAGCTGTGTTTGAAATAAAAATAGAATAAAAAGAGAAATGAAATTGAATTTTTTTATAGCAAAGTAAAAAATGTTTTGAATTAGGTTTTAAATTATGAAAATAAACTTGAATTTACTTTGAAATAGGAAAAAAAAATCATTAAATGTAAGTAGAAATTAAATAAGCTAAAACTATTAAATTAAAGTCTGTTGTTGAAATTTTTTCCGCATTTGTTTAATAAAACTAAAGTTTATCATTGTAAAAGTTTTTGATATTTTAAAATTTTCAGCTTGTTTTATTTGACATGTATCGTAGCGATTGAACTGCACTTAAGGTTATAAAACTTCAAACGAGACCATATAAAGCTGTATTAACTTTGTGAACACATCAATAAAAAGTCTGTTGTTGAAATACGCAAGAAAAATTTGTTTAAAATAATCGAACTTTATCATCATTAATTTCAAATATTTTTTAAGTTTCAGCTTGTTTTACCAGATATGGGTCGCGGCGATTTAACGCAAGTCAATATTATAAATTTTTAAACTAACATATAAAGCTATATTAACCTTGTGAAACTAAGTTGACACAAAACATAATCTAAATTTGTAAAAGTTTTTTATAAAACTTTTACAAAAATGAACGACGACGGTAAAATGAGATGGAAGTCTAAAATATTTAAATCACGTTTGCGCAAACAAAAAAACAAGGACTGCAAAGCCAGGTAAGTAGAAGTAAGTTTTATTTTTTATGAAATTTTTTTTGCGAACAACATAAGATTACTAATCTAAAAAAATAATGTCCAAGTTTCTGTTCAGTTTTAAACTAACTTCAAATTTGGTAAAAGAAAAATTGCTTTCAATACATACAAAAACTAAAGCTTAACAACTCAAGCTAATAAGATTTATTTTATAAATTGAATAAAAATAAAAATCACAAAAAAATTACTACAGTACGATTTAAGCTCGTTTTGTTAAAAAAAATCAGCTCTGCTTATAAATTATTTTAGGTTTAAACGAGAATTTCCCAACATCGAGACTTAATTGACTTGCTATCCAGCACCTACTTTTTTTTTCCTTTTCAAATGTTTTCGTTTAATATTATAAATCTTTTTAAATATTGAATATATAATTTTACAACAAAACAATTTTTGAGCTGTAACAACGCTAAAATATTTTTACAAGTTATTACCGTTATTTTTATTCTGTAAATCTAAAGCTCTAGTATTTCTGTTTTAGTGTAGATTAAAACTTGTTTTTAAATTGATGATAAAAGTCAGCCTAGATTAAAATAACAATTTGATGGAAAATAAAAAATATAAGTCTCCAATAAAAGGTATTTTAAGTAAAAACAATAAATTTAACTTAATTTTCCATATGCACTTATTTTAAAACTAATTAAGGACTAAAAATTCTTTGAAATAATCTAAAATAGTATCTTTAAAACAAGTTTTTATTAATGATGATTAAGTTTACCAAAAGTTTAGTTTGTGACTTTAATTTTTGATTACCTTGAGTCATTCCTACAGTCTACCATTGAAAAAAAAACTGAAGTTAGATTCACCAAATAAGTTGATTAACCAAAACTAAACCAACTTAACAGGGTTGCTACTCTAGTTGGAAACCTAGAAAACCTGTAATTTGACAATTTAGGCAAAAGTAACCTGAAAAAATCTGGAACTTAAGAAATTTAAAAAAGACGTGGAAAAACTACGAATTTTGAACAAAAATCACTCAAAAACCTAGAATTAAAAAATATTTTTATATGTAATTAGAAATTTTTTGATTTACATTAAAACTAACCTTATAGATCAGGGGTCGGCAAACTGCGGCCCGCGGGCCAATTGCGGCCCGTGAAGGGTAAATCTGCGGTCCGCGAGCACCTTATTTTTTTGAATGGAATGCGGCCCGCGAGAGAAAATTTTGTGGCCCGCGAGCATGTAAATGTGGCCCACTGAGCAAAAATATATTTCAAGTTAACATTTTTTCCTAATTCGATTTAATTTGATTAGTTTGGTTTTAAGTCTCTGTATAACATTTAAAAATAATTAGAAGAATTACTGCTTTACTTAAGTAATTATCTGAAAAACGAATGTATAGAGTGCTTGAATTTAATAAGTTAGTTATTTAATACCTATTTATTAAATAAAATAAATGCAAATGTTATCCATTTTGTACAAAAGTAATGCACATTAATTAACTAAAGTGTCATTTCTTTATAGCTTAGATATTCTTTTTCAACCTTTTTTTAAACCAAAGTTTCTTTTATAGATTTTTTATTTGTAAATGCTATATTTTAGTGTAAAAGCATTTAAAATAACATAGTAATAAGAAATAAGGTTTATTTAATTTTTGTTTTTACACATTTTAATTATTTAAAAATTTCTTTGCACTTAAATTAATTCATATGCACACAAACTTAAAAATATGTTCATATTTTAAACAACTTTTTATTTAATACTTTAGTTAATTTAAGTTTAGTTTATGCTTAATTTTCTGACATTGTTGTTTCTACATGTAATATCTAAATTTGTACAGACACATTAAAAACAGTATATATGACATAAATTAATGAATTTTTTTTAGGTATACATTTTAATTTTTCAAACATTGTTTATGTCAAACTAAATAAACTTTTATGCGTTGCATGTCAATACACACATTTGCTGTTTTTTGGAGCTACCTATTTAATATAAACTAGATTTAAGGATAGTAAATTTATTAAGTTTGTACATTGTAAATCAAAATAGTTCAAATTCAAGCAAATAAACAACTAAAAATTGACACACACTCAGACTATCACTATTTAAAGACTTCAAATCTCAGGCCAATTAAGTATTTTTATAATTTTTTGGCTAGAATTGTTTTTTGTATACAAAAATATCAGGAATGTTTTTGTTGACTCAGGCTGGCTTTTTCGCTTGAAAGAGTGGCAAATTAAACTTATGATGTAAGTTTTGCTCAATCCACAGTGTTAGTTTGAGTTATAATATATGTTAAATTTTAAGTCTTGCAGCTGATATAATTCAAAATATTATTTATATTATTGTGTACATTAAAGTGTGAACAATCAGTGTTGCCAAAAAAATTTAATCCCGGAAAAGCTTTGAACTTGAAAATTAATTCTTAAAAATTCTTGAAAAAATCTTGAATTTGAGAATTTTTGAAAAAACCTGGAATTTTAAACAATTTTTACATGTAAAGTAATGAAATTTCTATTTGACACAAAAAATTTAGCAAATAAACATTTCTTTATTAAAAAATAAAAAGTAGCTTAACAGTGTTTTTTAATATTGATATATTTTTTAAGACACTTTTTAAACTTTAATTAAACTTTATACTAAAAATAAAAGAAGGAATTGTACTTCTAAAAACTTTGTATTGGTGCATTGCAACTTTACTTATGAAATTTTACCGATTGGTGTGCTTCGTGTTGGAACTAAACCAAGAATTTCTACTAAAATGTCAAAGTTAGTAAAAGCATCTCTAATAAAAATTCTCAGATGAGCTATAGTTTTTCTATCAGTGCTCTCGTGTTAACATATTGATTAAAGTCCTAATTTTATTTATGCGACTTTATAACCTTAATGCATTTCCTAAATATGACTTTTTGTTGTCATTGAAGAAATAAACAAAAGTTTTTCATTACTGCCAACATAAACTCTTTAAAAAAGTTTTCAATTATAAACGGTATCTCATTTTAAATAATAAGTTTTGCTACTTTATAACTTGCCTTAACAATTTTTTCTGATAGTTCTGTAGTTACTGAATATAATCATGTGCTTTGTTGGAACTGACTTTGGTGATTTGTTTTTTTATCGTTTCTCGCAATAAGTCCTAACTAACGTTTTTTTATTTTTGTAGCTCGTCTTATATTTTACAATTAGTATTTTTAAATGCAATATTCTTAATGCAGATAAAGAGTTACTATAATGCTAAATAAAAAATAAGTTTTTATATTTCGCTTATGACTCAATAAAGTTATATACTTTTGTTAAAATTGTTTAAGAAACTTAATTGTCTATTCCACCTGACTTTTACTTTTTTTGGCATGTAATTTATTCACTGTTATTAACTTTCGTTATTTCTTTATGTTGTGAACTTTGTTTTAACTAAGTTACTACACAAACAGGCTATTTTAAAAGCTGGAAAACTCAGGTGTGTGTGAAAATTTTATTTCAAACACTTTAAAGAAATCTTTTGATTCCCAGAATAGTTTTTATGACTGTAGTGTAGTTTACTAATTGTAGTTTTTTCTTGTTTTCTTACATTTAGTGTACTTTTTGATGATGATGATATTTTTACTAGGTATTTAAGTTTGATTAAAACGATTTATTAGCTTTTTCAACTTTTAATAAACTTAGGCTGGTTTGATACAACTCAGACATTTTTGCTTTTTAAGTGGCAACCATGTAAAAGACTAGTTACTAATAAGATATTTTATTTAAGTATTCGAGAATTAATTATGTTAAAGAATTTGTTCTAGCTTTCTGGAATACAAACAGGTATTACTTTTGTTAAGTTAAGTAATTTTAAAATTTTTAAATGAATGTAAACTATTTAACATGTAAAAAATTTTTTTTGAAATAATTACTCTTATGAATATGAAAAAAGGGTTGATAATATAACAAATAAATAAAATTAACCCATAAATTGTCTGTCAAGTTTGGTTTTTATAGAGAGTTAGGTTGTAATTAAAATTACAAAAGTACTAAGTTTAACTTATTAACTATGCTTATGAAAATACATAGTGTATTAACACTTAAGCATATTAGTCAAAGAAAATTTTATTCTAATAAATATTAATTTAAATAGGCATTCTATGAATAGCTAAAGGTCATTTAAAATGATAAGGTGAATAAAAGTAAAACTTTTCTCTAGTGTTACTAAAACTAAAAGTTTATTCAAATGTCACTAAAACTTAAACTGCGGCCCGCAAAGATTTTGTAAACTTGAAATTTGTCCCGCGACCTCCAACTGCCTGCCGACCCCTGGCTTAAATTAACAATTCTGAAATAAAGTTGTTTAAAAGTTAGAAATTCAAGATTATTTAAAAATTTTAAAGTCCCAGTGTAACTCAGGCTATTTTTTTTATTCATGATGTTTCAAGCCACTATGGTATTATTTAGAAAAAAAGGGTAGTTTTAGATATTTTTTAAACCTTAGTACTTTTTTAACTCTCTAAGAGAAGAATAATATATTGTTTTTCAATATCCAATAATAAGGTATTTTATTGGCAAATTTGTTCAAAACCTTAATTGTCTTGTTAATAAAAAGTTTTGAGATCTGAGTATGAAATATTTAAGAAATATGTTAAGTATTAAAAACGTTCATGATAAACAAGTGTTATTTAATATTGTTCAAGGTCACTAAGGACAGATTTAACTAAGTTTACCAAACACAAAAAGATATCTCAGGATGAACTTGGTCTATAAGGTTAGTTTTTTGGACATAATTAATGTCAATCTCTTAATTTTAAAAATGATTAAGGACTAAAGACTCTCAGAAATAACCAAGTATGGTATCCATAAAAAAAGTTGGTCTTCTTAATGGTGTTCTAGTTTACCTAAAGCTTAGTTTGTTATTTAATTTTTGATTACCGGTAGTCAATTCTAGATACTAATATTGAAAGGAAAAACTCAAATTAGATTCACCAAATAAATTGATTAACTAAAAACTACACGAATTTAACGAGTAGCTACTTTAGGTGGAAACCTGTAATTTGACAATTTAGGTCAAAAAAAATTAAAAACCATGAAACTTAGAAATTTTGAAAAAGGCGTGGAAAACCCCGGAATTTTAAACAAAACCCTAGAATTCTAACATTTTAAGCAGACAAATTTTGATTTGACACAAAAAATTTGACTTAAAAATGATAATTTTGTGTCACAATCAAACGTTTTTTAATAAAAAACTCATTTAAAGTTTCTTTAATATATGTTTTTAATGTTTTTATACTATTTAACAGAGTTTTTTTTTACCTTAAACTTATGTTCAAACTAAAAGTAGACCCAAAAACAAGTACCTTTTTAGTACAAAAACAAGTACTAAAAAAAATTTTGAGGAATATTGAAAACCTGAAGAAAATTTGCATAAATTCAGTTGCAACCCTAAAAGTTTGAACATTTTTTTAGTAAAATAAATTTTCGTTGGTAGAGCTTGAAACAACAATTCTAAAATAAAGTTGATTGAAAGTTAAATACTCTGGATATTTTGAAATTTTTAAAGTTTCAGTGTAACTCAGGCTAATTTTTTTTTTTCTTCAGGATGTTCTATGGTATCATTTAGAAAAAATAGGGTAATTTTAGATATTTTTATAAACCTTAGTCCTTTTTTGATTCTCTAAATAAAGAATTAGATATTGTTGTTCATTATCTACCAATAATATATTTTAAAGGTAAATTTGTTCAAAACCTAAATTTGTCTTGTTATTAAAAGGTTTTAAATATGAAATATTAAAAAATATGTCAAGGATTAAAAATGTTTATGATAAAAAAGTGTTGTTTAATATTGTTTAAGGTCACTCAGGACAGATTTATATGTTTGCCAAACACAATAGATATCTCAGGATTAATTTGGTCTGTAACTGTAGTTTTTTAAACAAATTTTGACTTTTTACAAAAAATTTACTAATAGATAATTATTTTGTGTCACCATCAAAATATTTTTTGTTAAAAAACTCATTTTAAGTTTCTTTACTTTAAGTTTATAATGTTTTTAAACTATTTAAGACATTATTTTATTTAAACTAAAAGTAGACCCAGAAACAAGTATTTTAAAAACCATGAGGAATTTTGAAAATTTGCCTAAAATCAGTTGCAACCCCGTGTTTAATTAAATGATTGTGTTTTTTTTATGATTTTTTGAATAGTGAATATTGAAATAACCGCAGTATATAAAATTTTAATTTCATTTCAAAATATCCAATTTTAGTTGGTAGAGTTTGAAGCAACAATTTTGAAATAGGTTTGATTAAAAGTCAGATACTTAGGATGATTTAATTTTTTTTAAGGTCTTAGTGTAAATCAGGCTAGTTTTTATTTAGAATGGCTAAAACCACTATGGTGTTATGGAAAAAAAAAGGCTAATTTTAGATATACTTAAAACTTTAGTCCTTTTTGATTCTCTTAATCAAGATTGACATATTGTGTACAATATCCAATAATAATATAATTAAAGGCAAATTTGTACAAAACCTTAATTTTCTTGTTATCAAAAAGTATTTAGATTTAAATATAAAACATTCAAAGATTATGTTAAGAAATAAAACAATGATAATAAAAAAATGTTGTTTAATATTGTTTAAGGTAACTCAGGACAGATTTAAGTAAGTTTGCCAAACACAAAAGATATTTCAGGATGAATTTGGTCTATAAGAGTAGTTTTTTAGACATAATAAATGGCAATCCAGTAAATTTTAAAACTGATTAAGACTTAAAGACTCTCAGAAAAAATCAAGTATAGTATATTCAAAACAAGTTGTTCTTAATGGTGTTTAAGTTTACCTAAAGCTCAGTTTGTTATTTATTTTTTTTCTACCTAGATTCTACCATTAAAAAAAACTGAAAATAGATTCACAAAATAAATTAATTAACTAAAAACTACTTTAATTTAACAGGGTAGCTTCTTTAGCTGGAAACCTGGAAAAATTTGTAATTTGACAGTTAAGGAAAAAATAAAGTGAAAAAACCTGGAAGTTAAGAAACTTTGAAAAAAAAAACATGGAAAACCTGGAATTTTGAACAAAAATCACTCAAAAGTCTGGAACTTTAAATAATTATTACATGTTGAGCAGACAAATTTAGATTTTACACAAAAAATTTGCCATTTAAATAATAATTTTGTGTCACCATCAAGTTTTTTTTTATTCAAAAAATATTTTGAAGTATCTTTACAATATATATGTTTTCAATGTTTTTATACTTTTTAACGCAAATTTTATTTCAAACGTAAGTTTAAACTAAAAGTAGACCTAAAAACAAATTATATAAAAAAATTTGAGAAAGTTTGAATACCAAAAGAAAATTTGCCTAAAATCAGTTGCAACCCTGTGTCAAAATAAATGCTTGTGGTATTTTCATGATTTTTTGAATAGTGAATATAGAAATAACCACAGGATATAAAATTTTAATTGCATTTCAAAAACCATAATTTTAGTTGGTAGAGCTTTAAGCAATAATTCCGAATTAGGGTTGATTTAAAGTTAGATACTTAGCATGATTTAAAAATTTTAATGTCTCAGTGTAATCAGTTTAATTTACTTTTTTAGGATGACTTAAACCACCAAGTTCACTCACGACAGATTTGTACAGTTTTGCCAAGCACAGAAGATATCTCAGGATAAATTTGGTATGTAAGGGTAGTTTTTTGGACATAATTAAAGGCAATCCTGTTAAATTTAAAGCTAATTAAAGACTCTCAGAAATATCAAGTATAGTATCTTTAAAACAAGTTGTTCTTTATAGTGTTCAAGTTTACCTAAAGCTTAGTTTTTTTTTAATTTTTAAATACCTGGAGTCAAACCTAGATTCTACCATTGAAAAAAAATCTGAAATTAGATACAACAAATAAATTGATTAATTAAAAACTACTTCAATTTAACAGGGTAGCTATTCAAGCTGGGAACCTAGAAAAACCTGTATTTTGACAGTTAAGGCATAGTAAACTGAAAAAACCTGGAATTTAAGAAATTTTGAAAAAGACGTGGAAAACCTTGAGTTTTGAACAAAAATCCATTAAAAGCCTGGAATTTTGAACAATGTTTATATGTTAACTAGAAAATTTTTGATTTGACATAAAAAATTACTATATAGATGAAATTTTTGTGTTATAATTGAAAATTGTTCAATTAAA
Organism: Thalia democratica; assembly: GCF_965202585.1. Classification (NCBI taxonomy): domain Eukaryota; kingdom Metazoa; phylum Chordata; class Thaliacea; order Salpida; family Salpidae; genus Thalia; species Thalia democratica. The sequence continues at coordinate 93,750,638 of NC_139165.1, forward strand.
CCACATTTAAAATATTAGATTTATATATTTTTATGATTTTAGTTCCTATTATAATTTTTTAACTAAAAGTTAAGTTCAAACTAAAAGCAGACCCAAAAACAATTACTTTAAAAAACCTTGAGAAATTTCAAAAACCTGTAGAAAATTAGCCTAAAGTTAGTTTGCAATCCTGTGTTAAATTAATTGCTTGTGGTTTTTTAATGATTTTTTGAATTATAAGTATTGAAATACCACATGATATAAAAGTTTTTTTTCTTTTTCATTAAAATAAATTTTAGTTAGTAGAGCTTGAAGCAACAATTCTGAAGTAGGGTTGATTAAAAATTAATTACCCTGGAAAGTTTGAAATTTTTTAAGTCTCAGTGTAACTCAGGCTATTTTTTTTTTCTCCAAGTTGTTTCAAACAACTATGGTATTATTAAAAATTAAAAAGGGTAATTTTAGACATTTTAAAAAACCTCAGTTAATTTTTAATTTTCTAAATAAATAATGAGATATTGTTGTTCAATATCTACCAATATATATTTTAAAGGCAAATTTGTTCAAAACCAAAATTTTCTTGTTATTAAAAAGTTTTTAGATTTAATAAACATAAAAAATTTAAGAAATATGTTAAGGATTAAAAATATACATGATGAACAAGTGTTGTTTAATATTGTTTAAGTTTACTCAAGACATAGTTTGCCAAACACAAAAGATATCTCAGGATGAATATGGTCTGTAAGAGTAGTTTTTTGGACATAATTAATGGCAATTCTGTTAAGTTAAAAAACGGTTAAAGAACCTAAAGAATCTCAGAAATAATCTAGTATAGTACCTTTTAAAGCAAGTTGTTCTTAATGGTGCTCAATTTTACCTAAAGTTTAGTTTATTATTTACTTTTTTTATTACCTGGAGTCAATCCTAAATTATACTTTTGAAAAAAAAAGCTACATTAGATTCACCAAATGAAATAATTAACTAAAAACTACTTCAATTAAACAGGGTAGCTATTTTAGCTGGAAAACTGTAATTTGACAACTTGGGTAAAAAAAAAAACAGAAAAACCTGAAACTTAAGAAATTTTGAAAAAGATGTGGAAAAACCTAGAATTTTGAAAAAAAATCACTCAACAACCTGGAACTTAAAACAATTTTTACACGTTAAGCAAACAAATTTTGATTTTAAACAAAACATTTCCCATATAGATAATAATTTTGTGTCGCCATCAAAAGTTATTAAGTTATTTAAAAACTCATTTTAAATTTCTTTACAATATGTTTATAATGTTTCTATAATGTTTAAGACAGTAATATATTTAAATTTGAGGATAAATTAAAACTAGTTCCAAATCCAATTGTTTTAAAATACTTTGAGGAATTTTGGAAACCTGAAGAAAATTTGCCCAAAATCAGTTGTAACCCTGTGTTAATTAAATGCTTTTGAATTTTTATTGATTTTTTCAAAAATCAATATTAAAATAACCACACTATATAAATTTTTAATCTCATTTCAAACTATCTAATTTTAGTTGGTTGAGCTTGAAGCAACAATTTTGAAACAGAATTGATTAAAAGTCAGATACTCAAGAAGATTTAAAACTTTTTAAATCTCAGTGTAACTCAGGCTAGTTTTTATTTTATTCAGGATAATTAAAACCACCGTGGTGTCATTTAGAAAAAAATAGGCTAATTTTAGACATATTTAAAACCTTAGTCCTTTTTTGAATCTCTTAACCAAGAATGAGATATTGTTTGTTGTTCAATATATATAACCACTAATAATATATAATAAAGGTAAATTTGTACAAAACCTTAATATTCTTGTAAGTAAAAAATTATTAGATTAGAATATAAAATCTTTTAGAATAATGCTAAGGGTTAAATAAAAATGATGATAAAAAAGTGTTGTTTAATATTGTTTAAGGTCACTCAGGACAGATTTAACTAAGTTTGCCAAACACAAAAAATATCTCTGGATGAATCTGTAAAGGTAGTTTTTTTTGGACATAATTAATGGCCATCCTAATAATTTAAAAACTGATTAAGGACTAAAGACTCTCAGAAATAATCAATAAATAATTCTTAGTTAAGTGGAAAAATTTTAATTTGACATATTAAGTTTACCATTTAGATGAAAATTTTGATTCATTATTGATAATTTTTTTGTTAGTATACACAATTGAAACACCTGTACAATATTTTTTTAATGTTTTTATTCTACCTATTACAGTTTTTTTTTACTTAAAGTTGAGTTTAAACTAAAAGTAGACCCAAAAACAAGTACTTGAAACAACCTTACAGAATTTTGAAAACCTGGTGAAAATTAGCTTAAAGTCAGTCGCAATCCTGTGTTAAATTAAATGCTTTCGGTTTTTAATGATTTTTTGAATTGTAAGTATTGAAAAACTACACTATAAAAAGATTTTTTCTTTTTCTGTAAAATTAATTTTAGTTGGTAGAGCTTAAAGAAACAATTCTAAAATAGGGTTGATTAAAATTGATTTTTCTAGATAGTTTGAAATATTAAAGTCTCAGTGTAACTCAGGAGAGTTTTTTTTTCTTCAAGATACTTAAAGCCATTATGGTATTATTTAGAAAAGAATTTGGATAATTTTAGGTATTTTAAAAAATTTAAGTCTTTTTCTAAATCTTTAAACTATGAATGAGATATTGTTGTTCAATTTCCAATAATAGAATATTTTTATAGCCGAATTTGTTTAAAAACAAAATTTTCATTTTCATTTAAAAGTTTTTAGATTTAAGAAATATGTAAAGGACTAAAAAGAAATAGAAAATAGAATAAAAGTATTTTTTACTATTGTTTAAGGTCCCTCAGGACAGATTTAAGTGAAAGTTAATGTTAAAAAGTTGTTTATTTAAAAAAAATTCAATAATTAACTTAGTTTACATCAAAGTATAAAAAGTTTTTTGAGTTACAACCCGCTTTGGAGACTATAATGATAAAAACATTTTTGTTAACTACTTATTGATTAAAAATATGACTAAATTCAGTGATTAAATTCAATAGCCACCACTAGTGGTTTCACTTAATGTAAAATACAAACTGTAAAAAAAAATTTTTTGTGCATGTTGATTAACATTAACTTTCTTATAGTTTTGGGAGTGCTTTTGAAATTTTTGTAATACAAAGTAATCTATTTTGTAGATAAAGAATTTATAAGGTTACTTATATGCTGTTTTACTTTCTGAGTACATTAATACACATATTAATTACATACACATACATATTAGCAAATTATTTAAGATTATTTGGCATACAATTTTATAACCCTTTATTAATTTAAAATTAACTTTTGTTTATATCTGAATAAGTAGTATAAAATTTATATTTAAAATAATATGCAGAATAAATTAAAATTAGTTGTTTGTTCTGCAAACTTTTTATTGAAAATTTGATCATAGTTTATACTGTATTTAATTTTTTTTTATTAAAAGCATTATTTTTAATTTTTTGTTTTATAACTTAATTATATTAAGTAAGTATTTTTATAATGTTTGAAAACAGAGTTTGTTATACTTATTTTAGATTAAAATATTCATTTAGCGTTCGTTTAACAAGTTCCACATAACTGCTTGAGATTTTTAAAGTGATAATGATCAAATTTTAAGCCCTGGGTGAATAGTTATATATATTTTTTATTTTTTTTAATATAATTAATTTAAATACACACTAGGGGAGTTTTGACTAGTTTCTTGATCATTTGCGATCTCTTAAAAAATACAATATAAATAAAATAAACTTAAATAATATTTGAAGTGTATTACTTAAAGCTACGACAAATTAATATTCTATTAATGAACAAAGCAATCATTAAACGCCACTGCGAAAATCTAAACAATCTCCTGATACCCACATAAAATTTGTCTTGCTTTTAATAGAGTTTAGAAGTTTTATGCGTTACTGAAGCTGCTTGTTCTGTTCGAGTTGAGATATATTTAAAAATAGAAAGTTCTTCTAAATGTTTTTTAATAGATGGTGTAAAAAGTACTTAAGCCTAATTTAATTAGTGTTTTTTTTATTCTAAATACTTACAAATATAATAAAATTGACATTAGACGATTTACTTTTAACTAGATAAAATTTTTTGAACATCTAAAATATAATGAGCGGCAACACGAATCCCAATAGGCAAGTAGAAGCTGCACAAGATTCACCTCGAAGAAGTCAAGAACAAAATAATGTACAAGAGGCAGGTACACTACTACTGCAGAACAACCCTCCAATGCCTGTTTTGAATGATACGCAGGGGATGACTTTTCAAGTCAACCAACCAAGAGTAGTAAGTGTTACACCCACTACAGCGATGCCGTCGCTTTTCAGATATCCTCCAAGAATCACTCGACCGAGACGTCGGACATCACGTCTAGTCGTAGGAAGTCCATTTCCCAGTATGATTGAAAGTAGCCCCTTAGTGATAAATGATAGAGTCAGAACACTTCCTACCAATGTCACTAGACAGAGAATACCGATACCAAGCGACTTTGTGTATAGCGAAGGTGGTTTAGATGAAAATTTGCTACTCCAAGCAACAAATCAGGTATCAACAGTTCTATTTAGGGCAGGAGCCACCGTTAATCAAGTTTTTAACATGCCCGAAAGAGGTCGTATGACGTCACGAAACATGAGAAATCGATTTCCAAGAAGTAGACTCAATTCAGTTGGTGATGAGCCCTACTCTGATGAAGAAAATGGATAAGCTTTGTAATAGTTATCACAAAAGAAGCTTTCCAATAAAGCTCTCTAGACTTAGTTGACAGTGACGCTTTAGCTTTACATCTTTAGAAATATATAACATCATTTTTATATGCTGGTAATAAACTATAGCAAACTGTAAAAATTTTGTTTATTGTTTTTAATAATGAGTTAAACTTTTACTTTTTTTTTTGGCTACACAAATGAGCTATAACCAATTGTTTTAAAACAAATAAAATTTTTGTTTTTTAAGTGATAACTGAATATTTTCAATATGTTTACTGTTTTCACGTTTAAAAAACCAGACTAAATTTACTTTTAAGCAATACAAATTACTTATTAAAAGGTATCAAAGTAAGTATTTTTAGAGCTAATGTTTAACCACTTATTGTGTTTAATAAGTAACGCCAGATAAACATTTAATTTCATGTATCACTGATTTATAAAACGTCTTAAGGAGTCAACAAAATTGTTATGACTTATATTAAGCCAAACGAATAGGACTCATTTAAAGTTGTTAAAACTGTAGTTTTTTTAATATCATTGTTACCAGTAAATAGAAAAGCAAGAAAACAAATTGATAACTTATCATGTAAATTCAATATTCAACAAATAAATCTTATAGAATCATGGTCTTTTAAAATTAAAGTCTTTATAATATTTAACAGTACAAACAAAAACTATCATTTGCTACTTTAAAATTTTGAGCAAGTTAGTCAATTTTTAAGACTTTAATTTATTTTTTTGTTTATTACTTTATATAGGTCCATCAACTAAATCCCGATTGTTGCAAATTTTTCATAACCGTTTATTTTATTTAGTTTAGTCAATTGTATAATTCTAAATATGCATCTATTTTAGTTTCTTTTAAACAATATTTCATTTTAGTTACTCTAATTTGCTTTAAAATATTTTCAGTCTTTTTATTGACTTTTTAGCAATACTGTCTTATTTCAAATAAAGCTTTGAAAATTTTTATTTTTTATCATTACGATGCTTTTAAAATGTTTACATTATAAACAAATTCAGTTATACAAATAAGTAGTTGAAAATAGCATACTGAAGTATTTCAAATAGTATTTTAGAAAAATGCATAAAAGTATTTGTTGTTTTTTTATATGGATTATTTTTACGAAAAATAATACAATTATATTTTATGGTTAATTATTTACAATGCTTTTAAAGTTAAATATTATAAATTTATATGATAAAACATCAGTTTCTCATTTTAAACTTGTTTCTTTTGGTAAATTTTATTTAAACTACTTTCTTTGAATATGATTTAAGATACGTTTAAGTCTCTAAACAATTAAGATTGCAACAATCTAAATTTTTTTTTAATGATAAATTTATGTTGTTTTATTGTATTTCTCTTTTTGTACAGCAATACTTGTCATCTTTAAAAGGAAATAAAAATAAGCAGCTATTTTTTAACTAAAGGTTTAATATATTTATTGAAAATGAAACACCTCGTTCAGGTACAAACAATTTACAACAGGTATATTTATAATAAATTTTACATTTTTTTCATCTTACTGGTAGAATTTTGTGTTTTTGAAAAACAGTTTATGTATATTTTTTCATTATTTAAAATGTGCTTAAAGTCAACTTTATCAGTTGGTATAGTAATAAACAAATTTTTATCATACTTTAAAAAATATACATATTAAAAACTTCTCTATATAACGTTGCTCTATTGGTTTTTTATGTATTAACCAAGTATTTATTAAAAACTAACCATGAACAACTTCAATTAATAACTTTAAAAAATTTGTGTTGTATCGCTAGAAAAAAGTAAAATTTAAATTGTTCTACCCAAGTTAATCAATAAAGTTTCAAGAATAGTTTTTATATAATTTTTATGTAAAATCATTGGTTAGAACTGGCTTAAAGTGTTTAAAAAGTATTTTTTTATGACCGCAAATGTCAAAAATAAAACTTTAAAATATTCTAAAAAGAATACGTATTAAAAAAACCTCATCCTTGTGTAGAAAATAGAAATTAGAAAATTTTATGTAAATTTGTTTGTCAAATCTTTTTTTTACATCGGATTTTCTCAATTTAAAAGTATCAAAATGTGTACTTACTATATAAAAAGATCTCTTAAATAGTCTCACGCTACCTGATATAAATTTTGTTGTGAAAAGAATGTTTTAATTTGTTTTAAAGCTCTGAATGTGCTAAAATTTTAGTTTTTGGTTACCAAACATAAAAAAAATCATTTGTTGCTGATCTAATCAAAAATTGTTTGTAAACAAAAGTTTACTTACAAATAATAGTAGCTTGTTATTATAATGCAAATTTTGCATAAGGTTGAATATATGCTTAACCCCACGCAACGCCTCTGGTTCAAACAGTATGTTGAAGATTTTTTTTTATAGTTGTTGTAAAAAACATCTTCGTTAAATAATTTTTATAGTCTAGTTTAAGACATATTTAACTTGCGATTTCAACGATTCTTGCTAGTTGAAATTGCTGTCAAAGTTATGCTTTGTGTATAATAACATATCTATTTTTTTACTTAGTAATGCAATGTAAACAGTAGTTGTTTCAGACTTGTACTTTAGCAGTAGATAAATTAGCTCATACCTGTTGCATATTGCATTTTAATAATGTTTTTTTTTTTCTTTTTTTTTAGTTCTATAAAATAGGATTACTATATACTAAATGAAAACAAAATCGAAGCTTTTCTATAATATTGACGTAAAAACGTGTTAAATTATCTTTAAATTTTTGAATTTAATTTAAAAACTTAAATATTGTAGCTATTAAAAGTTACGTATTCGTAAAATGTAATTTGAATGATTTTCTGAAAACTATGTCTAATTTTGTATTTAGGGAATATGTTTTAAAGCTTGTACACCTTAACAGTTTAATGATCAGTACATTTTATGATTAAATAAGAAAATAAATAATTAAAATACAGTTACATAAATTCATTTAAAATAATTAGTTATGTTTAATTAATTTAATTAGTAATTTTTTATAACTGTCAAACTTACAATCAAAATTAATTAAAGTTTTTTTCGTATACAGATTGAGTATAAACTATTTTTTATCTTCACTTTAGTTTTACTCGGATTAATATGGTTTTATCGTTTATTAAAAAGATATTATTTTAGTTTATTATATAATTTGTTGTAATAAATACCTAAAATTAATATTCTACTGAAAACTAAAAATAGTTATAATTAGCGACTAATATTTTCTATAAAATAGATCAGTGGTCGGCATGCTACTTCGAATCCGTGAACCCTAAATGACAAAATAAAAAATTTGTGCACCCAAATTAGCATTCTTTAGCGCCGCTAGTGTTTAAGAATATGTAAACACTTCTAATCGTTTTTTTTTTACTAATAATTCGGTAACACCCAGTTAATTTTTACAAGCTAACTTTAAATTGTCCACTTTGCCCTATCCATTTTTAAAAACTTACATCGATGATCTATTTTTTACAACAATACAACTTGTATCACCCAGGTCTAAAATACTAACTAGATTAATTTAATACATTGCCACAACCCCAATTAACAATCAGTAGTCTTGGTACTTTTTGTTGAATAGTAAATTTAAATATTTAGTTAAGTTAACTTAGTGATTTTTTATTAATTATATTATTTATTAATACTTAGTTAATTTTACACTATTAACATCTATGTCATAGATAAAAATAGTGTAAAAATTAAAAACAATAGTTTCTGTGTTAACTTATACCGGTTGTTTAATTTTTGCAAATAAGATTTAAAACTTATTGTTAAACTATTTAGATAACTACAAGTTAATTATAACTGTCTTGTTTGTAACTTTGTAAATTACCTCAAGTTTTGGCATCATGCAAATAACAACCAGTAAAATTTGTTGTACAAATAAAAATTAATCAAATTTATAGAAACTTTGTGTCACTAACATCAGATAGATACTAACTTGTTTATTAAATTCAACATATTTTTGACAAGTTTATAAATTTCATTGTAAAAATAATTGTTTTAATTGTATTATAACAAACTTTAAATTGTATCTTAGTTTTAAATATATGTGTTTTTTTTACAATTTCATTAATCTAAAAGTTAACTACATTTAGTGATTTGTATTAATATTTAAACAAAATTTTGAAATTTTACAATTATTCTATAGTAATTAAAGTATGTTATCTCAGGTAGCTTTTTGAAGACAAAGTTTAGTTTTAATAATTTAAAATTAATGAGTTATATTGTGTCTTCTTATTACCTCACGACAAATTTCTGAACTTTAGGTAGTTTATTCGATTATTAGTTCGAAAGATTATAATTGAAATCTTCTATTACGTATAGCTGAATTTATAATTTAAGTTGTTTTCAATACTAATATTAAATAGAGTTATGCAAATTAAAAGAGGTTAATTAAATAGAGGTGTGCATATTAAATATTTTATTTTTAACCAGGTTTCGATGACTAAATAATTGCGACCTCTTCATTTCTTCCTCTGAAGAGGCTGCAACTTTTTTGATCACTGAAACCTGGTTGTAAATAAAATATTTAATATGCACACCTCTACTTAATTAACCTCTTTACACTTCAGTTCTTTTTTAGTTAAGACAAATAACTATATATTACTACTATCAAAATTATTTTAGCAACTAAAAACAAGTACGTAGCATAGTAGATGAATTAAATCACTATCATAAGACTTAAAATATATAAATAACGTCCTTTTAAATTATTTATACTTTTACAATTGTTGAGGAAATTTATATTCTATTTAAATAAAATGAACTAAAAATGTTTGCTGTTTTTTATACTTTCTTATAACAACAAAATTTATAAGTTTGGAAAATTTTAACTCGGAATAAACTTAAAATTTAAACTTGTTGTTGATTAATATAATTGAAAATAGTCCCAATTAAAATTTGTTCGCTTTATATAATAAATACTGTTACTTTAGTAAATGTGTCAAGATGTAAATCAAACAATTTAGTTCTATTTCATCAGCTCTTCCTCAAAATTTTGACATATGGTTTACAAAATTAGATAGTTGCTCGACATTCAACCGATGGAAGGTAGAAATGGCTGTACACAAACCAGTGTGGTCCACATTGAAAATTTTAACTGAGCTATAACCGATTTAACAGCGTATGAGTTTTGTTTCGCAAGTCTTACATCAATTTTCATTGAAATGGAGGAATCAGTTGTTTTAATGCGGTATTAGGTGAAAATAGTTTGATTCCTGATGCATTATTGAATAGATCTGTTGCTGCTTTCAGACAGTTTATCAAGAATGCTGATCCAAGTTCAAATATAGTTCGAATTTTCATAAGGATCGATTATTACACGTTAACTGGCATCTTGTATAAAGTTATTTTTTACTACTACTTTTGATCGTTACGGTTTATCAAAATGTGTCTTAGGTTTAAAATTAATAAACAAATTATCTATATATCAATAGTTCTTGGTTGTTATTAGAAATTGCCTTTTTTTAAAAACTAGTTATTTAACAAAATGTAATATCATATATATAATTAAATACGTTTCGTACAAACAAATATTACTTAAAGAAATCTAAATGATATAGATCTAAAATCGGCAGCAATCAATTGAAATACTCTTAAAAATTTCTACCAAGGGCTTTTGAAAAAGTTTTCCGTGGACATTAGTAAACTGCAAAGTATTTTTAAAAACATTAATAAAAACAAATGATAACATTTATCGATTAACATATTAAAATGTAACTTTAACCACAACAACAACTTTGTTGATGATTTTTAAAAAATAAATGGTCACTTGCGGACCACATTTCATTTTTTCCTACCGCTTTATGCCTATGGGCCGCAGTTTAGCTAGCCCAGTGTCTAATGAGTTTTAATAGTTGAATTGCAAAGTTTATTACTCTTATTCTTGTCACAAAAATCAAGAAATTTGGTGGGTAAAAAATCACACCAGTTTATACAATCATATTATTACTTAGATTTAATATAGCTTTAATATATTTTATAGAAGTAACTAGTGTTATTATATTGTTTGTAAATAGTTTTAACATCAGTTATTAGTTGTTCCACCAATTTTCTTAAGTTACTTATTGTGAATTGTTTTGCACAAAAGTTTTATTACTTACTTTTGTATTTATTAACTTGTGGGCGTAGAATAGCTTTGATCATAGTGCGTAAATGGGAAATAAAAAAATTTCCTAGCGAACGTATTTAATATCAAAGGCTCGATAATATAAATATATTGTTTTAAAAGTAAAATTTTATGAACAACTTTCAATTTAAGAAGCTTAGTAACCTTGCAAAAAGAAACAGTAAACTGTTTTTTTAATGAATTTCAGTTTGAAATAGTTTACAGCCTGCAACACAACATTTTATTAATTTTTTTATACACTTAAAGAATTGATTACTTAGTTAAACTAATGATTCTAACAGTACGTAAAAATCATAAACAATTCCTAGAATTTCAAACCATCCTTAAGATAAGTTATAAACTAATTTATATCTTTGAAAAAACATTAAACTTCCTTTTTTTAACGAGAATGTAAAGTTGTTCAAAACGTCTAAATTTAAATTTTAACTTACGTTTAATTTAAAACAAAAAGCCAACAATTAAGAACAAAAGCTTCAAATATTTATGTTGAAGATTCTTTAGCTAAACCAGCATACTAATTGTATTCATAAAATAGCTACATATTCATAACACAAAATTCAGTTATGTATTACGATTATTTTAAGCTTGCTCCAAAATAAATCCTGTCAAGAGTAATTTCAACAGTTTTCAGGCTGAAGCTGAGTGGTTTTAAGGTTGAGCAATTAATGAACTTGCGATATAATTTCCAATTTTTCACACAAAAATCCGTCTGTAATCATCGTTTCATCAACGAAACAGTTGCATTATTAACAGAATAAATAAACAAACTGTTTTAAGCCCCAGTTTGTATTACGTGCTGCTTTAGGTTTAAAGTCTTCAATAGATTGCAACTATCACATCACAGTAGACCGCAAAGATACAGCTAGCACATCACAGTAGACCGCAACAATACAACTATCACATCACAGTAGATTGCAACAATACAACTATCAAATCACAGTAGTCATAAGTGTTACAACTATCACATTACAGTAGACCGCAACAATGCAACTAGCACATCACAGTAGATCGTAACGTTACAACTATCACATCACAGTAGTTTACGATAATACAACTATTACATCACAGTAGATCGCAATAATACAACTGTCACATCACAATACATCGCAATAATACAACTATCACATCACAGTAGATTGCAACGATACAAATAAGTAGAAAAAATTTTAAAAAAGAAGTTTTTCTTAGTTATAAGCAACAAAAATTGAAGATAAGATTATATTGTACTTTGAACCTACACTTAACCCATAACTTTGAACCCATAGAAAATAAATAATAACAATAATCTAACTGATAATAAATGATACTTAGAACTACTAATGAAAACTAGGCATAATTTGATAAAATACATTGTGTTAAATAACAATTGCAAAAAAACTTGTAAGTATATAAAGAACGTCATACTTTAGAAAATATATCAGATGTGGTCAAAACTTTACACAACAGTTTTATCTAAAAGGAATATACTTTACTAATGTTTAAAAGCATATTACATTTAAGTAGTTAAATTTAAATAAAAAATTCAGCTTCTTAGCAAAACACTGTTTAAGTAGAACTTTACATTAAACAAATTTAAAATACAAATGTCTACTTGAAGAACATGTTAGCAGCAGCAAGGTGGTTTAAAATGAATGTCACTACCGAAACTCAGTATACATATAGATAAACATAGCCTGGGAAATATTTCATATAACTCATTTTCTCCTAAATTTAACTTTGTTCTACTTAATTAAGTTTTTAACTAAATGGAAACATATAACTTGTATTCCATTAAAAAGTGGTGTTTTTTCGACAATTACTTCGAACTTGCAAAAAAGTCTGCCTTTTAGCAAAAACATATATGTAAATTTCAAAAAAAAACTGTATAAAGTAGTGAGCTATTCAAAGAGTTTTGTCAAAGCTTAGTTTCTTAAATAATTAAACAACGAAAATGTGATAATTGTAGATCCATAAAGATGCAGACAAGCGCGTGACATGATAGTTGTATCGTTACGATCTACTGTGATGTGATAGTTGCATCGTTACGATCTACTAAGATGTGATAGTTGTATAATTGTAATCTACTGTGATATGATAGTTGTATTTTTGCTATCTACTGTGATGTGATAGTTGTATAAGTGTAATCTAATGTGATGTGATAGTTGTATTTTTGCTATCTACTATGATGTGATAGTTGTATAAGTGTAAACTACTGTGATGTGATAGTTGCATTTTTGCTATCTACTGTGATGTGATAGTTGTATAAGTGTAATCAACTGTGAAGTGATAGTTGTATTGTTGCTATCTACTGTGATGTGATAGTTGAATTGTACCATCCACTGTGATGTGATAGTTGTATTATTGATATCTACTGTGATGTGATAGTTGTAGAAGTATAATCTACTGTGATGTGGTAGTTGTAGTGTTGCTATCTACTGTGATGTAATAGTTGTATGTCTGCGGACAACTGTGATGTGATAGTTGTATTGTTGCTGTGGTGTGATAATTTCATAGTTTCGATCTATTGTGATGTGATAAGTGTAGTGTTGCAAGATAAAAAAGACTAGCTGGATATCTTTTTTTTTATTTCTCATTAGTTTATTTTGTATTTTCATATTATTTAGTATTTGTTTTTATTTTTTTTTGAATCACTGATACCCCTAGCCCTTACACTCGGTCAGCAGTTTTTTTTTTTTTAATTAGTTTTTTAATCATATAGTTTTTTTTTCTGTAGTTTTTTCAATTTTTTAAAATACTTTTGTGCAAACCTTCCATGCAAAATTAACCTTCCATGAAAAACATTCATGCAAAATTGACCCACCAAGCAAATATGACTTGGTGCAAGTTTGTCCCCCTGTGAAAATTTGTCTTCGTGCAAAAGTATCTTCGTGTAAAACTGACCCTTCGTGTAAATTTGTCTTCGTACGATTTAGTCCACTTGTGAAAATGTTTCATTGTGTAATTTTGAACAGTTCCCGCGTTGTGCACCTTTGTTAACAAAATATTTTTTTAGTATCAATATTGTAAGTTAATTGTAATTTTTTATCTTAAGCTGTGAGACCGTATATAAAACAAAAATGAAAATAGTCTTTATTAGATTATAGTTTAAAATCAGAACCTATTTTGAAACTACCCAACTATTTAGACTACAAAATAGCAGAGCATCATATAAATAAAAATTTGTTTGAATAACTAGTCTGAAATAAATCAACTTAAATAATTTATGATACACTTTTGCAAGAAAACAAAGCATTTAGAGTATTAAAAAAAATTACAAGACCACACAATCTTGTGAAAGTTGAAATGTGTTTAATATTATAGTTTTATTTGATTGTTTTAATTTTGTTTTTGTTAAGTAAGCACTATCAAATGCTTATTTATACTTTAGCAACTTAAAAAAAATAATTATTGCCTCATTTAAGTATTTTCAATAAGATTTGTTTATTTCATTTTAGCGAAGTTCAATTTTAAGTTCTTTAAAACTAGAATTTTCTAAGTTGTAGAAAAATATATACAATAAAATTATATTTAGGTCGAAAAAATAATTACCGTAACTTAAGTAATAGTAACAACTTATACAACTTGGTTTACTACAAAAATCATGTTTCAATATTGAGCTAATATGAAATACATGTTTATATAGTGACAACATGACTTATTAAATAAGACTAAATAATATATTAATAATTATCTTAAATGATACCCAACTTTCAATGACAATAATTAGAAATACACAACATTATTAAATAAGATTAAGGAGAAAAGAACCTATTTCAGTTCCGCATTACACAAGTTTCTTTTAAGTTGTTTACGTTTTATTGTGTTAAAAAAAGTTAGCAGAAAAATGTTTAAACAGCTTTGAAATCTACATTTTTGAAAATAAAATAAAAATCTTTTTTTGGGTTTTTTAATTAGAACTTAACTAGGTAACTTTTTGAAATTAAGAAAATGCTTTTGAAAGATATCATCTTAGAAATAAAATTTTGTATTTAACTTTCTTAAACTCTTTCACCATAAATATTCAAAACTGGTTTGTTTTATTTTGGTATCATATTAGTAATTTTTAAATATTAATATGCAGAGGTTTCATCATTAAAGTCCTTTAAAATTGCATCGTATTTTATATAAAAATTTAATAAAATACATAGAACAACAAAACTATTAAAAAGTTAAGTGTATATGTTCAGACTTGTGCCTTGTAAAGGTTTTTATGTTTGTTTTAACACTGTGTTTTTATTTTTATGTTAATGTCTTTCAATTTAGTGGCTTAGGCTTTAATGTCTAGGTACTACGTTTGACAATAAACTTCAATTATAATAGTATAAAAGTAGAGGCTTTACAATTAAATTTATTACTAAAAAGTTTAATCAAAAATCAGCTATCAGTTAAACAGAAAAAACAGATATTACACATATATACTTGAAAAGTAACAACAAAAATAGTACAAGACAAATTAATATTTTGAAATATGCAATTATGTCATCAAATATAAAACAATTTTTAATAATTTACTCCAAAATTACAGAAGAATTGTGTTTAAACAAGTTGATGCTTTCCTTTAATAGTTCTAATGTATCTTTTGCTTGATATTTTAAATGTTCTTCATCCGGCAATTTATGTAGAATAGATAAACCTTTCACGTAGGCATCAATAGCAATAGAACGATCTTCAGGATTAAAATCGAGTATAGACTGGAATTCAAAAAATTTCGTGACAATATTAATTGCAACTGGATGTGCTAAATTAATATTTTTAGCTGCAATTTCAGATGCTTCCTTATATAGCTCCAATGCTTGATCAATCTCGGACTCTCTGTCATCCATGTAGAATGCAATCAAAGCTTTATACTCATGTTGTTCTGCTTTAAAACATTTGTAATCAGCAATGGCTTCGAAACTGTCATCTCTTATAATCTTATCACTACTCAATAATTTAATAACTCTATCATAAAATATATTTATTTGAGCTCTTGCTTTCAACTCTAACTCATTCTGTAGCTTTTTATTTTCACTCGAGTATTCACAGAAAGTGATAGAATTTTCAAAAGTTTTTTTTAGCGCAAGATAACAGGAAAATAACATATTTCTTTCATTAAAGTCAAGAGGTGTACCCAATTTTATTATTTCTTCCATGTACTTAATTACATCCTCGTAAAGATCACAATCATAACAATTTTCAACAAGAGACATTAATTCACTTCTATTAAATTGACCATGATTAGAAACACAAATAATTTCTATATCTTCATCTGCTTCTAATGCATAAATGGTTTTATCATGATCTTGTTTTTTTTCTGAATTCTATGTAATGATCAATAGCCTCAGTATTTGTATCTTTTTTAACACAAGTATTATCTAAAAATTCAAAAAATTCATTACATATTCTATTTGTTTCAATTTTTGCTCTCTTTTTTATCACTTTCTGCAATTTTTGATCAACACCTGAGTCATTAAAGTAGACATAAGAACGTAAAAACGGTTGTTTCAAATAAGTAAAACTGTAGCAGATCATATTCCTCTCTTTAAAGTTAAGAGGTGTTTTTATTTTTATTACTCCTTTCATGTAGCTAATTACGTCCTCATAGCGTAGATCTTTGTAACACATTTCAGCAAGATACACTAATTCAATTCTATCAAACTGAGACATTTTGAGTGGTATGCTAAAAAATGTGGATCTTTACAAAACTTTAGTATGTCTAGTATAAAATTAAACATTAATAAATTCGAAGCTCTTATTAAAAAGTGCAATTTAAACAAAGCCAATAATGTGATATAATATCTTAGACTTAGAACTGCTTTCTTATAATTACTTTAAGAATTTTATAAAAAAGATTTCACAGTATTTTAAACTTACAATACTGTTAGAAAATTTTTCAAAAATTTTAGGTTGACAAAAGTAAACTTACTATTTTGATCTTCTTTATAATCAATTCAAAATCCGTTACTTTTCGATTACTATATGTTAGTATTTAAAAATATCTATAATAATTCTTTTGGCGTTTGTTTTGTTTAAATAAAACAAGGTTCTAAATAATCCTATTTGAAGTTAATTTATGTTTTAATAAATACTTAACTTTGTAAACATTACTTGTGACAAATTGGAGGTATAACTCGACGAGGTATGGTCATTTTATATAAAAAAGCATTTATAACAGTTTTAAAAGACATAAAATATTATTCAACAAGTGCGATAGTAGATTAAACAAAGTTAAGACTCAATAAGCAACTAACTAAAAATAACAATTTCTAATTAAGTTACTCTATTTTTCATTATAAATAAAACACTCCATAAAACTTAGATTTTTGTTCAGTTTTTATAGTTTATGTTAAGTATAATCTTTACAATTGTTATTATTTATAAATGAAAAACCAAACTATGATAAATAAAGAAAATATTTGTTTTAATTAGGTAGCTGTATCTTCCTATTTCATTTTTTATAGTATATTTACTCTAGGAAACTTTATTAAAATGTAACCCTATATTAGACTTTATTTTGTAAACAAACACTTTTTTTAGTGAATGATTAATACTTAAATATAGCGTTAAAATTAATTTAAGTGTATGTACTAAGAAAGTAAGCTAGTAGGTTATTTCTTTCGTTAAATTAAAGGGCGGAAGGGGAACCGTATTGTCCGCATTTACACACTTGATAGAATCAATTACGCACTCAAGTTACAATAGGTCAGCAATTTGTAAGTTGTTTTTAAAACTTATTATTGTGAAATACAAATAAAGCAGAAAACTTAACTTTGACCTAATACTTTTTTTATACTTATTTAGCTACATATAATAACAGTTATTGTTTTTTTCTTCTTGTTTAAGCTGCTAAACTGTAAAAGTGTTTTGTTTTAAAGTATGTTACTGATCTTCAAAATAGTTTAAGATTTTTATATGATAGGGTTTACAAGAAACAGCTTGTATGAGTTTTAGGTTCTCAATATAAAAATTCTCATGCAGGTAAAAAAATTGTTAAAGAATTTATAGTATATTATGTTGAAAAAAAAAGGTTTTGTCAAACCAAAAACTATAGTGTTATTTTTTTATGAAAAATAAAACAAACCTAACTTACTTAGTAAGTAACAAATACTTTATACATAACAGCTACTCAATAGACAAAGAGTGTACTAAAGCTGAAAATCTAGCCAAAATGAATCACCCACAAATCGTGAAATATAATGAAATTTGGGAGAAATTTCGGACAACCGAATCAAGTAACTTATTTACTTGAAATTAATCAGTATTTTTAATGTATGTAGTAATTTTGTTAACATGTTTGCAATGGCTTCAACTTGATAACGAGTTTTTAGCTGACTTTTTGTATGTTTTTACAGTTTTCTTGTAGTTCTTCAGTCTAAGTGAAGTTGTGTTTAAAAACAGCAACGCTACTGTTGAAACAAACAGGTACGATATTGTTGAAACAAACAGGATCGCTACTGTTGAAACAAATAGGAACGCTACTGTTGAAACAAACAGGAACGCTACTGTTGAAACAAACAGCAACGCTACTGTTGAAACAAACAGAAACGCTACTGTTGAAACAAACAGCTACGCTACCTTTGAAACAAACAGCAATGCTACTGTTGAAACAAACAGGAACACAAGCGTTGAAGATACTAAGAACAGTTCAACTAGTGTGGACTTTTCAAGAAAGGAAACTTGGCATCCAAAAAAAACGAATGCCTAAACTGCTAAGTTACAAACTGACCTGCGTTGTGAGTAAAGAAAGGTAACAATACCGCAAATAGCAAAAAAACGCATCAGTTGAAGTTAACAATACCACAAATAGTAATAAAAACGCAACAGTTGAAGGTAAAAATACCACAAATAGTAAAAAAACGCCAGTAAGAAGTAACAATACAACAGAAATTGATAGAAACTGTGGATTCGGTGATCAAGCGAAAAAACCAGTCATTGATATCAGCTGTTTTAAAATTTAAAAAAAAATCGATTAAGTAGATATTTGGAGATGTCATGCAGAAATTTATCCAAAAAAAAAAAAGAATAGATAAAGAAACTAACTTTAGTTGATATTTTCGAAAATAAAAATATGGCGCCATAAAAAATGGTTTAAATATAAACTATAGAGAATTTCAAACAAAATAAATTACAAATATTATGAAAATAAGTGTTTTTCAACAGAGTATGCTTGAAGAAAAAATATTTTTAAAGTCTTATTTTCAAAAGCAACGTATTCCGAAAGAAAAAAGATTTTGGTTTTTATTATTTCGAAAAACAACACCTTTAGCCATTTGATTTATAAATTTTACTATGTTAAAATCAGGTTTAATATTAAAAGATTATCAAATGTACAACATTATTGAAGTGGGTGTGAATGAAACAGGATATGAAGTTTGTAGAAGAAGATAAAAGTTGATTTTTACCACAAACTTCGACCTTTATTTACAAAACTTTTCAAATTAAAACTTCTTCCAGAATTCATCAGGATGACAAAAAATGTATCTGTTCTTGAATACCGGAACAAATTAGTTCTTAGAACTAAATGCTTGTCAGCTGACAAAAAAGCTAAAATTATCTTTAGCATAGTCATCAGTTACTGCAGAAAGATACACTCTAGCATACTCATCAGTAACTGGAGAAAGAGACACTCAAGCATACTCATCAGTTACTGCAGAAAGATACACTCTAGCATACCCATCAGTTACTGCAGAAAGATACACTCAAGCATACTCACCAGTTACTGGAGAAAGAGACACTCAAGCATACTAAACACTTACTGAAGAAAAGCAAAGTCAAGCACACTCACTAGTTACTGCAGAAAGAGAAACGTCATTTGCCCTGGTTCATCACGTGTTTCCTCCTACAGTGGGCTCCAATCATTTCATTGTCGACTGCAGTTCTGTTGTAATATTTGCCAAACGAAGAAACGTTCCAGAACAACCAAGCTGTAGAAGCCCTTTTTCCTGTCTTAAAAATCACCAATTATGTCATCCGGATTGAGAAACAAAGCTAGAAATGATTTCACACAAAGAAGGAAGTTTGTGAAATTGGAAGCTTTATAGAACAAGCACGAAGAAGATATAGGTTATTAGTTATACTTTTTAGTCGTATAAAAATTTTCTTAATCAAACATTTTAAACATAATGAAATTACCTATATGAGAAATCATTAAGTGCTTTATGATAGCATTGATCAGGAAGAAGAAACTCTTAACGAAGACAATCCAGCAGTTGAAGAAGATGGGATTGCCTTCTGTATAAATAAAACATACAAAGAAGCCAAGTTCGTAAAGTCGTACTGGAGTGAGGATCATGTAGTACGTATTAATATACTGTTTAAGAAAATTTTAACTACCTTTAATAAACAGCTTTTTGAAGCTGAACAAATCGAAAGCAACACAACAGAACAAGGATTGATGTGTAAGACTTTCAAAGATGTAAGTTATAAGTATATTTTATTTTGAATAATTGAAAACAACTGACATTTTAGAGAGCTCATTTGTGGAGATGTCAACCATCTTCAGTTTTAGCAAGTGTTAGCCACTTCAATGACTCTTATTGGTGTTAGTATATCAGCAAGTCTAACTAATTTTTGACGGCTTCGAATTCTTTTAAAGTGGAAAAAGATGATAGGGAAATTCGAAGGAATACTAGAAACTGCGGCATGCTATTCAGTTACTGCAGAAAAACACAGTCAAGCACATTCACAAATTAAATAGAAAGAGAGACTTATGTACACTTACAAGTTAGGCAGAAATAGAAACTCAGCATAATCACCAATTAATTGAGAACGAGACACTGATTCCAACATGCCAGTTAGGTAGAGAAACTCGTTACTTTAGCACAACAAAAAAAAACAATTTATATTATAACGAAATGACCCATAACTGAAATAAGTTACAGACCACAACTGGTCAAGCGAAAAAGTCAAAATGAAATAAGATGTTTAATGTTAGATTAGTTACTAGTCCATCATTATAAAGTTAGCTACTGATCATCAGATTTCAGTGGAAAAATATAGTCTAAGACACATATATAAGTAAATCAAGTATTTATGGAAAATATTCTTAGCTCTTGTATAAAAAAACATGAATAGCTTAAGCAGATACTTGAGTATGTTGACTTGTTCTTAAAGTGCAAAATGTTGTCAATGATACACAACTTGCTTCAGCTTAATAGTATAAGATGGATTAGAATTTATCTTAACTTTTTTTCTTGCATTAATTAGAAATTCTTAACTAAAAACATTTTTAAACCATACTTGCGAAGTAGATTAAACTAAAGTTGAAAGTTATAGTTTCTTTAGAACGAAAAGAAATTGATAAAGAACCTATCGGTTATTTAAAAGGCTTAAGCTTAATTTATTACATCACTATTAAGACAAAAAAATTCAACACAAAATAGTTTAAGATAAGAAAAATAAAGACTTTAATAATTCCCACCACTATAGTAACTGTTACTTCTGGACTTGCAATATGTGTGATAAGAAAAGTTATAAAAAAAAAGTTTTTGTTTTATGACGTATTAATCGAACTAGCTTGAATTTTTTTCACTTGGAATTTGAGCGCCAACTTTAGTGTTTATAACAAAATGTCTTTTTTTTAATAAATTATTAGCTTATTCAGAGAATTTTACGTTGTTTAAAAGATCAATTATTTTTAATACATTAGTTATTTTAATATTTATCATAATTTATACACTTCAATTTAGAATTAACTAGATAAGCTTAGTTATTAAGAAAAGTATATTTTTTATAGTCGTTTTAAAGCTAAATGTTTTAAACTTAAATACTTATGCTTTCAAAAAATCAATATTATCAATTCCAAAAATTAAAGTGTGGATAAGCAAGGAATGATACAAAATATAGCATAAAAACAGAAATTGTGTTAAAAGTAAAATAAGACAAACTCGCTTAAAATGGTTTAGTGTTTTTCTTTAGGAGTATGGTAAAAGAAAGTATCATTAAATAATTTTCGAGTTAACATAAAAATACACAAGATTAGTATATAATTTAGGTTATTGTTAGTTTTAGCATAATTTTTAGAATTCTTACTTCTGAATGTTTAAACATCTAGTGATCATTTAAACTAAAGCATTGTTTGTTGAGCACTCCTTAACGAAATATAACAAAAATTTTCAAGGTTACAAGCACAATTTTTATATGTAATTGTTATTTAGTATGCCTTCAGCTTTTGAACGAAGTTTGCAATAGAATTTTAAAATAGCTTTAAAATGCTTAAAACTAATATATTAACTAATAAATTTTTACAATTCAAAGTATTTATGTTTATGGTGAAATTAAAATATACTAATTACTGAGAAGCGACAAAAAGTTAACATAATAGTTAATTATAATTGTTTATTTTATTGGCTGTTTATTATATTAATTGATTTAATCTATTAAAGTTAAATTTTTTAATAGTCTTAAAACCTTTGAGGTTTATCGATATTAAAACTCGATACTAAAGTATTATTTATTTTATTTCTCAGTCTGAAAGTGTAACAACTATTAGTTTTTGTACTAAAAAGTAGTAAGGCCTACAATTACTCATTTTTATTTTAAATATACTCGCAGTACAATATTGGAAAACTAGTTATGTAACTAAAAAAGGTTAAAAAGGTATTTATACTTAGTCTAAAAATACTTAACACCAAAAACAAACTTATTTGGCCAAAAGTAACTGAAGAAAATTTTTTTTAAGTGTAAAAACAAAAGCAACTAAGATGTTTTGGTTAAACTAGAATTTTATTTAAACTCAGATTGAAAACAACTGAAAACATATTTTCTTTAACAAATTTGAATTTTATGTCAAAAAATATTATATTTTTTTAAAAACGAATTGATTCAATTAAAACAAAACTACAGCAGTATAAAATCAATTTAAAAAAGAAAATTATGAACCAACATTTTGTATTAGATTTCGTTACTCAAAATATCTAATCAAAGATAAAATTAAAATATTCTTAAACAACTATATTTGCTTTTTTTACATTATTACATTTTTGTCATTGAAATAGCTTATAATTTAAACAATTCCGTTTTAGAAAAGACTTTTACTGTTCTATTCGCAAAGTACTGCGTTATAACGTATAGGTCAAATGTTCTATTACAATACGATACGAAATAAAACATATTTTTTTATACCTAACTGCTAACTATGATTTGTAACTCCAGCTATTAAAAGAGAAATAAGCAAACATAATCTAAATATACAATTAAATTGTAAAATAAACAGAAAAACTCTTTAAGGGTTGAAACAGTTGTCAGCAAATTGAAAGATAGTTTTGTTTGTATTAAAACAACAGTGTTTATATAAAACATACAAATAAAATTGTTAGCAGTATATTACATTTGTATAGATTTAGATAAGCAACATAGTAATAAAAATAGTAACAAACAAAAATATATATAAATTTAAAACTAACAGGTAATTGCTTGGCTGTTATTTTTCCTTAAAAACTATTTGAACTGTTCTTTTCCATCTCAAATTCCAAACTTTTATTCCTCATCATCACAAATCCTCAGCGAATTCTATGATGCTTAAGAAGTCTCTGCTGATTTTGTGTCGATTTGTTGTTGTTTTTGTTTGTACTTTCGTCGCCAAGTACCGCCT
This sequence comes from Thalia democratica, assembly GCF_965202585.1. Lineage (NCBI taxonomy): Eukaryota > Metazoa > Chordata > Thaliacea > Salpida > Salpidae > Thalia > Thalia democratica. Next base: position 93,773,997 of record NC_139165.1, read on the forward strand.
TCTTCAAGAAATTTTTCAAACTATGTCGGAAATTTACCAGGGATTTGTTGTTCCGATTTTCCCATGTACAATAGATTAATAGAAAGTATATTTGCAACATTTTAACTAAAAACTCAAATATATAAACACTTCTATCAACTTTTGATACAGTTTCTCAATATGCTTTAATATATTAATTTGAAATGCCTTGTACGCCTCATTTTAATCAGTCGACTTGTTTGCTTTATTTTAATTGAAGTGAGCTTTATTTAGATTGCACGATTTACCAAAGTTATCAAAATTGTTATCAATTTTCGTGTCAAAGTCGCCTAGAAAATCCAAAATTATAAAATTTTTCTGACGAAGATAAAGAAAATTTCTCATCTCTGGGCGTTTATTTTTATACAATTTAAAAAAATCACGTTATTAATAGACAATTTGAAAAAAAAAGTCAGCCTTTTTTCAATTTGATAATTTTGTTCGAACTTATTTCTTATTTTTAGATATAACTACAAATAACTTAGTAGTATAACAAAACGTAAAACTCCAAAAGTATTAGCTATGAGATTTAGTTCTGCTAAAACTTAAAGAAAATTTTCGATGTGAAAGTGACGACAAACTTACCAATTGAAAAACTTTTTGTTACAAAAAAAGAGAATCTTGTTGTCTGAAAGGAAATTATTTAATTAAATATCAAATCCGTTTCTTACTTTTTGTACTTCTTGTGTTTGTTTTTCTAAAATAACATTATTTTTTGTGATTAACAAAAACTTGTACTGTTTTTGCTCTATAATTATTTAAGTACAAATTACTTATTGTATTTAAGTATAATACTTTTTTTCGATGATGACGGCATTTTGTTTATTTTATATAATATAATATAAATTAGAGTATATGTGCTAACCCTATTTTGTATAAAGAAAACAAACATCTGTTGTTTCAGAAGGTAAAATAATTTTTAGGTGATTTTTATTTTTTTAAATCTCTTTTTTTATGTTGAACCTCCTAGTGAAAACTTATTTCTTAACTTATTTTATTATAGAGGTTGTTATAAACAAGTATGTTGTTCTTTAATAAGTACACTGTTTTATATATACGTTTGTTATATTTTCATAAAAAAAAGTGTTACAGTAAAGTATTTACGTGAAATTGTGCAAAACTTTATTTTGTAAACAAAAGTTTATATTTATTAAAAGGAGAAAAAGCACTGTAAAAACTTTTAAGTTTCTCGAAGCAAAATCTTGAGAATTTGAGTAATGTAAGTAAGGTTTAAAGAGTTTGACAAATGAAAATTTACTTAAGTCACATTTAAAAATTTGGTTATTTCAAAATTTTATAAAAGTTATGTGATTTTAGAAAAATATTAGTATTAGAAAATAAGATGCAAATTATTGAGGTTTAAAAAACGGGATTCGCTTATAAGTTTGTATTTTTAGGAAATCAATTTTTAAAAACAGGGTTCGGCAGACAGCAGTCAGTAAAAATCATACATTTTAAAAACAAAAATAAATGTTGTGTGGGAAAACTTACAATCAGGCTCTTAATTTAAGAATTTATGTATAGAGTGTTGTATGGTAGCTTATTTTTTCACATTTTCGGTATATAATAGAAACAAATTATTTGTTACTACAGTTTTTTTGAAAAACTGTGGCCCATGAGCAACTTTTTCTAGGAAAAATGGCTTGCAATTTACCCCTGAATATATAGATGACCGCTTGAATGAATAGAGTTATGTTTATAGCTTTATATGAGATTTTAAAGTTTTAGAATAACTCCTTGTCAATTTAGTTTAATAATTTATTAACAATGTAAAATCTGAAACGAAAACAAGTATATAAAAAACACTAAAATGAGCTATAGTCTAATTATTCTACATCCCCTCCAGCTCATTTAAGATAATAACAAGTTTAAGGCGATGACATAGCTCGTCAAGAGGGGATTTAAACCAGTAACAAAAATATTTTATTAAGATGAAACTAAATTTTATGCATTAATAAAGCTCAATTGACTTAAATAAAAAAATCTTAACTATTGACTTAAAAAATAAACAAGGGATTTATTTGAAGGAAAACAAAACTGCAATAAAACGCACTAAATAAATCCAAAAAAATTCAAATTCATGCAATTCCACGCTGAATCCTTCCTGGCTAAGCAATCATCACTAACAGCAGCAATTGAACTCTTAGCACCAACTTTTGTATAAACAGGAACAAACAGACTTCACTTACGGTGATTTCTACTTTAGAGTACTCCACTCTCAAGCTTCCCTGACGCATTGAAGTCTTTCAACCTACGCAAAGCAAGTGGCACCTTTTTTTTTGGGGAATTTTAGGAGCAGGTATGTACTCTTCCTCAACCTCTTCATGATCCGCTTTAACCTCACTGGTTTTACCAGTATTGGCAGTGTTGGAATCTACTGTAATCTTTACAGAAGAATCAGGACGTTGATGACCAACATTGCACTCATGTGAGCTTGTACTGGGTTGTACATCCTTAAAAATTTTCTGTTCCTCCGAGTAAGCCTCCGTGAACCATCAACTCTGACTACATACTGATCATGTGGAAGCACCGCCATTACCACTCCGCTTATGTCCCATTTACGTGGATGAGTGCCACTCTGGTTCTGTAGTAGACACCTACTGCCAACATAGAGAGGTCGCAAATCCCTGGCTCTCTGGTTATGTACTTCGAAATTCTTAACAAATCTTGTACGGAGCGCCTCTTCTTTAAGCTTCCATGCTTTTCTTCACATGGGTCGCACGTTAGGATTGGAGAACTTTTCAAGTTTGTTCAAAAATGAGAAACTATCTCGCAGCTAACGTCCATATATGATCTCGGCTGGAGACACTTGACAATCGCTATCAGGAGTATTTCTCAGATGGAGCATCGCGTTTAAAAACTTGTCATTGTCCAGACTTCCTGAAGCGTCAACATTTGATCTTAGCAACCTTTTTGCCTGTTTAACGGCTACTTCCGCTCTACTGTTTGATCTTGGATAGTAAGCTGAAGATATTCGATGTGTAACATCCCAGGTTTTAAGGAATTCCTTTGTTGCACTGGACGTAAATTCCGGTCCACCATCACTTGATATTTCCTCGGGTACTCCAAACCTGGAAAACAAAACTCGGAGGCACTTAATCGAACCACGCGAACCTGCCTGAGAGGTTCCGCTGGGTGTGGAAAATATTTCTGACCAACCCGACAACCTGTCACCAACTACCAAAAAAATTGTTTCCGGCAAACTGGAAGAAATCCGCGAATATTTTTTCAAAGGGTTTTGTAGGAGGATCAGATGCTTCTTGTGGCAATGATGGTTGAGAAGGTGAATTGCGGTTGCAGCTTTGACAAATGGCCAAAATTGCTTCAATGTCTTGTGTAATACCAGGCCAGAAGACAATCTGTTGGGCACGATTATGCAATGATGTGACTCCTTGGTGCGCCGAATGTAACTTGTTGAGGACCCGATATCGTAAACTGACGGGGATTACTACTCTGTCCTTGTAAAGTATAACTCCATCACTTAAGTACAATGCATCATCGTATCTAAAATACGCTGACAAAGATTCATCATGTTTCAAGCTTCGACCTTCTTCAATACACCTGGATACTCTTGAAAGAACTTTGTCGTTTAGTGTCTCTTCTACAATTTCCTCCCAAGTGATTGCCATTGAATAGCATATTATTACTCAATGAAGCAATTAGATGTGATTCGTCAGTCAATTCACTATCATGTAAATTTATTTCATTAATCAAGCTTGGATAACGCGATGCAGCATCTGCCGCTAGATTAGTTTTACCTGGCATGTAATGCACTTGAAAAAGCCATGGCAATGTACGTTGTTTGAGCCTAAAAATGCGCGTGTTGTGAATTTCGTTTAAGGTGCGATCACAAAAAATCTTTACCAATGGTTTATGATCCGTAACAACGACAAGATTTTTGCAGCCTTTAGTGAAATAATTTGTCTGTTATAATGACCAAGCAATAGCAAGCAACTTCCCTTCTATGGCAGCATAATTCTTTCCTGCCCCATACAGAAACCTTGAACCTGCAAGCGTCACTTTCCAGCCGGTGAAACCAGCAATCTAGTAACCGGCTATTGCATTTGCAGTGTTTCTGCATAAGGAAGTAGCCCAATCCTTGCTTTGACCAGTCTGGTCTAAGACAAGTCAGTTTCCCAAGATCACAAATTTGTACACCGCCCTTTATTGCGTCAATAATTATCTCTTTTGATTTATTAAATGATTGGTTTAATTTTTCTGTCCACATAAACTTACATTTTGAACTGAGAAAATCTCTAAACGGTGCCATGACTTTACGAAGTTTGGCATAATTTGCGACTTGATTTATCAGACCAAACCAGCTACGTATATCGGTAGCAGACGTTGGGGTTGGGAAATTGCGAATGGAATCCATATATTTGGGCAAAGGTTCTATAGGTTCATCAGAAATTCTAAATCCAGCAAAATCAACGGACTTTTGACAAAACTGGAACTTCTTGGGATTTAGAATGATGCCTGCATTGCTAACTTTTGACAGAAAATCTATTGTTAGCCACCAGTGACACTCTATTCTAAATCAAAAAATATGGTGTCATCAACACATCTCTCCTTTCTTTCAAAATCAGATAAAATAGCTGCAAATCGTCAATTGTAACCATCACCAGATGATACAAAGCCTTGAGGTGCTCTAGTATATCGGAACCTGCCAAACGGAGTGATAAATGTAGTGAGGTGTGTATCACTTTCTCTCAGTGGAACTCCATGATACCCGTTCCATGCATCTGTTACAGTCTTGAACGCTCCCTTTGGAATTCTGCACGCTAGTTTAAACGGAGTATCTGTAGCGCATGTCTCCCTCTTGCAATACTTGTTAAGTGGTGAGAGATCTACTTTCCTCCTAGGTGACCCATCCTGTCTCCTGGTGACCATCATGCGGTGACACCAGCTTACAGGTTACCGAAATGGGACACGTTCCAAGACACCCAACCTCACATCTCGAATGAGATCTGCTTTAACTTGTTTCTGCCAATGAATTGGCACGTGAGCTGGTGTATGACAAGCACGTGGTTTAGCATCATTCTCCAAATATATCTCAAGTGGAGGCCCACTCATTTGCTGGAGTAATTTTTGTGAACATACATTAAACTTTGAAGCTGCGTACCTTTGTAAGAGCCAATCACGTATTTTGCTCACGTATTTGTTGCCTTAAACGGAAGTTTGTTTGGTCGGTCTGGCACTTTACTCTTTGGCGGGCAATCACAGGTCACATCTTTATGCGAGTCCAGTCTATTCGGATCATTTTAATTTGAACTTACAGCAACTTCAGAATGCTGGTGAGGCAGTTGAGATCCAATGGTGGAAAAATCCTTATTAATAATCAGGATGTCAACCATGCTTTCATACGAGAGTATGAATCCAGTCACTGAATCGCTTACATAAACAATTCCATCACATCTGATAACCTCCTTCTTTGGAGACATTCCGCTAAAAGTAGCTTTGAAAGTCCCTAGAATGTTAATAGGAATTTTATTGGCAGTCCGAATTGTTATGGATACAGGCATTAAATCCTTCTTATAAAACCATCCTCCTGAAAGTTTTTCCACCCCCAAAGGTTCGACTGTGCTCCAGTACCCATTCAAACTTGTTTGTGCTATGTCTAGCAATCTTGACTGATGCACGAGGATGATCAGTCGTTGCCTTGGCTTTACGCAAGGAGTTCTTGCTGAATATGGTGTTATTCAACATGATTCTTTTACTTGCGTGCAGTGACATTATTTGGGTATCTTGTTGCATAAAATCAGAAATACAGCTTGGATTTGAATAGCATTAAACTTTTTTGATTGACTACGCCAACAAGATAGACAATATCTGAAAGGCTATAGATATAAACTGTAAACAAATGGTGTACAACTCGGAAAATAAAAAGTTTTTTGCGTATACTGTTCCAGGACAATTTTTTCTCAGCGCTTCTTTATCGTTCAATAAATAATGCAAACATGTTTACCTTAGGTTTAACTTAAGAATAAACGACACTTTTCAAAACATGCTTATAAGTGTTGTTTTAAATTAAGATTTAACCTCGACTAATATATACTGACATCACTTTCAGTTTGTAGCTAACAGTAGATAGAAAACAAGGTATCAGTACAAAGCTGAGAACGCTATTGTTTATTAAACGACACAAAACGCTCAAAAAATTCGTCTTAAATTCTTTCGGTTATCGAGTCGTACACCACGGATACCTTTTAACGTGTTGTCCGGGACAGACGAGAAAGTTTAGAATAAGCAAGGTATTAAGGTAGCAATAACGGTAATAATAAATTTAACAAGAAAGGAAATTTGAATAACAAAAACTACTTTTATGTGCTTTGGAGATTTTTATATTTGATATATTTTTACTATTTAAAAACATTAGTAACAGTAAATCAAAAAGTATTCTTTACAAAAAATCATTAACATAGGTTTTACGGTTCACATTGTTTTATTTAAATGATGATTTTACAAAACAAATAAGCTTGATATACTTTTAGAAACAGTTTATATTTAATTAAAGAAAGTTCTTATCAAATCTTTTTTATTATTTTTTTAATACATATAGTAAAGTTTTAGTCACTAATCATTATAATGATATTTAAAATAAGTACAGTTGAATCTATTGTAAATTAAAACTTTTATTTTTTTTTGTTTGCTTAGTACAAGCGTACAAATGCAAACGTGCAAAAGCAATTATAAAATTTATATAATAACAAAGCAGTAAGCACTCTGCCACGCTTAGTGACGTCATTAGCTTTTTACACGCAGAAAAAAGTAATACGGATAGAATATAAATTTAAATGTTTTCCTTATGAATAAGCATTATTGTTGTTAACGATGTTATAGTACTAAAAATTTTAGAAGGCACAAGATTGTGTCTAAATTGCGATTAATCTTTAAATTATAAATATATATAATTAAAAGTAATTGACGCTAACATGTAGATTTATTTCTTTTTATGTGCAGTTCTGACAAAATATAAACTGAAAATTGGTGTTATGTTTTTTATAAACAACACTTACTAACTTTTTTTGGTAGAAAAGTTCGAGGAAAATAAAAACAAATTGAATTTTTTTAAATAAATCAAAAGTTGCATCAAATAACCCATTTGTTACATTAAAACTAGATTAAAAAAAAATAATACCGAAAAAATAATTAACTCTTATCGATGTTTTTGATATTGCAAAACCTTTTATTATAGTTTATTACAAATTTTAAACAAAACGTGTTTGTTTCAAAAAAATATCAAACAAAATGTTTTTAATCAACTTTGTATAATACTATGTAGTTTTTAAAGATACAATACGCGCTTTTTGTAAGCAAAAACTGAGTCTGAAACGGTTTATGACGTAGCTAAATGTAAAAGCAATTAAATATTGCGAAACGCGAACTTTTGTAATATCATAATTTTATATACTAACATTTAAAGTCAATTTTAATTGGTTTTATTTAATTAACTATTATTCAATTAATAAGTACTAAACTACTAGTTTGGGTTAGAAATTTAGTTAAGCTAACTAGCTAAGTATTTAACATTTCTCAAAATAAATGAAAATCTGATATTTACTTTTTTTGTACCATTTAATTTCGGGTTTGATTAAAAAACAGCTTCTTTTTAAATTTTTATACTTTTACTAACTATTTTGTTTATCATATTAAACAATTTACAAAATAGCTTATGCTTTTTGTATATGGCACAAAATGTTTTAACTTATTGTGAAAAATGCCTTTGATAAAAACTAGTCTGATTAGCACTACTTCAAGAAATATTACAAACTTTGTAATTTATAGCTTATAGTATATAATATTGTAGTTTTAAATTAGTATACAACTACAAGACGATCGCTATTAAATTTCTTTATATATTTTATACAGTTGTAGTAGTACTTAAAAAAATGTTTTAGTAAAATTAAATACGCATTGAATAGTTTAAGTTTATTAACTTTTAAAAACTTCATGTAAGATTTATTTGATGTTAAGTCTTAGACCGTACTACGTTCAAATTTATAATTGAACTAACATTAAACATACAAAGAGTATAAACATACAAAGTGCAAAGTGTAAACTTTGTACAAAGAGTATAAACATACAAAGAGCATAAACAGTTTAGTTTAATAAATTGAGAAACTGTCATGCGCTAATAATGTTTATAACACTAAATTTTTACTGTTTAATAAGTAGATATTTGCACAGCAGCTTGTTGTTTGAAAACGATGAACAAAAAACATTCTTAAAAAAATTACTTTAGCCCTTAGAAGAAAGCTTCTCTTTTGTACAACTAGCTAAGATATAATTTTATAAATGAAGAGAATCACAAACTGTTTACGAACGAAACTTAGCAAAGTTTTTTTTTTCATTTGTTATGTTCACATTTTTGGTATACAATCAAAATCCACCAGCGTTCAAAGTCCACCCGATCAAAAACCACCCGATTTTTTTATACATTTTTCTACTAATTTATTTTATAACTTTTTTGAATTTTTTTCATTATTTATTTATTTTTTACTACCACTGTTACCCCTAACCCTTATCCTCGTTCGGTAGGCGGTTCTCGAATTTGACCGGGTGAATTATGATCGGATGGATTTTGAACGCAGGTGGATTTTGATCGCGGGTGGATTTTGAACGTGTCCCACATTTTTTTAGGTATAAGTTTTTACCTTCATATAAAAAGACATATTATGGTGATATCAAACAAGCTATTAAATTTTTTTTTTTATAAGTTAATGCAGTACTTACCTTAATGTTATGTTAGCAATAAAAAACAGTTGGACGTTTCAACAAGCTTCAAGTTGTTTATAAACTTTATAAATTTAAAAGTTGCTTTAATGCTAAAGTGTACGAATATAAAGTAACTAACCCTGTTACTTATAAAACGTGTTAGTAATGGAAAAAACTACATGTATATGTGTTTTAGCTTAAAAAAATCTTAAAGCAACCGTATTTTTTATAATGTAGGTATTGTGTAATGTAATTGCAGTTTTCAGCACACAGTAGTGCTTTTTAAATGATTTTACATTTACCTTTACGCTTTGCTTTGAATTTTTTTTTTCTCTTGGTGTTATACATTTTTAAAATACACGACTCGCGACTGCTATTTCAACAAGTCCGGCCCACGAAAGTTATTTTTTGGTTAATCTGACCTGCCGACTGAAAAGGTTATCTACCCTTATACTAATATTAAGTTTCAAAAGGTACAATGTTAATTTCATAAAGCAACACATTAAAGCTTGAATCAGCACTAATTACTTTTGTTTTGAGAAAGTAACCCCAATAACAATCTAATTTGCTCTTTTAGTATTTTTCTACTTTAGCTTTCTTAAAAGATTTTAAGATTTAAAATAATTAGTTTTTAAAATAAAGTCGAATTAAATAATATTTTTTCCATATCTATATTTTAGTAAATTGCAAATTTACAATCGTTTGGAAAATTTGAAAACTTGTTGTGTTCGCTTTAAATTTTAGTATTAGTTTCAAATGTAAACTAACTAAGTTCATGATAAAATTTAACTAAAATTTATAAAAACTTAAAACTAGTAATTTAAAACCATTTTATACAAGTAGCAGTTTTTTGTGGCATTTAAGAATTATTTTAAACTGAAAAATATATATAGATTGGTTTTTGTTTCTGTGAACCGTTTTATATTTGAATACTCCTAAACAGACCATTCTAGTTTGTTTTCAGTCTATCATATAAATGATAAGTTTTGATTTAATCTATGATTTTTAATTTTTAATATTTAAATCAGTTTTTAAACACTAAAGCAGCAATTCTAAACCGGGGGTAAATTTACCCCTAGGGTTACCACGTTGTTTTAAGGGATACATTTTCTTTATTACAAGTTATGTTAATTAATGTTTATTAGTTGTCCTTTTAATTTATAAATTAGTTTTTAACTCTAATTCTTTTAATTTAAATAAAATCTATAAATTTTAATATTTTTTATAATTAGTAAGCTTAAAGTTCAAGAAGTACCGTTTTTGTTTTTTTAATGAAACACATTATTGAATATTGGAGGTAAATTTAGTAATAACCTTCTAAAAAGGGGCAAAACATGAAGAAAAGATTAAGAACCGATGTGTTCTAAAAATCTTTAAGCCGAGTGCTGACAGTTGTGAAATTGTTACTTGCTGGCATTTTGTTAATTTTTAAAGGTATTTTAATAATTTAAAAAAATAGTCAGTTAACTTTTATTACTTTTTTAACGAGAATAAACGGTTTAATGTTTTAAAAAATTATTTTTATGCACGTATCAATAAGAGTGAATTCGTTAGGCTGTATGTTACCTTCTTTTACTTACGCGAATACTATTATCGCAGCATTGTGGTGTAATTCAATTATAATTATTTACAAACTATTTTAGTTATTAAACAAACCTAAACATTTACAAAAGCACTTTTGATTTGAAATCGCTTATTTGAAAGAAAATTTAAAATTATTCCCCTTTTTCTTTAAACTAATATTGCTCCTAAAAAAGTGAACTAATCATTTAAATTTCGTTCCTTACTAAGTATTGCCCTTTAACAGAAAAAAATCCCCCCAAAGAGGCGATATTGTTCTTGGAAAACCCATATATAAGGTAATAACAAGCGGAATAGAATCACTTTATTATGATATTTTTAAAACTATGTTGATTTGATTGCATATAAAAACTATTTTCTGGTTTACACGTCGAACTATTTTTTCAATATTTTTATCAATAAATACCGTAACATAAATAAAACGTTTTTCTTAAACTTATAATTGAAGTATGATATTTATTCTTATTTAGTTTAGCTTTTGTTCAAACAGTACATTCTTCTGTTTAAAAATTTTCTTAATCAAAACTTAATTCTAGTTATGTAATCAATAGGCTAGTTTATAATTTATATCATTTTGTTTAACATAAAAAGAATATTATTACAAAATATAAACTATACGTTGTAAACGATAAGTACTATTTCTTTTTAATATAACCTGCTACAAAAGTTTACAATGAATATTTTCAATTACTTACAAAAGGCTGCCGAACACTTGGTTAAAATTAAAGTTTTATCACTTTATTTTGTTAGAACAACGCGTTTTAAACATTTTCAATATTTCTAAAGTCTAATTAAATCGTTAACGGTTAAAATAAGTAAATAGTAAAAATTTTATGAACTATTAGCTTTCAATAACAACTTTGAGTTTCCTGTAGCAACAACGCCTTTTGCATTATAACGTAACAATTTTATGCTACATATGCATCGCCAAAAGTATATCTTATAGTTTGTAATTTAAAAAAACTAAATGTGATAGTTTTTATGTTGCGATCTACTCTGAAGTGATAGTTGCATCGTTGCATTATAGTGTGATGTGATAGTTGTATCGTTGTGATCTATTGTGATGTAATAGTTGTATTATTGCAAATTTACTGTGATGTGGTAGTTGTATTGTTGCAAGCTACTGTTATGTGGTAGTTGTATTGTTGCATTATACTGTGAAGTGATAGTTGTATTGTTGCAGTTACTGTGATGTGATAGTTGTATTATTTCAATCTACTGTGATGTGATAGTTGTATTGTTTCAATCAACTGTGTTGTGATAGTTGTATTGTTGCAATATACCGTGATGTGATAGTTGTATTGTTGCAATGTACTGTAATGTGATAGTTGTATAGTTGAGATCTTCTGTGATGTAATATTTTTATTGTTGCGATCTACTGTGATGTAATAGTTATATCTTCGCGGACAACTGTGATATGATAGTTCTATAGTTGCTATCTACTGTGATCTGATACTTGAGAATAAATATCAGTAGATCAGAATTTAAACTAGTCAGGTCACGAATATAATTAGGTATAATACATAAAACTAGACTTGAAAACTATATATTTGTTAAATATTTTTTTAAATAAAAAATATTTATCAAATTAATTTAAAAATCTTTATGCTTTAACTTTAAATATCTTTTATTTGAGCAACTTTAGGTAAAGTTTGTTGTAATGAAAAGAGCAAAAAAAAGTGTATAAATTGTATTGTGTCTTAATAAACACAACACTTAGATAAATAGCACTATAAGAAATATGATAAAAGTGTTAATAAATTATAATATAAATGTTAAAAGTCTGTAACTGTATGATTTAATTTTTTTTATAATTAAGTTAAACAATAACGTCTTATTAGCTAACTTAAATGACTATTTTAAAATTATGAATAAGTATTGTACGAGGTCTTCGGAAACAAACAGATTTTTAACCTAGATTTCATAATGGATAAATGAGAATGATCATAAATCTTTAGCATAAGCAAATTCACATTTTTAAAACTAAAAAAATCTAATCATTTAAATTAATCATTAAAAAAATTAGTAAAAAGTAAAAACATTTAAACATTATTTGTTAAATGTTATAATCACATAATAAAAAAAGAATAGGTAAACTATTAGCTTAAAATACTAACCAATTTTTAAGTTCAGCTTAATTATTTCTACCATCTTTAAAGAAGGTGAAACCAATCATTCAATTTCATATAAGTGAATGTTTCAGGTATAAAAACTTTTACTTCTTCTACTTTAAACTATTTCAAATCTTTAGAATTAAACTTTATTTTTACTTGTATGTTGTTATAAAAGTTTTTGTGTTTAGTTTAAACACAAAGTTCCAAATAAATATTGTGTAGATGTTTTAATAACGATTGTATTTGTTTCATTTCAGCTTTCTATACTTATTAAAGTGAGTGGTAAGATGTTGAGACGCATGAAAAGTTGGACCAACAAGAAAATAAAAACTTGCACAAAATATTCAGAAATTCAAGTAGCACTTAAATAGATTCTACAGGCTCTAAAGAACTAAAGCTTCGGCTAAAAGAAGCTTTGTTTTGTTAAACAACCAATTAACTCTAATTGGTAATTCTTATAAGATGTCTCATTTTTTTGAATGAAAACTGAAGCTATTAAACTCTAACTTGAGAATCATTTTACTTAATGTTGAAAATTATGTGTTAAGATAATGTATTTTCAGTTCACAAAAGCAAAAAAAAATTGACTTTTTTAAGTGTATTTTAAATTAAAAAGCATACAAGAATATTATCTTTAATAGACGGAAGTATTTTCAATTTTATAAAGAAGTATGCAAACATTATAAGTAGGCTATTATACTATAAAATTGCAAACATATTTACGATATAAAATCTTGCCGAAGCAAGTTTGCGTTACATAGAACGTTGCTTACTATAGTAATGGAAACTGGTTATTTCAAAGAATTGGATTTAAAACTTATCAGGGAAGTTTTTTTCTCATCTGCACTCCACATTAGTTTTAAAATTGAAGTATTTGATGCTGCTGATGATTGAATTAGCTACAATAACAAAGAAATGATAAAGCTTCTAAAAAGTACTTTGTTAAAATTACGACTTCATTTACTGTCAAAAGTTGCATTAGAAAATCTGTTAGGTATAACGGGTTCTTCTGTTTGTAACAATGAAGAGTGTAGAGTTGTGATACTAAACATTTTGACGTTAAAACTAAATTCAAGAAAAAATAGTGAAAAAAAAAATCACTTTTTTTACTAGTAGATATTGCAGTCAGAATGCATACGACATTATTTTTAGTGAAGGAGAAAGTTATTCTAAATTATTAAATTAACTAAGATCAATAGGAAGCGTCTTAAGGGTAAAAATAAATTGCAAGATTTAAATATAAAGTATCTTTTCTCGAAACAGTGTGTTTGAGAGGTGAAATTTATGTACTGTTCAAACACTTAAAACAAAACGTCATTAGAATAATAAAATACTCAATCTTACATAATATAATAGTACAATATTAACTTAAAAAAGTCTGCTAATTGTATCATTTGATACTCGACAGTCTCAGGATGATTCAACAATTTGTTATAAAAGACATTTTGTTAAAATTACTAAAGTTGGCGCTCAGTTTTTAAATGATCTTTTTTTTTTGATACAATAAATTCATACGTCATAAAAAGAAAGCGCGCTTTAGACTTCAAGTTTTTCTCACTAAAAACAATTGTTAACTGCTTCCACAAAAATCACAACAATTTACAGAGATAGAAATTTCAACCAAGTCAGACTTTTATTAACTTGTCGAGTTTTCATATCTTAAGTAGTTTTTTATTTATCTTAATGTAGTAGTCTTTAAATAAATATATCTTTCTTGGTTGAGTTTATTCACAAACTAATTACAAGAATGATAAAGTCTGTAATACAAAATATAACTAAAACTAGGTAAATACTTCTACATCTCCCCCCAGATTTTATCTACGAAGGAGATAAAACTATAAATTTACCTAGGAAAACAAATTTTTTTTTTATAACAATTTGTAACAACTTAAACACATTTTGTAGGTCTAAAATTCAATAAAATTAAAGTCAAAAACACAAAAACATTTCAAAAATTACGATTAACTTAGTTCACTAATAAATGATTTGAACAAACTACAACTTAAACAAACAAACAAACTGTAACAAAAAATTTGAGACTTGATCTTTACTTTTATTCACTCAGTTGCTGAACACAAGCATTTAAAAAGTTAAATGCTTCACCGATTTGAACTTTTCAGCTTTGAAGAACGAAACCACACGTCACTCATCTAACCACTTTGAAACTTCACTTAATTTAGTGATAAACATCGTTATCATATTTTCGACTTTAAACAAAGTAGAAGGTGCATTACTGATAGCATTGAACACTGACGAAATACTGCTACACTTATTTTCCAAATATTCGATATCAACCAACAGTTCGAATTTTTGAAAGTCAATCTATGCGTCCTCATCCATAATCACTTTGAACAGATGGCTGTTAGACTAGTCTGCTGCAAAGTCAACTACAAACTTTATGACGTCACCATTAGACTGAAACTCATTCATTAATTAGACCATAAAACATTAATTTACAGTGACCATTCCAACTTGACAATAAATGAATATCAGCAACATCAGTGTCACGAAGCTTTTGAAAAGCATCATAAAGTCTTACACGGAAACACTGCAAATAATCAGATAATTTCACACACTCAGGACACATTATTGTTTGCAAGTAAACTTTGGTGGTCTGTTTGCTTTTCTGTATAAAATATAAGTCAAGAAAGTATAGATCAAAGCAAATCCGAGCCGTTCCGGTTCAACACCAATTTTGAAGAAAGTCATTAGTACAGAGGGAAATTACACAACGCTTATTCAAAAAGAATCTTCCTTCTGGAAACACAGAACATCAAAATTTTTCTTGACATCTTTTTTCTCAACTTTACCAGAAAAGACAAACTTTTACAGTGGTTTGTTTGCTTTTCTCAGATAAGGGATACTACTTATACATTTGCAAACAGGAGGGGTAAATCTTCTTAGAAACTTACGATTTTGAACAGTTAAGCGACCTGATCCATTAACTTTGACAACACATTGATGACAGTCCTTCACTTCCACCACCACTCCACTTTTCCCCCACTTGCTAGGAAAGTTACCTGTTTGATTTAGTATCACGACATGATCACCGCAATTCAAAGGTGGCAAAGATTTTGTGTTCTCACTTACATTTTCTAGAGACTTAACAAAACGAATACTGAGAGATTCTTTCTTTTTATTCCAAATGTCACGCCACATTTTTGAGATCTGCGGGTTATTGTAAGTCATAACACTCTTTCTGACGTAAGGTAATGACTTCTTATCATTTGGAGGTATGTGAGGATTGCTTTGGGATTTTTGCGGTTTTCGTCGCCAACCAGTGTGTAGAAATACATTTTTCTGTCCCTGTACCTCCTTTTTCTTCTTGGCGTTTTTACGCTCGAACATATTTTTCCTACGACCTTGGCTGCAAAAGTTATCAAAGTTTTGTGTATACAATCCACCAACTACAAGTGCATTTGACTCATCAGCATAATTTTGGTGACTTTGATAAACTTTTTTACGGGACTTTATCCAGCATTGTTTGCAGGCAAAACACTCAATATACCTCATACTTTTACTGCTCCAAACAAATTTATCAGTTGATTTTTTACATATGCCACAAGTTATTTTACCACTTGGTTTTTGTGTGGTTTTCTTTGAGGGTTTGTATGAGAAAACTGAGGCTGTAACAGCGGGTTTTGACATTGCATCACGTGCCATCTCTTTACCTTCAATAAAACCGATTGTCTCATTGACATTTTTCTCGTCTAGATTTTCCCATCCTAGTACCTCTTTACGGATATCCTCATCAGCTAAACCTGTTACCATGATATCTTTTAGAATTATGTCTGTAAAATCTATCATTTGATTACAGCCATCCTTTGGGCATTTACATGTTTACGAGCATGTACTGGCTTTTCCCTTTAAACGTGCAGCAAATGATCTAGTGTTTTCAGTCAAATCCTGTCTTGCACTAAGAAAGTCTGATCGTCGTACAACAACTGAAACAGGAATAACTGCAAGCTGCTTGATCATCCTTAAAAGCTCTTGCTCACTTAAATTTACTGCATCTTCATGACCCTTCAGAAGAGCATCGCCTAAATCTTCCTCACAGCACTGGTACAGTTAACGGCCTTTTTCTACTTCTGTCATCTCCATGCTATCTTTGAAAATAGTCCACTTTTGTACAAATATATTCCAACCCTCTTCATTGCAGTCTGTCCCTATTCGAGGACGGTCCATCTTTGGAGGCTTTGGTTTAGAAGAATTTGCATAAATGTGAACGTTGTTGTGAATGATAAGCAAAGAAGCAACTACAGAAGCATCGACGTCTGGTGTTTCATATGTGCAACTCTCAAGAGGGCATTTAATCACAGGCATTGTTGATTCAATTTAGCTAGACTTTATCATAAATAAATATATCTTTCTTGGTTGAGTTTATTCACAAACTAATTACAAGAATGATAAAGTCTGTAATACAAAATATAACTAAAACTAGGTAAATACTTCTACAGTCTTCATTTAAAGGAGTGGAAGTAATAAATTAACTTTAAATGAACTCATTAGGTATTAGATGTTATTTTTATAACCTTGTTTTTATAAGTTAGGTTTGTACATCTAAGTGTTTTGTCAATTACAACATGCTTGAAGTCAGAATTAGCATAAAGAAGGCATACGATAATTGAATTTATTGTTGGCCTATTTTCTTTTACTTGCTGCAGTTGCTCAACTGTCTTCTAGTGATTTCTCCCTTGATATATTTGGTTCTGGTAAACCGTGGTTTAACATGAAGGATTCTTAGTTTTTTTCCTATTTGAAAAACAACTGTATATCTTAATGGATAAAAGAAAGCTAAAAATGTTTTTATACATTTTATCCTACCTACTGATATCTTTCCAAAATAGATGTGGTACGAATATCTGGTTTTTCCATTTAATCCTTCAAGTCTTCACCGTTTTCTGTTCTGTTTTTTATCCATGTTCTGTGCTTCATTGTTTAAAACCAACTTTCTATTATATTAGACTCTGAAATTATACTTTTTTAGTTTGAAGTTTTTTAACTAAAAGAGTTTAAACATACTTTCTTGACAGCAACTTTATTTCCTATTAAGAACAACAGAATGGCAGTCCACAGGGGCAGAATTGCAGCCTTGTTCTTCAATATAGATTATTTTGCAAACCAATTCATTTTATGTGTGCCAAAGCAGGTCTCGACTCTTTTGATTTTTCGCACCTTAAATGATATGTTCTATTACAAATAAACATCAAACCATATAACAGGTTAAACATTTTCTGTACATGTACAAACCATAAAATCTTTGACAAACGGTGACCTTTGAAAGTTTCCCAAGGTATCTTACCGGGCAAGTCTTTACAGTAAAACATTTCAGTATAAGGTGCGACTTCTTGGAGCAGTAGGAATTTTCATTTTTCAGTTCACATTTTTTTACACGAGAGTGAATCAATTTTTTGAATTAGTTTTAAAAAATGTCTGGTGGCTTAGATAAAAGTAATCTTCACCTTTTCTGAGAAAACACAAATAACTATAACTATCGGAAAATTATTAATTTTGTTATAATCGTTATGATGAATTTGAAACAAGTTTTTGTAGCATTTTTGAAAATAAAGGCTCAATTTTTTAGATAGAACAGCAATTTTCAACTTTCTTTACTACAAATCTCAACTTTATCACCATCATTATGTAAAGTTAATCATATGAGTTTGTTCAACTTCTTACTTGCTAAATTTGGAAAACTTATCTTTTCATTTATCAAGTGCTTAAATCTTTTGCTTTTTTGACTGAGGTCGAAATCTTCCTTTTTTTAAGGCGAGATTCCTCTTTATTTTTCTGGTTGAAGGTCTTTTTTAGAAACTTTTAAAAACAAGTTTTAAATTTTCTAACTTATTTGTCAAAAAAATACACACAAAAATTTAAAGTAAAGTTTATATAAATTAACATCTCACTAGATCTTTTTTCTTGAATTTTTGTAATAGAGCTTTTAAAAATGGAGTTAACTCATCATTTTTAGAGACTTCTGCTATGAAAGCCTCATAAAAAGTTGTTCCTTCTAACTTTTTTTTTTAGATTGTTTGAAAAGTCTGCAAGCTTGTGTAACCATTATATTTACAAAAAAGATGTGCAAAATTATATCTAATGATTAAAAAGTTTGTAATTGAAGTAGTGTTATTTTAGTGTCTTACACTAAATAAGATTAACTACTTTTAATTTCATCTACGTGCAATTTACAAAAAGTCTTAATTAAGCTTTTTGTTGTAGATAGAACACTTTCTGCATAAATTTATGAAACGATGCCTAAAATAATTCGATCTAGTTTATGCTGTTATAACATATTATGAATTTAAGTTGTAAGCTGTACATTTCAAACCCAAAAACTTGCTAAACATATCTTTAACAGCAAATCTTTTCATATTAGTAAAAAGTATTTAATAATTTCTTCTGCAATCAGCAATATGTTTCTAAAAAACATAGTTCATCAGCACTAATTATTTTAGATACATAAGTGGAAAACCTTAGTCAAAACATTTGTCACTGTATTATCTGTGAAAAGTATGATCAATTTTACTGAAGTATAATTACCATGTTCCCACATTTACAATAAATAGATGTGGTATATCAGCTGTTTTTTCCGATTTCTTCTCGCCAAGCTCTGTTTTAAGTAAACGAACTGCAATCTCTAATTACAAATAATTCTTTCTAGATGTTATTACATTCCACCTTCAAACAATTCTTTTATAATAACACTATTTTCTAGAACATAGAAGTTATTATGTATGTAAGTTTTTAACATATCTTCTAAAGAAATTGTTTGCTTACTGTTTTATTTGATGCTTGTTTGAAACATTAGTATTAGCACGGTTGATGTTATGGGATTTGTTGAAGATAGTTTTTAAGCTCATAGACTTTATGTTAAGTTGTTTTTTATTTATATTTTTACATTTTCTAATTCCTTACCTCAATATTTTATTTTATAGTAAAATAATACGTACTACATAATCCTCCTTCCAGTACGACTAAGCATCTTTGCTTGTTTTATATATACAGAAGGCCATTCCATTTTAATCAACTGCTAGATTGTCTTCGTCGATAACTTATTCTTCTGGATTAATACTTTCATTAAACACTTAATGATTTCTCATATAGAGAATTTCGTTTCGTCTAAAAGGTTTAATTATGTTAAGAAAAGTATAACTTATATCTTCTTCGTGCTGTTTCTATAAAGCTTCAAACTTCCTAAACTATTCTTCTTTTTGTCAAATTATTTCTAGCTTTGTTTTTCGATCCGGATGACATAACTGATGATTTTTAAGATAGGAAAAAAGAGCTTCTACAGCTTGGTTATTTTGGCGAAAATTTCAACAAAACAGCAGTCCACAATGGAATGGTTGTAGCCCACTGTCGGAGGAAACACGTGATGAACCGGGGCAAATGATGTTTCTCTTTCTGCAGTAACTGGTGAGTGTGCTTGACTTTGTTTTTCTTCAGTAACTGGTGAATGTGCACAAGTAAAATTATTTAATATAAGGATTTGAAAAGTCTAGTTTGGTGTACAAACTTTTTCTGCTTACATAAGCTTGGCCTTTAAAATTGAAAGCATCTAGAATAGAAAGGCTTCTAGAATATGTAGCTGAAAAGAGCTCTACGTTCTTTCTAAAACTAAAAAGCTCTCTTTTTTATATTTTTTCGCACACTCATGATTGTCTAACAAATGTTGCCCATTCGCCGAGAAGTATTTTTCCGTAGGTTTATTAATAAATTGTATCACAATTTACTGTTTAAAAATTTATTGATTAAGCTTTAAACGAAAAAAAAACAAATCTTTCATTTAAAAAAAAAGAAAAAAATTCAATTAACAAAAAACAAAACTAATCTGATATATTTAATAACAAAATCCTAAATGACACGTCGTTATACTCACAAGGTATTTAACAAATTATTAAAATTATATTCATGCAATATTTTTTTGAAAAGTTTAAGAACTTAATTTTAAAACTACTCTAAAGTTAATGACTTTTTTGTTCCTGTTTATTGCGCACAACTTTCTGAAAACGTGGAATTTTGTTGCTGATGGCAATTCCAGGTCTGCCTGTGCATTCAAACGGTTTCTTGATTTAGTTTTTATTGAAAAAAGTAAATCCAGACTCGCACAAGTAAGCTGTCGCGAATGGAATGAGAGTACTTAGTGCTTTTTCACCAAGTTTTGGAAACATATTCATTGTGCAACACCAATATTGTTCAAGAGTTTTGCTTTCAAGCTGTATTTTGAGAAAACGGAGAGTGAAAATATCCTTATTTATTATACAAAAATGAAAAGCCATCTCGCGAGCACCCCTGGTTTAAAGCATTATCAGAAAATGTTTTAGCTGGATTACTTGTTTCGTGCTTTCCAGAACATTTGGAAACATATGATTATTTTTCCAATTATTTTGTTGGCAATATATTAGTTTTCTTGTTTTTGTATACTACAACATAAATAGTTTGTTTTAGTGCTACTTAAATAAATGCTGCATATATGCTTAAAAATTTAGTAGTTTTTTTTTACTTATATTTCAGAACTTTCAAAAAATAAATATTTACCATATTAACAATTTGCTTAAGTCTCTAATTACTTTTTACTTGATACTAAATCTTTATTATTTGGAAGTTGAACATTTCTATGTCTGTAAGATAAGTGAATAAAATTTGGCTTCCATTCGCCGTTTGCAATAGTACAAATTTTTGCGTAAAAAACATTATAATTTTATTTAGTATGAAAAGATTTTCAATGCTTTTATGTGGGTTGTATAATTAATATAGTGGACAATTTCATAATTTTTTTATATTTTCAATATCTCGGGGCAAAACTCAAGACTGTTTTGTCATTTTTATTGTCTCTATATTTTACTTTTGCTTTAACTTTTCTCAAAATTTATTAACAACTAACGAGCTCAGGAGACACAGACATATCCTGCAATGAATCCATTTTTAAGGGAGATTGGAATTTCCGATTGTACAGCTGGTCTTAGCTAGACTGTAATAATCGTTTGAATAACTAGCATACTGTAAGCTTTGACCACTCACAAAGGTATAAGTAGGTACATTTCTTATAATACAAATTGAATTGCAATTAAATTAACCTTGTTCAAAATTTATGGCCTTAGAAAATCCTGTTAACAGAACTTTCAACACTCCGCTAGACCTGATTCGTCTCAGGGTTGAGTAGCAAATGAGCCACTGATTGGATTTTAGGTATTGCACTTTTTAAAGAAAATAAACACCATCTTATGGTTTTACGTAATCTTATGGTTAATAAGTTTTTTTGATTACATACGATTATTTTTATTAATTGCTTGCATGACAATTTTTTTTCCATAATTTTCAAACAATTTTATTTCTTTTTCAATTTACTTTTGTTACTGACAATCTCTTTGAGCAAAACTTAGTTTGCCAAAAAAAAGTTAAAAAATATGTGTTTTATTTTAATACCAGTTTTGCTGCTGTTCCTTTTACTTGAACATTGAATATAATAAAAGCGGTCAACCAGAATGCAAGCTGATCAGAAAGCAAGTCGTAATAAAATTATAGACTTAAGCAAGTTTACGGTTGTAAGAAATAGCTATAAAACCAGCCACAGTGTAGTTGCAGTGATAGTCTAGTCAAGAGCTTCCAGATTGAGTTTCAGAACTAGTCTTGTTTGTTTGTATATTGTGAAGTCCTTTTTTAAGTAGTGTTTATTACTTACACTTGATTTTTTGGTTCCAAGTAGTTAGTTATTAAATAAGTTTTACATTCTTATAGTATATTTCTGGTAGTTTAATTTTTGTGTAAAAGTTTTGACCACATTTAAATTATTTACTAAAATATGACGTTCTTTATTATTTGGTGATTGGTATCTTTTAACTATAAAATATAACCACTGAAAGTCGTGCCTACTTTTCATAAGTAATAAAGAATACTTTTAAGTCTCATTCATTTATAAGTTGAAGTTAAATTTTAATATTGTTTAATATGTAGCTGTATAGTACATTAGAAACTTTCATGGCCTCCTCAAGGTAAAGGACAACCAGTTTTTTAGGTAACATCTAAATAAAACCATTACAGTAATTTACTTTAAAAAAAATTATTTTAAAATACAATCTTCTATTTTAAATGCAGTATTTATCACATTTTTATCTCATATTCTTTTATATGTTTGAAATTGTATTTCATACTGCATTTTATCAGAGTTTCCACTTTACCTGGAAACCTGGAATTTGACAATTTGGCAAAAAAAAAATTGCAAAAACCTGAAATTTCATAAATTAAAAAAAAAGTAGAAAAACCTGGAATTTTTAACATACCCTAGAATAACTTAAATTTTAAACAACTTTTACATGTCATCTAGAACACAAAACATCTACCACAAAGATAATTTTTTGTCATCGTCAACAGTTTTTTTCTATCATAAAACACATTTGAAGCAGCTTAACTGTTTTTTTTTTCAACGTTTTGATACTATTTAACACAATTTTTTATCTTAAACTTAACTTAAACTAAAAATAGACCCTAAAGTTTGTACTTTTAATACATAAAGGAAACTTTAAAAACCTGGAAACATTTTGGCAAAACCAAGTGGCAACCCTGATTTTAGGAAAAAAATAGATTTAGAGAAATATAAAAATAAGCATGCACTTAATTTTTAAGGCAATACTCACATTTATTATTTGCTCGTATAAAAGCCCTTGAGGTTTAACCATAACTAGAAAGCTATAGGGAGTAGAAAAAACTATCAGGCAATAAAGGGTCTGATAATGATTAAAATACCATAAGAGTATTTAAATGCAAACAACAAAAGGTATTGTCCCAGTGTTAATCAACATAGTCACTAAAGAACTGACAAAATTTAACTTCATAAAGTCAAAATACAACTGACAATATATAAATCCACAAAGTTACAATAGAACTAAGAAAACTTAAATCCACAAAATCATCATAGAACTGACAAAATAAAATTCCAAAAAACTCTCAAGATTGTGGACAATGTATGAATACAAATAAGTCACAAAAAATAAAGACTAATTTAAAGTCATAGTAAGTCATATTAATTTTATGTAATACTCTTGAATCTTAATCGCATTATGGAAGAGACAATGTTTATTAGTAACCAAGATAGCAAAGACCAGTAACATGCTGAAAATTTTTTGGAATTAATATCAAAGGGGTTTGTATAGGCATGATATTTGTTAAGTTGAAAAAGTTTATTCCATTGTAAAGTGTGTAGAGTTATAAGTCGATTATTAGAATACTTTTAAAGTTAAATAATAGTAAATAAACAAAGTTTTCTGAATAGGAATTATATGTAGGCAGTGTTTTCTTAATAATATTTTTAAAGAAATTTACATGAGTACTTTGAAAAGATGTTTAAGGTTTGAAATTTGGTAGGCTGTTCAGTCTAAAAAGCAGTAAAATTGCTAGTACTTTTGAATACAAGATCAGTTTATTATGTGAAGTTTTCTATTTTATTTAAATATTATGTAAAACAAAACTAATAAAGTAACTCTATCAAGTAGGATTCAAAAAATTTAGTATATAGTTCTTCTTTAAAAACTACTAAACTAATGCTGAAGGTGATAAAAAATTTCAATGTACAAAAACTTTTAGCTGATTAAAAAAAATAAAGTTTTATAAAATAGCTTTTACCAAATAATTCAAATACACACTTTTGTACAACTTTTAAACAGTAATTTCAGCAAAACAACTTTAGAAAATTTAAATATATATTTTTTTGGTTTTTGTTGTTTTATTGGTGGAATAAGTTGATACATTATTATAGGTCGAAAAACAAAATAAAATATAACAGCTAGTCTTTTAGTCACTTAAATAGTTTTTTGTATCATTTTAAAAGTTTTTAGTAGACTGGTTATCGAGACTGTCTAAAAATTCATGTCTTAGGTCTATCTACTTGTAGTCTGAAATATATAATTACATAAAAAAATTTTAATTTAAAACAAACCTAGTTTTTCGAATTTTTAGATTTGTCAGTACTTTATCTAAAGAAAGTTTTGACGCACAAGTATCAAGTACAAACATAAATATAACAAGACATATAAAAAATCGGTTTCTTTATACTAACTATATCTAAATCTGCTTTTCTTAAAGTATTAAGCTTTTGACAGTAATTTTAAAATGTTTAAAACAAATTCATTAAAGTTGTACAGTATAAGATTTTATCAAAAAGCTGTTAGTTTTCTTTAATTTGTCGTATAATTTTAATAAAGTTATAAAACAGAAATTTGTGGCTCATTTACTTTAAACTTTTTAAATTCAAATCATCAGTTTTAAAACTTTCATAGATTTTTTCTTTCTACTTGATATGATCTTAAGAATAAATGATTTATTATTGCGACATACTATGTCAACTACTTTGAAATATGTATTTTTACAAGATTTATTCATAACAGGTGAGAAAATATCTATATTTATTTATATTTAGTTTTCAGCTGTCTTAAACAGTTATAATTTTGTACAGGTTTTGTTTTAAAATTGAAAATTTTAAGTCTATGTTAATATGAAATAAAACAGAATCATCTTACTAAAAGTTCGTAGAGTTTAAAGAATGTGGCTAAAAAAAGGCAGATAAAAGTAATCGGCCAAAGTCTACATGGCCTAAGCCGAGCCTGAACTTTTATATGCCGTGGGACAACCTTAAGAGCAATAAAAAAAATATGTTACAAAATATTCAACAGTTGTACACCAATCGAAGACATTGGGTACTTATAACTACTTCTTAATACGTACATAAATTGAAATGGTTTATAAGTTAAGTTTTTGCTTGTTTGTTTGTTTACTCATCTTTGAAATTTTCATGGTGGTCTTAAATTTGATGTTCTATATGCTAATTCTTTTTTTTCTTTGTTTTTTTTTTTAAATTAACCAATCTCTTAACAAATCGTGTCTTTGAACTTTATTCTTTATTAAAGTATAGTGTTAGTTGGAAACATAATATCTTACAAGGGCAGAAATAAAAAGAAGATAAAGTTTAGCTATAAGTGTTTTGGGTGTGTTAAACATAACTACCTAAGCAACATTGGAAACCAATTAAGCTAAAAAGATAGACAACAAAACTAAATAGCCCATGATTTAAAAAATTATGCAAATACATTTATAACAGTTTACACGAATCTTTTAGAACACTTTCAACCTGTGTGCGAAATAAGGCAGAAACTTGTAATTTCACTAAAGTTAGTGAGTGTGGATGTGGAAAAAAAAAGTTACAAAAGTATACAGAAGAAGCAGTTTAAGACGTGATGCTTGCAAATGTAGGTATTGAAGATATTTGAAGAGATAATTTAAGTACTGAATATATCTTGTCCAAGATATTGTTTGAGATAACTTCAACAGACAGCTGGTAATATTTATCAGCAGTATCTTCGTTTCAACGTAAAATAAGCAATTTTTTAATGTAGGGTAAATGTCTTAATACGTACCTTGCCAGCGCTGAAAAAAGTTGTTTATCTATTCAAAAGAAAAGAAACTCAGAATGTAAAACCTTTCAGATATTATTTATCTTGTTAGCGCAACCAGTCAAAGAAGGTTAATGCTTTGTATTTTTGCAATAGAATACACAAATGTCATTTTACGCTAATAAACGAATTATGCTGAACAACGTAATTTTTGACAAGAGAAATTTGTGTAGAGCCAAGACATTCGACCATCCAAAAAATTTAATTAAAAATTTAGTCCGTTTAGATATTTTGAAAAGCTCTGGCAATACTTTATACTCTTATTTTAAAACAATTTTAATGATATGTTTTTATTAAGTCTTTTTGTTACATTTTGTATATTTTTAGTTATTCGAGGTTTTTTTCTTAGTTAGTAAATGTAAATCATACTTTTTAATTTTATACAAATTAAAGTAAGTTCGAGTCTGCCTTAATAACTCAGTTTTGTCTGTAGTCACCCTGGCTAGCTTTTTTTCTCGAATTATCTAGTTTTAAGTAATGAATTTCATTAATAATTTCATGATTAAACAATAACAAGTATTAACTTAGATCGATAAGCATTTTTTGCAATTTTTAAAAAATTTCCAAACTTTAGATTTAATTATTGTCTTTATCTTTAAACTCAGATTTTTTTCATTCTAAAGGATAACCGTCTGATAACCCAATGCCCACATTACATAAATGAATATTTATAGTTTATATCTTACATAGGTATAAATTTTATTAAGATATTTTATTATTTTTATATGCATTATAACAGTATTCCCATTCTCAGTCTTAAAATTTAATAAACATGTTTTTTTCTCTTTTTCAAGTCTGTTTATTAGTAAAATATATTTCATTAAAATATCAGATAAATTGTGCATGGTTTATAACATACCCATTTCCAATTGTAAATTATTACTAAAAATTTTTGTTTAAAGTTGAATAAGTATAATTTTTTGAGTTGGATTATTAGTAGAATATACTCTTTTTGATTATCTCTCAAATAAATATATTTAATTTTTGTCTTATTTTTTAAATTTATCATCTGAAATCTAACTCTCATTCTATTTTTCACTTATCAAATATTTTCCACAAAAAGCCATTTTAACCTTTTTCATAGTCATAATATAACTATGTTAACAACAACAGCAACAATTCTTTATAAGTTTTCTAATGTTTACTCCCTGGTTTTATTTTCAACATTATTACATTATTAATTTATTATTAGAACTAGGTGCTTTATGATATGTATCTACTACTCCATAACTTCTAACTCTGTAGATGTTTTATTATTTTAAATCCATTAGATATCAATATCCCACTGTATACCATGATTTCATTGTATTTGTTTATAAACTATAATTTAATAATTTTTAAATTAAAGGTTGTTTAGCATCAATATAAATTTTAATTAATTTATTAAGTTTTTTTGTATAAAAACTGAACTCAAACTAATTTTTAATTATTTTTCATTTTTACCATAATTATTTTACTACAGATTTACAATTAGAAAATCCGCTCTACGGTGTGACTGAGTATTTGTTTATTCTCAAAAGTAAAATAAATTATTAGCCAGTTTACTTAACAGGTTCGTATTTGCTGTTTATTGGAACACAATTTCTGTATTTGTCTTTGAGTATTTGAATTAAAACGCATCAGTTTGTTTCTAGTTTAAAATAAAATACGAATTTTAACTGCTGATATATACAATATAATTGGGAACGGGTCTAAATTGCGCGAAGACAAAAGTGCACGAGGTTACTAAATTGCACGCGGGGACTAAATTGCACGAGAACAAAATTGCACGAGTGTACAAAATTGCACGAAAATACTTTTGCACGAAGACTAGTTTGCACGCGGGCACAAAATTGCACGAGGGGACAAAATTGCACGAAGACTATTTTGCACGGAAGGTCAATTTTGCACGAGTTACAATTTTACACGAGTTACAATTTTGCACGGAAGGTCAATTTTGCACGAAAGACAGTTTTGCACGGAGGGTCAATTTTGCACAAAAAATATCAGCTTAAAATAACTAAATAAAAAATATGTTAAAACCTTTATATTTATATAAAAAATAATAATATGCATGTGCTAGTGTAGTTCATTTTAATTTGATTTGGTTTGAATTAATTTTATTTGATTTTTTTTTTGATAAATATAGTCTTTTTTTATTAAAATTAAATTAATGCGTTTAAAAACTAGTATAAATTAAAATTTCATTTTAATAAAAATAAAACTTGAATTTTAAAATACTTAAAATAATCCTTATTTAAAAATAGACATGTAATGATGTAAACTTAAATTATATTATATGAAATAAAACAGGATTAAAAAAAAATTAATAAAAATAATTTTACATGGGTAGGTGTTAAAATTGCACGAGCGTACAAAATTGCACGAGTAGACAAAATTGCACGAAGATACTTTTGCACAGAAAAAAACGAGCATGCGAAATAGTGAAACAATTAAGTAAATTTAGAAAGGAGAAAATCCGTCTAATGAATTTTTAATTGTGCATTATACAGAAAGTTCTGTTACGGCTTTGTACTTCCATAAATTATACTTAAAATTGTTTTTTTTTTGTGTTATATAAAAGTTTTTAACCAAATTTATATATCATTATTTTCTACTTGTCTAAACTTTATCTTAGTTGCATTACTATTTGCACGCGTTTTACTCTAATTAGCTCTTAAGTTTCTCTTGCTCTGTATTTTCTCTTTATCTAACCCAGAATAGCGAAAAAGAACTGTCAGAAGCAATTTTTTTCTTACTTTTTTAGAAGAAAAAGGATATATAAGCTTTTGACTTAAATGAAACAAACAAAATAATACAACAGCTACAACTAGTTTATTTCTATTTTTAACAAAATAAAAATACTATAAACAAAACACTTTTTGGTAGTTATATTTTAATAAGGAATAGAATCTAGTTTTATAATCTAGTTTTATTTTTATTTATATAAATTTTTTTGATTGATTTTTGTTTATTATTTAAGTTATTCATTTTGACTTTTATAATTATTAATATTTCTTTTAATTTTATTTAATAATTTATTTTATTTATTTTGACTTTTTTTATTAATTTTATCAAATTTTGTTTTGGACTTATATTTAATGTATTTATAATTTAATTTATTAATTTTTATTTTTATAAATCTTAACTATTTATTCATTTTTAAAAAAATATTTATTATTTAGTTAATTGATTTTTTATATTCTGACTTTTTTTTATTATCTATTAAAATCTAATTAACATTTAATTTTTTTTAAACTTGAAAATATTTTTTTTTACTTACTATATATGTATTATTTTATTTACTTATTTTTTTCATTATTTGATTTTTTATTATTTACTTAATAGTTATTCATATTTTATATTTTTAATTGATTTGTTATTTTTTATTTTTTTTTTGTAAATTAGTTATTAAGTTTTATAATT
Source organism: Thalia democratica (assembly GCF_965202585.1). Lineage (NCBI taxonomy): Eukaryota > Metazoa > Chordata > Thaliacea > Salpida > Salpidae > Thalia > Thalia democratica. Next base: position 93,803,272 of record NC_139165.1, read on the forward strand.
AAGGTTTTTTTTATTTTTTTGAGTATTATATAAGTTTTTTTCGTATTTTTTATTATTAAGTTATAAATTTTTTAATTCTGATTTTTTTATTATTTTGAATATTTTATTATTTTGTTTCGTATTTTTTATTATTAAGTTTTAATTTTTTTAATTCTGATTAATTTATTTTTTTAAATATTAAAATAAAAAAATCGTGCAAAATAGTCTTCTCGTGCAATTTTGTCCCCTCGTGCAAAAATGTCTACGCGCAACTTTGACCCGTCCCTGGGAAGGATACAAAACCCGTGCAAAATTGACCTTCGTGCTAAATTGTCACTCGTGCAAAAATGACCCTTCGTGCAAAAGTGTCTGCGTGCAAAATAGTCTGCTCGCGCAAAAATATACCCTCGTGCAAAAGTGTCTTCGTGCAAAAGTGAGCCTTCGTGCAATTTTGTCTACGTGCAATTTTATCTTCGTGCAATTTTGTGCTCTCGTGCAAATTAGTCTTCGTGCAAAAGTATCTTCGTGCAATTTTGTGTTTTCGTGCAATTTTGTCCCCTCGTGCAATTTTGTACGCTCGCGCAATTTAGACACCTACCCCATTAGTATTTTCCTATTTTTGTTTTAAAATTGTTTAAAGTCAATTTTTAAAACACACATACAGTTATAAAATGTATGATTAAAACAAAAGCTAAATTCAACATACAAAATATTTTATGATTAAGTTGTAAAAAGTTACATTATAACTAAAAAAATATTTAAAAGCAACTTGATAAAGTTTTATCAAAAATAAACATATTAAACATAGTTGTTTATTTTCATAGTTACGGAAAAATTAAGTTTTTAACCTGATAAAAAAAAAGGTTTTGTTGTACAACTAAAACTTAAAAAATATTTCAATTAAAACTTTGATTTTAAAATACAAATTTAGTGCATAAACTTGTATAAACTTAAAAATTTTTTACACTAAGCTTTACAAAAAGTCATGATGAGTTATACTAATATTGACATAAAATCTTAATTTTAACTTTTTTCTACTTACAGATTGTACTAAATTGTTTATCTAATTGATAGTAACCTGTATAATACAAGCACTGACTGACGACATATTTTAACATTTTAAATATCTGTTGTATTATAGTTCGCATAGTTCTCTAACTTATGTATATCTAACATATGCAAGATTAAAAAAAACAAAGTACATTACTGTACCTTCAAAATTTTGAAAGTAGGTATTACTACAAACCGAAACGTTTGTTTAACGTCAAAAAAATCTCTATATTTTCTAATACTTAAATTTTATTTTGTGTGTAAAAATCTTATGACGTCATTAAGCGTGGCAGAGTGCATAGTACGATAAATTTTGATTCTTCATTTTATTTTTAAGTAAACTTTTGTTAAAATAACCCATAATAGATAAAAGTTTAAGCAAATAAAATAAGAAAAACACTTACAATTGTAGATTTTAATTTAAAAATGTACTCATTTCTACAAATTTTCTTTTAAATTACATTCTGCTTGATTGCAAACAAAAATTTTAAAGTACTTCAAGCAATTGTAACTAGTGAAAATTAAAAGTTTTGCTGATTTAGTTTTCAAAACTTCAATATCTTCTTTTATATTGCAATTGAGATAGAGACAAAAAAGTCAAAAAAATCATTAACATAAGTTAAGGACAATTTGAGTATTAAGTTGTATATTACAAATATTATAATATTGTTACTGTGAATTTTAAACGTATAAAATTTTAAGATAATAACAAAAATTTACATATTACAAACATTTACTTTTTATTTTAGTTATGAGTATTCAAGTAATACTAAGTAGAATAATTTATAATTTGTAATATTAAACTAAGTAAAGAGTTTGGTTAATAGTAAATTAAGGTTTTATATGAAATAGTTTGAAAGTGATAAAAATTAATAAATTTAAACAATAATTCTTTGAAACAGAAAGCTGCTATGAGCTTTTTGGTTTACCAAAGAAAAAAGTTGCTCACACCTGTAAAGAAGAAACTTTCTGTCAATTAGTTCTGTGTCGACAACTACCAAATCTTAACTTCAATTAAATTAAGCCAAAAAATATTTAATTAGTTTAAAAATCAGGCAGTATAAATATGAGTCGGAAAAAAAACACTCATAATGTTCTAGTCTTTATTTTCTCAAACCTTTCTAGTTTAAATGTCGGCAGCAATTTATAGTTTAGAGTGGTCCACAATTCTTTAAAATAATTCTAATTAACTAAATAAAACTAATTTTTTATTCAAACATGGAAAATTTCTTAGTAAAAAATTATCACGGGTAGATCTACAATATAAAACTTGGCGGGAGTTGAAGTTGCTTGAAACAATTTTCGGAACTTTGAAATTCTAATTAGTTCAAGTATGTAATAAAATTGGCATTAAAAAGCACTAGTGATTAAACCAGGTAGATATAGAAATGAGTAGTGAGTTTTTTTATAATTAAAATAGATATCCTCTTAGCTAAAAAAAATTTACGGGACCAAATTTGCCGACCTGTTTGAATAGGTTTTTTTTGTGAATTTTTTTTTATTTTGTTTAAATATAAAAATTATGTCACTCCTTAACTGTTATATCTTGTAAATGTTTGCACAGTGGTGATGTATGCAAATTTACTACTTATTTTATCAAAAGCTATGCAGTTAATTACAAAAAAAAATTACCTAAAGAAAAAATCTGGTTTGATTTATATTTACAAACATTTTGATGACTTTTGTAACTATTTAATGATAATACATTATTTTTATCAAATTAGCAAAGTAGTTATACTTTTTTCATAATGGTTTTACGCTTAAATACGAAAGGCCTTCATTCCTAGCACCATAATTTAACTTTCAAAACTGTACATATTAGTTTCTATAAAAATGTATTTTTTGTAAATAAGTGGAAAAGGTTTTTTAAGTACCTTAATGCAGTGAGAACAACAACAATTTTCACAACAGTACTCTTGGGCTAAATACATAAATTTATTTTGAGATAAATGTTTTTTCTCTGGTTTCTAAGTCAAGAAATAAAAAAGTAACCAGATAACATACATTTTATTATAAAGTAACTAAATAATTAAACACAAAAAATAAATAACACTTTCGTTAAAAACAAAAGGAAGTTTATGATCTCCAAGATAACTAAATACATATTGTTAAAGATTATTAAATTTCTGTTCTGAACATTTCAATTTCAGTGTCGTACTCGATTAACTCAATTTTATTCTTAGTAAAAATACTAACTAAAACAAGTTTATCACCAACACAACAAGCACCTTCTTCTATACCGTATATAGATCTCGTAATATAGTAATCAAGGTGAATTTATTACTTATTCCATTAAAAACTTCCCAGCTATATTTATAATATCCACCAACTGCAAACACTTTGTTGCCTAAAGTAACTAATGAATGACGAACTCTTGCCTCAATCAACCAGGAAAATAGTTCCATTTTTTATCATGATGATCATACGCTTCGACTGAATTTAAATGATCTATCATTTTTTTTTAACCACCTGAAACAATGATTATACCAAAAAAAATTCTTACTAATTCAAAAATCTGGTACGTTGTTGTCAAGTACGTTATTATAACAATTTCTCGTGCAATAAGTTTGATATATCATACTTTACAGTAAGTGTGAAGTACCTTATTTCTTTTGTCCAAGTATTTTATACTTTTTTATAGACACAAAATACTAAATAGTCGTATATACAGCCGGACATTTTTATAACGATTTAAATAAAAAAATACTCATTTGATGCATACTTGTAAATCTATAAAAAATAGGCAAACTTGTTGAAATTTGTTAAACTAAAGAAAAATTGCTAAAAACCCGATATTGACAGTTTTAAGTTTTTAGTAGTTACATGAGAATTTTAATTCGGACAACCCAAATTCCGACAACTCAATTTATTAAAAAACAAATTAAAAGACTATATCTTAATAAGTAAAACAAATTTGAATAAAAAAAAACATATGTAGATCTTATTAATATCTACAAGCCAATTTTTTCTTTTTTTCAAAATCTTAATTATCTTATAAGATATTTTAAACTAACTAAAAGTAAATATGTTTTTAACTTTATTTTAGCCATATATCAAAATAATTTTTATGTTTTGCCAAAAGAAAAAATGGCTTGTATGTATTAATAGGACCTACATAAGTATTTTTTTTATAATTTAAAAATACACATTACTTTTTAAGTGTATTTGTGGCCATTTCTATATTTTTTGAGTTTGAATTGTCGAATATTAAATTATCCGAATTTGAATAGTCGTGCACCTCTTATTAGTACATTAAAGTCCTTTTCAAGATGTGCGTAACTTAAACACAAGTATTTTTCAAATAGGCAAGAGTCACAGCTAGTTTAAACTTTTGTTTAGGATTTTTAAACTTAAGATGACTCGTTAGAATTTTTATTGCAAAGCTGAAGCTAATTTAGATAAGCATGCTAAATCTATGCTTAAATTTGATGCTTGACTTTAATTTAACACGTCTAGATTTTTATTTGAGATACGAATAATCAGGCATAAATGTATGAGGTATTTTGATGTAAATTGTTTTTGATCTACTACATTTTTTTAAGTTTAGAAACACTTGAAAAAAAAACAAATTATTACCAGAAGAAACTTTTTTGAAAGGGAACTTACACTAAAGAAGACTCTAAAAATCTCAAGTTTACATAAAGCTTCAATAAAATCATATATACTTTTAAAGAACTAAGGCAAACTTTAAAATTTACTTATTTTTTTCTAACTCGCTTCTAGTTTCAAATATTACATAGATTAAAGAAAACTTGTAACGTAATTTTCTTTGATTTTACTTGTTCTATCTCATCAGCTAACATCGTTTTCATATGAAAGCCGGAAAAAATTACTTTTAACATTTAAGTTATTTTTATTATCAGATAGTTTTATTTTATCTAAAATTTGATATTTTTTATTTAGTTTAATTAAAAGCATTGTAGTAAAAAGACATATTGAAAAAATACTTAGTGTTTGTTTTAATCTTTAGTTTTTAGTTACAAATCTTATTTAAATGTAATACTAATTCACGCTCAGTTTTAATATGTTATATCTCCATTTCTAATAATACAGAAGCTTAGATTTACATAGGTTTTACTGAAAATCATACTTTTAATGAGGACCATCATACCATATAACATTTAAGAGTATATTACGCATTAGTCAAATATTTTCGTGAACTTAGAGCTGTTCAAAAATATAACTTAAAGATTGTCTTCTATGTTATTCTAATGCCTTGATATTGACTATAAATTTCACGTATTATTGCTTCAATGTGTAAAAACTATGGTAAACGACATTATAGACATACTAAGTATAGTTAGCAATTTTTAACTATCGATTTAATTGCTCTCCTTAGGTATTTGTGCCAAAAATATTTTATTGTCAAAGCTTTGAGCTCAACGCTTTCAGAAAAATAATGCGAAGCTAAAAAAGCTAGGAGTATTAATATTTGTAGTTGTGTCAAATCTGTACAGACCAAAATTGCCAAGCATTTTCTAAAACTAATCGATAAGCATTTACCACAAAATAATCAAAAAAATGCATAAAATTTCATATTGCTGCACACTAAACATTATTGCCCAAAATAATTAATTTACATACTAAGCTTTCGATCGTTTACTACGTCTTATTATGTTTTATACTCAATACTTAAATAAGAAAATCGTCTAGTTATTTTATATATTTTATTTTAAAAATAACTGGTTAATTTGTATAGCCAAAAAATTAAAAAACTAAATTAAGTATCTTATAATGCATAAAATTATTTATAGTTCGCAATAGTTTTTTTACAGCATATGAAAATGATATTATATTTTTCTAAAGATTTAAATTTAAAGCGTCACTAATGTATATCTAGAAAGCTTTAGTAGAAAACTTCTTTTTTTTTTAATTAAAAATTAATACACAGTTTAATCATTTTCTCCATCAGAGTAGGGACCATCACCAACTGAATTGAGTCTTGTTTTCTGAAACCGATTTCGCATGTTTCGTGACGTCATACGAACTCTGTCGGGCGTGTAAGTAAAATGATCTCTGGCAACTGCTTCCCTTAGCCTGGCATATTCTTCCATGTGCCTGGAAAGTACTTCCCTTTGCCTGACATATGCTTCCCTGTCCCTGGCAATTGACTCCCTATGTTGCCTTATCAGACTTCCAAATCGTGCTAATGCAATTTCTGCTTGGGTATCAAAATTTTCATTTGAATTATCTTCGCTCGATAAAGTGCCGCTTGGTACTGGTATTCTCTGTCTAATAACGTCTGCCACTTGTACGTTATCTTGTAGTGGACTTGTTCGTGCACTTTGGCCTTCTGAAGGTGAATCCGTGCAGCATCCGTTTGCTCGTTAGGGTTGAAGTTGCCACTCATTATTTTAACAAATAATCTGTTTGTTTTTTGTTTGTTAAAAGTGTTTATAATTATAGTTTCTAAATATGTATAATTATTTGTAAAAATTTAAAATAATGTAAATTAAATAACTTGTTTAGTTTTTAGAAAAATATTAGAACAAAAACTTTACAAATGAATAAGTGTGAGAGATAAAAAAATTACGATGAATGTTGTGCATAATACTTCTTTTAAATAACCAGTTTAAAAATGCTACATTTTTCAAATTAAGAAAGTGTATTGCATTTAGATTTTTTTTTCTTTAAACTGTTTGACGTATTTTAAAATAAATATTTTTTATGTGTTTTTTAATTAAATTATTTCAAAATCTTGACAGTATAACTTTGGAAAATTCACAAACTAATTAGCTGTCACTAATTAGTGTTTTAAACTAATTGAAAAGCAAGTTTTAAATTTACATGTTTACTTTTACTTACCAGTGTGATGCGAATTGAAAATATTCCCAGTTAACCAGTAGAATATTTAAGAGTAGTTATACTGACTAATTATAAAATACAATCATACTAAAAAAACAAAAATAAGCGTTCATTCAAAATATTAGTGTAATTTAGACGTAAACTTGATTTTATAGATGTTTTACAATTACTTAGACATAAAATTATTAGAACATTTTCAACTAAAATAAGACTTGTTTTTATAAAAACTGTTTATTTAAATTTTTCTAATCTTCGTTTTTAATTTGCTAAATTAGATTTTTTTAATTAAGTAATAATATTTTCTAAAAGATAGATGTCAAAAGTATTTTTTGATTTAAAAAAATTTAGTGTTACTAGTTTTACATTAAGAAGGTTTACTAGATTATTTTGATAATAAAAACTTTGTAATTTACTAGAGTTTAAAGATTAAATGATAAATTATAAAATAAATTGTGAAAAATCAGTTAGTGCATATTATTTTCAAAGTGTTTATTTGAAATAAAATATTGTTAAAGTTTTATTAATGTATCATTAATAGTAAAAAAAAAATAATAAGCACTTTAGTCTCCAAAATATAAATAGTTATACTTTAAAAACTATTTAAATATATATAACTTGTACTTTAAGTTATTAAAAAAGAATGATTAGATGCTAACTTATCAATAAAAATATACATATAACAGATATAAAAAGTTTATTACTCAATATTTTTACTTGCAAAATTAAATTTTACCTTTTAAGGGATCTTTAGTACAATTTATTAAATGATGTCAAATAGAAACTTAACTACTTGAAAAAGATTTAAATGGTAACTGAAGATCCCTAAAAGGTGAAACTTAGTTTTACAAATAAAATTTTGAATAATTAATCTTGTATGTGTAAAGTTTTTTTGCTTTTTAGAAAGAATATTTTTAAATAACAAGAAAAGTCAAAAACAGAAGCATGAAAAAAGTTAAATAATTTTAAGAAATCAAGTCAAAATTTATAAAAAATTCTTTAAATGCTTAAATTAGTTCTAAATATGAAAATTAAATTAATTGCTAAAATTACTTCTATAAATGAACCTTAATATTTTTTATGAAACGTTAAGGTTTTTCTTATGGATTAGGTGGTTAAACTTTTAAAAAATCAATTTTATAGTAATTAATTACAAAACCCAATTAGAAACTTTGACATATTTGTTTAGTTTTATGTAATTAAACTCACATTTCTAAATGCATAATATAGTAACTTTTTATGCTAACTCATCTCATATCTCATATTTTCGAACAACACAATTCAGAATAGTATACGTGAAAACAATAATAGTTGATTTAATCCATATTATTTCTTTATAAAAACTAATTCTAAAACAATGCTTTAGAAAAATTAAAAGTATAAGTGCAAAGGAATAGAAAAATAGAGTTTAAATATGTAGTTGTGGTTTACGACTCGATAACCGAAAGGTTTTTCCGTACACCAGTTCCTTACACCAAACTTTTAGGCGTTTTTCTATCGTTTAATAAACAATATGAATAGTTAGTGTTTTGTTGTTATGAAAAATAATATTTAAAGTTATAACTCACATTGTACTTTCAGAGCTTTAACGAGTTTAAATGTTAAAAGAACTTTTTATTAGTTTTTAGTTGTAGTATACTTATTGTTTACAGTTAGAACATAAACTCACCTTCTCTTAGGTTATTGCTTAGGTAAGAGTTTAGATTAAGATTAGATTTATAAGTTTACCAACGAAATCTTTATAAATTTATTTGAAATATGCATATATTTTTTTAATTTACTGTAAATAAAAGTAATTAATAAATAAACTAGTTTAAACTTCAATTATAAGAAGTTGAAAATGCAAACCAATATAATATGTTTTGATACAAAAACCCTATATTCCTTACCCAACTGTCTTAAAAACAATTGATAACAAATTACGTCTATCGAAAGCTTTACTTTATACCCAAATTCTTGACAACAACAGTGTACGAAACCTTGGCAATAATTTGAAAAAACTGTAACTATTAAAGTTCTAACATATAAGTTTAAACACGTGATAGTAATAAAGTCATAAGTATAATAATTTGAAATTTCAATTGTATTAAAAACATTTATGAATATATTCAAAAAAGTTACAAAAACAAAATAAACTAAACAAAGAAAACATTGTTTAACTTTTTTTTTGAGCTTAAGTTATTGTATCAAACTGAAATCACACGTCAAAATCCTTAAATTTTAGGACAATATATACCTTTCATGCTACCTTAATTTTTAAAAATAAATAAATTTTTGAATACTGAATCTAAAATCAATGACTCAAGTGCAAATTCACATTATTTGATAAAATAAGCTCATTAAAAAAAAATTGGACAAATAGTATAATAGCAGGAAATGTCAAATATTTTATACAAGTTAAGTACATTACTAGTGTTTTGTTATCAATTTTGTGTATTAAACAAAATTTAAAAATCAAAATGTTTTTCTATAAAATTTTGATTCAAAAAAGCTAGTGACTAATTTTTAGTTATAATATAGTTGAAATTATCAAAAAATAATATATTATTTAAAGAATATAATTTCTATTATTATCTTATTTCGAATGTGTTAAAAAAAAAGAAAATTCCAGGCTTAAAAAAACCTGGAAAAATCTAGAACTTGAGAAATTAAAAAAAAAAAAAGAAAATTATGAAATTTTGTTCAAAATCAATAAAAAAATCTGGAATTCAAAAAACTTTCACATGTTTAGTAGTAAAACTTTGACTTTACTCAATAATATATATATATTTTTTTCAACTAAAACTTTTATTCTATTAGTAAATATATTAAAGTAGCTTTACAGTATCTTTTCAATGTTTTACTACTATTTAATACAGTTTTTAACCCTAAACTAAATTTTAAACAAAAATAGACTCGAAATGTGTACTTATAAAAACGTGGAAGAAATTTAAAAAACCTGGAAGAGTTTTGGAAAACCTGGATAAATTTTTGAAAAAACTATGGCAACCCTGCCAACTCCTTTGTGGTAATTAAAGAAATGGGACCGTAAGCAGTAAAGGGGCTAAAGGAGGGCCATAAGTAGTAAAGGGACCACAATGGGGCAATAAGGTCATAATTTGCATATATTCTTGAGTTGATGATAAAGAGCAAAAATTTTAAGAAATTTAGGGACCATGAGATGTTAAAGTGACGCCACAAGGCCATGACTTAAGATTTACACTAGATATTATGAAGTTGATGATGAAAAGTAAAAATAAAGGTCTTAGGCTTTTTTAATTATAGATTTTTGAGAAATCTCCTCGGAGGTAGCAATAGGTTTTTTTAGTTTAAAATAATAAAGCAATTTTTAAAAAAATAAGATTTAGAAATCCTGATTTAAAGTTAAATGAAATTAAAATCAACAGTTTAATATACATATACCTTAATAATTAATTTTGTTAATTATACATGCCTGCCAAGAAACCTGGACTCACTTAAAATCCTGTAATTTGCCAATTTAGGTTAAAGAAAACTGGAAAATCCTTGAAACTTTGTAAAAAAGGGAATTTTAAACAAAAATCACTTAAAACAGTGTAAATTTTAACAAAATAAACATGTTAAGTAGTAACATTTTAATTTGACACTAAAATTCTACGATATCAATTTTGTTTTTATCACAAACTTATATATATAAAAAAACATTTTAAGTTGCTTCAAAGTATCTATTCAATGTTGTTATACTACTTAATGAAGTTTTTAACACTAAACTTAGCCTTTAAACTAAAAGTAGACCGAAAAAAATGTACTTTCAAAATACATTAAAAAAACTTTAAAAACCTGAAAGAAATATCTCAAAATAAATTAGTCAACCCTGGTTATAAAACCTTTTATCTCTTTGTTAATTTAGTAAGATATCTTAATAACATATTTTTGTAAAAACTGTTTAAAAAGTTATAAGTCATGCTTACCTGAACTAAATCAAGTTTGGATACTTTTTTTATCATTTAAGTTTTATTGTAAAGCTTTAACTTTGTTAGTTCTAGTTTTTTGACAGTAAATAAATATACTTTAATGGAAATTAAGCAACAGCCTTTTTTAATAAAAAATCATCAATTTTATTTAGCAGAATGTAATTTAAAAGCTAGAAAAAATTATCATTAAGAGCAAACATATTTAATTTTGCTTCTATATTTTACGTAGGACTGCTACTTTTTTAGGATATTTAAATTTGGCATTTGATAATTAACTCTAATAATTAGGTCAAATTTATCGCAAACAAGTTTGTTTAGAAACTGTTAAATGACTCAATAATTGATATAATTAATTGAAAAACTATAACTAAATGTTAGTATTATTAACAAGAATAATGTTTTATTGTTGCATTTTTTATAAATATAAAGCACCTTTTCAAATGTTAATGTCGTAGTATCAACTGAAACAGATTTTCTATGAGATTTCTTAATTAAAATTAAAGATACGATAAAACACTTTTTGATAGGGAACTACGTTTTAATTTTTTCCTACAAAATGAGAATATATAGTTTGTTTAAATTTTTAATTTTATTTACAATTGTATTTTAAACATTTAAAAAATGCTAAAATATAATATAATATCATATTGATTTATATTAATACTTTTTATCGTGTAAAAATAATTGTAAAAAACTGAGGAAATATTTTTATAGGCCTTTATTTTTCAAACAACTATTTATTTTAGAGTATTACCATGTATTTTATAAAACATCTGTAAATAAAACCAAGTTTTAAAACAAACATTTTTATATACAAACTAAATTTATGTGTAAAAGGATATCAAACTGCATTTGATAACTATTTAAATTAAATGAAAATCTTTAAATAAAAATTCTTCTTTATCCTGGTGTTTAAGAGAAAGCTTGCAAGGTCATGTGTTTTACTGATACAAGATAAATAGAGTTAAGATAAGGAGTGAATAAAGAGCAGACAACAGACAGTAATCTATTACTAATGTAATGTTGGATGAAGTTAATATCCAGCCACATAGAGTGGTGGGAACATTTGTAGCCACAGCCTGCTGCAGTAAACATGATATTATTGAATAGACATTTATATTGTTTTGTTGAGTTATATAAAATATTTTTTTATGTTACTTTTCATAACCTTTTCTTTACTTGCTTTCACTCTAAGTAGTTAAATCTTATTTTGTTTTACTGATTCTCTATGCATATTCCTGTTAGATTAAATCTTGTGTAAAAATTTGACCACGTTTAAAAGTATTTTATAAAAAAAAATACTTTTTATATATTTATTAAGGTTTGCTTTTTCTTAAATATAATACTCATGTTATGCCTAGTTTTATATAGAGTAGCCCTTTGTATTATTAGTATCAGTATTAATTATTTCAATGTTGTTATATTGCTATGTATTTGTTATTTGTTGTTTATAATATTGTTTGTAAATACTCTATAACCCTGCACATGCTTTTACTTAGTAAACATCATAAAAAAAAGTTATATATAAAACTATTAGTTATTGGTAAGAAGTGTCATACTCACGATGCGACATTTTTGCACGAAAACAATTTTGCATGGCATCAATTTTGAATAAGGGCTCAATTTTGTACAAAAACAGTTTAGCAAAAGTGGAAAATTAAAAAAAGAAAATTTATTATATATGTGTTTGCTATCCTCGGTCTTTAGTTTTTTTTTGTTGTTTTTTAACTTATTTATTAGAAGTTTTTTATTTTAATTTTTTAGTTAACAATTTTTATTACCTATATTTATATACATATTTTCTATTACTGTTACCTTTAACCCTTACCATAAGTCGGTAACTTTTTTTTTGTATTTTTTTTTTTTCAGTATCTTTTTGCAACATACTTTGGTTTTAATTTTTACTGTCACTCTTACCCTTAACCCCTGCCCTCGGTCAGTAACTTGTTTTTTTGTTTTCTTTTTATTTAATATTTTTTTTTCATTTTTTTTTTACTCTCATACGAAAATGCCCCTTAGTGCAAAAATGTTTTCGTGCGTATTTGACCTACTCCCTAGTTTATGATATACGAAGAACCTACTTGAGTCTTTAAAGTATTTGTTTTTGTTTTAATAAAATACAGTAACAATGTTAAATGTTCATAATAATACTATATAAATTAATAATATACTACACTAATTATCGAAAAAGATAAAAGGGTTTGTTGTAAAGCCTAAAACATTATGCAAAAATGTAGTAAAGGACATATTTTTTTGTTATTAAATTTGGTAAGTACAAGATTTTTTTTTTATTATAAAAATAACCAGCATTTATAAAATAAGAAATAAAATGTCTAAAATATGGAACTTCAATGAAATCCATAAAAATCGGCAGGACAAATTTCAAAACCTATGCAGAGAAAATTCCCCAACAGTCTTCAAGGAAAGAGATTTTAGTGTAATAAATTCTCAAGCAGGTATGTTGTGTAATATGAATAATATATTTAGTTTTTAATTAATATGTTTGTACATTATATCTAACTAAAACGAGAACGGGTCAGAAAGCACGGATGGCACTTTAGCACAGAGTGACACTTTAGCACGTAGTGACATTTTAGCAATGTGTGACAATTTAGCACGGAGTGACACTATAGCACAAAGTGTCACTTTAGCACAACGTTACTTTAGCACGGAGTGACACTTTGGTACGGAGTGAAATTTTAGCATAAAGTTTATTTTGCAATTGTTTTTAATTGTTTCAATGACATTAAGTAATGTATTGTTTAAAAATTTATAAACAAACTATGCAACATGTAAATTAAAATTAAATTTACAAGCTTTAAATTAATTACAAGTTTAAGCTTTAGTTAAAACCATGACTAAATAAAATTTAATTTTTTTTTTACTTGTTTTACTAAATAATAAAAAAAAATGTTTTAATACGTTTATTTTAAAGTTTTCGACATAAAATTATTTCAACAAAGATAACAATGAATACAAACTCTAGGATTATTAAAATTTTTTTAAATGCATTCATTATCGTTATTAAGGCTAAACGTTAAGCGTAAGTTGTAAATAAAAAGTGAGGTAGATAAAAATTAAAAATGTTTATACTTTATTTTTATCTCATAGTAAAAACTTGATTTATAATTTATTTAAGACGAAATTTTTAGTTTGTTTAAACTATATTTCACAATTATTTATTTGTTTTGTTAAGTATTTTGAATAATTAAACCTTATTTAAATAAACGTTTCAAAAGATTTAATATTATTACGTGCAAAAATGTCACTCCGTGCTAAAGTGACACTGTTCTTTTCTGACACCTACCCAAATAAACATATATAATGAAGTATGTATTTAAAAAGAAAAAACAGCATTGTATCACTTTTTATTAAGCAGTTATTAAGCTTTGAATTAATTATGTAGTTTCTTAGAACTTTTTTGTAAAACATTTGCATTTTGTAAAAATAATGTATATATACACAAGAATTACTTCTTTCTTAAAATCATCTACAAAGAAAGTCTCAAAATATTTTTAAAGACACTGAAATAATGGACAGTATATTGAAGTATGCTTGATTTTTATAGTATTGAATAAACAACCTTATTGCAATTTTAATTTTTACTAGTGTAAACAAATTATAACTTTCAGATACCTTTCCTGGAGATGTGATAAAATACTTGAAAGTTATGAAATTTAAACAAATACAATTTGATAAAGATTTGAAAGATAGTGTGCTTAAACTCATGAAGAGTAAAATAAAACCCCAAAACGTAGCAACTTTTTATTTTTTTTCTAAACTTTACAACTTGAATGACCTTTCTAAATTGACTTTGAACTTTATTCAACTTTGGTTCACAACAGTTGCCGAAACTAACAACTTCTTAGAGTTAGATTTTCCACTGATGGAACGAATTATTTCAAGCTCTAACTTACACATCACTTCAGAAATTGAAGTTTTCTCCGCGGCAAATGAATGGGTGGGTTACAGGCTTGATGAGAGAACCAAACATGCAAAAAGTGTTTTATTATTAATTCGCCTCCCTTTACTGACAGAACCTGCTCTGGTACAAGTTTTAAAAAAGTCCACATCTTTTCATGAAGCTGATGAGTGTTTAACACTAATACACGAGATACTTGAAAATATAGAATCGTACTATAAACACTCGCCAAGTTCATGTTTCACAACGAGATGTTACAAGGAAAACAACTTTGATGTTTTGCACTGCGGAGACTACTTCTCATCAGTAGACAGCGATGTTGATATAAATACTAGTTTCGTGAACAAACTAGATGGTAGAAATCTTATTAGATGTAGAAAAGCTAGTTCGCTCACAAAAAACCGTCGTTTTTTATTTTCTTCCACACCAGTGATATATTTAAAAGGTCATGTCTACTTGTTAGGATGTTCACACGATGAAGGTAGAGATTTAAACAAAATTGAAAAATACTCCATTGCTACTGATTCTTTAGAAATTGTAGGAGATATGTTTGATGATCGTGGTAATTATTGTGCTTGTGGCTTTATAGGTGAAGTTTATTTTATTGGAGGTGAGTTAGCAAACGAAGATACAGCAAATTGTATTTTTTTTAATACAAATGACAACACATGGGGTAATGTAGCAAGCATGAAAGAAGCTAGATCAAGTGCAGCTTGCACAGTATTTGAAGAAAGAATTGTTGTTTCTGGTGGATATAACGGTGAATTTTTAAACACTGTTGAGGCATATGACCACATAGCTGATGAATGGACATACATGCCCAGCATGAAAGAAAGAACATCGAGGCATAGTTTAATTGCTATAAAGAACAAATTGTTTGCGATAGGATCTGGTAAGAAATTCCTTGAAATGTACGACTCTACATCCAACGCATTTGTATATATTAATCATTACCCAACCTATACATCTGGCATATATTCTCCATATTCTTGGCTCACTCACGCCATAGGTATAGGAAAAAAAGTTTTCATTTTTTGGTTCGAAGCTTCTGATGTTCTTTGTTACGATGCTGACAAAAATGAATGGTCGAATGAATCTTGTTGCACGGCAACAGATGGTTGCAACTTCTTTTTGACGATTCCTAAACTGGAGATATGACATTCTAAGTCAAATAATTAAAACGTCAACACCCGTTTAGACAATAACAAGTTTTGAATGAAATTTATATATAACAATTTGTTAAAGGAAATAGTATAAAAAAAGTTCTTTTCCTACTTGAAAAATCGATAAGTGTTAATATTTTCATATCAACAATTTTAAAAAGTTATTAAACAATCTCAGATATCTACTTCTTTTTGATATGTTTAAAATAAAGATATTTGTGTAGAACTATAATACTGATTAAAACCACAATTTGAATTAGGTAAAAAGCTCAAAAAAAGATCATAGTTTTATTGATTTTGGAAAATAAAAAACTACTTACTGCTTTTTCAATACTTTTATTAAGTGTTGCGCTAAGAAATTACTTATTACTTAAATTGTTTTTTTATATTCTTATAAATTTAATAAAATGACTACTTTTTTTCTTGATTACTATGATTTTTTTGATAATATTACTGTGTTTACTATGGTTACTGAGTTTATTTTTTAACAGTATATTTCACTTGGTACCTGTACATTTAAAAAACAACTTTTTTCTTGTATTTTTATGTTAAACTAATAACTAAAATACTAAAAAAATTTGCTACTCAGCTAATGACTGAAATTAATTAAAATCAGTAAAAAACTTTAGTTCAAAAAACCATTTGTAACTTACTTAAAAACAGATAGAAAATAATATAATCTGTTTTTTAGACGAAGCTTTTCAGCAGTTTTTTTTTATCGTTATCAAGATAAATAAAAAACTTCAAACCTAATAAATAAGTTTTAATTTAAAAATTTCTTATGAGGTAGTATGAGTTGAACGAAAAAAAACAATTTGCTGAAAATTAACGCTCAGTTCAAACCCGCATAAAATTCTCGATAAATCCCGACTTCAATCAATTAAAACGCATAATTAATTTCAACTTGACTAATTCCCGCCCGATTCAACTACCCCCTGAAACAAATGGTGTACGATCAATGCTCGCCTATGCCCAAATGGATCAACACCCACTTAATTAAGTTTGCATGTCACTTTCACACAGTGACAGTTTTGCATGGAGAGTCATTTGCACAGTGTCAGTTTTGCACAGGTGTTACTTTTCAACGAATCTTTTTTTTTTATAATTTGACAACTGCACAAAGCGTTGTGTTTCCATGGATTCAATTTTCTACATGTGGGTTTTTTTAAGCCAGTTGTCTTAACAATCTTCAATTTTTTTTAAAGATCGTATGATTACCGATATATGAGCTTAATAAGCAATTCTAGTTTAATAAATAAATAAATGTTATAAATTCTGCTATATTAACAATATCAACACTTAACAAATAACTTCAAACGAGTTCGCTCAAAAAGAAAAGAAATTAACGTCTGAGTTTAAAAAAGAACTTAATTGTTCTAAGGATAGAGGTTTGCTAAGTTTTATGAAAGTTAACACAATTAAACACGTTGTAGATCCAAAAAACTAAAATTTAACATACAAGCTTATTGTTTTTTATATTCGAAAAAAAACTTGTTTGGACTTACATCAGAACTTGTTTAGTTTGTTGAAATATTACTACAAACACATTATACTTATCGTTTTAAATAATAAAACAGCTCATCATTTTCTCAGCTGAGTATTTCTAAGAATACGAAAAACAATAATGCTTCAAGTTTACTTTTTTATAACCAAAAATATAATACTAAGAGTTTATTTGTTTCATTTGTATTCTTTAGTAATTAAACCACCAGTGCAATTAAGAGGACATCAACTAAGCTGGCTAATCGTTTGATTATGTTGGATTAACTTTCTGATATTTATCCTGTACCGTCAACATCCACACCTTGAGATTTGAACAATGCAAATTGCTCATTAGGTATAAGGTTGCAATTTTCTGTAAGAAAAAAGATGAAAATAAAAAGAACTAGGTACATCTTTAACGTTAATGATTACATAGATCTAATAGGCAGAAAACGACTATTTTTATGACAAATTAACAAAGCTAAGCGTTGAATCAGGGATCAACAAACTGAGGTGTGCAAATGCGGTCCTTAAATCAAAAGTCTGAGGCCCGCGAGGTACATTTCAGCTAAAAGAATACTTTTATCAATTTGATGGTTTAAATAATTTGTGAAAAGAATATATAGTATTTGTTTTTATATTATAATTATATAAAAATGAAAAAATTGAATATTTTATTTACAACCAGGTTCCGATGACAAAAAAAAATGTGAACTTTTCAAGTGAAATACAACAGTTCACTATTTTACTTGAAAAGGTCGCAATTTTTTTGTCATCGAAGCCTGGTTGTAAATAAAATATTCAATTTGCACATCTTTCTTTAAATAAGCTCTTTAAACTACAATAAACTAAGTTTGTTTTTTTTTATTTAAGACAAATAACCATATATTACAATTGAACAAAATTTTTTATTTTAGTTTTAAAACAGACCCGATTCATTTTAAATGTTTGAAAAATTGTATTAAAACTTATGAACTGAACATAACTTAAACTTGTGGTTTTTAAAATTACACTTGTTTTATTAGCTATGTAACGTGTTTTTAAAACTGAAGGTACTGTAAAAAAAACAGAGGTCTTTTTATATAAGGACATTAGAACAATTTGAATTCTGAAGTTATACTTTATTGAGAACTTTAAATGAGATAAAAACATTTCTTGAAATAAAATAAAAAGATTTAATTAACATAAAAAATATTTTTTGATTGAAAAAATACTAAAACACTGAGTGGTTGCTAAAGAAAAAAATAATAAGGTAAAGGGATATTTAATAAAAAAATTATATTTTTAAACAATAGAAAATATCTTATGTAGTTTAATTTTTAAAGAAAACACCTATGTTTACAAAATCCTCAAATAATAAAATTTTTCGTTCAAACTTTTTAGCACAAACTCTTGACCCTAAACATCATAAATTTTCAAAATAAGAAGAAACTTTTATAAATTATTCAAATGAAGAAAACAAATTTAAAAAAATGATTAAACTTAGTCTATTAAATTATTGTCATCGTGTAAGCAATGCTGAACTTTTCAAACAAAAATTTTAAAAGTAATAATATTTAACAATTTTTAATAATAACAACGTAAAACAAGATTATTGATCTAATTATAAATTGAAACGCTATGTTAAGTCATCTATAAAAAAATGATTTTATAAAGAACGTGTTACTGCAACAAACTTTCCCTATCTCATTTGCATGTGTTTTGAATAAAAACCTTTTTTTTATCTTGCCTGGAATATTAAGAAACACAAAAATTTTTACTAAATGTTTAAGCACCTTAAGTGTACTTAAGTGTTTAGATATAAATTTAGTTTAACTTTGTTTTGATAAAGTAGGTTTTTCATCTTTTAACGTAAAACTTAATCCAGTTTAATATTAATTATAACATAAAATAATTGTCTTGTATAATAATTAATAAAGTCTAGTTTTAGAGTTCAGTTAAGTTTAGTTAAATTTTTTAGCTAAAAAACTTTGAATAGTTTAAGAAGACTATTTTTGCAAAATATATATCTCACTTATAAATACATCGAAACAGTTTTAATTATAAGGTACTAATCAATAAAAGGACTATATTACAAGTGAAAAGTTAGATCAATATTTCTATCAAATAAAACTCAAGTCTACGAAATTAGGTTAAAAAAAGAGAAAAAGGGGTATGTAATTTTGTTTATGATATTATAGTTAGAGATCGTACCTTTATATATGGTTAATTGCTAGGTAATATAAAAGTAATAGTGGTAAGTAAAATAATGCTCAAACAAAAAATAAAGTGTATGTCTATATAAAATGACATTAAGTATGCTAATTAATATCGCTAAAAGTTTTAAACCAAAAGTATAAGGATGTTTTTTCAAAAGGCTTTTAAATGTTATAACTTCTTATATGTCTAACTTTAAAGTTAACAATTACTTTGTGTTGCTTTTTTGTAATTTTTTAAAATATTAAAGTTTGCTTGGAAGTTTTTTACACATATACTTTTACATCTTATGTTTGATTGTCTTTGCTAAAGAAGCTTTAAATAATTGAATTATCTTTAACTTTGTTAATTTTTACAGAATAATATTCTAAACTAACATTATGTTTCTATGCATATGAAAATGTACTTAAAATGTATGTTAAAAAATATCAGATTTTGTTGTTTAAAAAACTATTGTGCAAATTTTCAAGTTTTAAAATTAACACTATATATTATACATATCAATAGTTTTTTTTGAAAAGTTCTGATCGATAGCGCTCGACAAGTTAAATTGGAGCTAAATATTTTTTAGATTATAAAATAAACAATAGACTTAGACAACCGATTCGTATAAGAGATATGACATCCCATATACTTTTCAGTAAAGCTAAAGTTTATTTAACAAACTATAAAAAATTTAACATTTAGGCTTGCTTTCTTCTTTAAATTCAGTCTCTTGAAAAACTTCTGATGTTTGGTTTGAGCTTTGCAGATGGATTTTATTTGATAGCTGGGAGGTTTCAAAGGTTTCGCTTTGAGAGTTTGGACTATTTGCTTCATTTTCTGCAACAATTCTGTTTTGATTACATACATGCTTATTTCCATCAGACTGTTCAGAAACAGCATTATAATTTTGACTCTTTGCATTCCATGCAACGCTTCTTTTACTTCATTAATTTTGCTCAGGGAGGTCGCTTATGAAGGTTTTCCGAAATTTATTTTCATCATTTTATGTTCTTTCAAAAGATCAATATTTACTACCTTGTTTTTTCCAACTAAAAACTCTTTTGAATTTTCATTGAGTTCGTCCATATCAGGTTTACTCTCAATAGAGACGAGTTATCAGAAACATGTTTGTCATTTACATAAGAATCTGATCTGACCAAACTAGATAGACACTTACCAAAACCATAACAAGCTGCTGATCCAACAACAACAAATGCAAATTTAGTAATACTGACATCTAATTTTAATGATAGTTTAGTCATTTTTTTGCATACAAATACCTGGTTTGAAATAATGTTACTTTAAAATTGAAGTTGAAAAGTTCACTAAACTTACAACTGCTAGACTTTTTGTGGCAAAAGTAAATTTAAGCCTTATATAATCAAGTTATAAAACAGTAATAAAATATTTAAGTTATAGTTAACAAAGTAAGCTAGTGTTAGAATTAATTAAACAAACTAAAATTTTTAATAAATATTTAGCATTTTAATTTTTTTATATTAATTTTTTTTTAGTTAATGGCTTAC
Organism: Thalia democratica; assembly: GCF_965202585.1. Taxonomy (NCBI): domain Eukaryota; kingdom Metazoa; phylum Chordata; class Thaliacea; order Salpida; family Salpidae; genus Thalia; species Thalia democratica. The sequence goes on from NC_139165.1 coordinate 93,824,309, forward strand.
TTTTAACATTATACATTAATTAATTTGTGTACAAAACAGTTAAGATACGCATTAAAAATTAAAATTTAACAAAATGAAAAAATCTTAAAGAAACACAGCACTAAAAAACAAAAGAACATTCATGTTAATATTGTTTAAGTTTAAATTTATTTAAGTTTTATATCAATATTTTCCTAATAGTTTAAAACAAAATTTCTAGACACCTTAAGTTCAACTAAAAAATGCTTTATTTAAGATTAAAATTACAGTTTTAGTTTAGAATAGTTTATAAACAATTTTATCTTAATTTATCGTATTTCAAAACCTAAATTAAATATTTTAAAGCTCAATTAAAATTGTTTATCTGTTGTGCAAGTTTAGTTTCAAAATTTATTTAAAAGTAATATATTCAATTTTTAGTTATTGTGATCAGTTTAGTTATTAAAGAATTGTATAATTTTTACAAAAGTTATGTTCTAAATAAAACTTAACTTTGCAGTAACTGTTCTAACAAAACCTTATGTTATAAATTTCATATTAATAATAATAACAAAACTTCAACTACTTTGTAGATGATACAGTACAATTTAGAAAAACAAAAATTCTTTAAATAGATAAAGCAGAATAGTTAGAATAGAATTTTTTAACATATTTTTACCAAAAAGTATAATAATTTTAATAATTAAAACTGAATAATTTATAATGTTTTTTTTATAAATATTTAAAACTATTATACCAACATTAAATTAAAATTTTTATCAGAATATTTCATTCATTTACTTACAACTAGTAAAAACATACTTATTAAACAATAATTGATAAAATATAAAGTTTTTTCATTATCAGTAACTTTTAGAAATTTGGATTATAAGTTTGTTCTATTTTAAAGAAGTTTTAATTTTTGTAAACTTTGAAAAGAAAACTTTATTCTTTAGTAAACTTAAAACTTACCTAAACGAAATATGTAAGATTTAATTTTTATATTTTTGTAAAACAATCGTTACTCTTCAGGGAAACAATTCAGTAAAGTTTTAGATTAGATATAAAAGTACAGCAAAAATACTTTAAGAGATTACTGCACAACAGTCCTGCAAAAAGAATCAAAAATGCAAAAACGATTTCTGATTTATATTTTCTTCGTTTTTGAAGAAAACTAAGCTTATTAAACTTATTGAACTTTTTGAAACTACTTAGATAAACGTGCTAAAGTAAAACAGTTAGTGAAACTTCAATTAATGAAACTCTAATTTCGTCATTATTTAAATATATTTTAAAATATCCAATAATTTTATGAATAAAAACACATCAAAATCTTTTAACAATTAGTTTTAAAATTTATTTTCAATTCTGACCAATTTTAAAAATTCTAATTTAGTGTAAAAGTTAATTTATCATTAATAAGCATTTGTAAAGACTTTATAAACTTATATTTTCTTTAATAAATCATAAAGTATTAAGGTTTTAAATAAGAAATTGTGAATATTATAAGGAGTGTGTATATAATAAATCCTGCTTTATTTGTTATCTTAAATTAATTTCGACAAAGATTATTTCGACAAATTCATAGTGTATATTTTTGTGGTATGGTTAGTTCCATTAAAATATTTACGATTTAAGGCATTGCAAAGTGTTTTTATCATAATAAGTTTTAATGTAAACCCTTTAATTTTTTTTTTTCATAGTAGACTTTGATTTGATTAATAGATTAAGTTTAAACCCTTGGTTGACATATTTATGACTAATATCAAAAGAAATATTAAAAAAGTATTTATGATTAAGCATATTTTGAATAAAACATGCAGAACTTTATCTCTGTCTCTGGTTCAATGTTGTACGTCTCGAGCGTTCGTCTTAATTGGCACGAAATTAGTACTTATACAAAATAGTAATTATAAGAACGAAAAACCTCTATGACGAGTAAGACCACAGACTTTATTTATTTCAAAAATGTTAATGATAAGCTTATAATATTTTGAATTTTTAATATTAAATTTGTGCATACTGCTTCAAGCTTAATCACAAGTTAATTTGTTTTCATAGTCTTTGCAAAGTTTACAATACTTCATTAGATACAAAAAAAAACTAACGTTATGTTTTGTTTAGATGGTAATGTAAACCTTAATATGAAATACAAAATAAACGTCATTGAAAACCTTTTATACAAATACAACTTTATTAAGACTACAGTTTTTAAATGTTTCTTATACAATAGTAAATATAGATTTTATATACAAAAACACTTAATATATATTTTTCTTTTTTTAAATGTGTTTAACATTACTTCTAAATAATAAACTAATTATTTACAAAAGATGAATTTAGCTCTAAAAGAAGTAATAAACTTGAGTTTTTTTAAACAACAAACCATTTATAAACTTAATTTATAGATGCATAATTTTTTCTACAACTTATAGTATAATTTATACTAATATTTCCCTATGATATTTTAAGTTAGATAATAACTTCTTTAATAGTTTTTTAACAGGAATGGTTGTACGATGTGTGTATCAATGTTTACTCCCTAACTATTTTGTATTTAAAGTCTAAAAAATTGTTTTTTAGTTTAAAAAAACAGTTCTAGTGAGATTTCAACCAAATATACATTATTTTAAATTTATTAGCTTTACTAAGCAAATATTTCTAATAATTTTTTAAGTATTTCAGCGAGAAACTAACATGCAGAACTTACAGTCTGCATTTTAGTAGAAATTATTTGAGTAGAATTTTTTTTGTATAAATGTAAATAGGCAATGGCGTAAATGAGGTCGGATTAATTTTTCAAATATGTATATTGCACAAAATAAAAACTAGCAAAAGTGTTACAAATTTTCATAGATTTACGAAATTGTAAATAATATTTTAAAATACTTGAAACAAATTTTTAACTTATATTTCTACATAAAAGTACTTTAAGAACTATTTTTGTAATTTTATTAATTAATCTAGGTTAAAAAATTCATATTTTCTTGTAAAAACTTTTGTATGGATACAAGACAAAGTTTAAAAAACTGTTAGCTAAACAGGTTTCATGTTTAATTTTAAATAAACTTTCAACTACTACACAAAAAATCATAGAGAAACGTTATTTAAAGAAGTTTTTACTTTAAACATAATTTTTTATTAATATGACAGAATTTTTGTATGAAGCCTGTATAAACCAACTGATACAATTGACTTTTTCGCATCTAAAAGAAATTATAAAAATGCATAAATATTTAATTCAAAAAATACAAAACTATACTCTGCTCGTTAACCTGTAAGATAAAAAGAAAATGTAAAATTTAACATAAATATACCTGTTGTATGTTGTTTGTACCTGAGCGAGGTGTTTTATTTTCCATAAATACATAAACTTTAATTAAAAAAGTAGCTGCTTATTTTTAATTCCTTTTAAAGATGACAAGTACTTCTCAACAGAAAGAGAATGACAAATAAAACAAAATAAACCTATCATTAAGAAAATAACCTAGATTTTTCTAAATAACTTTGTTTATTAAGTTTAAGTTATGACTTTCTGGCCTGACCACTTTTTGAGCAGTCATCAATATTTTGCTTAATATTTGCTTCTTTTGAAAATTTTGTAGGTATCTATTTTTATACTAACTTGTTTGATTTATTTTACCTCTTGTTTATATGTTTTCTCTGTCTCATTTTGTATACTAGTTTTTTTAGCTCTTTGTTGTTGGTTATTAAAAAAACTGTTTATAGTACTATTCAGTTAGAAGTACCTAACTATTTTCTGAAAAAATTACTTGTATAGATCAAATAAACTTTCAAGTTTTTAGTATGTTATTTAACTTTTATATAGTAGACGAACCTGTTAATACCTTTTTTCTAAAGAGTGTTATAGTTTTAAAAAATTAAACACGTCTAACTAAATCATAAGAAATACACTAAATATTTAGACTTTGCTCTAGTTTGTTAATCAAACATAAAAATTATATTACTCATTCTTTAAATGTAAAAATTAAATGTAATATAAGCATATTTCCGTGGTCTAGAAAACTTTACTATAAATCAGGGTTGCCACTTTAAACAATCACTTAACACTTTAAAACATTATAAAATGAACTATCGAAAAACTATTTAAATCTACTTGTTAATAACGATGTTTTTTTTTTCTTTCAAAAGTTTTTAAAGGCGTACTAAAAATAAAAAAAGTGTCGCTAAATTTATTTTTTTTAATGTGATTTAGGCAAAAAATGCTAAATTTACAAAAATGATTTCTAGAAAAAAAAATTTACCAATTTTATGAAATCATAAATAGTTTTAGACTTATTTTATAAGCATTCGCTCTAATGCACAGACCTCCACCTTACAATTGATATATTTATCAGAGTTTATCCTTATGTTACAAAGTAACTAGTTTTATATTAAAGTTTTATAGTTATACAACAAATTAGTATGTGTGTTATAAGTTAAAATTTAAAGTACGATAGTTTAATTAAAAAGGATTTTCTAACCATTTTAGAATAAAGTACTTTCGTGATTATTGAAACTAAGAGCAACTTTTTTCATTTGTAAAATTTAAAGTTTGATGGTCTACGGTCGATTATAAAATTTTTAATTCAAATTGGTTAGTAGTAAATTATTGTTACACGGAATAAGAATTATACAAAAAAAAAAACTTCAGAATGATTGTAGTTTTTCAAGGTTCTTAATTTATTTTTGCTTAAACACGTAACTTGGATTCTACCGTATTAAATAAAATATTGTATGATTTATAACCTTAATGTAGGTTAATTATAGTAACAAAAATAAATAAACAATTTTATATAAAAAATAAGATTAGTTTTTTTTTTAATAGTAAAGTTGTTACTTGAATAGAATTTACTAACTACTAGTAAATAAAATTTTAATTGGTTTCTTTAGTTAAAAATTTTTTTCAGCTTTAGTTATTTATTAAGTTTTTAAACAAATTTTATAAAGTTGTTTGAGTAGAAAAAAGCTAATAGATCTTTAATTTTTTTTATGTTTTTAGCCCAATACTTTAATTCGATGCAATTCGAAAATGTTTTTTTTTGGTATATTAACGTTATTGATCAAAGAACAAATGTAGCTTATGTTTAGTACTATGTATTACAAAAATTAAAAATAATCCAAACCCTTGCTTAAATATCACAATTATATTTTATTTCTTTATTATACCATAAGTAAACAATTAAACACTTTTAAAATGTTCCAACTAAGAATGTTAACCAAAATAATTAAAAATTGTATTGCTCTGATAAATGTGTAATAGACAAACAACAATAAAATAATCTTACAATATTTAATTACAATACTTACTGTGTAAATTTAAAATAATTTAAGCTACATCCTTTGATAATTATAACAAAAGTTCTTGTACATCAAACGCAAACAAAAAACTTCACACCTGTTTTAAGTCATCGATTTTTTGTTTAATGCATCTAAAAATTCTTTAGCATCGGACTTTGACTCTTCAGGTACTTCGGGTAAATAAGACAAACCTTTAGTGTAGGCTTTAGTAGCAAAAGCAAGAGCTTTTTCCACGGAAACACGTAAATAAAACTGAAATTCAGGTAAATTTAATGCAATAGAAATTAAAACTGGTTGGGCAGCACTGAGATTTCTACTTGCAATTTCAAATGCTTTCCAAATAACTTCATTGCTTCACTGATTGCTAAGTTCTTCACTTGTCCTAAAGCAGTAACAGCTATATTCGTTTGCTGAATTGCTCTTAAATGTTTGTAATTAGCAACAGCCTCTAGATTGATGTCTCTCTTAAACCAACAACTATCGAACAACTCAGTAACTTCATCACATAATCTGTTTGTTTCTGATTTTGCTTTCTGATTTATTTCTTTCTGTAATTCTGTACCTACACCCGAGTCATCACAGTAAACAATGGAGTTAGTATATGGTAGTATTAGCTGACTGTAACTATGGAACATCATATTTCTTTCTACCACGTTATGTGTTGTTCCCATTTTAAATACTTCTTTCTAGTTGCTAATTACATCTTCACGACGATTATTTTTATGACAAATTTTTGCAAGAGACCCTAGTTCACTTCTATCAAACTAAGACATTTTGAAATTTAAGCTGAAACATATTACTATCTATTAATAAATGTAGTTGATCAAAAATTTCTACCAAGAAGGTTTAGATTGCTGAAGTACACAAGAGAACTATCTAAAACCTTATTTCTTCCAGTAAATAGTAAAATTGTGACATGTTTTATAAGATTAATTGTCAAATAGTTGTAATGAACTGTTCTAAATAGATAGTTTGACGTTTTTTCTAAAGTGTTGACAGACTAGAAGCAGATAAAAACTATTTTTACTTTATTAATTAAGAATAATTTAAAAAAAGTACATTACTTAGTTTTTCGTAGTACATATATTAAGATTTGAAAACTTTCCAAATATTTAGTTATTTATTGTAGCAACAATAGCACTACAGTTTGATAAAACAACATTAATATTTTTTTTACGACTCCTACTAAATTTAATTTTAAATGGAGTTTTGTACTAATTCTATGACAAGTAGTTTATCATAATTAAATAATAGTAATCAGGCTGAAAATTAATGACAAATATACCTTTATAACATTAAAAGAGAACAAAGTTTAACAAAATATTATTTAAGCCATATAAAATATAAAAAAGTATTAATGACAGTATTTTAAACTTTAATTTACATAATTATTTAAACTGAAGATTTTTAGTAACATTTATTAAATATCTATTTTTTAGTTTTTAATGCAAACACGGGTTTTATAAAAACTATTAAAGCTAAACTGAACAAAATATTTTTAAACGTTTAAAGCGACATATGTTTTGTAAGTTAATATAACAGTTAATAAATACGTTTTTTTTCTTTTTTGATACTAGCACGGGTTTTCAAGAAACTATTAAAGCTAAACCGAACAAAACATTTATAGACACATAGTTTAAAGCGACATATACTTTATTATGTGGTAAATGCAAGCAAAAGTAAAAGATGTTATGTTAGACTTTCGCGAAAGTTGAGCATTGTAATAGATTGTTAGACGAATGCTATTTTAAAACCTAATTTAGATAATTTAAAATTTATTAGATAATATTTTTAATAAATATTTACACTATAATATTAATCCATGTTGACTTTAAAAAATTTAAAGTAAGTTTATTTTTAAAAATGTTTAATTGACTGAAATTGTTTTACGTAATCATCATTATTTCGAAATTAATTATAAATTATTTCTAGCAAAAACTATAAATATTTTTTTTAAAGTTGTTTACAATTTTTTGAATATAATTACAAAACTATGATTTGAAATCTATTCAAATAAACGAATGATTTTATGTCGGGTTGTTTAGAATAAAAAAAATTAAAATATATGTATCTAAGTTATATTTTTAAATTCAAGTGTTACAGAGATTTTGGTAATCAACAATTTCTGTTAGTTAATTTTCACTATGTTGTATTTTTTTAGTAAGTTATTTATTTTTAAAGTTCATTTAATTAACAGAATATCTCTCAAAATAAATAATTGCGTTATAATAGTTAAACTGGTTTAAATGTTGTAATAAACTATTAAATATTAAAATTTAATCTAATAATTTTAATTTTTGTATTGAATTTAAAATTGAGTATTGTATAGTTTCAGTTATTTATAAAAAAAAAAGTATTTTTTTTTCCTGCTAACAATGAACTAAAATTGAAATAGGTTTACATTTTTAGAAGCTCGTTCTTTTTTAATGTTAAACTTTTTTAATTCTAGTTGTATTCGAGTAACATATATAATGTTTCGTTTGTTCCTTTTTAATAATTTATTATTTTTGTATTTTAGAACTATGTAGAACAGATTAGTTTTAAAATCTTGTTTTATATGCTTAATAATTTTTTAGTTTTAAACAAAATAAAAACCTTAATGTTTTATTCAAACATTTTAACAATAGTTACAACTTTATTTAGTACTTATCTAGTTGTTAAAAAGATATTTTGTTTTTCGATTAACCAATGGTAATTAAAAAACTGTATGAAATAACTCTAAAAAAATAATTCATAAGTTACAGTCTAAATGATTTTTCAATATCATAGTTCAGACTTGTCAATAATAATAAATATAAAAACGTTCAATTGTTTGTATGTTATTGGATGTTAGATTTTTATGAAAATATAAGAAACTATTTAGTAAACCTTTTTTTTTAGTATACCAATTTTCTGTAAATTTTCGAATGTAATAAAAAATGTTAATAAATACAGTAGACTACCGCTTAAGTAGGCAAATTGAACCCGACCAAAAAGTGCGTAATTAGCACGGGTAGTGCGTACTTTTTGACGACATAGCATAATATGAAATTTTATTGTTTGTTTTCTTTCTTACAACTAGCCACCAAATAATTAAGCCAAATAAACAAGTCTTTTTATTTAAAATAACATTAAATACATATTTCTATTCTGCAATTTTTTTTAATATGTTTTAATATGTCTAATTTTTTTTATAAAAAGTTTCTACATAATTAATACAATACATACATTTAATATAGAAAGTCAATGTCAGTCAATGATATAAAAAAGATTAGAGGCCATATTTTTCGTATTTTGTTTTGTTAGAGGGAAAGTACCAAACTACATTGTGTTTACCAAAAATTTTCAAAACATCATTGTGTGTACATTTAAATAAAATTATGACTTAACTATGTTGTATTTGTAGGTTTTTTTAATTTTGTCATCGAGATTTATTTATTTTATAGCATTACAGCTTAAATATCATTATTTTATTTCACTTTTCTGCAACCACTACATAAGTATTTAGTTTATTAACATTTTATAACAGGACTGTCACAATCTCAGACCACTTAAACTACTCAGTATTACTCATCCTAGTTTAAAAATTGTGAAAGTCTCAGGCTAACTCAGCAGGCTGGCCATTCTACCTGGATTTTTTTTGTCTTTCTGGATAAGTGCGTACTTAAGGCGGGATGCGTACCAAAAAAAGTGCGTACTTAAGCGGTAGTTTACTGTATGTTAACATTAGTTTTTTAGTTTGTGCTTGATATTCTTAGATCTGTGGGACTTAAATATTTTTATAATTGTTTTTGTCGCTCTTTTATTTTTGACTTAGATCTATTTAAAACGGCTAGGACATCGTCACGCTATAAGTCAAAAGTTAGTAAACTATTCACGGAAGATAGATTAAATGATATGTTAAGTCCTAGTAGGTTGTAGATCTCAGCACTTATATTACTAAATGCTCATAGTAAAATCTAAAATACTGATGTCATTTTTCTTCACCCATTACGTTTCTATTATGTACCCAGAGTATATAGTTAATCTTTTTGTTAACAGTATTTACAACTATTCATTTTAGCAACAAAATCAAAACTGAATACTGGAGATGTTTTCAAAAATACAAACAAGTTTAATCAAATATGACGGATATTGTAAACTATTTTTAAAGAGGTTCAAACATTTATACTTTTGTCAGACTAACGTTTTGAAATATGTACTGAAAGTAAGCTAATTTTTAGAATTATTGTCATGTTTATATGAAAATCTTGAAGTAAACCGTTTAATAGTACTATTAGAAAGTTTTTAATTGTATTTATTACTAGTTTTTGTTTTCTAACAAAGTGTTGTATTTACAAAAGTATTAAACACCAAAGAAATGTAAACTTGAATTACAGAATATTTAAAAGCATTACAACAAACAAAACTTTATTGACAAAGCTCACTAAACATTTGTTTTTCTAATATATAAATTTTATATTTTCCTACGCATATTGAAAACATAACTTCAAGTTATAAATTGCCTAAAAGCATTTTCAATTAATAAAGCTGTTTATTTTTTTTAGATAAACCTAAACAATTTTTCGAAACAAAAAACTTATTTTTGTTTTTTTCTTTATTTTATATAGTTTAAACAATAAAATAAAATTTTCAAAACGAAATATATTTTTATTTAAATATACACACCAGACCTTAAATATACACAATATAAACCATATCCACTGTGAAATTTCTTCTTTAAATAATAAAATAACGAACTAAACTAAGTCTTTTTGCATTATTATAGATCTTAACATAAAAAGCAGCTTAACGTTTCAATCAAACCTAATTTAATCAAACTAATATACTATACTTTTTCAAAAAAAGGTACAAGCTATAAATTTTGTTTTATTAATTTCAAAAAAAAAACTATGTTTTTTTAGCTTTATTTCTGCATTAAATAAAACTAAATTTAATTTTTTTTCCTATTCTAATTAACAAACACAACAGAATCATTTATAAAATTTAATTACGACTGATTAACAAAAGCATAGTAAATTAAAAACAATGATAAAATAATGTTGTTGTCTTTTAGACCATAGAATGGTTTCACCACTTTTTATAAAAATTTTACCTATTTTTTGTTAATATTTAGTTCTATTTATTATATATTTTTTTAAACTAAATTTAAAAGTACTTGTCAAAAAGTATTTTGTAAATAGTTTTGAGCCTGATTCCTAATCGTTGATTATATTAAACTCTGATTAACTAATTAAGTATAAGTAACTTCATAGAAAAGCTTAAGTGTTTTTGAAAAGATTTAAGCTTAAACTATATATTGTTAAAAAAAATAATTAATTTAACATCTAAATACTTAGTCTAGTTTATAAAAAGGATATACTCCTATTTATACTCATACCTTTCTTTTTTATGATGTTTTAAAGATTTATTAATTTTCTGAAATAGTTACACTTTTCAGCTAAAGTTTCAAAATGTCTCAGTTTAGTAGAAGTGAATTAGTGTCTCTTGCTGAAATGTGTCATAAAAATTATCGTAATGAAGATGTAATTGGCTACATGAAGGAAATAATTAAAATGGGAACACCACTCAACTTTCAAGAAAGACAAACGATATTCTACAGTTACAGTCAGCTAATACTACCATGTATCAATTCCTTTATTTCCTGTGATGACTCGAGTGTCAATGAAAAACTACAGAGAGAAATAAATCAAAAATCAAAATTCGAAACAAACAGAATTCGTGATAAAGTTATTGAATTGTTAGATAGTTATTGGATCAAAAGTAAGACAGAGTTTGCAAGTAAAAATTTTAGTCCTGCCCATCCACTTGTAATTTTGATAGCATTAAACCTAAGTAATCCTCCTTTTTATTTTAATATACCAGTTTCTGGTGATAAAGCTCTTGCTATTGTTACTAAAGCCTACAACAAAGGTTTGTCACATCTACATGAAATACCTGAGGTGTTGAAGTTTCATGCTAATAGATTGCTTGCTGTATTGCAAAAAAAAAATCGATGTATTGAAACTACTGTGAAGTTTTTATTTTGCGTTTGATGTTTGTTATCATTTTATTTTTATTAATTTAGTTTAATATTGTTTTTGTTTGGTTTTGTCTGTATTAGCTTGTTTAATAAATGAAATTTGTTAAATGAGTCTTTTGGTTTTGATAAATTAAGCATATGTTTTGTTCTGTACAAGAAAATTTTAACAATTAGACTGCGTGTAAATTACACTAAATATTTAATATATATGATTTTAGATAAAGTTAGACATTATCACAACCAATATCTTCTGAAGGTCAAAAATTAGATTGTTTTATCTAAGTTAATATATTAATTTCGTCGATGAAGTTTTATGTTGTTGTTTTGACTCGCAGTTAATAAAAATATATTAAAAGTTCAAAGTTGCTTTTAACCTTAGTTAGTTTAAAATTAATAACAATATGTATACTTTTAAATAAATTAAAACAATTTATTATCGTCATTTGATTTAAATATCTTGTGAGCCGACAATGCACCTAGAAATTTAGTTACAATAATTTTATAAAATTCAAAGTTTACATCAGTATCTAAAAACAATTGATTGAATTAAAATAAATAAACTATAAAATAACTTGAACCCTTAGTGTAAAAAAGTTTTAATTTTAAATTGATAACGCTTAAAGCTAACTTTGATAAATTTATTTTGATTAAAACTCTATATAGATAATATTATTTTAATGAAAATCTTATAAAAACTTCTAATTTTACAAATAGTATACACAACTATTTTTCGATAAAACTCATCTATAGTCTCAGTTGTAAAATTCAGTATCATACACATGAAATTTTAAAAATTAACAACAACAGAAGTGATGAACACAGTAAACTTTAGCCAAAGCTATTTACAGCTCTGAAAAAGTAAAAGATGAAAATCTGGCTTATTCAGGAACTATAACACCACAATATGAAACATTAAGGCTATTGAAATTGCTCAGAACAATTTAATTTATCAATCTACAAACTTTTTGTTCAGATCTAAGACTTCTTTTTAAAGGATTTAACTTAAATTATTTTTAATTTACACAGTTTAAATTAAGTATTGTAAGGTTATTTTGTTGTTGTTTGTCTATTACAGATTCAATTGAGTAATAAGATTGACAATTTTGGTTAATTTCTTTTGGTTAATATTCTTAGTTAGAACTTTTTAAAAGTGTTTAATTGTTTACTTTTGGCAAAATAAAAAAATAACAAAAAATTGTGGTATTTGAGCAACGGTTTTTGATTATTTTCACTTTTTGTAACACATAGTACTTAACATAAGCAACATTTTATTTTTGAATAATAATGAAAATATACTAAAAAAAACATTTTCAAATTGCATCATATTATAGTATTGGGCTAAAAATGGATAAAAAAAGTTAAAGATTTATAAGCTTTTTTCTACTGAAACAACTTCATAAAGTTTGTTTAAAAACTTAATAAAAAAAACTAAAACTAAAAAAAACTATTATCTAAAGAAACCTATTGAAATTATATTTCCTTTTAGTGAGTAAATTCGATTTAAATAACAACTTTACTTTTAAAAAAATAACTAATCTTATTTTCTTATGAAAAATTGTTTTTTTGTTTTTGTTACGACAATTAACCTACATTAAAATTATAAATCATACGATAATTTATTTAGAACGGTAGAATCCAAGTTACATTTCAAGCAAAAATAATTTAAGACCCTTAAAAACTATAATCATACTGAAGTTTTTTTATAAAATTCTTATTCCGTGTAACAATAATTTACTTACTAACCAATTTGAATTTAAAATTTTATATTCGACCGTAGACCATCAAACTTTAAATTTACAAATGACAAAAGTTGCCGTTAATTTCAACAGTCACGAAAGTATTTTATTTTAAAATGGTTAGAAAATCCTTTTAATTTAAATTAACGTACTTTAAAAATAAACTTATAACACTCATACTACTTTGTTGTATAAATATAAAACTTTTATATATAACAGTTTAATAGGTTTAATCGCAATCTATTGATCGAATCAAAGTCTATTATAAAAAACAAATTAAAAGTTTTACATTACAACTTATTTTGACAAAACAACTTTGCAATGAGTTAAATCAAAGTATTGCAATAAAACTAACCAGAACAGAAAAATATAAATTACAAATCTTTAGAAAAAATCCTTGTTCAAATAAGTTTAAGAATATAGAATAATGCAGGATTTATCGTATACATACTTATTTTTTTTTAATTTGTAATATCTTATTTAAAATCTTGATACTTTATAATCAGAACAAAAAAATATTTCTAAACCGTTTGTCAATGCTTTTTGATGTGTTTTTATTAATTTGAATTATTTGTCTATCTTAAAGAATATCTAAAAAATTTCAGAATTTAAGTTTCATAAATTAAAGTTTCACTAATTGTTATACGCAAGCGTGTTTTATCTAAGTAGTTTCAAAAAGTTTAAGAAGTTTGTAGCTTAGTTTTCTTAAGAACTTTGACCCTGTTTATTTGTAAGCTTGTCAGAGACTAAACATACTGCTTTTAATAGTTGTATGTACATAAAGTAACTTTTCAAATCTGTTTAGAGTGTAAAACAATATTTTTATGCAGTTTGAATACTTTATATTTAGATATAGATGATAACGATTCGAGTTATAATTAATAATGTGATATAAGTACACCCTCAACAAGAAAATAATCTGAATAAATTACAGATTTTTAACACAAAGTACTTTTTGTCTGAGTTCTTAGCTATTTAGTTAAAACTATGCATGAATTGTTTATGATGGCTTCACTGTAAATTACTCATAGTTGTTTATATTTTTAGGCTAATTTATATATTTTATTTATAAATATTAACTGCCTCAAGCGTATTTTTTCAAAAACTTATTTAGTGCTACTTGACTATGCTAAAAAAAATAGTATAAAAAAGCAAGAAAGAATTAAAAAACCGACTATAAAGTAATTATTAAATGTAACATATCAAAATGAATATAATTATATATATAAAAAAACTTTTGATATGAACAATAAGTACAACGAATTTGGTGGTTTAAAAAAAAAAAAAACGGTCAGTTTTTCTATAGGAATTTAAATTATTGGATTGTCTTTAAATTTTCATAAAGTTTACTTAAGTTAAAACACTCAACAACTCTTACTGGTTACTTTCAAATTTTTTTTTTTCAAATATTATATGATTAAAATATCTTTCAAAAGGTATTTTAAATCACTGATGCTTTGTAATTTATAAATTATGAAGAAAAATAGTAAATATTATTTCAATCTCGCATGTTTGTAAATTTGTATTGTGATTTTTTAAACTGAAAAAATATTTCACAAAACTAATCAGATTATAATTTAAAGTATTTATATACCATTTGCAACTTAACATTAACAGAAAACTCATTTTATTTTTATTTTAAATTAAAAAAATTTTTAAAACTATACTAGTTTTATTATCAAGTGGTAAATCTTATATTATTTTGAAAAAAAATGTCAAGTAAACAGTTTTAATAATAAGACTAAATTATGAAGTATGAATAAATTCAAATAAATACAAATATTAGAGATCTAGCAAGTAAAACGAAAGTGAATCTATGTTAAGTAATAAATTGTTAATGATTTTGCCTTTCCAATTAAAGCTACTTGCAAATTAGACTTAGATTGCTCTTCCTCAATCAATATTAATTCCAGGCTTTAGAGTTCGCCTTGTTTACATCGTTCAAAACTTTAAACTATGTCTGAGTTTTGACATTGTATGTAATTAAACAGATGTTCAAATATTGCGGTGTTTTTATTAGTTCCGCAGTAATCTGTAATACGTCGGAAGGCTACATCGAATTACAAACCATTAAATCTTTCGACGAATTACAGACCATTGTGGAACTGATAAAAGCAGCGCAACATTTTGACATATTTTTAACTGAAAACTAGTAATGTTTTGAAAAGCTTTCTGAAATAAAACAAGAAATAAAACGAATCTTCTGTTAATTATAAATTACAAACGGTATATAAATACTTTAAAAAATTTTCCTAAAATAAAAAACCAAAAAAGTTTTTCAAATTAGTTCTCAATTGAGAGCTGACCAAGTGCAGCATTTAATGCTAAAAGTTGCGACCCGAGAAGACTTTCTTTTAAAAATTTCGATCAGCTTTTTTAGTAAAAGTGGCCTGCGACATATAAAAGCTTTCAAACGACTTATTAATCGAAAGGTTTTTTCGTACAACAGGTCCTTAGATCAAACATGCTGAGCGCTTTTTTTATCGTTAAATAAATAAATAAATATATTATAAACACTTAAACAATTTTTACCTAACTATTTTGATGTAAATGTTTTTCACATTTTGCGCTTGATTTAGGAAATGTTTTTTAAGCAAATGCTTAATACTTTTTTAAATTTTTTATAGATAACTATTTTCTACTATTCTAATACAGTCATTACAATAGAAATAGTTGTTAAGCTTATGACTCGAATTATATATTTTTATGCTCTACAAACTTTTGCATGTCAAATAAAAATTTACTGAGTTAGGTGTTACATTTTATAGATGTATTTCTTTTAAATTTTTAAAGTACCATAGTTTTATGACTTACGGAAAATTGTTATTTTTTAAATTGAAGTAACAAGTGGGTAGTCGTTTGTTTACGCCAAATTATATTAAAGTTGTTTATATAAAAGTTAATTGCGCATGACATTTAAAGTTTAATGTATTGCTGTAATTTCATAAGCAAATAGCTACTCGATCTTAACATTTTAACTTAAAGAAACAAAATTTAATTGAGTATTCAAATTAGTTTATAATAGTAATATTAGCATTCTAGTATTTTTGTAGAGAAAATTATTCTAACCATGACAGTTTAAACTTTTTCTTCAATTATCCTTGCTAACAAGTTATATTGACTTTCAAATTTGTAAAAAAATTATTTATAAATATTTATGTATATTCTACATTATTTACTTTATTGTCAAAAGAAATGAGAAAGTTTGCTTTTTAAATATCAATTATATAGTACTTAAGTGCAAGTCTAACAAAGTAAATAAGAAATTAATATTACCTTTCTTAGTAACTGAGATTTATTCGTAAACTAATAATAGCGCATTACAAAATATACAACGTAAGAAGACACTTAAAAACTAAAAGGTTAACAATAACAAACTAATTCAAGATATATTTTTTAAAGATAAACTAGAACGAATCTTATTTAGTCTTTTGGTGTTTTTTCCCATTTTAACAGCGATATTACCCAAGTTATTTGTAAAATGAGTAAAGATGACATCTGACTGTTCAGACAGTTTTGTTAAATTTTTAGTCAACTCAACTGAGTAGGATTTTGCTTTAGCACTGTTCAGTTCATCCAATCCACTAAGAAATATTTTTCTATAACCGCCAACATTACTGTTCCAACAAATAATTATTTCCTTAAGTTTTTGTTTTGTTTGTTTTTCCGCAAGCCTTTTAGTTAAAGCGATCAAGGTATTAAGGGCTACTAAAAAGGCTTTACAAAAGTTATATATATCGACCAGTATATCATAATTAATTACCACATTTTGTGCAGATTTTAATTCTTTCTTAGATAAAATAAAGTTTCTTTTGTATTTATTGACTAAGTCATTTAGCACTGTTTGTAATGTACTTGAAAATTCTAAATAAAGCTTTGAATCTTTCAGATTAATTGCCCAGTCATATATGTTGTCCAAACTTTTAAACAATTGAGATATAGCCTTAGATAATTCACTTCGATAACTTTCTTCGTTCATTTTAAGTAAATTCAGTTTTCCAAAAAAAATTGCATAGTTCATGTTTACGTTATTAAATAAGTCATAAAATATCTTTTGCTTTTCATGATATTTCTGTAAAAATTCTGATAAATTACAATCTTTCAAATAACATAATGGTAAGTCGACATTGTTTACATCAGGCTGGCATTTTTCTTTAAGTTTATTTTCTTGAAAAACTTTTGATACTTGGTTTGAGCTAATTAAATCACAATCCTGATGATTTTTATTAACAAGTTCAAAAGTTTGTTCTTGGACTTGGCTTTGAAAGTAAAGATTATTTGTGGGAACATGATCTTTCAAATCATATTCCTCGGTATTTCGCTTATTGGGAATTTGATTATTGGGATTTATGGAAAAACCATCAGCATTTTGATTCTGGTTTCCGACAAATTTTTTACTTTTATGTTCATTAGACTGTTCGTAATTATCAACAATATTTCGACTCTGTTGATATAAAGTCACGTTTGTGTTTACTTTGTAAGTATTAATGTTAAGGGTAGGTTCTGAAATATTTCCAACAACTTTGCTCTTCACTCTACAATTTTCCAAAACCCCATCATCAGCAATCTCGGAATTTGAAATTGGATTTTCTTCAACATTTTTATTACAATTAGCAGCAGCATTAGAGACACCTTGCTCTATTTTCTTATTAAATTCAAAGATTTGTTCGGTGGCTTTGCTTTGAGCCTTGAGTTCTGTTGAAAGACCGTATTTTGCTTTATTTTCTAAATATATTCTTTTTTGAATACTTGCATGCTCATTTTCTTTAGACAGATCAGAATTAGCAACAGAATTTTGACTTTTCTGTTTTGAAGACAAGTTTTTATGTACTTTGTTTCTATCAATAACAGATGTTGTCCCTGAAATATTTCTAATAAATTTTATATTTACGTTTTGATTATTTGAGATACAAAAATCTATTATATTCTTTTCAACAGCTGCCGATTCTTTGTTATGTTCTTTACAATCATCTACATCAGGTCTATCTTCTTTTTGAAAATTATAAGAGACAACTTTCAAATTTTCTTGAGTAGACGATGTAACTAAACGAGATACAAACTGACTAATATCATAACAAACTGCTGAACTAACAAAAACTAATACCAATTTGCTAATGCTGACATCTAGTTTTAATGATACCTTAATCATTGAAAAGCATACAAATACCTGTTTAGATATATTGATACTTGAAAATAAAATATTTATTTAGTTTTAAAATGACTAAGTTAAAATTTTTAACTGTTATTAAGTTTTAAACATTTCTAAAACTAATACTATCTTCTCTGTTTTTTAAATAACAAACAGTTTTTTATTTAAAAATTGGATAGAAAAGTATAATTTTTTGTAAATTTACGATATCATAAAAACTTTTTTAAATATTACATTAAATTTTAACGTTTAGAGAATATAGATTTCTATTTACCCGTTTATTTTAAGCTTAGTTTATTTGTGAATACCTGAGTAATATATCTAAACCTTAATTTTATGAAATATTTTGTTGTTTCATTTTAAAATAAAAACGCTATGCAAAATATTTCAAAATAATAGTTTATTTTATTAAGTTGTGATGGAAGATCATCATAAAGATCCAATAATATTTAAAATACAAATAACAAAAAAAAAAAGACTAAGACAAAGGTAGGTATATTATTATAGACAAAAACTAAATTACAAAAGGATCTAAGATAATACTTTATACAGAACTTATCATTAAAATATGTAGATCTGGGTAGCAATTGTTTATAATATTGTTTTTTTTTAGATAACAAAATAATTGTTTTTAAATTTTTTTTACTAAAGTTGGTAAATACAAAGAGTTCTTAACACCATTGGCAAAGTTGTATGTGTGTATGTTTTAAATTAAAATACTATGGTCAGGTAATATTTATGAATTATAATAAATTCTACTATAATTAAATTCTACTAAAAAAATCTTAAAGTTCAAATCTAATTATAAAGAAAAAAGCAATTATAAAATTAACTTAAATAACTATAAACTGATTAGAACTCAATCTACAATTTTAATATTTATCATCAGTAAAAACATAGCTTTAAAAAATTATTATAAAAAGCTACTTTTTGTAGTTTTATTTTACAGCTTGAAGTAGTTAACAACTTTTTTAACTAAAGAACTGTTCAAAAACCAACAATGATTATGTGTTTTAAAACTACTACAAAAGAAAATATCAACTTGTTGGAAAGAACTAAAAGATTTATGTAGTTTAGTTTAGTACAATAATTTATTTTAAAAAGTTTTCTTACATTATCGTCGTTTTATTATCGTAGATTTTAAAAGCGTAAAATTAAACAATTTAACACTTTTTAGGAAGTTTATATGTTTATACTAGAACAAAATAACTTAATTAGACATCAGTTATACATACCAGCTAAAAAGATTATAGAGAAAGTTATTTAATATAAGACAAACGAGAACTGTTAGAATTCAATTTTATATACATGCACTTCTACTCTACCTACAAACGTTTTCTGATTTTTAAAGTGAGTAATTTTTAAATTATGTATATTCTGATTCAAGATATGTTTCAATAAATACTCAGATAAACAAGTCCGATTTGTTAAAAAGCCCTGTATTTTAAAGGTTCTATATCAAATCAATCTTGTACTTCAGCTATTTTTGTCAACATTAAAACAATTAAATGTTAAGAAGTATCCTGCTTTCATTAGAAATAATAACAGGTATCTTAAAAGCAACAAACAAAAATAAACGATCAGTTTAATTTTTTGGTGATCTACTTTAATTTTGAAAGTTCTTGTTACGTTTTTTACTTCATTTATAAAACTATCATGGACCTTATTTTTAAATTCCAACTAAACACCGGTTAAATCACTTAATGATAAATGCTTAGTTCAATACTCGTAGCTAAAAAGTAGTTTAAATGTCTGTTTTGAATATATATTTTTTTGATTCTTATAGGGATAATTGAAATTATTGAAGTAAATGTATGTTATATTTTTTATTTAATTTTAA
Source organism: Thalia democratica (assembly GCF_965202585.1). Lineage (NCBI taxonomy): Eukaryota > Metazoa > Chordata > Thaliacea > Salpida > Salpidae > Thalia > Thalia democratica. Next base: position 93,844,294 of record NC_139165.1, read on the forward strand.
AGGAATAATTATTTTATTGGAATATAATTTTGCCATACGTAAAAAACATTTATTTTTAAAATACAAAAATTGAATCTTTTAATAAAGATTTGTTGTAAAATAATATTTTAATTGTGATATTTTCTTAAGTTTTACTTAGTTTTTTTTAAATTATTGATCAACAGGTTCAACAGATTAGTAGTTCCGTTGCTTATATGAATAACTCTTAAACCAATGATACAACTAAGGAGTCGCTAACTAAAACTGTTGATAACTAACATTGTCATTGTAATTTTAAACTGAAATTTACCAAAAAAAACTTTAAAGAAAAAATATTTGATTTAATTATTTCAAATTGTTAATTTTAGAGGCAGCCGACTTCTGTCTTCTAGTTATAACTATAATAAAGTACTGTGTCTTAGATTTAGTTTAGACATATACATAAATTAAAAAAATAATCTCATAACACATATTTTGCTGTTCATATACTTTTTAATACTTAAAAATATTTGCAAGTTATACTAATCAAACGTTTTATTAATCAAATTATTGTTTAAATCAAACAGTTTTATAAACTTATATACAGAAATAGCCTTGTAAATTTTTGAGTTAAAATCATAGAAGTTGTTAAATAAAAGGTTACGTCCAATTTAAAAGTATTTCAGCCTATAAAAATCATAATCTAATTTTTCCTGTCAGAAAAATTAATGTATATTGATATAAATTTAGAATATTGTTTTCGAAAACTAAACTTTTAATTAAGATTTTTTAATTGTTACATTTGACCTAAAAAGATTTTTTTGAAGAACAACATTTAACTTTTAAGTGACTAATATAAAAGAAAGCTGTAAACAAAGTTTTTATAGAAAGTTTGTTGTGTAGAATGAAAACTAATTTATTTAACAAAAATTATAAATTAAAAAGTATTGGCGAAAAGGTATCACAAACATCAAGATATTTTCGGAAAGTAAATCTAGTTTATTATATGTAAAGAAAGCTATAAAAAGTTAGTTACAAAAAACTTATTTAGCAAAACATAAGATCAAAAAAAAAGTCATCTATAACTTGAACAACCTTTAAATCAAAAGATTTATGAAAAAATAAATTTCTAAAAGAAAACCTTTATTTGTTTAACAAACAGTACATTGACCTTTAAATCCGAGTTAAAAACATAGTTTTTGATTGAATTTTGTTTGCTAAAAAAAAGAATTTCAACTACCCAGTGTACTTAGAATGCTTAAAAATTAAATACTTTAGTAAAGTACTGCTCTATTAGACATTTAATAACCAAATAAAGTTGGTTCAAAACAAAAAAAATTCAACTATTTATATATAAAGTGTTGAATATAATCAAACATGCAGGTACCATCTCAACTGTAGGTAATTGAATAAGGTTTTTAGGATTTACAAAAGAACCTGAAGAAATGGAAAAACCTCTGCTGTCTGAAATAACATTTGTAGGTATCTTAAAATATACAGATCTTTCCTCATTTCTGCCTCCTGATAAACGTGATGTACCAATATCAAAATCGCTTTTAGTATTTGCTTTTTCATCTATTGAAACTTTAGACAGACTTTAAATATATATTTATGTTTTAGCTTAGTTACTAAACCTATGCACAAATAATGTGTTGTAAAAAATCTTTAAACATTTTATTTTTCATTTTGTTTATTTTTAACTTCTATCAGATATGCAGGAGTAATTAATTCATGATTGGCTACAGCTATATATGATGCAATAATAAAACAATCACATGAAAGTAGATACAACAATACAACTATCACATCCCAGTAGATGCAACAATACAACTACCACATCACAGTAGAACGTAACGATACAACAATCACATTCCGGTAGAAGCACCAATACAACTATCATATCCCAGTAGATGAAACAATACAACTACCACATCACAGTAGAACGTAACGATACAACTATCACATCACAATAGATCGCACCAATACAACTATCACATCACAGTAGATGCAACTTATAACTATCACATCACAGTAGATTGCAATAATACAACTATCACATCATAGTAGATTGCAGTCATAAAACTATCACATCACAGTAGATGCAACTTACAACTATCACATCACAGTAGATTGCAGTATTAAAACTATCACATCACAGTAGATTGCAACACTACAACCATCACATCACAGTAGATAGCCACACTACAACTATCACATCACAGTAGATTGCAACATTACAACTATCACATCACAGTAGATTGCAATATTACAACTATCACATCAAAGTAGATGAAACAATACATCTATCACATCACAGTAGATTGCAACAGTATGAAGATAAAATTATCACATCTTCGTTGTTTAACTACTTAAGAAACTAATCTTTAACTAAAATATTTAAAAAGCTTGTTATTCTTTAAAGTATTTTAAAATTTTACATAAATGTTTATCTTAAAGGTCTGGGCATGTTTGAAGTAACTATCGAAGCCATAACTCTCTATTAGTATACAAGTTACACTGCGTTTCCATTTAGTTAAATACTGAATTAAGTAGAATAAAGTTAAATTTAAGAGAAACTGAGTTTTATGAAATATTTCCTAGGCTATGTTAATCTATATGTTTACTAGTGATGTACCGGACCCACAATTTCGGGTCCGGCCAGACCCGGACTTTTTTTTCAAATTAGAATCCGGCCGGAACCGGACCCGGACTTTTTTTTTTCTAAATAGAATCCGGCCGGTACCGGACCCGGACTTTTTTTTTCAGATTAGAATCCGGCTGGAACCGGATCCGGACTTTTTTTTCAAATTAGAATCCGACCGGATCCGGATATCAGACAAAAATGGCAATATCCGGCCGGACCCGGATAGTGAGTCCGGTACATCAATAGTATAAACTAGCCTGAGTCAGAATGAGGTTAAAAACTGAAAAAAAAAGAACTTTAATCTAATAATAAGTAGAATAGCTAGCCACAAGGTTGACAAACTTAGGTGTTATTTACAATTAAAAATCTGAAATCAAGTTCTTGAACAAAATACACTAGAAAATTACAAAATATTGAAAAGTGAATCAGCTAAAACTCATTCAAAATCTAAAAGAAAACTAGTCTGAGTTTTTTTAAAAAATTAAACTAGCCTGAGGCAGTCCAAGATTTTCTAAAGTTCCCAATAATTTTAAACTAGCAGGGTTGCCATTGTTTAAGTCAATGAAACTAGCTAGAGTTAGTATAAACAAGTCTAAGTCAGAATAAGGTTTTTAAAAACTGAAAAAATTACTTTAATCTAAAATCAGTAGAACAGCTAGCGAAAGTTGACAACTTGATAGTAAAGTTGTGGACTGATTATGGTACACTTAACTTATTAATACAACCCATCATAATTAAATCCTACCTTATTTAATTAATATCTAACAAATACTAAATTCCAACTGAGACTACTTTCTATAATCAGACACGATAGTTTTGAGTGATGAATCTTTTATATAAAACACAACAAGAAATACTAGCATATACAAAATTATTAATTACTTTGGTAACACTTTAAAAACTGGAATTTATATCAAAAGACTTAAAACAATAAACTAAAAATTAAATAAAACTTTTAGTAAACAAAAAACTGTAAAACTTTTAATAAACTATTAAACTAAAAACCTGGCTTACATATTTAAACAATTAAACACCAGTTGAAATATTCACTTTTAAAACAAAACACTACTAACAATAAGCATTCACAAAAAAGTTCAAGATATTTGGTTGCTTCAAGCTGCTCACCAAACTAACTAACTGCTTACATATAAACTGCTTGTCATGTTCTGATGTTTTGTTGATTCAGTGTTTAGTTCGAAACATTTCGTCATATAATTCTCATTGGCTCGTACATTCAACCGTATCAACTCTAAATATTCTCTGAGCTCAATTTTAAACAATAAATAATGCAAGTATTCATTCCAAAAATTTCAATTTTACAACATATGTAAAGAGTTGCATTTCTGAAATGTTTATTTCATAGTTTAAATGTAAACAAATGTAATAATAGTCACGTGTACAAAATGGGCTAATCACGTTAGGTGTTTAATTTTAACTGACGAAAATGACTCTTATTAATTTACACAGGGTTTGTTTTTGAAAAAATAGTTTTCAGTATGCTCTTTTTATTAACTAGATCCGGGTTCGGCCGAATCTCTGTTAGGATCCGGCCGGAACCGGATCCGGACTATTTTTTCAAATAAGGATCCGGCCGGATCCAGATACCAGACAAAAATGACAATATCCGGCCGGACCCGGACCCAGACAGTGAGTCCGGTACATCACTAATGTTTACTGAGTTTCGGCAGTGACATTCATTTTAGACCCATTGTTGCTGCTTACATGTTCTTCAAGTTGACATTTAATTTTTTTGTTGTTAAATTTAAAGTTTGTTTGTAAACAGTGTTTCTGCTAAATAGCAGAATTTTTGATTAAAATTTTAGTACTTTAATGTAACATGATTTTAAACATTAGTAAAGTATATTCATTTTAAACTAAAATGTGTGCAAAGTTTTGACTATATTAAAGATATTTTCTAAAGTATGACGTTCTTTATATACTTATTACTTTTTTGCAATTGTTCTTTAACATAATATGTTTTCTCAAGTCATGCCTACTTTTCATTAGTAAGTATCATTTATTATAAGTTAGATTAATTTTATTATTTATTTTTTATGGGTTATAGTGTAGGTTTAAAGTACATTATAACTTTACCTACAATTTTTGTTGGTTATAACTTAGAAAAACTTTTTTTTTAACTTATGTCTACTTATTTGTATCGTTGCAATCTACTGTAAGGTGATAGTTGTAACGTTACGATCTACTGTGATGTGCTAGTTGCATTGTCACGATCTACTGTGATGTGATAGTTGTATTGTTACAATCTACTGTAATGTGATAGTTGTATTGTTACGATCTACTGTGATGTGCTGCATTGTTACGATCTACTGTGATGTGATAGTTGTATTGTTGCGATCTACTGTGATGTGCTAGTTGCATTGTTACGATCTACTGTGATGTGATAGTTGTATTGTTACGATCTACTGTGATGTGATAGTTGTATTGTTGCGGTCTACTGTGATGTGATAGTTGTAGTGTTGCGATATACTGTGGTGTGCTAGTTGTATTATTGCGATCTATTGAAGACGTTAAACCTAAAGCAGCACGTAATACAAACTGTTTTTTAACATAATATGTTCTCTCAAGTCATGCCTAGTTTTCATCATTAGTTATATGTATCATTTATTATTAGTATCAGTTAGGATAGTGTAGGTTCAAAGTACTCTATAACCTAGTCTACAATTTTTGTTGGTTATAACTAATCAAAGCTTTCTTAAACAATTTTCATCTACGTATTTGTATCGTTGCGGTCTACTGTGCTGTGATAGCTGTAGTGTTGCTGTCTACTGTGATATGCTAGTTGTATCGTTTTGGTCCACTGTAATGTGCTAGTTGTATCGTTTCGGTCTACTGTGATGTGATAGTTGCGATCTATTAAATACTTCAAACCTAGAGCCACACGTAATACAAACTATGGCTTAAAACAGTTTTTTTAGTTATTATGTTAATAAGTATACTTATTTTTTAATTAAGTTGAAAACGAGGTATAGATAGAAGACAAATTGCTTTTGAGACAAATTGCTTTATAGAAATAGTGAAAATGTTGCTTTGTTCATTGAACAAATCTAATTCAAAAAACAAAAGCTTATAAATATTTCTTTTTGTAGAAATGATTGTTAAAAGTATGCTGGAAATAGTATAAATTAATATAAAAACAAGCATAATTAAGTCTTCAATCATCCTAAATAAATAACATTGCTACTAGTATGAACTTTTTATTTTAAAAATACACAGTTTTTCATTTTTGAGTACTCATAAAAAACTGTTACTAAAAATTAGTTATAGTTTATATTCAATTGGAAATAGTTAATTTTGTCGAACTCTACAGAACCATTGGAAAACAATATGACATCTTATCTTTGTTTATAAAAATGTTCGAAGGCTGATTAGATTTATTTTAATGCCTAAGTTTAAACTTGATGCTTTTGATATAAAATTAAATTATACTATTAAATTCGAGCCTATTTTTTTGTCAGTGAAAAAGAACTTTCTATAACTTCACAAGTATTTTCCAAATTCAAACTTTGTTTTGTTTCCATATTTAATAGTAAAAATATTTTTGGGAAATTACATAATAAAGTAAGCTGTAATTTAGTAAATTTGTCGTATTCTTAATCTTTTGTACATAAGTTGTTAGTAAAGTTGAATATTTAATTTCAGAAGACAAGGAAAAGCGTAGCTGTACAAGTTACAATACACATCTAACTTTCTAGATACTTTACTAAGAATTTTTGAGAATTGTCAATTTTTTAGTAATATGTGTCAAAACAATATTTCAAAAGTAAAATAGCTTTAATTTAAACAACATGAAAATAGTTTTTCGAGTAAAAATAGTTGTATAGATATGTATAGAAAAGCCGAAATTATTATAGCATCAAAGAACTCACATTAAGAACAATTAGACGAGTTATTTTTTCAGCACACTAAAAGCCTTGTTTTAAATAAAAGTTTAAAATTTTGTCTTCAGGGAAAAATATGTTTAACCACGGTTTGTATTTACAGCTGAAGACATACCAAGAAAAAGATCACTGGGAGACATTTCGGCAACTACTGCAAATTAATAAAAAAACCAAGAACAATAAAATTTTAGTTATTGATTGCCTTTTTTTGCTAATTGTAGTTTTAAACAGGAAATTTACCTAGATGTATTAACTTAAACTTAAAGAAAATCGCGTTAAAGTTAAAGTAAAAATGACTAATTTTGATTTATCGATAAATAAATTGATGAGAAGCACTCGGACAAATATACTTATTGCATTAATATTAAGAAGTAAGGAAGTATATAAAATAAGTCTTTAAGAGTACTTAACATTAAATAGAGAGTTAACAATCTCTAAAAATATTTAAGAAATTTTTACTTAAGATTAAGTGATGTATTAAGTAGTAGGTTTTTTTAAAAACTTTAAAAGTATTTAGATAGGCAGCTATTGTCATCTTTAATATAATTATAAAATTTGGAAATTAAAAAATTAAAAAAATCAAACCTTATGAAATTCAAAAACACACCAACAAGTCTAAATAACATCAATAAACGATTAAAAACGATCGTATTTTGACTAGTGTAATCTAACTTTAACATGTATCCGATAAATTGTTTTTTTTTTCATTGAATAAAAGCAAACTACTTTAAATACTACTTTAAGTCCTTAATATACTAGGGTAGTTATTTTATAATCTTACTCTATTTTTGTAAAATCAAGTTGTTCTTTACGATACTTTTATTTTGAAAAATTGTAACAATACTTGTATACATACATATATATATTTGCTTTTATGGGCGTACTTTAAGTTACACAACTAAAACTCTTTAGTTTATCAGTTCCTTTAAAATTTTATACACGTTTAATTCACTACAATGCCATCAAATACAAGGTGTTTTTGATAAAAATTTTTCTTTTGCTTTTTTGGTCTTGAAAAAGTTTACTTTTATAAACTATATACAAACTATGAGGTTAGTGCCTACTTTTATTAAATTTGAATTTTTTGTAGACAATTTTATAATTTTATGTTTTTATCCCAAACTTTGTTTTTAAACCATAAAGTTCATTTATAGTTACTACCTACATAAACACTATACATAGTTTTACATGCTTTTTCTGCTTTTTTCTAATGTGTGTTAATATTTTATAGACTCCGTAGATCTGTTCTTAAATTTATTTGAGAGCAGTGAACGGCCGTTAGTTGAAATAAAGTTTTAGCACAAGAAGATCTGTGGTATTTATTCCGATAAGCTTAGCTTATCAGGATCTCCAGGATTTAACGCCTTTAAACGTTACATCTTACAAACTTTTATTAAGAAATAAAAGAAACTGTTTAACAAAGTACTTTAAACTAAAAAAGTGAATTAAATATTTGAAAAAAAGTTATGTCAGTTCCAAAAAAAGTACAATTTACTTCAAATTGAGCTAAAACTGAAAAAAAAACTGTAAAATGTACACACAAATTGTCAAAACAGATAGCGTTAGTTAAAATTACTGTAAGTCTGTAGATTTTTTAATAATTTGTACACTTTTATGTTGGTTAGTTTTTTTTTCTTTACAACGTAACTGAGTTATAGATTTACACTTCGAATAAGCCCCGTAATTTCATAGTTAAATAAAATTATTAAATCATATAATTATTACCGAACTTTAAACAACTTAGAGTTATAAAATTTACTTTGGTTTTATAAAATAAATTGTTTATAAACTAATATTCAAGTTTAAATTAATAAATAATACAACTTACTTCTAAAATAAAATCTTAAAATAACACAAAAATACAAAAAAGTTTAAACTAAATAATATTTCTTATTTATATTCTGTTAAAGTTGAAATCATGGAACAAGTTTTTGAAAAAGTACAAACGTTTATAAGATTTTTACTAGTTGTCGTTTTCATCGCTAGTTTTAACAAAAAAAAATACAAATCAGTATAAAACTAATTTTTATAAACTAGTTTTAATAAAACTTTATTTATGTTTAGATTTCAGTAACTTTTGTATTTTTATACTGCCCATAGTTCTTAACTTTTATTTTTAATTTCTTTCAAACTAATTATCATTCTAACAATCTAGCACAGACTATTGTTTTTGTACAGGCAATTCTGATCTAAGTTTAATTTAAGTTAATCTAAGACAAATCTAAGTTTATTTTTGTTAGTTTTTGTAATTAAATACAAACTATTGACTTTATAAAAGTTAATTTTTGCAAAAATATATAAAGATTCAAATCCAAGAAAATTAACAACTTATAAAAACAACAACTTTAAGAAGATGGTTGTTATATTGTTGAAATTAAAAACAAGAAACTGTTTTAATTTAAGAATATATTAATTAAAAATTAAATAAATAAAAAAACTGTTGAATTCTAAAAAAATTATGTACACATTATTTTCAAAAAAATTCTGAAAATATCAATTTTTTTATTATTAGTATCTGATTTGCTGCGCAAGATAAAATATTGAAGACAAAAATAAAATTTAGACTAAACATTTTTATTAATTAATAAACTTCTATGACATTAAAACAACGCGTTTACAGTAGTAGAAAAATAATTATTAGTAAAATCATGCTATTTTTTAACTTTTCTTTATTTAACCTTGCTATCCAACTGTAACAACTGTACTTCTTTCTATTTATTAGTTTATTAGTTTTACATTATCTTAACAAAATATCTTTTAGTATGAAACAACATGTGAAGAATTTTTTTTTAATATCAATTATATAGTATAGCAACTAAGTTCTATTCTAACAAAATCAATAAAAACTTTTAAAAACTGAGATTTTTTCATGAACTAAACAGCGCATTACATAATATACAACGTAAGAAGACACCTTTTATAGTAGAAACGAATCAATACAAAAACTAAAATAATTCAAAATATATCTTTTCAAGATAAAATAGAACGAATTTTATTTAGTCTTTTTGTGTTTTTTCCTACTTCTACAACGATCTTTGAACCCAAATTATTCGGAAAATGAGTAAAGATGACATCTGACTGTTCAGACAGTTTTGTTAAGTTTTTTGACAATGCAACTGAGTAGGATTTTGCTTTAGCACTATTCAATTTATTCAATCCATCAAGAAATGTTTTTCTATAACCGCCAACATTCCTGTTCCAATAAATAATGACTTCTTTAAGTTGTAGTTTTGTTGGTTTTTCTGGAAGAACTTTAATTAAAGTTATCAAGATTTCAAGGACTACTAAAAAGCTTCCACAGAAGTAATATATATCAGCTAGTATATCATACAAAATTAATATTTTTTGTTTAGATTTAAATTTTTTCTTGTATAAAACATAGTTTCTTTTGAAATCGTTGACTACGTCGTTTAATATTGTCCGTAAAGTATTTGTAAATTCTAAATGAGGCTTTGAATTCTTCAGATTAAATGCCCAGTCATATATATTGTCTAAACTTTTAAACAACTGAGATACAGCCTCAGATAATTCACCTTGATAGCTCTCCTCATTCTTTTGGAGTAAATTCAATTTTTCAAAAAAAGTTGTATAGTTCTTATTTATGTTATTTAATAAATCATAAAATGCCTTTTGTATTTCGTGATATCTTTGTAAAAGTTTTGATAAATTACAGTCTTTCAAATAACATAATGGTATGTCAACATTGTTTTCATTAGGCTGGCTTTTTTCTATAAGTTTATTGTGTTGTATAACTTGTAATGCTTGGTTTAAGCTAATAAAATCATAACTTGGTTGATTTTTATTAGTAAGTTCAAAAGTTTTTTCTTGGATTTTGCTTTGAAAGTTATGATTATTTGTCGGAACATGATCTTTTAAATCTTTTTCTTTGGTATTTTTTGTAGGACTATTAGGCTTTTCGGATAAACCATCAAAACTTTGATTCTGCAATCCAAAAAAAACTTTACTTTCATGTTCATTAGGCTGTTCAAAATAATCAACAAAGCTTCGACTCTGTTGATATAAAATCACGTTTGTAAGGGTAGGTTCTGAAATCTTTGCAACAAGTTTGCTCCTTACTTTACGATTTTCCGAAACCTTTTCATTTTCAATCTTGGTATTTGCTATTTGACTTTCTTCCAAACTTTCTTTACAATTATCTGCGTCGAATAAACTTTTTGTTGAATGCTTCATTTTTTTATTGAACTCAAACATTTGTTTAGAGGCTTTGCTTTGAACCTTGAGTTTTGTTGAAAGACCATGTTTTGTTTTATTTTCTGAACAAAATTTATTTTGAATACATACATGCTCATTTTCATTAGACAAATAAGAATTATCAGCATAATTTTTACTTTTTTGTTTTAAAACCAAGTTTTTATTTACATTGTTTCTATTGCTAGCAGATGTTGCTTCTGAAATATTCCTAACAACTTTGTTATTTGCACTTTTATTCTTTGAAATATCAAAACTTATTCTACTCCTTTTAACAGCTGCCAATTCTTTGTTATTTTCTTTACGATCATCTACATCAGATAAATTTCCTTTTGGAAAATGTTGAAAGACGACTTTTGAATTTTCTTGAGGAGATGATCCAACTAAACGAGATACAAACTGACTAAATCCATAACAAGCTGCTGATCCGACAAATACTAATGCCAATTTGCTAATGCTGACATCTAATTTCAATGATACCTTAATCATAATAAAGCACACAAATACCTGTTTAGATATAATGATATCTAATATCAAAATTACGAATACTTACAAAACATTAACGTGGTAAAATTTTTAACTTTTGTTGAGTTTTGAAAATATTATAACTTTTCTTATATCATAAACTAATATTAACTTTCTTGGTTTTTAAGTTAAAAACAGTTTTTATTTATAAATTAGTTACAAAAAGTTCATTTTTTTGTAAAACAGTTTTATGGTATTAAAACTTCATTAAGTTTTACAACAAAGTTTAATTTTTATGAATATAAATTTCTATTTACTCATTTATTTTAAGGCTAGCAATAATTAAACCTTTTGTTTTATATTCTTAACCTTAATTGAATGAAGTATTTTTTTAATTAACTTTAAAAAAAAAAAATAATTGCAAATTATTTAAAAATAATCAGTTCGATTTAATACGTTATGATGGAATATCATCATAAACAGCTAATAATATTTTAAAATCAAACAATAAAAAATAAATTAATAAAGACAAAAATAAGTAGCTTCTTACTAAATAGACAAAATTTAAATAACAAAAACATCTAAGAGTTATAATATTTTATACTAAACTTAAAATATGTAGATCTGTGTAGCAGTTGTTTATAATAATTATGTATTTTAATAAGAATAATTGATTTTAATTTTGTTTACTTATGTTGGTAAATACAGAGAGTTCTTAATACCTCAGCAAAGTTTATTTGTGTATGTTTTAACTTAAAATATCAAGGTCGAATATGTTTGTGTATTATTTAAAATACAATGAAAAATTTTATACTAAAAATGTCTGAATGATCAAGCGTAACTATCAAAAAACAATTATATAATTAATCTAAAAACTATAAACTGATTACAACTTAATTTACAATTTATTTTTTAACATCAGTAAAAACATAGCTTTAAAAAGTATAATAAAATGTTACTTTTTGTAGTTTTGTTTTTCGGTTTGCATACTCGACAATACAAATTTGGTTAACTCTAAATCCGAAAATACAATTTCTAAAGAAAATTTTTTAAAGACTATTTTAAAACAAGAAACATAAACCTGATAAAAATAACATAGTTAGACCTTGTTAAAATCTACAAGTCAATTTTGTCTTTTTTGCAAAATCTTAAACAATTTTCAAGATGTTTTAAAATTACTAAAAATAACTATCATTTTACTTTGTTTATACCATATCTGAAAAATATTTGATGTTTTGCAAAAAGAAGAAATGGCTTGTAGATATTAATAAGACCTTCATGTGTATTTTTATCTTGACAATTATACGTATAATTTTTTATTGTAACCCTTTAATTTTTTTTTTTAAGAATTTATATTGTCCGAACTGAATAGTCGTGCACCCTTTCGGCTTGAAGTAGTTACAAACCTTTTTCAAATGTAATAATAGAGCTGTTCAAAGACCAACATTAATTATGTTTTAAAAGATTACTACAAAAGAAAATGTTAACTTGTTTGCAAGCACTGCAAGATTTACGTAGTTTTATTTATTATAATATTTTATTTTTAAAATGTATCTTACATTATCGTCATTTTATAATCGTAGGTTTAACAGTTAAAAGATTTTAAAAGAGTAACAATTAAACTATTTAACACTTTTTTGAAGATTTTTCAACAAAAATTGTGCCAGTTTGAGCAAGTATGTTGCATTCATTGTTTTAAATCTATTTTTGTAATATTTTTTTTTAAAGTTTGGCTTATTATTAAATTGTAATTATACTTTAACAAAATTATTTAACTATACATCAGCTATAAATAACAGCTACAAAGATTTAAAGAAATTTATTAAACATAAGACAAAAAAGAGTTTTAAAATTTAATTTATACCCATCTACTTCTACTCTACCTACGAACTTCTTCTAATTTTTAATTTGTGTAATACTTTTATTTAAAAATATTCCATCTCAAGATATTTTTCAAGTGATACTCAAATAAACTTGCAGTTAAGATTGTTGTGCGATTTATTAAACAGCACTGATTTTAAAGCATGTATATCAGGTCAATCTTGTAATTGTTTTATTTTGTCAACATTAAAACATCTAAATGTTAATAAGTATCTTGCTTTCATTAGAAATAATAATTACAATCCTAAAAAACAATAAAAAGAAGTATACGATTGGTTTGATTTTTTGATGAGCTACTTGAGTTTTGAAACTTCTTGTTTTGTTTTTTACTTCATATATAAAGTTATCATGAACTTCTATTTTTGATTCAAACTAAACACCAGTTAAATCACTTAATTATAAATGTTTAAGTCAATATTCGTAGCTAAAACGTAGTTTAAATGTCTCTTTTAAATATACTTGTTGTTTTTTTACTTATAGGGATAGTTGAAATTAATGAACTAAAATGTATGTTATAAATTTTAATTAATCTTAAAGTAATAACAAAGTATGGAATATAACTTTGCTACACGTAAAAGATAATTCTTTTTAAAGTACAAAAACCTGAGTGTTTTGATTAAAAGGAGCTGTAAAACAGTATTTTAATTGTAATTTTTTGTTAGGTTTTACTTAAATTTTTTGGTGTTAGTGATATACAGGTTTAATAGATTAGAAGTTCCGTTGCTGACATAAATAACTCAAAGACAAATGATACAACTAAGGAGTCGCTAACTAAAACTATTAATAACATTTTCTATGTAATTTATAAACTAACCTGTACCAAAAATAAGTTTAAAAAAAATTACCCAAAAATCTTTGTTTTAACTATTTCAAATCGTTAACTTTAGAAATGGCCGACTTTAGCTTTCTAGTTATAAAACATTATAAAGTACTGTGTTCTAGATTTAATTTTAATAATTATATAAATTAAAAGAAAAAAATCTTTATAACAGATGTCTTGTTGTTTATACACTTTTCAAAGATACGAGCGTACAAAACTTCACGAAGCCAAATTTGCACGAGGGCACAAATTGCACGAAGGGTCACTTTTGAACGAAGACACTTTTGCACGAGCAAAAAATTTTGAACGACTACATTTGTGCAAGGTTTAATTTTTTTTTTTTATTTATTAATTAATACTAAATTTAAATCTTTATTTATTTGTTTTTACTATTACTGTTACCCCTAACCCTCACTCTCGGTAAGTAAATGTTTTTTCTCTAAGTTTAAAATTTCTAAATAATTTTTTTTTACTATCAGTCTTACCTCTAACCCTTACCCTCGGTCGATAGCTTTTTTTTAATTTAGAAAAAAAAGAAAATGTTTTTTGTTATAAAATTTTTTTTTAATTATTTTTTCATTTTTACTTTTACTATCATTGTTACCCCTATCCCTTACTCTATTTCGGTAGCTTTTATTTCTAACATTAATTTAATTTTGTTTTCTCAATAATAATCTTTATTAGTCATTTTTAGTTTTACTATCACTGTTAGCCCTGAACGCTTACCCTCGGTCAGGAACTTTTTTTTTCATTAATTTTCTTTCAGTTTTATTTATTTTATTTTATTTTTTGTTATTCGTGCAAATTTGGCTTTGTGCTATTTTGTGCACTCGTGCAACTTAGTCTCATTACCACTTTTTAATATTTTTAAACATAATGTTTCATTATTTAGTGATCATTGATATTTAATCTATTTTTTAATATGTCTTATTAGGTGTTACACTGTACTAACGTTGTAATTTGTACTTATTAAACGTTTATAAACAATTTTTTAAATTTATAAATAGGAATAGCTTTGTTGTTTTTTCTGTTAAAAACATAGAAATTAGTAAATAAAAGGTTAATTTCAATTTAAGATCAATTGAGCCTAAAATGATCATACTCCTTATTTTTCGGTTAGAAATATTAATGTATATTGATACAAAATTATAATTTTTTTTTCAAAAAAAAACTTTATATCAAGATCTTTTTAATTGGAGATTTAACCTAAAACAGTTTTTTGTTTTTTAACAACATTAAAATTTTAAATGACTAACATTAAACAAAAATTTAAATATTGTTTTTATCAAAAGTTTTTTTTTCTAGGCATGCAAACTAATTTATATAACGAAGTTTAAAATCTAAGAAGTGTTGACAAAAAGATATCACGAAGTTTAAGATATTTTTGTAAGGTAAATCCAGTTTATTATATTTAAAGAAAGCTTTACAAAGTAAGTTACAAGAAATTTATTCAGCAAAGTTTAGGAACGAACGATAAACGTATAGTCAATTATAGTTTGAACAATCTTAAAACCAATGGCTTATGTAAAACAAAGTTTTTAAAAGAAAACCTATATTTGTTTAATGAACATTACATTGTCCTTTAAATCAAAAATAAAACATAAATTTTAAAAATATTATTTGCTAGAAAAAATAATTTTAAGTATCTAGTGTACTTACAATGCTTAAAAAATTAAACAGTTTAGGAAAATACCGCTCTGTTAGACATTTAATGACTAAATAAAGTCTGTTCAAAAACAAAAAATTCAGCTATTTATATATATTAAATGTAAATATAATTAAATATGCACGTACCATCTTTACTGTTGGTAATTTAATCAGGTTTTTAGGATTTATAAACGAATTTGAAGTAATGGAACAGCCTCTGCTGTCTGAAATAACATTTGTAAGTTTTTTAAAATCTACAGATCTTTCCTCATTTCAGCCTCCTGATAAACGTAATGTATCAACATCAAAATATTTTTTTGTATTTATTTTTCATCTATTGAAACTTTAGACAGACTTTAAGGTTTTATTTTTGTTTTTGCTTGTTTACTAAGCCTATGCACAAATAATATGTTGTAAAAAATAGTTTAAACAATTTATTGTTCATTTTGTTTTTTTTTTTCAACTTCTATCAGATATGCAGGAGTAACTAAGTCATGATTGGCGGCAGCTTTATTGGATGCAACAATAAAACAATCACATCAAAGTAGATGCAACAATACAACTATCACATCCAAGTAGATGCAACAATACAACTACCTTATCACAGGAGATCGTAACGATACAACTACCTTATCACAGTAGATCACAAACAATGCAACTATCACATCACAGTAGATTGCAACACTACAACCATCACATCACAGTAGGTAGCAACACTACAACTATCACAGTAGATGCAACATACATTTATCACATCACAGTAGATGCAACATACAACTATCACGTCACAGTAGATTGCAATATTACAACTATCACATCAAAGTCAATGCAACAGTACAACTATCACATCACAGTAAATCGCAATATTACAGCTATCACATCACAGTAAATCGCAATATTACAGCTATAACATCACAGTAGATGAAAAAATACAACTATCACATCACAGTAGATTTAAACAACGCAACTATCACATCACAGTAGATTGCAACACTACAACCATCACATCACAGTAGGTAGCAACACTACAACTATCACATCACAGTAGATGCAATTATACAACTATCACATCACAGTAGATGCAACATACATCTATCACATCACAGTAGATTGCAATATTACAACTATCACATCAAAGTAGACTGCAATATTACAAATATCACATCAAAGTAAATGCAACAGTACAACTATCACATCCCATTAGACGCAACAACACAACTACCAGATCTTAGAAGATTGAAACAATACAACTTTCACATCACAGTAGATTGCAACAGTATGAATATAAAGTTATCACATTTTCGTTGTTCAATTATTTAAGAAACTAATCTTTAACAAAAATCTTTAAAAGGCTCAGTATTCTTAAAAATATTTTATAATTTTACATAAATGTTTTTCTTAAAGGTCTGGGCATATTTGAAGTAACTGTCGAAGCCATAACTCTGTAACAGTATACAAGTTACACTGCGTTTCCATTTACTTAATTACTGAATTAAATAGAATAAAATTAAATTTAGGAAAAACTGAGTTTTATGAAATATTTCCTAGGCTATTTTCATCTATTTGTATCCTGAGTTTCGGCAGTGACATTCATTTTAGACCCGTTGTTGCTGCCAACATGTTTTTCAAGTAGACATTTGTAATTTTTGTTGTTAAATTTAAAGTTCGTTTGTAAACAGTTTTTTTTTGCTAAATAGCAGAATTTTTTATTTAAATTTAAGTACTTTAATGAAATATGATTTTAAAAGTTAGTAAAGTATATACCTTTTAATCTATATTCTTGTGTAAAGTTTTGACCATATTAAATACATTTTCTAAAGTATGACGTTATTTATATACTTATTACTTTTTCGCAATTGTTCTTTAACATAATATGTTCTCTCAAGTCATGCCTACTTTTTGTTATGGGTTATAGTGTAGGTTCAAAGTACACTATAACTTTTGTCTACAATTTTTGTTGGTTTTAACTAAAAAAAGCTTTTTTCAAACAATTTTATCTACTTGTTTGTATCGTTTCAATCTACTTTGATGTGATAGTTGTAACTATACGATCTACTGTGATGTGCTAGTTGTATCGTTGCGGTCTACTGTGATGCGATAGTTGTAGTGTTGCGATATACTGTGATGTGATAGTTGTAGTGTTGCGATCTACTGTGACGTAATAATTGCGATCTATTGAAGTCTTTAAACCTAAAGCAGCACGTATTACAAACTAAGGATTAAAACAGTTTATTTAGTTATTCTAATAACAAATTTATTTATTTTTTAATTAAGTTGAAATTGAAGTCTAGATAGAAGACAAATTTCTTTTGTGACAAATTACTTTATAAAAAAACTTAAAAGAAGGCAATACTAGTAGTCATTTCGATACCTTAATGAAAATATTTACAGTTTTAGTCAGCAGATAAAAAGTCTTTGCATACAGTATTGCATGTATAAGCAAAACCGTTTTCCTTTAGTTTTGTTATAAGTAATTTTAGTTTACTTAAGTATATATATTAATGTTAGCCTACTTATCTAAAAAAAACCTTTGAAGACTCTAATACATAAAAGTAAAAACTTTAAGCAAATTATTTTAGCTTTGTTATGGAATTTATTCCAACGTATATAGCATTTACACCTAAACCCGTAAAAAAATGCGATATGTAGATCTTTATTTTATTATAAGCATAATGTTCATTATATGTACTACAATTTACATTTAGAACCTTAACGGTTTATACATATTTTTACATATTAACAAAAAAATTGCGCTCTTGTTTTGTAATTGTTTGATAAAACTCTTCTACTGTTTATCTTATCCTTGATAACAACTTAAAATGTTTTAAATTCAAAAATGTGAGTTCACTTGAACTCATAAAATCACATGGTAAGAGTTAGATCTTTATACCTACAAAAAAATATTATGTGTTATTTTGTAAGATACCAACAAAATAATGCAAACATTAAAATTAATTATGAAAATTTATAAAACATCTAACAATGTAATGTTTTAAAAATTAGATAAGGTATGACATAAAAAGCTTTTTATTAAAAAATTTAAAATAAATTTTACGTTATTTCAGCAGTACTAAGAAGACATAATAGATAATTAAAATTTTATAAAAATATAATAAAACTTTTAACTTAAATCCACTGAATCTTACTTAGTCTATTTTATTTTTACTATAAACAACCTTAGATTAGTTAAAAAAAATGCTGAAATTTAAACCTAAGTACAAATTTATTTTGATTATATATTTGTTTAAAACTTAAAAAAGTCTCTATGAAATTTTTTGTGTCACTTTACGTTTATAGTGGGATTTTAAAGTAAATTTAAGCAAAAAGTTTAGTTATAGATTTTTAAAATAAGACTGACGCAATTGATAATCATACATAATTTATAATTTAAAACTTGTTTTTCCAGTTTAATAATTAGTTAAAATTAATAATAGAAAAAAGAAAATTTTATATTTAATTTTGTCAAGTATAAATTTTCAGGAGCTACTAAAATGTTTTTAACAATATACCCTAATTTGTATCAAATCAGACATTGCAATCAAAATGAAAGTTATAGTTCTGTTTTTAGAAATGTTTCGAACCCTTTTCTTTTCTAAATTTTGACGATTTTAGTTTTATTATATTGAAGACATTTAACACTTTAAAAGGTAAAAATGTTTGAAATAGTTTTCTGGCAGTATCAAAAAACTATTCATTTTCTGAAGCTAACATAAACAACTATTTGATGTCTAAATGAATGAATATTAGAGATTATCCTAACTTTTTGGAGTCGTTTCCGGACGAAGGGCTCGATTTCTGTGTTTGCAGTTTTTTGAAAATATTTTTTTGATTGGCGGTTGGCATCAAAAAACTGCAAAAAGATCTTGCTTGGTTTATAACTTTAGACAAAAACATTGGATTTTCAGTGAAAATATGAACAAAAGAAGAAGCGCTGCAGCTTGTGCAGTTTTTAAAGGAAAAACTATTGTTTCAGGTGGCAAAGAAAATCGGATTTACCATTTAAGATCAGTCGAAGCCTATGATCATCATGATAAAAAATGGAATTATTTTCCTGATATGGTGGAAGCAAGGGTTCGTCATTCATTAGTTACTTAAGGTAACAAAGTGTTTGCAATCCGTGCACATTATAAATATAACTAGGAATTTTTTGATAGAATAAGTAATAAATTCTCCTTGATCACTAAAGGCTCCAAAATTTACTAAGAATAAAAATGAGTTAATCGAGTACGACTCTAAAACTGAAGTGTTCAAAACATAAATTTAGTAACCTAAACAGTATGTATATGTAATCTTTAGGATCAAAAAATTTCTTTTGTTTTTGACGACAGTATTATTAATTTTTAATAAAATATATGTTATCCTTTTACTTTTTTATTTCTTGACTTAGAAACGAGAGAAAAATAACATGTAACTAAAAATAAAGTCATGTATACTAGACCATTTCTTTTATATGTTTAACAATCATAAAACATAATTTAGTTGCTGTTTATATTAAGTAAATTGAATAAATAGATTTAGCCCAAAAGTACTGTTGTGAAACTTGTTGTTGTTCTTACTGATTAAGATACTTAAAAAAAAAACGTTTTCCACTTCATAATAAAAAAATTATTTAATAAATGTAACATGTACAGTTTTAAATGTGAAATTATGGTGCTAGTAATGAAGGCCGTTCGTATTTGAGTGTAATACAATTAAAAAAAAATGACTTACTTTCCTAGTTTGATAGAAATAATAAACTATAATTTAATAGTTACTATAGAAATCAAAATGTTTGTTGATGTAATTCAAACCCGATTTTTTCTTTTCGTATATTTTTTTTGTATTTAACTGGATAGTTTTTGATAAAATAAGTAGTAAATTTGCATTATTCACCACTGTGCAAATATTTACAAGATATAACAGTTAAGGAGTGATACATTTCTTTATACTTCTGAAATCAACATTAAAACAAAGTCACAAAAATAAAACATAATTAAACAGAAGTCGGCAAACTTGGTCTCGTAAAGTTTTTTCAGCTAAGAACATATTTATTTTAAATTATAAAAAAAAACTTACTGCTCATTTTTATATCTACCTGTTTTAATCACTAGTCCTTTTAAATGCATATTTCATTACACACTTTAACTATTTAAGTTTCATGTTTAATCTAAAAATTGTTTCAAATAGCTGCAACCCCCGGTAAGATTTAGATTGTAGTGCTACCCGTGATAATTTTTTACTAAGATTTTTTTTTATGTTTGATTAAAAACATTATTTTTATTTAGTTAAGTAAAATTATTTTAAAGAACTGCGGCCCACAGTAAATTACATAATAGCCTGCAAGCTATAAATTGCTGCCGACTTTTATACTAAAAGGGTTTTAGAAAATAAAAACTAGCACATTATGAGTGTTTTATTACCAACTTATATTTAAACTGCCTGATTTTTATAGATGTTTTAATATTTTTTGATTTCAGTTAACTGAAGTTAAGATTTGTTAGTTTTCGATACTGAACTAATTAACAGGAAGGAAGTTTCTTCTTTAAAAGGTGTGAGCAACTTTTTTCAGCTGTAAACCAGTAAGTTTAACTTATAGAAACTAATTATTATATATATATAGCAGCTTTCTGTTTGAACGATTTATTGTTTAAATTTATTAACTTTTTTAGTTTTAAACTATTTTATACAAAACCTTAATTGACTATTCACAAAACAATTTACTGAGCTTTAATCTTTTATAAAGATTAAATTATTTTACTAAATTTGACTTAAAACTAAAAGAAAGTAAATATTTGTAATGAGTATATGTTTTTTGTTATCTAAAGTTTTTAAACGTTTAAATTTCACAGTAATAATATTATAATACTTATAATGAACAATTTAGTACTTAAATTTTCCTTTAGGTATGTCAATCATTTTAGTGATTTTTTGTCGTTATCTCAATTGCAATATAAAAAAAAAGATATTACAATCTAAAAATTAAATCAGCAAAACTTTTATTTCACACTAGTTATAATTGCTTAAAGTACTTTAAAATTTTTGTCAGTAATTAAGTAGAATGTAGTTTAAGGAACATATGAAGAAATGAGTTTTTTTAAATCAAAATCTACACTTTGTAAGTATTTTTCAATATTAAGCAATTAAAAATTATTTTGTTTAGTTAAACTTTTATCTATTATGAATTATTGTTTTACTTGAAAACAAAAAATAAGAATCAAAATTTATCGTATTAAGCTTTAAAATAATAACTGCACTCTGCCACGCTTAGTGACGTCATAAGATTTTTACGCACAAAATAAACTTTAAGTATTAGAATATTTAAAGGTTTGTTTTGTTGTTAATCAAACGTTAATCAAACGTTAAATCAAACGTTAATCAAATGTTACTCAAACGTTAATCAAAAGTTAATCAAACGTTAATCAAACGTTAATCAAACGTTAAAGTAGAATTTTCTTTAAAAATTTTAAAGGTACAGTAATGTACTTTGTAATATTGTTTTAATCTTGCATATGCTAGATCAGGGGTCTGTAGCCTAATGTAACTCGCGGGCCAATTTATCTATAAAAAATTCTCGCGGGTCGCACTATTTAGAAAAAACCACTGAAGGCCACATTTACTTTTATAAAGTTCTAGTAACTAGAAGAAGAATATTATTTGAGATTAAAAATGTGATAAATTAAGCAATATTAGAGCACTAATAAAGAGTATTTTTTGAAATAAGAGCCTAGCTGTAAGTTTTTATTACAAAATCTTTAGTTTTTATTATTTTTAAATTGTATATTTCCGATTAAAAAGGAGCTCGCGGGGGGCAGATTTTGACGTTGAAGGCTGCATTTGGTCTATTTGCTGCATTTTGGGCCGCAGCTTGCCGACCTCTGTGTTAGATAAGCATAATTTCAAAAACTATACAAATAATAATACAACAGATATCTAAAATATTTAAGTATGTCGACAGTTAGTGCTTGTACTATACAGGTCACTATCATGTTGATAAACAATATATTTTCCACTGAAAGTAAAAAGAAAGATAAGTTTAAACTTGATGTCAATAGTAGCATAACTAGTTATGATGTTTTGTAACGCTTCGTGTAATTTTTTTTTTATTTAATTAAAGTTAATACAAGCAATAAACTTATATTTAAAAATCTAAGTTTTAATTAAAGTATTTTTCAAGTTTTGATAGTAAAATAAGACAATTTTTTTTTTCAAGTTGAAAAACTTAATTTTTCCGTAACTATAGTAGTAAATTATTATGTTTAAGATGGTTATTTTTGATAAAACTTTATCAATTTTTTTGAAATATTTTTCAGTTTTAATGTAACTTTTTACTACTGTATCTTTAAATATTTTGTATGTTAAATTTAGGTTTTTTTTTAATCAAATATTTTATAAATGTATACGAATTTTTATGTTTAACTTTATAAAATTTCAAAACAAAGAAAAAAAAAACTAATGAATTTTTATGTTGAAGAAAGCTTTGTAAAGTAAATTATTAAAATTTTTAATCGCCTACAAAAATTACTCTCAGATTTTTTGTAAATTTTTCAGTTTGTTAAAAAAATTTTTGTTTTGAACCTTAACTAAACATTAATAACATTTAAATTTAAATATTATGTCGTTTTATATTAATTTGTTAAGTTATTCTTACTAAAGTAACCTTATATTAATTAAATGTGGTTTTTTATGAATGAAATAATAAATATACTATTTAAGTTGTCTTTTTACTAGTTTACAAAAAAAAATTTTCCGTCATAAAAATTATTTTGTCCTATTTTTTCGATCAGTTTTTAAGTACAAATAATAATAATAGTAAAACAATGATTCTGTTAATAGAATTAATTTACATTTAAAATACAAAAAAAATTGTTAGTTAGTATTTTCAAGATTAAAAGCATATGGTAACCTAGACAGTTATTATCAACTTACAGTTTTCAAAGAGTTCTAACAATAAATTTTAAATTCTATTTGCAAAAATTGAACACCTGATAAAAGTTGTTACGATAGCTTTTGTTTATATTTTTTAAACTAATATTATCTATGTTACAGCAAAATATAAAACACTGGTTATAATTGATTTTATTTTTAATTTAGTCTTAATTACCTCAAAAATTAGTTTAGTCACTTATTAGAACAAGTCATAAACAAAACTGAAATTATGACATTCTGCTTAATAAAGTTCAAGTTTAAAATAATTTATATTCAGTCAAGACAAGATTGTTGTAAGCTTGTTGTTGTATTACACAGTTCGTTTAAGTAAGGTTAGGCAGAAAATTAGATAATGGTTTATCCTCAGTTGTGTCTTTGGGTTTAATTATATCGAAGATATCTTACGACCTCGTAAACAAAAGAAATTTTAATGTATTTATGATACAAAACAGCTTATAACTACTCTAAAAGATAGTATTAAACAGTAGTTATATTTATGGTTTGTACGTACTGTTTGATTAATTAGTTTAACTTACTAATTAATCTTTTATCTATAAAATAATTAACTAATGTATTGCAGGCTGTAGACTGTTTCAAACTGAAATAAATAAAAAAGCCAATTAACTGTTTTTCATAAGGTTATTAAACTTCTAAAGTTGAATGTTTTTCACAAAATTAAACTTTCTAACAATATTTCTATACTATCGAGCTATTGATAAAAAATACGTTAGATATAAAATTTTTCCTGTTGTGCACTATGATCAAAGCGGTTCTACAGCCATAAATTAATAAATAAAAAAGTAAGTAATAGCATTAAAAATATGATAACTTTCTGTACAAAAAAGTTCACAACAAGTTAATTACGAAAGTTTGTTGAACAACTAAAAACTTATTTCAAACAACAAACAAAATAAAAGCAAAACAACATCATAACAATAATTACTTGCGTAAAATATTCCATAGCTAAATTAAATTTAAGTCATAATAAGATTGTATAAACTGGTGCTTAATTATTTACCCACCAAATGTTTAAAATTTGATGCAAGAATAAAAATTATAAACTTCGCCTTTCTCTTCTCTACGTTTTCGTCAAAACTCCTTAAATACTGTCGTGGCTAAACTACTGCCAACAGGAAAAGCAGTGCGAAAAAATTAAATGTGGCCAGCATGGAACAATTTATTTGTTTTAAAACTATTACCAAAAAAAGTTGTTGTGGCTAAATTAAACTAAAATATGAAAATTGACTGATGAAACCATTTATTTTTGTTGTTGTTTTGAAAAATGCTGTTTACTGCTATCCAGGGAATGCTATTTCTAAAGATAGAAGCCAATTGAAAATTATTATTTAGGTAAATGAATTCGTTACTGCAAATTGTGGGTCTAAAATATTTATAAGTACAAAAACGTAATTAATTGTATAACCATGTATATGTATACATTTTGTTTAATATCTAGTCTAAAGATAGTTTTTAAAAAAGGTAATACCAACGACAACAAAACACTATTGATATATAGATAACTTATTTATTAGTTGTAAACTTATTATTTCTTGTCTAATAAAATAACTTAATGTCTTGGTTAAAGCTGCATGGTGTCCCCCCGTGAAATTTCAGTCATGGTGCAATTTTGACCAGTTCCTGCATTGTGCACCTTTGTTAACAAAATAACTTTTTTTCAGTATTAAATTGTATATAATTATAGTTTTTATACCAAGCTGTGAGAAGGTATATAAAACAATAACGAAAATAGTCTTTATTAGATTCTAGTTAAAAATCAGAACTATTTACGCTACAAAAATAGCAGACCATCTTATAAATAAATTTTGTTTGAAAAGCTAGTTTGAAATAAATTAATTTAAATAATCTATAAAACACTTTTGTATGTAAACAAAGCTTTTAGAGTATTAAGAAAATTTTACAAGACTACAAAATCTTGTGAAAGTTAAAATTTGTTTCATATTATAAATTTATTTGATTGTTTTTATTTTGTTTTTGTTAAGTAACCACAATCAAATGCTTATTTATTATTTTGATATTTACATAAATTAAATTATTGCTTCATATAAGTATTTTCAATAAGATTTGTTTATTTCATTTTAGCGAAGTTTTTATTTAAAGTTCTTTATAACTTAGAATTTTTCAAGTTTTAGAAAAAAATATCTAATAAAATTATATTTAGGTCGAAAAATTAATTACCAAAACTATAGTAATAATGACAAGCTATACATCCAGGTTTATTACAAAAATTAAGTTTTAACATTAAGCTAAAATGCGATACATGTTATATACATGTTATATATTATACATATACATGTTTCAACATCACTTGTTAAATGAAACTAAAATCTTAATTTATTCCTATTAAAATAACTTTCAATAACAATAACTATATACACAACATTATTAAATAAGATTAAGGAGTAAAGAACCTATTTCAGTTCTGCAATTGACAAGTTTTTTTAAAGTTTTTTTCGTTTTAATGTGTTCAAAAAAGTTAGAAAAAATGTTTAAACGGCTTTAAAAACTAAATTAAAAAAAAAATTCTTCTTTTGGATTTTAATTGGAATTTAACTTTTTGAAAATTATGAATTGCTTTTGAAAGATAGCATCTTAGAAATGTTAATTTATATTATACTTTTCAATTGTTTTGACTACTGTTTCACCATAAATACTCAAAACTGGTTTGTTTTGTTTTGGTATCATGTTATCAATTTTTAATTATTAATATGCAGAGGTTCCATCATTTAAGTCCTTTAGAATTACATCGTATTTTATATAAAAATTAATCAAATTGATAAAAAACAGAATTAATAAAAAGTTAAGTGTATATGTTCAGTTTGTGCCTTGTATCGGTTTTCTGTTTGTTTTAACACTGTAATTTCTTTTTTCATTTTATGTTAGTGTCTTTCAGTTTAAGTGGATTAAGTTTAATGCCTAAGTCCTCCATTTGACAATAAACTTTGATTATAATAATATAAAAGTTGAGCCTTTACAATTAAATTTATTACTTTAAAGTTTAATCAAAAATCAGCTATCAATTAAACAGCAAAAACAGATATTACACATATTTAACTTAAAAAAAAACAACAAAAATAGTACAAAACAAAATTTTATTTTGAAATATGCATATATTTCATCAAATATAAAACATTTTTTAATGATTTACTCCAAAATTACAGAAGAATTGTGTTTAAACAAGTTGATGCTTTCCTTTAATAGTTCTAATCTATGTTTTGCTTGATCTCTTAAATGTCTATCTTCCGTAAATTTATCTAGATTAGACAAACCTATTTCGTAGGCATCGATAGCAATAGAACGAGCTTCAGGATTAAAATTGAGTATAGACTAGAATTCAAAAAATTTCGTGACAATATTAATTGCAACTGGATGTGCTGAATTAAGATTTTTAGCTGCGATTTCAAA
This sequence comes from Thalia democratica, assembly GCF_965202585.1. Classification (NCBI taxonomy): domain Eukaryota; kingdom Metazoa; phylum Chordata; class Thaliacea; order Salpida; family Salpidae; genus Thalia; species Thalia democratica. The sequence goes on from NC_139165.1 coordinate 93,871,145, forward strand.
TGCTTCATTGTATAGCTTCAATGCTTGCTTAATCTCGGACTCTCTGTCAACCATGTAGAATGCAATCAAAGCTTTATACTCATGTTGTTTTGCTTTAAAACATTTGTAATTAGCAATGGCTTCGAAATTGACATCTCTTATAATCTTATCGCTACTCATAATTGAATAACTCTATCACAAAATATATTTATTTGAGCTCTTGCTTTCAACTCTAACTCATTCTGTAGCTTTTTATTTTCACTCGAGTATTCACAGAAAGTGATAGAACTTTCAAACATTTTTTAGCGCACAATAACAGGAAAATAACATACTTCTTTTCTTGAAATCAAGAGGTGTACCAAATTTTATTATTTCTTCCATATACTTAATGACATCCTCGTAAAGATCACAATCATAACAATTTTGCACAAGAGACACTATTTCACTTATATTAAATGGACAATGATTAGAAGCACAACTAATTTCTATATCTTCATCTGCTTCTAATGCATAATTGGTTTTATCATGATCTTGTTTTTTTCTGAATTCTATGTAATGATCAATAGCCTCAGTATTTGTATCTATTTTAACACAAGTACTATCTAAAAAATCAAATATTTCATTTGATATTCTATTTATTTCAAGTTTTGCTTTCTGTTTTATCTCTCTCTGCAATTTTTTATCAACAGCCGAGTCATTAAAGTAGACATAAGAACGTAAAAACGGCTGTTTTAAACAAGTAAAACTGTAACAGATCATATTCCTCTCTTCAAAGTTTAGAGGTGTTTTCATTTTTATTACTCCTTTCATGTAGCTAATTACGTCCTCATAACGTAGATCTTTGTAACACATTTCAGCAAGAAACACTAATTCACTTCTATCAAACTGAGACATTTAAAGTGGTATGCTGAAAATGTAGATACTTATAAAACTTTAGTATGTCAAGTATAATGTTTTAGTCTATAAGTCAATTATTAAATAAAATATTAATAAATTCAAAGCTCTTATTTTAAGTGCTATTTAAACACATAGCAAATAATGTAATATAATATCTTAGATTTAAAACTTATTTCCTATACTCACTTTAAAACTTTTATAAAAAGATGTCACGGTATTTTAAACTTACAATACTTTTAAATTTTCAAAAAGTTTAGTTTGACAAAAGCAAACTTACTATTTTGATCTTCTTTATAATCAGTTCAATATCCGTTATCTTTGATTAATAAATGTGTATATTTAAAAATATCTAAAATGAATCGTTTGGCGTTTGTTTTGTTGAAATAAAACAAGGTTCTAAATAATCCTATTTGAAATTAATTTATGTTTTAATAAATACTTAACTTTCTAAATAATACTTGTGATAAATTATTTTTATTAAAATCTACCTAAATCTATTTAGTTTTTATTGCAAAAGTTTTCAATTTGAATGAAGTAAATTAGTTAATCTTGCTTAAATAACGTACGGTCGTTTTAAGAATGTAATTAGATACATGAAACAAGTAATAAATAATAAGAACACTTCTTCAGTAACAAGAAAAATTTTTTAGATTTTATAGTAATAGAGGTTTAAAACTACCATACTTAAATTCGTTTTTCTCAAGAGTTGACTCGTTTGTAGATGAAAATCTACAGATAGTAATTAATCAAAGAGCATCATCAAAAGAATAAAAGTATGTGACGAAGATACTTAACTCTTAGGTAGCGGTTGTAATTAAAATGGTAATAATATCGAGTATTTTACTTAATGATTAAGTAAAAGTATTTTGTCGTTTGCAAAATTTAAAGAATTATTTAAAATTAGTTCATGTAGTTTTATTATATTATTAAAATTAACTTCAACATAAACTTAATAAATATAAATATTAAAAAAGTTGGTTTTTAAAGGAAAAGAAAAATATTTGTTAGTTAAATAGAGTTTTTTTTTAAAATTTATTTTAAGTTGATAATCTAACAAAATCTTATAGCTTATTACAATCTCTTTTAGCTTTATAATTACATTTATTTTTATTATTCTGAAGCTCGATTACAGACTTAAGTATGCTATAAAACAATCTAATTGTTTTATGAAAGTAGTAAATTAAATGATACTCGTATTAGGGTTAATTATTACTAAAATACATATTTAGTTTTATTAAAATTACCTTCTTTTGTCTATGATTATTTTGCATTTAGGTAAACATTACAGAGCTTATATAGCATTTAAGCTGCAACTACAAAAGGAACAATTGTGCAAATTTTTGTACAAATAAAATTAACAAACTTTGCTGTAACATTAATGTTACAATTAGTGCTTGAAACAAAGTTTGGTAACTTAATATATTTTTTATTTAAATGATAATAACACGTTCTAGAAATAGTTTCATACAAAAGTTAAAGTAGTTAACTTATCTTAACCTAATTGTTGGCTTTTATATATTTTTTTTTAATAAAAAAATTAGATAAATAATTTACCGAAAACTAACTACTTTGTTTAGAAAAAAAAATTGTTAACTAAATTTTACTAAGTTACTGCAATACTTAGTTTAAAACTCTCAACTAACCAATTAATCTTTCTAATTCTAATAAAACTGATAAAAAACCTTGATTTTATTAAAATTAATTTTTAATTCTGTCCATTAACTTTTGATGTCAAATTAAAGTAGTTAACTTTAGCTAATACCTAAGATATTATAGCACACACGTTATTTTAATCTATGTAACTACAAGCATTTATTCTCAGTTTATCTTTATAACTAACTTATAATCGATGTTATGAATTAAAAAAAAACGCTAATAACTGTTATCTAAAACATCCAGTTAAAACAAGATTCAATGTAAATTCAAAAGATACAGCATCAAATCTTTATTTTTATTTAATTTGCTTTAACTACATTTTTTTGGTCTCATTTTGTTTTCAATTTTCGTCTCATGTTTAACAAATTAATTTTAAAGTTTCCTTTCCCAGCTTATTTTGAATAAGTACTTATGTCGTTAATTTAAGTCTGATTACTACAAGCTAGTAATGGTAAACTATTGTAAATAAAATAAATACAATGCCTCTTAAAAAACTTAATTATTAGTTAGTCATACTAGAACTTTCGAACTTTAAAATCTTTAATATGTTAGTTTAAAGTGAAGTATTAATAATAATAATTATTAACTATGAATATATTTTGAGTCTGATTGAGTTAAAAAGCTAGTTTTATTTTTATATTAAGTTATAAGTATAAGAAATTTTAAAACTTAAATTGAAACATTAATTTACTATATTTGTAATATATTTTATCTCTTTATCAAAATATATTAATTTAAAAAACATTAAATTTAATTTTAAGTGTATAAAATGTGAATATTATAGGCTAATATGTACTTAATTAAATAAATAAACTAATATGTTTTAATTTAGAATCATGATTGCAACCCAGTAGTTATAAAACACCTTGATTAAAAAATGTAAAGCTATTTGTTTGAAACAATATTTTTTAAAATACTCTCTAATTTAAAAGCTCTAATTTAAAAGCGTCACACTAAAAATCTTTATATAAAAAAGATTCTCCTGTATATTTATTTTCAGACTTTTATAAAGAAATGTCAAGGTTATTTTTTTAGTTATAAACTCTCGTTGTTTTCAAGATGTTTAGTTTGCAGAAATTAACTTTTTATATGTACTCGTCTGTATAAGTAACGACAAACCAATAACGTTTTTTTTTGATATGCGTATTTAAGAAATACTTCTAATAATAAGTTTTGCAATGAAATTTAAAAAAAAATTATTGAATAATTTGTTAAAACTATAGTTAATATTCAAAGAAAAAATACTTCTAGTCTAAAACAACTTCACAAAATAAAGACCAACAGTTTTGGAAGACTTTTACGTCATACATCTTATACTAGATATCGTAGTTTTACTATTTATACAGCAGTTACTGTTGAATGGGAACAAAATTTAGTTTTAACTCATCTTATTCTGTAGTTAACTAACCTTTTGTTAAATACTAAACGTTCTAATTAATACTTTTGACAAATTACAATTACTAAAATATTAATATGTTTCAGCTTAAATTCTAAATGTTTCAGTTTGATAAAAGTGAATTAGTGTCACTTGCTAAAATTTGTTTTAAAAATAACTTCTATGAGGATGCATTATGCTACATGAAAGAGGTGATAAATAAGGGAACACCTCTTAACTTTGAAGAAAGAAGTGTGTTATTTGAAAGTTATGGGAAGCTTATACAACCGTATCTTAATTTTTTGCTTTCCCTTGATGACCCGAGTGTAGATGCAAAACTATGGATAGAATTAAACCAGAAAGCAAAATCAAAAGTGAACAGATTTTGTTTTGAAGCTATACAATTGTTAGACAGTGACTGTGTCAAAAGTGATACTGATGATGAAGCTATTGCTGATTACAAACGTTTTAAAGCATGTTTACATCGTGAAAAAGCTGCTGTTTCAGCAGGAGCAGAAAGAAAATACGAAATTCGTGAAGCAAAAAAGCTATATGAGGAAGCATATGATTTTGCAACAAAGAAACTCAATCCAGCGCATCCAGTCACACTCAAGATTGCGATTAATTTTTCTTCACTTCTCTTCGGTATTAACGAGCTTCATAGAGCTCTTCACATAGTTAGAGAAGCCCACATAAAAGGTTTTTCAAACCTATTTGCGCTACCTGACGAGTTGAAAAACAGTGCTAAAAAGTTTTTGGATGTACTAAAGGACATCTTTGATCAGGCTCAATTTAGTTTTGGAATTCAGTTCATGTTAAATGCTATTTTTTTAATGGCATTAATTCTATGTTGTTACTTAATTATCTAATTATGAACTTGTATAATGTTGCGTTATCAGATTATCACTTGATGTTTGGTCTTTTGTTGAAATAAAACTGGTTATAACGGTTGGACTACAAATATCTTTTGTAAATAAATCTTTCATTAAGCTTGCTTTTTTTTTTAAATATAGTAACTACTAATTTATTGTGCTAAGAAAGCCATGAGTTATATCCTAAGTTTTACCTTTATTAGAACTTAGAAACTCAAATTACATGATAGCTTAACGTTAATTTTTTAAATTACTGTTTTTATTAGTTATTTTCTTTATAATTTTTCTAAGAATTGTTTAACATTTTCGTGATTTGGCATATAACTTACGTTTTAAAACAAAAGTAAAGGAAAAAGTAGGTTACTGATTTGAATTGAGACTGGTTTCGTCCTTATAAGAACTCATCTATTGGTCACAACCGAGAAACTTACATACGGCTTTTCATGCTTTCACTTAAAGCAACCTTTTGCTGGTATTGATCAGAGACTGGTCACAGTCTACAAAAAGCTTGTGTTCAGATGATAAAATAGTACGATCAACTCTTTTGTAAATCTTGAGCTTGTCTCGCGGCGTACGAAAGTCCAGGCTTCTGCTCAGCAGACGTTCGTCGTTGTTTTTTTTGATCATATTTAATACAAGCGTATCGAATGTTTTGCCTAGTAGATGTTCTATTAAACGTTGCATGGCAAAAGACAATGCTGATGTCATTGATCAATACTATCAAATGGTTGCATTATTTTAAAGCATTTTAAACCGTTTTTTAGATTGAAGACTGTATGTTTTTTGATTATACAATTTTAAAAAACATAAAATCCAGCTATTGTAAATTACAAAACTTTTTTAAAGCATTTTTGAAATATTTTAGTCTTTATAAGTATATAAAACATTTCGTATACGAATTAAAATGAATCGTATACCAAAAATTAGTTGTGGCAGAAATTTATTTTAAATTCGACTAAACAGAAATAACAACCTTTATGAATAGCACCTTTAAATAGCACATAAACAGATTTAAACACATTTCAAACTAAATTTAACTAAAAAAACTAGTTAAAAAATTAATTTGATGGTAATACCCAGATTAACTGAATGCTTCTTAAAATGCAACAAATGTTAAGTTATCAAATTTTTTAAACTTTTTTAATACAGTAAAATCATCGACCGTTTGTTTTTCATATTAATACTTTCCACTGTTTGTAAAATTTGTTGAGACTACTGTTTCTGATTAGAAACATTTTTGATTTTTTTATTAGTCTTGATATAGATCGAACACACTAGAATCCGGATTCTTCCATTAAACAGGGTGTCTAGTATTTTATTAGGTTACGTTTAAATTTAGTTATTTAGCTAGAGATGTTTTTATTAAAATTTTTATAAAATTATTTGGAGAGTAATCACTTCAAAATCTTCTACAAACTTTTTGTTTTAATGTTTTTTTCCTAGGACAAAAGACAAAGGATTACAAATAATACCGAGTTTAGTTGGTTACTAATTGTTAAATTTTTATTCAGTAAAATTAGATAAATATAACAAATTTATTATGTTGTTCAAGCAAGTAAGCTTCTAAAATATATAAGTTTTTATAACGAGTATTAAAATAAAGCTTAAAAACAATAAAAAGAATTTTTTCTGAAAACAATTGTTTTAGTTTTTTAGAACTTTTAGTTACCTAAACAATTTTATTAGTTTTCCTGCAATTTCTTGGTAATCATTTCGTTATGTTATCAAATTCGTTATAGTTTTCAGAACTTTTTATTACCAAAAAAAAATTATTAGTTTTCATTTTATTTTTTGGTAATCATTTTATTTCTGACAAACAATAAAAGTTTTATTTATTGTGTTCTTAATTAAATTTTTTTTAATCAAAAATATTTTTAAAATAAGTTAGTGTTTTGTTTGTTAAGTACCTTTTTGAGTTTATCTTGTATTGTAAATGCTTAGTATAGGAGGCAAATAGTCTAGCAATCAATATTATAAATTTTCTTAACACAAAATAAGTAAAAGATTGTGTTTATATCATTTTATTAACGTATTTTTTGAAGTTTAAATAAAAAGCTTAGGTAAAAATTCCTACATCATTATATATTTTAAAGTTAATCAAACAAAATCTTTAAATCTTTTTATTTTACAATTATGTTTTTATCTGACAAAAAATAAAGAACAAACGAATGAAAATAATATACTTAAATAAATGTTTTAAGATTTTATTGATATGTGTATTACATCTAAACGAAGTTTGAGATCAATACAAGAAGCCATATTAAAATTGTTTGTATACAATATTTAAAAAATATATTATATCATATATATAGAAAGTGATTGATGTGAAAAAATAAAATTTAATGCTATTTAAAAAAATTTTTTTAACTGTTTGTAATACATAGAAGTTAAAAAACAAACATTAGAATAGTTATCATTTTTAGGTTTTATTTATTTTTCTGAACTAATTTTGAAAAAAAGAACTCACAATTAAAGCTGTTTACTCTTAAGTTAAGATTGAATATTTTTAGTCTAAAATTCTTTAATTTTTGAATAAGTTTATTATAAGATAATAAATTTATCATTGATACTCATCAAATTACCAAAACAAAATACTCCAATAAATTTTAAACGATCAAGCTTATGATAAAAAACATTAATATTTTTTATTAATATTTTAACAACCATCTAAAAAAAGTCATCTATTAAATGAAACGTACATATTTTTATTTTCTTTTAAATAATAAAGTAAAATATAGATGAAGTACATTTATTTTTTGCATAAATAAAATTTCATAAATATTTTATATTTTGTTTATATTTTAAGGTGTAAGTTTTTCAGGTACATTATTATTTGAAATTAACTTTTTTATGCGTTATGTTGTTGTTTTCATACTTTGACAAGTTTAGTCATTCCATGATAAAAACTTAAAACTATAAATGTCAATACTTTTTTTTATTTTCTTAAATACCTCACAGTGTTTTTTAATAGACAACGTTAAATGCATCAATTTTTTTTCATTTAACGAAGGAAGCACGACCCCTTCTTTGTTCTTTCTTTTAAAACATTCTTGCATAAGAAAAGTAGAAGCATTAGTTTTAATGGAAAAATATTTTGTTTATAAACATAAAAAAACTATTTAACTTTATTAAATGTTTTTAAACGGTATTCAATAACAGTTGCCTCGCCTGTACAATTGTAGCTCCTGCTACGACAGCGTTGGTGAAACTAAAAAGTTCAATTTCCTGTTTTACTGCTTCGAATAATTCATGGTTGCTCTTTTCAAGTTTAAATATTACTCTTGCGAACCACTTTGACACCTAAATATAATTTTATTTCGTTAACTGTATGAATCTGAAATATTACTATTTTAACATATTTTACTATTTAATATTATTGATTGATAAAATTTTGTAGACAACAAAGTTTTATATTACTGTCTAAATTGAAAGTCTTTTTTTTTTGCATTTTTCTAACTTAGGTAAAAAAAAAATAGGTTTGATTTAAAACAAATGTTTTAATAAGCTTTTTCTAATCTAAGAAAAATTATTTTCGTAAAATAATATAAAGTTTTGTTTTCTAAGATATTTTGTTTTCTTTTATATCTTAAAAAAAATTTAGTTTTTATAAATGTACCTTTTTGTTTTCTTTTTGGCTACATCAATTGTTTAGCAAAAAAAGCACACAGCTGTGTTTAAAGGTGACATTTAACTATAGTATTAAAAAATGCTTTAAAATTATTTTATATAGACTATCTCTGACTTTTAATAGTAGTTTTGAGAATCTTGCTAACTAAAATTTTAAGCTAAATTTTGTACTTACAAGAACAACAACAGTTTTAAAGTTACCTTGCAAAGATTAAACATTAATAAACCATTTTTTCTTCCACAACACAACTAAAATATTCTTTTTTGGAGAGAATCTACTTAACGTACAAAATATTTTATTCAGGATTTTTTAAGTTTCTATTCAATAATTTAACAAACCTTAAATGTTCTGATGCCAGTCAATATACGAATCGTCAGTCTGAGTCAGCCGTCCAACGGATTTGAATCAAAGTAATCGAACAAATATTTCAACCGCTCGGTGAAGTATTGCTAATATATTTTCAAGACGGCTCTTCGCTTTATCTCTTTAACAATTATTTTTAGAGCACGTTGATTTTGTTTTACAAATTTAAAGGCTAAAAGTATTTTATTTGATTTATAATTTAAAAGTAACTTCAAAGTTTGAAATCTATTCAAGTAACAAAGTGCAAGAGTATAACTCCGATTATTTACAAATATTTGTTGATCGTTCTTTATTAAAGTTTATTCATAGGACGTAACGTAGTTTTAAAAAAAATACGTTTATTGTAATGTTTTAGGTAATTAAAACTCAATTTTAAAATCTGAAAAAAAAGAAGATTTTAATAATTGTTTCTAGTTCGTTTTCGGCTCACTGAGATTCGCAAAGCATAAATCTGCGATCCATGGTACCTTTTAGTTGAGAACATAATTTTTAATAAAAAAATAAAATAAATCTTCATGATATAAGCTTATATTAGACTTATAATTTAATAACCAATCATAAATAGTGTTTTATTAATGCTTATTTTGTAACAGCTTTGGTTTAATTTTGTAGGTAAAGATATTAAGGAAACTGCGGTCCATGAGTCGTTTTTCTATACAGTGCGGCCTGCAAGTAACTCTTTACTAAAAAATACTATATAAAAAACAGCTCCATTTTACATTTCATAAGACTTGTTTACCATTCATACATTTCTTCTACTAAAAGCTAACTTCATTTCAAAGCAATACTAATAAAATGTTGTCGTTTTAGCTTTTTTTGATTGGAATATAAAAGTTTAAGTTTGAAATATTTTGATACAATATAAAAAAAATACTTATTAATAATTTTAATACACGTTTTGTTGTTTTGAATATTTTAAGCCTTCTTTAATCTGTATATTTGTTATTTACAATTTTTTTTTTTTTATACATTTAAAAATTACTATCTAGACTAATATATATGTTTTTGTTCACAACGTTTTGAACAATAAACAATCAATAAATTTAAAACTTTGTTGATAAAAAAAGTTTTATTTTTTTTTAATTTTAACAAGTACTGTACAAAACTAGTTTTTGATCAATTAAAAGAAAAAAGTATGCACAAGTTTTAAAATCGTATGAAAATTTACATTAAAATTGTTTAAACATCTTAAACATTAAACTATTTTGATACAAGCAGACAATTTGATCTAAGGTAAGCTATAGTACTAAATAAAATTATTAATACTCACAAACGGGGTAAGCTAAACTTTATTCAAATTTTATTGTTTTATTATCTTTGAAAATTTACTTTATTAATAAGAACATGCAAATTTTTTGCCTAGTTAGTTGCTATACTAAAAATTTGAAACTATTTTAGTTGTAAACTCATGAAATTCATAAAAAATTTAACCAGTTTAACCATTAAATTTAGATGCTTCATACCAAAGTAAAATCCTTTCAAAGAAAGAAAAACGTTTGATTTTCTTTTTCTGCTAACTGAAACATATTCATATTAGACGATGTTTTTATACCAACTATGTAGAGATTTTTTATCTATGAGTCTAAGGGTTTTAAAAGTAACTTATAGAAATAGTATTTAAATTACTTATTTATAAATAGAGTATAATTATATATATTTTGATACAATATTGATATTTCATGTAGTTTAGATTCTAATAAGAAAAAAAACTTACATACCATGACTAAATTTTTTTAACTTGTAATTAAATTAATATATCGATGTTCATTGTAAACAGAAAATGTTTTTCTTCTTAACTTATTAAATTTTTTTGTACAACTAAAAAGGTTTTTATCTATACCTTTAAAATAATAAAACCTTCTAACATTACTAACAAGTTATTGAATTTTCTTAATTCGATGTTTTCAGGTTGTATTGATAATATAAATTGTATGTAAACTAATAAAAGCTATATTAATACTGCATTAAGTTTTTATTGGAAATAATACATTTTTGTTAAAAACTATAAACTAAAAATTGGAAGAACTTCAAGATAAAAAAACTGTGCTAATAAATTATTTTTGACAGGCTCCATAAAAATAAACAATCATTTCACAGACTTAAATTTAATAAGAAATTTTAAGTCAGTGCCTAATTAATAACACAAAAGCTGTTCGGCATAAAAATGTTGACGTATCATAACAGCAATACTGTTTTCAATTATTAAGCTCATACTGAACAGTTAAACAATAAAACTGTGTATGCTAGTAAATATGTAAAAATTTACACTTTATAAGTTTAAACACAATAAAACCAACAGGACCGAAAAATGTTCAATTACTTTATTATTACCTTATGTCAATAAAAACTCAAGAATTTATATAAAAAATATAAACCTATTAGTAAGTAAATCTTATCATTTAGCAAAACTTTAAAAACACAAATTTATAGAAATTAAGCAATAAATGCTTTTAAAATAAAAATCATACATTTTATTTAGCAGAACATAATGTAAAATCTGAAAAAAAGTATTATTGAGAGCAAACATATTTTATTTGTATATTTTATGTAGGACTGCTGCTATTTTAGGATAATTACATTTAGCTGTTGATAATTGACTCTATTAATTTTGTCAAATTTAAAATTTGTAGCAAACAAATTAAAGTATTTTAAAAACATATTTTTCAACTGTTTAATGACTCAAAAACTGTTAAAGTTTATAAGAAATTATAGCTAAATGTAAGTACTATGAACAAGAAATATTTTTTATCGTTGCAGATAAAAAGTGGTTTCTAAAGGTTTATGTCATAGTTTTAACTAAAACAGACTTTCTATGAGAGTTTTTGGTTAAATTTAAAAAAACAGTAATACACTTTTTATAGGGAACTAACTACAATTAAACTTTTTCTTAGCAAGTGAGAATATATATTTTTTTACAACTGTTAATTTTGATTTACAATTGAATATTAGGCACTAAACAAATGCTTAATTAAATTATAATATCAAAATAATTTTTAGAAAATTTAAAATAAGACTTTCAAAATTGAGTTCTTGATGTTTTGAGAAATGTTTGTTATTTAGATTTAAGATATAAATACTTAAATAACAATGAAAAATAATTAATAAAATATACTAGAATTATGTTTAAAAATTATTTCATTTTGACAAGTATAGTATGGTTTGCATAGTTTTAGAAAAATATTATCGCTTAATAAGATTGAAAATTCAAGTTTTGTTAAACTTAAAATAACTTTTAACTAAGTTTTAATAATTAAAGTGTGATAAAAATTTTTAGGACTAAAATTGTTGATGTTTACCTAATAAAAAAAAATTATCAGTATTTCAATTAAACTGTGTTTAATTAAAAAGTTATATAGACAGAAGTTCTTTGTTTTAACGGAGTAAAACGTACAGTTTATTTGTGACAAATTTAATTTTTATTAGTTTGTCATTGTTTACATGTTTATAGTTTTAAAACACTTTACCGTTTTTAGAATAAAAAAACTTGAATTAGACAATTTTCATTATTATTAGCATCTAGAAGTCAATTAAAAGTTTAGAAGTTTGTAATCATCTAAAATATCTAAAACGACTAGACTAGCTTTTCTAACTACAACTTTTTCTGAGTAGGTTTTTATTTTGTAAACACATTTTGAATATTATTCTATGAAAAGATACTAAAGGGAGAAGCATTTTACTAATATTTCATCCGGTACTTTTACAGGAAATTTTATAATTAGTAAACGTGATGTACTTAAATGATACAACTTTAAGTCAGTTAATAAAAGACTTTTCCGGTCCTCAAAACTTTTTGCAGAAGCTTTGTAATGAAGAAAGAGAAAAGTGTATTAAAGAAATTGAGAATTTAAACAAAGATTATGAGAAAACTAAAGAAAATTTGATAAATGAAGTAAGGATATTTTTCAGTACAACACTTCAAACTTTAAAACACCCTCTCCAAATTTTAAGTACAAACTCGAACTGATGAAAAATGAAGATCCAGATTGTATGATTTTGAAAAGCTTGCTTGATAAAGGTTCTGAAATCACTATCTCTTCAACTATTACATCAAGTAATTATTTTAATCTTCTTAAACAGGAGCAACTTGTTTACAAAATTTACAGAGTAAAAACTAATGATAAAGATATGTTTGAGACGAAAAACTCTGAATCTTCTAGTATACTCTTACTTCATGGAACAAAAGGGCCATGTGTAGAAGGTATATTGAAAGAAGGATTCAGACCATCTCAATCTGGAAGTCTTGGCCCAGGAGTGTATTTAACTAACAGTTTTATTTATGCTTTCAAGTATGGTAATAGTTTTGTAAATGATGGGGAAACTCCTAAAAACTTGTGTTACTTGTTTGTCAGTAAAGTTAAAACTTCTAATACAAATGTAGTCTCTGAAAATTTAAGTAAAGACAAGCGGGATGTCAACTTAGGCAAAAGTAATATTTTATTTGCAGCTCCTAAAACTACTGCCTATTATGAAAATGGTAAGAAACAGACTTTTGGAAACTCAACAAGTCGACAACCAGAAAAAAGTTTAGAAGATTATGCTTATAATAAACCATTCCTAAAGCTTTTTTGTAGAGATAGGCTTAACAGAATATTAACAACTGTAAAAGACTCCCCTCAGGACAAGCTTGACAGTCAGAAAAACAAAATTATGGAAGGTACATTCAGCTATAAATTATTAGAAGAAAAAGTAGCTGTAGCCCATCATGACTTAGTTACTCCTGCCTATTTGATAGAAGTTGAAGTTAAACAAAATGTACAAGAAATTGTTAATAATGTACTATACAACGCATTAAAGGTGCATAGGTTTAGTAAACAAGCTAATACAAAAATACAACCTGAGTTTCAGTCTAAAGTTTCAATAGATGAAACTTGTTTGAAAACAACAAGCGACTACTCTTCAGAACAGTTTTATTCAGAGTTAGAGTCGGAAATAAATCTAAACCAAAGAGCAAAAATAGAATTTATAAAATCTAAATTTGATCACAAAATTGTTTCAATTACTCAACAATTATCTTTTAAAGTAAGCAGTCTTTTGAAAACTTCTAGTGATAGTTCTATAATGTATAAGACTGAACTATTGAAATCTACAAATGAAGATTATCAATTTATCTTACGTTCGATAAATGATCAAAATACTAAAGATATCTTTAAAGCTCGACATATCTTTAGAATTAACTATGTTGATCAAAATCAGCTTGAAACAATTCAAAATGCTGACCTTATTCTTCAAGGAGTTAAGTGTGACAAAATTTTAAATTTATTTAAGTCTGGCTATCCAAAAGATTGGGAATCTTATGATAAACAGTGCAAAAAATATTGTTTTGGTGAAGACATTTTACCCTCATACAACTGCTCTTGTAGAGCGTCTAACATGTTAACAAACGAAATTTCAAAAGGCACTTGTTATTCTAAAGTAGACGGTGAAATAAAAAAATTGTCTTTTGTTTTTGTTGTAGGCTACAAAAAACAAAATGCAAAAAATGATTTAATTGATGATAGACCACGTCTATTAGAAGGCAAAAATGAGGAAAGATCTGTAGGTTTTAAGAAACCTACAATTGTTATATCAGACAGCAGAGGTTGTTCCATTTCTTCAGGCTCTTTTATAAATCCTATAAACCCGATTCAATTACCTACAACAAAGATGGTACCTGCATATTTGATTATATTCAACACTTAGTATATAAAAACAGTCGAAATTTTTCTGTTTTTGAACAAAGTTTATTTGGTTATCAAATGTCTAAAATATTTAATTTTTCAAGCATTTTAAGTACACTGGATCGTTAAAATTCTATTTTTAGTTAAGGAAATTAAAAAAAATGCTTTTAACTTGGATTTAAAGGTAAATGTACTGTTTGTTTAACAAATACAGGTTTTCTTTAAGAAATTTTTTTTTTCATAAGTCGTTTGATTTAAAGATTGTTTAAATTATAAACGACTATTTCTCTTTTTACATCTTAAGTTTTGCTGAATAAGTTTATTGTAGTAACTTTTTTTATATAAAATAAACTGGATTTATTTTCCGAAAGTATCTTAATGTTCGTGATATTTTTTTGTCAATACTTCTTATCTTATAAATTTCGTTAAATAAATTTGTTTTCATACTACACAATAAACTTTCAATAAAAACATTGTTTAAAGTTTTGTTTTATATCAGTCTTTTTATATTTAATGTTGTTCTTTTAAAAAAAACTTTAAGGTTTTTGAAAAAGGTTAAATGTAACAATAAAAAATCTTGATTAAAAGTTTAGTTCTGGAAAAAAATATTGTAAATTTTTATCTACATACATTTATATTTCTGACAGGAAAAAGTTCGAGTATGATTTTTGTAGGCTGAAGTATTTTTAAATCGAAATTAATCTTTTATTTTACAACTTCCATGTTTTTAGCTAAAAAATGTGTAATGCTATTCCTCTATATAAATATATTAAATTGTTTATAAACGTTTCATTAGTTTATTTACAAGTATTTCAAGTATTTAAAAGTGAATGAGCAGCAAAAAATATGTTATAAAGATTTTTTTTTAATTGATGTAAATGTTTAAACTAAACTTTAACTGTATTATGGTTATAACTAAAAATCAGAAGTCAGCTACCTCTAAAATTAACGATTTGAAATAGTTAAAACAAATATTTTTTGGATAATTATTATATTTAAAATATTTTTTGGTACATATTGGTTTAAAAATTACAATTACAATGTTAGTTATCAATAGTATTAGTTAGCATTTCCTTAGTTGTTTCTTTGGTTTAAGAGTTATCTATGTAAACAACAGAACTACTAATCTCTTAAACCCGTAGGTCATTAATTAAAAAAAAATAAGTAAAACTTTACAAAACGTCACAATTAAAATACTGTTTTAAAACAACTCTTCATTAAAAGATCAAATTTTTGTATTTAAAAAAAAACATTTTTTACGTATGGTAAAGTTATATTCCATACTTTTTTATTACTCTAAAATTAAAAAATAAACATACATTTACTTCAATAATTTCAACTATCCCTATAAGTCTAGGAAAACAAAAAATTTATTCAAAACAGACATTTAAACTACTTTTAAGCGAGGAATATTATACTAAACATTTATCATTAAGGGATTTGACTGGTGTTTAGTTTGAATTAAAAAAGAAAGGTTCATGATAACTTTATAAACGAAGTAAAAAACGAAACAAGAACTTTGAAAAATAAAGTATCTCACTAAAAAACTAAACTGATCGTTTGATTTAGTTTACTGCTTTTAAGATTGTTGTTTTTATTTCTAATGAAAGCAGGATACTTCTGAACATTTAACTGTTTTAATGTTGACAAAAATAGTGTAGGTTTAAGATTGACCTGATAAACAACCTTTAAAATCAGTGTTATTTAAGAACAATTTTAACTGTAAGCTTATTTGAGTATCACTTGAAATGTAACTTTAAATAGAATATAAATTGTTAAAAGTATAAAACAGTTTGAAACTGTTATAAATATTTATGCCAAAGATAATTTAAAAAAAAAAGTCCTGAAACGCTTTAGACATTAAAAACAATAATAATACGTCGAAGTTAAAACTTTGGTAATTAAATGAACAGTAGAGGAGTGTGCTAATTCTGGTTCGTATTGTGATAAACTTCTTCCCATTAATAATATTTTACCAAAGTTTTTCAAATAAAACTGTTTTTCAGGGATGCCTAAAATTTTACAAAAAAGTATAAATTCAAGTATTCAGTTTATTAAGGTAATTTACAATAAACACTAAAAGAGTAACTCAATTTATTTTGATAAACTATTTTAAAAATAAATTAGTTTTATTTTTTTAGTACAATCTTTCAATATATTCAAACAACGTTTTAAAACTCTACATGTTTATTGCAATAAAGTTAAATCAAACGTATTTAATTTATTACGTAAACATAAAAAACTTTACCTGATTTGTTCTCAATTTTCGCTTTGAGACTTGTCTTATATTACTTTTACACAATTCTTATTTTATGTAATATTCTTTATTATTCATTGCTTATCCGTTCTTTAGTTTTGGAACTAAAAACGTTTATTTTTAGCAGGAATGATTGAGAAAGTTTAAAGCATTTAGCTAAAAAACGAACTATAAAAATTATTTTTAAATTTCTTATGAAAATGACACTTATTTATACCAATAGCTAAGTCCAAATCGAAATGTATGAATTACAATCAAAATTATAATTAGTGATGTTTTAAAATAACCAACGTTTTGAACTAAAAATTATCTTATCAAGCTGATAATTTAGCAAAAAAAGACATTTTGTTATAAACACTAAAGTTGGCGCTCAAATTTTAAGTGAAAATAATCGAGCTAGTTCGATTAATACGTCATAAATCTAAATTTATTTTTATCTAATAATTTCTCTTAAACAACTCATTTGTTAACTGCATGTTTAAAAGTTACAGCTTAAAAAGTTTGTGTTATTTTTTTCTAACCATCAATATTATATTAGACTATTTTGTTTTGAAGTTTTATGTCTCAAATGTGTAGTAATGTAATAAGCTTAAGCTCGTTGGAAATGACCCAAAGACTCTTATCAAATTCTTTTTGTTCAAGCAAATATGCTATTACTTACAACTTTTGTTTAGTCTACTTTGCAAGTATGGTTTAGATATGATTTTATATCAGAATTTCTAATTAGTGCATGAAAAAAAGCTTAAGAATACTATTAAACCGTAGCAAGAATGTGTAGCTGTAGCAACATTTTGCACTAAAAATAAAAGTCAACACACACAAAGTGTCTACCTAAGCTATCATGTTTTTCTATACAAATGCTGAAAAAATTAGATGTGTCTTTAGTTATATTTCTTCACAAAAATCTGATAATCAATAGCTAACTTCTTGATGATTGACAAGTAACTAAACCAACATTGACTTTTTTGCTTGACCAATTGTGGTATGTTACTTATTTCAATCATGGGTCATTTCTTCTTTATCTCATTCTGCTTGATTTGCTTTTGACAAACTTGCAATAAGAGTCTCTTTCTTTAGTAACTGGCGAAGATACTTGAGTGTCTTTTTCTGCGGTATTAAAATCTATCTTACCTTTGATTTGCTTTTGTTTAGGTTAAGCAATTGAAAGGATAGCTTTATATATGCATAGTTCATTAGTAAACCATTATGATGAACCAAATTCTAAGTGTTGTTATATTCAATTAAATCAAAAATTGCACATAGATCTTAGTTTGTTAGAAAGTAGTGCTATCAAAGATTTTAGGCATATGTTTAAAAACTCTATATTTTGAATTTAGAGGGAAATATCTTTATGGTCTATTATTGTTATGAAAGCGTCTGTTAATGTGAAATAAAATGTGCATGTTTTGAGTTTTACTTCATATTAGTTTTATTCAAGATAGTCCTACACACCTGAAGGATCTTAACACTTTGACTTTATAATCGAAAGGTTAATCTTAAAGGCAACTTGCCTCAATTAAGAAGAAAAGTTCATTTGAGCTATTGAAATCATTGCACTAGTTGGTGTGAGCATATCATTTCAATTAACCTTAAAGTATTTTATTTGGTTTTGATAATGTAAGTGCACTGAACATATGGAAAAAAAAGTAGAATTTTTCAAACTGTTGAAAACTCTACAAATTAATCTTGTTATCATCTTGATATATCTGGAAATCATTGTATTTTATATAATTTATCACAAAATGTGTATATATTACATTTGACAACGAATGCATATAAACGTAGCTGAAGTCTGTTTCAACTTAAAACGGCAGAAGTTTGGATAATGTACAGCCATTTTCACAAAAACCCTGAATTATGTGGTAGAACAAAAATAATTATTATTGACATTACAAAACTTTACAAATCATGTTGCCAATAACGTGTTTGTAAAGTAGTATTGCGTCCTTATCTTACATGATCTGTTTATGTGGCTTGCCAGAACCTTCATTATGTGGGCTGCGCAAACGTGTACTATTACTTAATCTTTTCTGTACTCAGCTTTGTAACAATAGTTACTTACCTTAATATTTAGTCGTATGTATTTATAACATTTAATAAAGAATGCATAAAAACATAGCTGCAGTCGGTTTCACCTTTGAAGGCAGAAGCTTGGAAAACTGCTTTCTTAAAATTAATTGTGCTTCACCTTTGGAACATTTCCTTTTTAGGAGTTTTCCGAAAGTTTAAATATATTTATTGCCTGTTTTACACAAATTTACCTACTCCGGTCTCAGAAAATCCAGACAACATGATTATGATAGTAGCTTTTCAGTAGCTGGATTACCTACTTATTTTTTTGAAGGTGGTTTATAATTTGCGATTTCAGCCATGTGACAGCTTTACATATCTGTCAAGATTTCCAATTTATAAGGATACGATGGAGCTGGGCAGCAAGTTACTGACGATCTGAAACTTAAGGGCGTATTTGTCCCATCTTCTATGTTCAGGGCTTGGTTAACGAACCCTTATCTTTATATCTGTTTAACTAATTTTAAACTTATTAGATGTTGAAGAAAAATCAACTAGTTTCTATTTTACTAAAAGTTTTATTACGGGCTTCAGCAGTACTTCTGACATATTAGTCAAATTACAATAATCCCTTTCCAAGCTTATAAATTATTTGAATATTAATACTTCATAATAAAGTTAATAAATGCCAGAACTTTGTAAGTTGTCTCGGCAAAAATTTTTAGCTGCTCTATTATTTAAAAGTCTGTTTACTTTAAATTAAGGTTAAGTTCTGCAAGGAAGTTTATTTCTTTACTTATTCTTCTTTTTTTTACATAAATTTCTGCCTGACAAATTAAATATTAACTTTATCGAATTTTTCTTTAAAACAGCTGATATCAATGACTGGCTTTTGGCTGGATCACCGAATCCACAAAATCTATTAATTTCTGTAGTATTGATAATTATAATTTGCATTTTTTTACTAGTTGTGGATCGTTACCTTCAATTGTGGCCGTTATATTACTCTTTGGTATTGTTACCTTGCTTTGCCCATAACGCCGGTCGATTTATATTTGAGCAGTTTAGGCATTTGTTTTCTTGGAAGACCAGCTTCCTTTCTTAAAAAGTCTACACCAATTGAACTGTTCCTAGTATCTTCAACGCTTGTGTTGCTTCCAACAGCAGCGTTCCTGTTGATTTCAATAGTAGCGTTACTGTTTTCAAACACAACTTCACTTAGACTGAAAAACTACAAGAAAACTTTAATTACATACAAAAAGTCAGCTAAAAACTTGTTATCAAGTTGAAGCCATTGTAAAAGTTTTAACACGTTATAAATTTACTACATTGAAAATACTGATTAGTTTTAAGTAATTAAGCTTTTTGATTAGGTTGTCCCAAATTTCTCCCCAAATGTCAAGCAAGCTTATAAATTATCAAAAAATGACATTTTGTTACAAATACTAAAATTGGCGCTCAAATTTTAAATGAAAAAATTGAGCTAGTTCGATTAGTACGTCATAAAACAAAAGTTAATTTTTTAAAACAATTTTCTTAAATTCATTTCATTCGTTAACTGCATGTTTAGGAGTAGAAATAAGCTTAAATTATTGTTTTCAACTTATTATTTTTATTATCTTAAACTATCTAATTTTTTGTCAACTGTATAGTAATGTGACAAGATTAAATCTGTTTAGTAACCAATAAATTCTTTATCAATTTACTTTAGTTTAAACAAAATAACTATAGTTTTTATCTTTTGTTTTATCTTCTATGGAAGTATAGTTTAATTATGTTTTTATTTAAGAATATCTAATTGATGCACGAAAAATGCCTAAGATAAAATCTAACTCAACTTATACTATAAACTGAAGCAAGTTTGTGTACCATTAACTGCAATTTGCACTTAAAGTCAACACACTCAATTGTCTACTTGAGCCATTCATGTTTTAATATAAATGCTGACAAAATTTGCCATAAATAATTGTTTTACTTATATATGTGTCTTAAAGTATGTTTTAACTTGAATCTGATGATCAATAGCTAACCTCATAATGACTGTCAGGTAACTTATCAAAAAGTAAAGTTTATTATGTTCTGACTAATTGTAGTTTGTTCTTTATTTCAAATTTGGGTCATTTCTTTGTTACTCAACATATTCTGCTTAATTTGCATCTGTTTGGGTCTATTTCTGCAACAATTGGTTAGTATGCTTGATTTTTACTTTCTGCAGTAATAAGATCTTACCTATGATTAGCTTTTGTTTAGGTTAAGCAATTGAATGATTTATTGTGCATAATTCATCGGATACCGATTATTATCAACAAAATTTCACAATGCAATGAAAAAAAAATTGCATATATATAATTCTTTTGGTACTAGTGCTAACAAAAAGTTAAGTTTCATCAGTTTACATTAAAAGGGAAATTTTTTATGGTCTTTTATTGTTTGCTTTTATTTGTTTGTTTTTATTGTAGCGTGGAAATCTATGTTGCATCTACCTGCTTCAAAATATCAAGATTCCTCCCTATCATTCTGGATGAAAGTATTTTAGATAGTTTTAGCTTTTTTTCAGCTGACAAGCACATAGTTTTGGGAACTGATTTGTTCCGGTATTCAAGAATAGAAACATTTTTTGTCGTTCTGATGAATTCTGGAAGAAGCCTAAATTAATTCAAAAATTTTGTAAATAAAGGTGTAAGTTTGTGGTAAAAAATCAACTTTTATCTTCTTCTACAAACCTCATATCCTGTTTCATTCACACCCACTTCCATAATGTTGTACATTCGACAATCTTTTATTATCAAACCTGATTTCAACATGCGTTAAAAGTTAAAAATCACATGGCTAAAGGTATTGTTTTTTGAAATGATAAAAACCAACATCATTTTTCTTTCGGAGAACGTTACCTTTTAAAGAGACTTTAAAAAATTTTTTTTCCAAACCTTGTTGAAAAACACTTATTTTGAAGATATTTGTAATTTATCATTTGATTTATCAAAGAAATTCTCTATGGTTTAGATTTAAACCATTTTTTTATGGCGCCATATTTTTTATTTCCAAAAATGTTAACTAAAGTTAGTTTCTTTATTTATTTTTTCAGATAAATTTATGCCTGACATCTTCAAATATCTACTTATTTGAATTTTTCTTGAACTCTTAAAAGAGCTGATATCAATGATTGGTTTTTTCGCTTGATCACCGATTCCACAGTTTCTATTAATTTCTTTTGTAATGTTACTTCTTTCTGTCGTTTCTTTTACTATTTGTGGTATAGTTACCTTCAACTGTAGAGTTTCTATCATATTTGTGGTGTTGTTACTTTTCTTTACCCACAACATTGGTCAACTTATATTTGAGCAGTTTAGGCATTCGTTTGCTTTGAGGCCAAGTTTCCTTCTTTAATAGGTTCACACCAGTTAACTGTTCCTAGTGTCTTCAACGCTTGTGTTGATTTCAACAGTAGCGTTCCTGTTTTCAAACACAATATCACCTAGATTGAAAAACTTCAAGAAAACTTTAATTGCATACAAAAAGTCAGCTATAAACTTGTTATCAAGTTGAAGCCATTGTAAAAATTTCAACACGTTTACATTGAAAATACTGATTAGTTTCAAATAATTAAGTTTCATGATTAGGTTGTCCTAAATTCCTAAAATATTTATTTTCGGTTTTAGAAAAAATAGATTTTAAAAATGACTAAACACCCTTGTAATATTTTCTATGGTGGTAAATTTACTTATTTGTTTGTTTTAACATGGAATTTATACTAGATCTATATTAATTTTAAACTTATTTTTTAGCTCTGTAAGTAAGCAATACACATTAGTAACAATTATTTTTCTAAAGTAAAAATTAAAAATAACAGAGTTAGATAACAGAGTTAAAAGTATATATAAAATACAAAAATTGCATATATTTAAGGCATAATTTCAGATCACAGTTT
Organism: Thalia democratica; assembly: GCF_965202585.1. Taxonomy (NCBI): domain Eukaryota; kingdom Metazoa; phylum Chordata; class Thaliacea; order Salpida; family Salpidae; genus Thalia; species Thalia democratica. The sequence continues at coordinate 93,893,767 of NC_139165.1, forward strand.
GGTTTATTTCATAAGTATTTGGATAAAGGTCTTACTAGAAAATCACATAATAGAATTAAGTTTTAATTCTTGTTATTAATTTTATTGAATATTGTTAGAAATTAAATTTAGCAACAATTCTAATCCAAAACAGATCCCTACCAATCAATAACAACCAGACTCAGATCCTACCTAATCACTATCTACCCAAATCTATTTCCATCTGCAGAATTCTCACCTAAACCTAATTCACCCAATTGATTCAAACCCAAATCAACACCCACTCAAAAGAATAGTAACTTTTTCACGGTTTTAACTTTTCTCGAAGCGTTACTTTTGCACGAATGTTCCCTTTTGCATTACGTCACTTTAACAAAAACCGTCAATTTAGCACTAGTTGTCTCTTTTGAACCAGATGTCACTTTACAAAAGTGACAATTTTGTACAGTTTAATTTTTGAAAGAAAAAATAAACATATTAAAAGAATTTAAGTTAAGTTGAGTTTAAAAGTACACATACTTTTTATTTAATTTTATTTGTATTTTGCCTTTATTTAAAGAGCAACTCATCAGACACAAAACAGCTGTAAAACAAAATACAGATCAATGAACAAAAAAAAACAGATCGTAAAACACCTAGTAAATGTTTAAACATCTAGATAGGCCTCCGTCTAGTGCATTTCTGCCGTCACGTCTCGTTTGAGGCATCCCACTCTAAAGCTAGAAAACCAAAGTAACGGTGGTTGTGACGTCACTAACCATTTCTTGTTCTATTTGAGAAGTTTGTAGAAAAATTTTTTTAAACTGGACAGTCAGCAAAAAGTTTTTGTTGAAAACGTATGAATGTAAAGCGCCCGTGGCTTATCTGCTTTTTTTTCTTATTTAATTTTTTTTAGTTTACGTGTCTGAAGTTTACGCTAAAAAACAGATTGTTAAAAATAAACAAGATGGTCGTCGCATTTTATTGATGTTTACAAACGTTATAGTATTTCTGAGTGAAGTTGTATCAATTTTGTGTAGTTAGTGGCACTACTGGATAACTTAATTTCTGTGAAAAAAGTTTTTTTTAGCTCATTATATATGTTTTTTTATTATAGTTGTGATACTATATACTAGAAATCGCCATCTTACCCTCCTGCGTCGCATTTAATCTCATGAAGAAGATCTTTCTGAAGGATCAAAAACAATTTTCACCTTTAATATTGGCAGTGACGTCAAAATCATATGTAAAATGCAAAAAGCAAGGTTCATGTATTGCAACCGGAAAAAACAACGGTTGTTAATCTGAAGAGGTAGGTTGAACAGCTTGTCGTAACTACAATATGAAAGCTTATTTAGCTTCTCATGCAAATGTTAGAAAAAAAATTAGATTTTAAATATGTTTTCGATTTAAAAATTGGTATTTTTTTTTAAGTATAAACTTTTTTTTTTTCATTTGTAAACTCACGAGTACTATTTTAAAGTTATCCATAAAGTTTCATCTCTTTAAAAATTTACAGACATTGAATTTATATAAATAAAACCTACTTTAAATGTCTTAACTCTTCTACACCTTTATTAAAAGAGAATAGAATCTTTTGTTGCTTAAGAAGTAGATGAAAAAATAAAACTATTAGAGCGTCTAATCTTTTTAATGTCGAGTTTTTGTTATTTCAAACAAAAATCTTAATCAAACACACAAGTTACAATTGATGTCGCAAAATTTTCAAACTGTTTTCCTTTTTACTTAACTGGTTCAGCTGATAAAGCTCGTGCAAATGCTAATAAAGCCTATAATAAAGGTTTATCCTGCGTTGCCTGAAGAATTGTTAGACGTTGCAAACAAAAGACTAAAAGATTTAAGAAAGTAATTGACAAGATGCAATAGTCAGTTTTGTGTAAGATTTTGAATACTACTTTGTACACGACAAAATACATTATTCTGAATTCTCGTAGAATGTATGTTGATAGTATATTATTTGAATATGTGTATTTTAATTTAGTTAGATTATAAATGCGTGATTGTTGTTTAAAACTAAAGTTTTGTAATAAAATATGTTGTATATATTTAAATTGTTTTATTTCTATTGCAGCAACCTTTTATATATTTTAACTTTACTAAGTTTAATCACGAGCATTCAAAATCATTTTAGATCCAAACAATTGTAAATTTTAAAAGGTTGATAGATATTCTTAAGGAAACTTATATATTCTAACTTATTATGTTGTAAATAAGGTAATATCGATTTTTTAATTTATGATAAAAATAAAAAAAAGAATGCAGTACTTCTGAAAGGTCTAAGCATATTTACTAGTTAAACATATTTAAAAATAATTCAGTGTTTTTACTTTAAACCCAAAGAAACTACTTAACAATAAATATAGATTCTAGTTTTACTATAAAACATTTATTAAAGTAATATCGGTAAACTACAATCAAAACTATAAACCTTAAAAATGAATAAAAACTTGTGATTTCTGTAATGTAAACATTGAAGTTTGTGAAGTTTAAAGCTTTTGTTGTCAATTTAGTTTTATAAATATGTAAATATTCGTAAATGTTTTTTTTGTTTAAAATTTTTGTTTATAACACTCACACTTTTTTATTGTATATAACTTTTATTTTGTTTAAGACTTAAAAAAGGTTTTTAACGAACTAAACAAAAGTTTTATAATAAGAAAAGTGTGAATGTTATAAACAAAAATTAAATGCTTTAATCGTACATTTAAATAGACAAGTAAATATTCTATAAAAAATAATACGAATTTGATTTGATTATAAACAATAAAGATAATATCAAAAGAAAATAAAAGACAAAAATAACAGTATTTCGTTTAACATTCATAAAATAACAATTCTTAACAAAATGTATTAACTACAGTAATGTACGAAAAAAATATAGTTTCTTAAACTCTTAATAGTTTTAACTAAAATGTTTTATTTATTAAGCAACTTCTTTATAATATCTTATCTACCTAATATGGTTAAAATTACTTTTATTTTTGTTTTTTATCGAATGTTTTGCTACGGTATAAAATAACAAAAGTTTATTTTACTTGTTAATTAAATGCAAACATAAAGTAAACAATTTCTACAAACTTTTTATACATGGTTGACCGTAAAATATTTTCCTATTTTTTTACTCTTATATGTGTCAGGAGTATAAAACAAAACCTTTTTCGTTCAGAACTTTTCAAACTAAAGAGAGATTTAAACTTTAAGTAAACTAACATATCATTATAAATTAAAAAAAAATGAAGACAACAGAGAAGCTTAGGGTACAGGTACCGCCCAAAAATCTTAACAGTAGTTTAGACACTTTAAATAAACGAAACCATGACTGTCAGCGGCAGTTATTTAGACGTGGAAATTGTGAAAACGTAGAACTTGTTGATATTCTACTTGCACTACTGAATTGTGGAGAGACCTGATACTAAATTGTCGATTTTGGTCAGCGAAAATGTTTAGGAAATTTAATAACCTTTACAATTTACTATTAATCATTATTATTGTGTTTTAATGTTTTCTATTAAATAATTGTCTAGAAAAAGGTTTGTCATAAATTATATAAATAAAAACATTTAATATGTATGTCTATTATACTGTTTAGCTAATAATTTTAGCTTTTATACTTACTGCTTGGACAAAAACTTGTTAACTTTATTCTATCATACTAAAAATAGTAAAAACAAGTTTGTTAATCTATTCATAACATTAAATTACCGCAAAACTAATAAAATCTGTATGTCAGTTTGTTTTTCTTTAAAAATAAATTTACAACAATATTATTTTTAATCAATGTACAGCAACAAGTTTTCTATGTGTATTTAATTATGTAACAATTATTATAAATATTGAGGAGTTTTTTAAAGATAGTAATTGTTATCTAAACTTTAAACTAACATGTTCTATAATGGAATAGATTAACAGATGTTTGTTAGATAGTTTGTAAAACAATTTTTTTTATAAATAATCATTAAATTATTATTTTTCATTTTAATTTCTTCCTATTCAAAAAAGCTATAAAATTAACGGAAATCTTTATAACAGTAAAAAACACAAACAAATTTAAAACGCTGTTTTATATTTTTGATTGAAATTAAATACTATGTTTCTAGTATTTAATACTAAAGCGAATAAGACCAAGAACTTTAAATATTTCTACAAGTTTTAAAATACATTTAAAAAATAAAAAATCGTTATTTGTAACAGTTAAGAAGTATAATTTTTTATCAATGTAAATAGTTGATATCAGACATTAATATAGTTATTATGTTTTGTTGAGGATTTTTTTGTATGAATTAAACGCAAAAAAACATATTTAATCTATCTGTTGACTAGTTACTGCTATTAAATGTTTTATAAATTATAATTTGTTTTTTGTTGCTGATTTATGCAAGATTATTTTGCAAGAAATATTATTTAAGCAATTTATTTTTATAAATTAATCTTTCAACAGACTTTAGCAAAAAATGTTTTAATGAAAAACTGTTTTCCTCAACAAAGTTTCAGATGAAAAACGATTTGGATTCAAACGTCAGATATTGACAAATCGCGTTTGCTTTTTAGAGAAAAGAAAAAAAAAGAAAAAGTTTATTTACTTTTTAGAGGTAAAAAGTTCATCTTTACTAAACTTTTTTAAAAAACTAGAATCTACAAAAAATTTTTTATTCTGACAAACATATTAAAAAACATGTTTCTTCGACAATGATTAAGTACTGAATACTTATTTCTTTCAGCTTGAATATTAAATTAATTAACATTTTTAACCAATGTTAAACTTCGCATTCAAGTGCTGTAATCTAAATAACTATAAATAAGTATTTTAAAATTTTAAATGCTCATTTTATTTGGTATATAAGAATCGTTTTAATATGTAGTTATACAAATAGTTCTTAAATATTTTTTACTTATAATTTTACTTATTTATAATTTTATTACTAGTTTCCTATAAAAAATGTTCAATCTAAGCAACTTAGTTTATTACAAAAAAAAAGTTTCAATAACGAAACTTAACTCGTCAACTCGCATAAAAGAAAACTTATATAGTAAAGATAAAATATGTTTTAAGTATAGAAGTTTGTGCTTCAATTTATACCAACATATTTTGAAAACTGTTAAAACGTAAATAAACTAACTCCAACTGTCAATAAGTTCTTTCAGATTTTCTAGTATTATATCAGCTGCGTCTCTTAACTGTTCTGGCAAATCATGTAACCCGGATAAACCTTTTTCGTGGGCTGCAGTAGCAATAGAACGAGCTTTATCAGCTAAACTAATCGAATTAAAAAGAAAGCCAGAGTAAAACCACGCAACTTTAATTGCAACTGGATGTGCTGGATTGAGATTTTTATTCGCTAAATCAAATGCTTCTTCAAAAAGGATTGATGCTTTATTCTCTAGTTCTCTATCTTCCCCTGATGCAACAAAATATTTATTTTCATGTTGAACACCTAGAAAAGATTTGTAATCAGCAACTGCCTCGATAGTGGTGTCTCTTTTAATCCAATAACTATTAAACAACTCAATAGCCTCATCAGATATCCTTTTTGTTTCTGATTGTGCTTTCAGATTTATTTCCCTTTGTAGTTTTTCATCGACACTTGAGTCATCACAGGAAACAAAAGACTTTCTATATGGAAGTTTATATTTTTGGTAACTGTTGAATATCATACTTCTTTCTTCAAAATTAAGAGGCGTGCTCATTTTTATTACTTCCTTCATGTAGCTAATTACATCCTCATAACGACCATTTTCATAACACATTTCAGCAAGAGACACTAATTCACTTCTACTAAACTGAGCCATTTATAAGTTTTAGCTGAAAAATGTAGTTATTTCAGATAATATATAAAAATTTAAGTAGTCATAAAAAAGAAAGGTATGAATAGAAATCTGAGTTTTTTTTCCTTTTTATAAACTAGATAAGTATTTAGATGTTAAATTAATTATTTTTTTTAACAATATACAGTTTAAGCTTAAGCCTTTTTATAAACATTTAAGCTTTTCTATGAAGGTACTTATACTTTATTAGTTTATCAGAGTTCAATATAATTAACCATTAGCAATCATGCTAGAAACTACTAACAAAATATGTTTTCAGCAAGTATTTTTAAATTAAGTTTTTATTAAAAACTATAATTAATAGAAATAAATGTTACAAAGAACGGGATAAAAAAATTAATAAAAAGTAGTGAAACCATCTCATGGTCTAAAAAACGACAACATCATATAATATTTTTTTATTTGCAATGTTTTTAATATTTAGTTAGTTTACATTTTATAGAATGATTCTGTTGTGTTTATTAATTAAAGAAAATAAATTCAAAATGTAGTGCTATTAAATACATTAAGAGATATTAAAAACATAGTGTTTTATTGTAATCAATACAATATCATTTTTAGGTTGTACCTTTTTTGCATAAATAATATTTAGTTAAATATATTAAGTTTGATTGTAACGTTTAGCTGCTTATTATGTTAAGGTTTATCAACAATACTTCAAAGACTTAGTTTTGTCTGATTTATAATTATCTAAAGGAGAAACTTTACATTAGATATAGTTTATGTCGTGTGTTTTGAATTTAAATGTTTAGTCTAGATTTAATTAAAAAATATATTTAGTTTGAACAACTTTTGTTTAATATTCCAAACCAGATAAGTTTTGTGGGGAAGGACACTGGCGCATGCGTGTCACTTAAAAAAAATGGAGAAGAAAAAAAAGAATGTATCATCTTTATCCCTTTTTATATATTTCTCAGTTTAAATTGCTTTTTTTTTAACTATGTTTATTTAGATTTCGAAAAATTAAACGAATCTTGGAATACCAATTTCCAAATATACTGATTTGGTGCGTAAGAGCAAGTGTGCACCAACCTTGATGAAAAACTCCATAAGGAAACATTCTATAGCTTCATAAACTTCATAGAAATTCAAACTCAAAAAGAACGCAACTACTTAGAGCACCACAGTATTATAACACTTATGACAAATTTTTCTAAAAGGACAAATTCTAACATTTTTTTAACAAATTATGAAGCTTAACCTGTTTTATAGTGATAATGATTCAAATATAAACAAGTTAAAATAAAAAAGCAATAAATAACTAATAATAAAGAAAAAAATAAATTCATATTAAAAAGAAAAGATATTAATAACATAATTTTATAAAATCAGTAATAAAAAGCAAACAATATTTATAAAAATAAATACAATAAAATAAAAAATAATAAATAAACACTTCATACTTGGATTACAGTGTTAACCTCACTATACAAAAAAATGTTTTTAAATTCTAATAACTTAAATTGTTTAGTAAAATTAGTTTCTTTTCATATTAAGATAAAAAACAAATCAAAGTATGTGACTCTATCAGTCATAGTGTTAAAAAATTTATCAATTTTTGTAGCAAGTTATATTAGAATTTTTTTGGTCACATCTTGAAGAAATTTAAAGCAACTTGTACAAATAGACCTTTTTCAATTTTATTTTAATCTAAAGACAAAATTGATTAATTTTAAATTTAAAATTATTTAATTATTATATAAACTACATTGAAAAATGGTGTTTTTAAAATCATCTTTCTACCAACTGTTTGCGACATTTGAAAAGTACTATTTTCTAAAGATCTTAGATAAACTGATTTTAAGATAAGAGAAAAGATATATTTTATTTTAAACTTTTTGAAAATTTGGAAAAAAGTTGACCTTTAAAAGTTTAACTTTTAAACATTTTGTTTTGTATCAGAAACTTTTAGTAAACTTTTTCCGCATACTCAGGATAATTTAGGATTTACTAAAGTTTTTGAACACTTTAGTATGACTCAGTAGAGTTCATGATATTTCAGAGCATTTTAAGTCTTTTCTTTTTTTTTAACTTAAGTTGACTTTGGATAGCTTGTTTAAAAAAAAAAACTCAGGGTATTTTTAATGCTTTTTAAACCTTTTCTGAAAAATGTTGTTATAGGTCGTAAATGAGATTTAGTTAATTTAATTGAATTTTATGTTGTTTTCTAACTAATTTTGTTGAAGAGCTCAGTTTTTGTTACTTAAAAAAAACTATAAAGGAATTTAAAATGCTCATGATGACTCAGAAAATTTAAAAACTAGCTAAGGACAGTTTTTTTGACAAAATGAGTGGCAATGCAATCCTGATATCTTTAAAGTTTTTTTTTGTGAAATGTGTATTGTAATATTTTAAAAATAAGCAAAAACTTGTTTTTATTTACTTTTTGATTGTTACTAAGAAAATATGCAAAGTAATATTGTATGGAACATTGAAAATCTAAATAAATGTCAATATTGAAAATTATCTAAAGTTAAAAAGCTCAAATTGAAAAATAGAAGACCAACACCAGATATTACTATTACTTAAGACTGCAGTTCAAGTGGTATGAAATTTTTATTTTTAAATCGTTTAAAATACAGATTTTGTTCATTTGTTAAGATATATTTTTACAGTTGTATATTGTAATATAGCTAAAAACATATAAACAATACAATTTTTATAATAATAAAAACATTTTTTAAGAGTTCTTTTAAAAAAAAATTAAAACTGAAGATTTTACAGTTTTGTTTAAAAAATTAATAATAGACATAAAGATAGTATTTAAATGCCGCGATATCTTAAAGTATGAGTTATTTAATTTAAAAACAATTCTATCTTATCGATTTAAAATAGATATTGATTTTATTTTGTTTTTATCTTTAAAAATATTTAGCTATTTCACATAAAAAAAATCGCTTTCAAATATGTATTATTAATTTTGATAGGGTTTTTTAATTTTTATGCAATGTAATATTTTTTTGAATACCAAAATTTTTGAGGTATATAAAACCGTTGAAAATTTTTTGTGCTACTTTCTTGTTATTTAGGTATTAAGTTTTACTGTTATTAAATTTTAGGTTTCAAACTTGCCATAAAACAGTTTTTCACTATGTCTTTTGTTTTAAATTTGTCATTTAACTTTTTTTTGACAACTTTTGATTTGTATTTATACAAAATATAAAAATATGCAATATTCTAAGTTCATCTTGCTATAATTTTTTATAATTCAGTGTAATTTTTAAAGATTAATACTTAAACCACATTAAATTAGCAAGCAATCTATTATAATTGTAAAATTTAACTTTCTTTTCCTCAAAAATATTTTTTTTAATATATATAACTTGCAATGAGGTGCTGTTATCATTGTTGTATTCTATATTAAAGAGATTGATATGTTTTTCTTTAATAAAACAGATAATTTTGTTTTATAAAATATCTTATTTTTTTTAGAATTTGCTTTAATTAGTAAAAACAAATATTAAGTAAGTTTGAAATTGTTCAAGTATAAATAATTCTAATAAAGTTTTTTTTTTAATTGTTTAATTTGAAATTCATAATTATTTTTTAGAAAAGTGACCTCGAATTTATTTTATTTAGTAAAATTATTTCAATTGTATTACTTATAAAAGATCTTTTTATAGCTAATTACAAAAGTCTTAAGTTAAAGGATTTTTTGAGGAAAAATAATTTGCACATCCCTTGACCAAAGTACTAGACTACGCGACTGTTCCAAATACAAAATAAAATAAATAATAAAACAAAAATTAATAATTTGTCGCTACAACTTATTTAATTGTGTATAAAAAAAACAGCTACATTAATTGAAAATGCATTTAGAAAATTTTAAAGTTGAAAAACTATTTACAAAATGTGTAAGAAACGTATAAAAAATTTAAATCTTGAAAAAATAGTGTATATTGAGCTTTATCAACAAAATTGTATGTATTGTTATGGCTTAAAAGACTGTTTTTCAAGTATACTATTTTGCTGTTTACTACTTATGTTTATATAACTTACTGTTAAAAAACAAAAAAATCAATATTAAGTTACAATAAAAATCTTTTTAGTGATACAATAAAATGTTTTATCGAAAATATTGTAATAAAATTATTTGAAAAAAATTAGAAATAAACAATGTTTATAAAGCTTATTACTAAGTAAAAATTAACTAATGTAATATATTGTACAAATAAATCGATATTATACTTAATTTTAGAATACTTAAGTACACACCAGGGGCGTAGCGTTGGGAGGGACACTTGCGCATGCGTGACACCTAAAAAGAAAAAAAAATGTCAAACAGATATTTATATTATCTTCATTCTTTATTATGATTTTTCATTTATTATTTTCTTGCGATTTTTCTACATTTTATTTATTTACTAATTTTTTTTATAACTTTTTTGAATTTTTTTCATTATTTATTTTTTTTAATTTTTTACTACCACTGTTACTCCTTACCCTCGTTCGGTAAGCGCTTCTTGAATTGACCGGGTGGATTTTGAACGCAGGTGGATTTTGATCGCGGGTTGATTTTGAACGTGTCCCACATTTATTTAGGTATAAGTTTTCAGTTTCATAAAAAAAGACATATTATGGTGACATCAAACGAGCTATTAAAATTATTTTTTTTTTTATAAATTAATGCAGTACTTACCTTAATGTTATGTTAGTAATAAAAAACAGTTGGACGTTTCAACAAGCTTCAAGTTGTTTATAAACTTCATAAATTTAAAAGTTGCTTTAATGCTAAAGTGTACGAATATAAAGTAACTAACCGTGTTACTTATAAAACGTGTTAGTTATGGAAAAAACTACATATATATTTGTTTTAGCTTTAAAAAATCTTAAACCAACCGTATTTTTTATAATGTAGGTATTGTGTAATGTACTTGCAGTTTTCAGCTCACAGTAGTGCTTTTTAAATGAGTTTACTTTTACCTTTACGTTTTGCTTTGAAATTATCTTTTTCTCTTAGTGTTATACATTTTTAAAATACACGACTCGCGATTGCTATTTCAACGAGTCCGGCCCTCAAAAGTTATTTTTTGGTTAATCTGACCTGCTGACTTAAAAGGTTACCTACCCTTATACTAATATTAAGTTTTCAAAGGTAATTCTATAAAGCAACACATTAAAGCTTGAATCAGCACTACCTACTCTTGTTTTGAGAAAGTAACCCCAATAACAATCTAATTAGCTCTTTTAGTATTTTTCTACTTTAGCTTTCTTAAAAGATTTAAAATAATTAGTCTTTAAAATAAATTCGAATTAAATAATATTTTTCCATATCTATATTTTAGTAAATTGCAAATTTACAATCGTTTGGAAAATTTGAAAACTTGTTGTGTTCGCTAAAAATTTTAGTATTAGTTTCAAATGTAAACAAAACTAAGTTCATGATAAAATCTAACTAAAATTTATAAAAACTTAAAACTAGTAATTTAATACCATTTTTATACAAGTAGCAGTTTTTTGTGGCATTTAACAATTATTTTGAACTGAAAAATGTATATAGCTTGGTTTCTGTTTCTGTGAACCCTTTTATATTTGAATAATCCTAAACAGACCATTCTAGTTTGTTTTCAGTCTATTATATAAATGATAAGTTTTGGTACTAATCTATGATTTTTAATTTTTAATATTTAAATCAGTTTTTTAACACTAAAGCAGCAATTCTTAATCTGGGGTAAATTTACCTGTAGGGTTACCACGTTGTTTTAAGGGATACATTTTCTTTATTATAAGTTATGTTAATAATTGTTTATTAGTTGTCATTTTAATTTTTAAATTAGTTTATAACTCTAATTACTTTAGTTTAAATAAAATCATTAAATTTTGATATTTTTATATTTAGTTAGCTTAAAGTTCAAGAAGTACCGTCATTGTTCTATTGAAACACATTATTGAGTATTGGAGGTAAATTTAGTAATAATCTTCTAAAAAGGGGTAAAACATGAAGAAAAGGTTAATAACCGCTGTGTTCTAAAAATCTTTAAGCCGAGTGCCTACAGTTGTGAAATTGTTACTTGCTGGCATTTTGTTAGTTTTTTAAGGTATTTAAAGATTTAAAAATATTGTCAGTTAATATTTATTATTCTTTTAGCCAAAATAAAAGCTTTAATCTTTAATAAAATTATTTTTGTGCAAATATCAATAGGAGTGAGTTTGTTAGGCTGTATGTTACATTCTTTTACTTACGCGAATACTATTATCGCAGCACTGTGGTGAAGTTCAACTTTGATAACTTATAAACTATTTTAGTTATTAAACAAACCTAAACATTTACAAAAGCTTATTTGATTTGAAATCGCTTATTTGAAAAGAATTTGAAATTATTCCCCTTTTTCTTTAAACTAATATTGCTCCTAAAAAAGTGAACTAATTATTTAAACTTCGTTTCTTACTAAGTATCGCCCTCTAACAGAAAAAATTCCCCACAAAAAGATGATATTGTTTTTGGAAAACCCATGTATAAGGTAATAACAAGCAGCATAGAATCACTTTATTATGATATTTTTAAAACTATGTTGATTTGATTGCATATAAAACTTATTTTTTGGTTCATACGTCGAACTATTTTTTCAACTTTCTAATCAATAAATACCGTAACATAAACAAAACGTTTTTATTAAACTTATAATTGAAATATGATATTTATTCTTATTTAGTTTAGCTTTTGTTCAAACAATAATTCTACTGTTTATAAATTTTCATAATCAAAACTTAATTCTAGTTATGTAATCAATAGGCTAGTTTATAATTTATATCATTTCTGTTTAAAATAAAAAGAATAATATTACAAAATATAAACTATACGTTGTAAACGATAAGTACTATTTCTTTTTAATATAACCTGCTACAAACGTTTACAATGAATATTTTCAATTATTTACAAAAGGCTGCCGAACACTTGATTAAAATTAAAGTTATTTTGTTGGAACAACGCGTTTTAAACACCTTCAATATTCTTAAGTCTAATTAAATCGTTAACGGTTAAAATAACTAAATAATAAAAATGTCATGAACTATTAGCTTTCAATTTTAAGCAATAACAATTTTGAGTTTCTTGTAGCGACAACACCTTTTGCATTATGACGTAACAATTTTATGCTACACATGCATCGCAAAAAGTAAATCTTATAGTTTGTAAATCAAAAAACTAAATGTGATAGTTGTTATATTGTGATCTAGTGTGATGTGGTAGTTGTATCGTTGTGATCTACTGTAATGTGAAAGTTGTATCGTTGTAATCTACTGTGATGTGATAGTTGTATCGTTACGATCCACTGTGATCTGATAGTTATATTGTTGCAATCAACTGTAATCTGATAGTTGAGAATAAATATCAATAGAAGAATTTAAACTAGTCAGGTCACGAATTAATACAATTAGTTGTACTATATAAAACTAAGTTAAAAAACTATATAATTGTTAAACATTTTTTTAAATAAAAAACATTTATCAAATTATTTCATTAAATCGTTATGGTTTAACTTAAAATACCTGTTTTTGAGCAACTTTAGGTATAGTTTGTTGTGATGAAATGAGCAAACGAAAAATGTATAAATTTTTTTAAAGAATTGTAAACAGAGCACTTAGATAAATATTGTTATAAGAAATATGGTAAAAGTGTTCAGAAATTAAGAAATAAAAAGTGGAAGTCTGTAACTGTATGATTCAAGTCTTTTTATAATTAAGTTTAACAACAAGGTTTTACTAGCTAACTTAAATGACTATTTTAAAAGTATAAATAAGTATTGTATGAGGTCTTTGGAAAAATACATTTTTTTAACCTAGACTTCATATAATAAGAGTGGTCATACATCTTTAGTCAACCTAAATTTCTACATTACATTTTTTGTAGATGGTTCAGTTCACATTAACATTTCAATCATATTATGAAAAAAAAAGAATAGGTAAAGTATTAGCTTAAAACACTAACCAATTTTTAAATAAAAATAATTCAGCTTATTTTATTTCTACCTTTTTAAAAGAAGGTCAAACCCATCTTTCAATCTTGTTATAATTAAATGTTTTAAATCTAAAGTTATTTTATTCTTCTACCTTAAATTATTTTAAATTTTTAGGATTAAACTTTAGTTTCACTTGTATGTTGTTAGAAATGTTTTTGTGTATAGTTTTAATACAAAAGTTCTAAATAATTATTTTGTAAATGTTTTTTAAACCATTGTATTTGTTTATTTTTAGCTTTTCATACTTATTAAAGTGAGTGATAAGATGTTGAAATGCATGAAAAGTAGGACGAATCAAAATTTAAAAAAAATATTTGCACAAAAAAATTAAGAAATTCAAGTACCACTTAAATAGATTTTAAAAGCTCTGAAGAGTTTAAGCTTCGGCTAAAAGAAGCTTTGTTTTGTTAAACAACCAATCAACTCTAATAGGTAATTTTTATAAAATATCTCACTTTTTTGAATGAAAATTTAAGGTATTAAACTTTAATTTGAGAATCACTATTTATAATTTTGAAAGTTATGTGTTAAGTTAGTGTTTTTTTAGGTCACAAAAGCCAAAAAAGAATTTTTCAAATGTTTTTTATATAGAAGACCATACAACAATATTATCTAAATTAGACAGAAGTATTTTTGATTTTATAAAATAGAAATCAAACATTATAAGTAGCCTATTATACTATCAAATTGTTAACATGTTTAAGTTAACAAATCTTGCCGAAGCAAGTTTGCATTACATACTTGCATAGTTTGCATAACGTTGCTTCACTAATGGAAACTGGTTATTACAAAGAATTGGACTTAAAAGTTGTTAGGGAAGTTTTTTTCTCATCTGCAGTCCACATTAGTTTTAAACTTGAAGTATTTGATGCTGCTGATGATTGGATTAGCTACAATAACACAGAAAGTAAAAAAATTCCAAAATGTGTTTTGTTAAACGTAAGACTTCAATTAATATTAAAACCTGCATTAGAACATTTCTTTGTGAAACTGATTTTTTTATTAATGAAGAGAGTAGAGTTGTGATACTAAACATTTTGTCGTTTAAACTAAGTTAAAGAAAAATTAGTGAAAAACAACATAACTTCTTTTACTAGTAAATATTGCAGTCAGAACGCATTTGACATTATTTTTAGTGAAGGAGAAAGTTATTCTAAAAAACTAAATTAACCAGTGTCAATGAAAAGCCCCTTAAGGGTGAAAAAACTTGTAGGTTTTTAATATAAAGTATCTTTTCTGGAAAAAGTGTGTTTATGAGGTGAAATTTATGTACTACTTAAACACTTAGAACAAACTTCATTAGAATAATAAAACACTCAATTTTACAAAAAAGTTGAAAACTAAAATAAATTTCATGATTGTCATCAATTCTATGTTTGTACCATTCCGATAACAGACAAAATAATCGTGTTCCAGGAAGATGAAACTGAAGTTATTTCTTACGACGTTGATATAGACGAATGGAAGGAAGAAAGACTTTAAATTGAAAATTGTTTTGTATCCTGATGCTGTATTAAAATTTCAAAGTTCAAGTAAAAATACCCTAGAAATTTTTTTTATCTAATATTTTGTGCACTTTTAAGCCTTTTAATTTTTGGGCTTACTTATTTATAAGTAAAATTTTGGTTAAGCCTAAAAAGTAAATATTAGAAGTATTTAAAAATTTAATCTTAAATATAAGTTATATCTAAACACTTTGGTAAAGTTTTTTAAATGTTTGCTCTTTTAAAGTTAACTGTTCGACTAGTAAACACAAACTGTTTTTTTATGAAGTGAATGGTGGTATCAAAAAAATAAAATACATAAATCTGTGTTGTAAACTTGTTTCAAAAGTAATAGAAGATTATGAAATACTAAAAAATTTGTAAGTTGTCAACTTACAGCAAGAAATATTTAATATGATTAAGACAAAAATGTATCTAAAAAGGAAATCAAGTGAAACTGTTAAGCTTTGTGCTTTTAAATACAAACTTTTGTATAACATATTGTTTTGCGATATAGCTACAAATAATGTAGAAGTTTTTTTTTTTAAAGTAAATAGTCTATATTTTTTTAGTAGTTTTGCAAACTGAATTTAAAAGTATTTAAAACTACCCCAGTAAGTTTTAAAACATTATTTCAAGAAACTTTGTTAACACAAAGAGCAAACCAAATACATTTTTCAGTGAATTTCAAAATTTCATCAGTCAACGTCTCCATAACAGTTTTGCCATAGTTTTTTTTCGTATGTCAGTTTATAATAAGTTAAAAGATAACTTATAACTTAAAATAACCAAACTTTGAAAAAGAGTATGAAAACTTTAAGCGCTTGATGAAAGATTGATTGGTATAGTTTTTTTTTTAATTCGATAAACTTTAAATGATTTTATACATATCTTACCTATGTTCAATTTAAAGTAAACTTGTTAACGTACGGTCGTTATCAAATAACAGAAGTCTAAATCTTAAAACAATAACATCAGGTGTTTAACATAGAAATACTCTGTTTTAATTACATTTAATCTGAAAATTTTAAGTATTTTACATGTTTAATTGTGCTTTCATAGTTTTGTACCTTTATATCACAAACAGTTTATTTATGTACCTAGTTGCAGTATTTTTTTCTACATATTATTTTTTCATGAAACTCTAACTATAAAAACTTATTATAAAATAGTACATTATTTACTAAAACAAGTCTGCTAGTTGCATTAGTAAATAGTTCACAGTCTCAGGGTGTTTCAATAATTTGTTAGAAAATACATTTTGTTGTAAGTACTAAAGTTGGCGCTCAGTTTTTAAATGAATTTTTTTTTTGGTACATAACATTCAAACGTCATAAAAAGAAAGCGCGCTAAATTCTTTAAGTTTTTCTGACTGAAAGCAATTGTTAACCGCATTTATTAAAGATCACAGCAATTCACTGAGATAAAATTTTCAACCAAGTTAGACTTTTATTAATTTCTTTTTTATTTGTCCAAATGTAATAGTCTTCATTTTAAGGAATGGAAGTAATAAGTTAACTTTAAATAAACTCATTAGACAGTAGATGTTATTTTTATAACCAAATTTTTTTTAAAACTAGGTTTGAAGATCTAAGTGTTTTCGTTAATTACAGCATTCTTGAAATCACAATTAGCATAAAGAAGGCGTACGATAATTGGATTACTGTTGGCTTATTTTTTTTAACTTACTTTAGTTTCCCAACTGTCTTCTAGTGATCTCTCCCTTAAAATATTTGATACTGGTAATGGTAAACTGTGGTTTAACATGTAGGATTCTTGGTTTCTTCTGTTTGAAAAACAACAGCATATATTAATGGATTAAATAAAACTAATGACATTTTTATACTTCCTTATACTACCTATTGATATCTTTTTAAGATAAATGTAGTACGACCTTCTGGATTCTATCTTTAATCATCCAAGTCCTAACCGTTTTCTGTTCTGTTTTTTATCCATGTTCTGTGCTTCAATGTTCCAAAACAGCTCTTTATGCTCTGAAATTATATTTATTTAATTTGAGAGCTCTAAAGTGTTTTAATTAAAGAATGTTAAACATACATGGTTGTTGAAGACATCTTTATTTCCCATTAAGAACAACAGGATGGCCGTCCACAGGGTCAGGATTGCAGCCATGTACTTTTAAAATAGAATCCAAAAATATTAATTTTGTGTGTGCCATGGCTGGTCTTGACCCAATAGATTCTTTCGCACCTTTAATGTTCTATTAAAAAATAAACCATATAACAGGTAAAATATTTTTTGTACACGTACAAACTATAAAATATTTGACAAACGGTATACCTTTGAAAATTTAACAAGGTATCTCACCGGACAAGTCTTTACAGTTAAACATTTGGGTATAAGAATTATTTTGTGCGACTATTTGGAGCAGTAGGAAATTTTATTTTTTAGTTCACAATTTTTTACCTGCTAGTGGATCAATTTTCTTATTATCTACAAAAATCTTAAGTTTATTTGAATTAATTTCAAGAAATGTCTGGTGGTTTAGATAAAAATAATCCTTAACTTTTCTGACAAAACACAAGTAATAAATAATTATCACTATCGGACAATTTTTAATTTTGTTATTATCATTATGATGAATTTGAAACAAGTTTTTGTAATACTTAAAATTCAAGGTTAAATTTTTTGACTGAACAGCAATTTACAACTTTCTTCTACTACGAATCTCAATTTTCATTATCACCGTCATTATGTAAATAAAATTACATATGAGTTTGTTCAACTTCTTATTTGCATCATTTGGAAAACTTATCTTTTAATTTATAAAGTGCTTTAAACTTTTGCTTTTTTGACTGAGATCTAAATCTTTCATTTTTCAAAGGCGAGATTCTCCTTATTTTTCTGGTTGAAGGTCTTTTTAGTAACTTTTAAAAACAAGGTTTAAATTTTCTGCCGTATTTGTCAAAAGAGTAAACACAAAAGTTTTAAGTAAAGTTTCTATAAATTAACTACCACTAGATCTCTTTTCTTGATATTTTTTAAAGAGCTTTTAAAAAAGAAGTTAATTCACCATTTTAAGAGACTTCTACTTTAAAAACCTCATCAAAAGTTGTTTCTTCTAACTATTTATTTTTTTCTTAGGTTTTCAGAAAAGTCTGCATTCTTGTGAAATCTTTATCTTTACAAAAAAATGTGCAAAATTATATCTAATGATTAAAAATTTCGTAATTGAAGTAGTAAAATTTTTGTTTCTAATTGTCTAACATTAAATAAGATTAATTACCTTTAATTTGATGCAAAAAATCCTATCTACGTGCAATTAAAAAAAAGTCTTAATTATTAGTTTTTAATTGCAGATAGAATACTTTCTGCATTAATTTAAAATACGATGCCCAATATAAAGCTATCTAGTTTATCCTGTATAATAAATTACGAGTTTAAGTTGTAAACTGTAAGTCTTAAACCCAAAAACTAGCTAAACATATCTTTAACAGCAAATATTTTCATATTAGTAAAAAGTCTTTAATAATTTTTTCTGCAATCAGCAATATGTTTCAAAAAAACATAATTATTCCGCACTAATTATTTTAGATACAAAAGTAGAAAACCTTGTCAAAACATTTGTCACTGTATTATCTGTGAAAAGTATGATCAATTTTACTGAAGTATAAATACCATGTTCCCACATTTACAATAAATAGATGTGGTACATCAACTGTTTTTTCCGATTTTTTCTCGCCAAGCTCTGTCTTAAGTGGATTAACTGCAATCTCTGATTGAAATCATTCTTTCTAGATGTTACTACATTACACCTTCAAACTATTTTTTTATAATAACACTATTTTCTAGAACATAGAAGTTATTTGGTTTGTCAGTTTTTAACATATCTTCTAAAGAAATTGTTTGCTTACTGTTTTTATTTAGTGCTTTTTTGAAATATTTGTATTAGCACGGGTGCTGTTTTGGGATTTGTTAAATATAGTTGTTAAGCTTATAGATTTTATCTTAAGCTGTTTTTATTTATATTTTTACATTTTTAATTCCTTACCTTAATAATCTATTTTCTAATAAAATAATACGTACTACATGATCCTCATTCCAGTACGACTTTACGGACTTGGCATCTCTGCTTGTTTTATTTATGCAGAAGGCAAGTCCATTTTAATCAACTGCTGGATTGTCTTCGTCAATAATTTATTCTTCTGGATCAATACTACAATCATACACTTAATGATTTCTCATATAGAGAACTTCGTTATGTCTAAAAGGTTTAATTATGTTAAGTAAAGTATAACCTATATCTTCTTCGTGCTGCTTCTATAAAGCTTCCAATTTCCTAAACTTTCCTTCTTTTTGTGAAATCATTTCTAGCTTTGTTTTCTTAATCCGGATGACATAATTGGTGGTTTTTAAAATAGGAAAAAAGAGCTCTTACAGCTTGGTTGTTTTACCAAAAATTTCAACAAAACAGCAGTCCACAATGGAATGATTGGAGCCCACTGTCGAAGGAAATACGTGATGAACCAGGGCAAATGATGTTTCTCTTACTGCAGTAACTGACGAGTGTGCACAAGTAAAATTACTTAATATAAGGATTTGAAAAGTCTAGTTTGGTATACAAACTTTTTCCTGATTACATAAGCTGGGCCTTATGCATCTAGGATAGAAAGGCTTCTAGAATATGTAGCTGATTAGAGTTTTTTCTAAAACTGAAAAGCTCTCTTTTTTATAATTTTTCGCACACTCATGATTGTCCAACAAATGTTGCCCATTCGCCGAGATGTGTTTTTTCGTCGGTTTATTAATAAATTGTATCACAATTTACCGTTTAAATATTTATTGCTTAAAGAATAAAGAAAGCGTTTTAGCTGGATTACTTGTCACGTGTTTTCCTTCCACAACATTTTCTCAATTATTTTGTCTTTGTTGGCAATATATTAGATTTTTAGTTTTTATGTACTACAACATAAATATTTGTTTTAGTGCTAGTTAAAATAATAATGCATATGTACTCAAAAGTTTTTTTTACATATAATTCAGAGTTTTTAAAAAATAAAGATTTACCATACTAACAATTTGCTTAAGTCTCTAACTAGTTTTTACTTAAAACTAAATCTTTATTATTTGGGTGTTGAACATTTTTTTGTCTGTAAGATAAGTTAAGAAAATTTGGCTTGTATTCGCAGTTTGCAATAGTACAAACATTGTGTAAAAACCAATATAGTTTTTCTCAATTTGAAGAAATTTTCAAGGCTTTTATGTGAGTTGTGTAATTAATATACTGGAAAACTTTGTAAATTTGTTTATTTTTAATATTTCGTGTACAAAACTCATGACTGTTTTATCATTTTTATAGTCTCCTTGTTTTACATTTCACAAAATTTATTAACAACTAATGAGCTCAGGAGACACGAACATATCCCGCCATAAATTCATTTTTAATTGAGATTGAAAATCCGATTGTACAGCTGGTCTTAGTAGGACTGTAATAATTATTTGAGTAAATAGTATGTAAGCTTTGACCACTCACAAAGTTATAAGTAGCTACATTTCTCATAATACAACTTTAATTGCAATTAAGTTAACCTTTTGTCCAAACTTTCAAACTTCCTGGCCTGAGAAAATCCTGTTAACAGAACTTTCAACACTGCGCCCTGCCGCTAGGCCTAAATCTTCTCAGGGTTAAGCAGAAAATGAGCCACTGATTAGTATTTGAGGTATTGGATGGCTTGGTATATATATAAAGTTAATATTTAACCGATTAGATGCTTATTGGAATCATACTGCTTGAGTTTTTCAAGATTGAAGTAAAATGATTATCAAATAAAGCTTTTAGTTGAATGAGTTAAAATCTTATTGTACTAAATCTTGTATTAATTTCATGTAAGTTAAGACTTTTGTATTGGTATCATTCAGTTCAATATAGTATTCTTAATTGCAACTGGCATCTCACTAGTATAAATTATAAATCTTCAACTCAACCATTTTTTTAGTACTGTTTTAGCTATGAGATTAAGTAGAAGTTTTTACTGTTTACTAGTTGCGCTTTTTTTTAATTTATAACTCCAACTTTTCTTTTTTTTCTACCCGTTTTGGTCGTGAATGTTCTTTTTAAACAGCGGATACATATTCCTATTTACTGATTGGTACACTTTTCATAAAAACTTTACCATTAGAATAAAAACTATCATTATCTAAAATTATTTTCATGGCAGATTTAAATAAAGTAAAATTGTTACTAAAATACTTTTAAATAACCAAAAATGTAATAAATAACAATATTGCAAAAAAATAAAACTTATTTATAGTCAGCTCTCTTATGATACTGCAGTTGACAATGAAAATATTCTATATTTTACCTTGTTCTCAAATTTACATTAAGGTCAAGAATAAAAAGAAAGTCTTATATTTTTCAACAAGTCTATTCTAATTTTTTCATAAAATTCTTCATTTTTTGAGACTATATTCAATATTATTTGGTAACAATACAGAGTTTTTACTGGAACACTAGTATTTCTTCATAAATTTAGCTACTCTCTAGATTCTTGTATACTTTAATGTAGATATAATATTCAACTTGTGCTCTTACTTTAAAAAATAAAATACTTATATAGCTGACGATATGCTAAACTTTAATCATTTTCTTCCTATAAAAATTTAAAATTGCAAAAACTCGTCTGCCTTGGCCTAGATCTTAGCGTTATAAAAAGTCAACTTAAACTGTTGATAATTAAAAACCAAATGTGATATTAACTAGAACACGACTAAAGAAAAACATTTTAGCAAGTATAAAAGATACTTGATTCTAAACCACTTTATTTCTATTATATTTAAAAATCGCAGCATATCATCTGCTTTAGAAATAGATACAGGGTCAATTAACAGGCCACCATCAATTGAGGGAATTATAATTTGTTTAAAAGTTGAATTTATACAAAGGTTACTTGTAAAAAAGTAAAAATTAGATTTAGAATAGAAGCAGTGTGATAAAAAAACCAAAGGTTGTATTTACTTCATTTCTGCCTCAATTTTCATTTATTGTTATTTAGTTTTTAATCGTATTAAACAAACCCTATATACAGTTGCTAATTTTAATCCTGTAGTTTTTATTGATGCTTATTTTTTACCTGTTACTGACTTGTTTTATACTTCATTAAATGAGAGCGTTTTTTTTAGGAATTTTATAAAAACGTCCAAACTTAACACCCAATAATGTCCTTATCTTAAAAGCTAATTAAAAACTTTTTATTATTCTGAAAAACGGTCCTTTGTCTCTAATTTAAAAAATATCCATTGAATTGGGGTTTGACTTTTTAAATGGGCCCGTTTAAAAACTTTGTGTTTTTTTTATAGTTTTTTATTTATACAAACTTTTCTTAAAAACTAAATAATATTTTTTAATTTTTCCCTAAACATACTTATTAAAATGAGTTTTATGATGCTATAAACTTTTTTGTTCAATTTTGTTTAATTATTTTTTATACCATAAACCTGAATAAACTTTTGGAAAAAATTGAAAAAAAAGTTGAAAAAGGATGTATAAATAAAAAACTAAAGAAAAAACAAAATTTTTAAAGGGGTCCCATTAAGTCAAACCCAAATTCAATGTTTTTTTTTAATTAAAGACAAAGGACAGTTCTTTAAAATATTAAAAAAAAAATTAATTAGCTGTTAAGATAAATACATTATTGGGTGTTAAGTTTGGACATTTTTATAAAATTCCTAAAAACGCTCTCAAGCTAAGTTCACGCTCGAACCTTAATTTTTAAGGATAACGAATTTGTTGAATACTGAATCTAAACTCAGTAAAGCAAGTGCAAATTTAAATTATTTGATAATATAAGCTCTTTGTAAAAAAAATTGGACAAGTATTAGAAGTAGCAGGAAATGTTTTATACAGGTTAAGTACATTACTAGTGTTTTTGTTGTAAATTTTGTCTATAAAAACAAATTTAAAAGTCACAGTGTTTTTCTTAAAAAACTTGATTCAATAAATTTTTTAAAATAATTTTTAGCTATAATATAGTTGAAATTATCTAAAATTTATATATTATTTAATGAATATAATTTTTAATATTAATTTATTTTGAATGTGTTAAATTTTTCCTAAACATCAATTATCAAAAACCTCACTTTTTCACTTATTTGATTTATGTTAGTAAGTACTTGTAAATTATTTTCTAATTAAATTTGTGAAGTCACTATCTTAGTTTTCCAATTTCACTGTCTTTTATTTTTTATACCTAAACTTTTTAAAAGCAGCATTTTTAAAAGTAGCACAAAAAAAGTTATAGAAAAAAGCTAGCTTACAGTTAAGTTAAATTAATTTAAAGGCTGTCACTAAAAATATTACTTGCTTAAATTTCTTTAGTAGGAAGGTACATATAAATTGTGTGTTTAAATTTTAGATATGAAAAGCCCACATTTCCTTATTCTTAAATCTACATTCATGACCTATATTTCCCAGCTCAGAATTGCCACTTAAGTGGAATAACCTAGAATTTAACAATTTAGGCTAAAAAACCTAAAATTTGAGAAATTTTGAAAAAAAAAAAATATATGAAATTATGTACAAAAATCACTAAAAAACCTGGAATTCAAATTATTTTCTCATGTTTAGTAGTAAAACTTTAATTTGACTCAATAATCTAACAAAAATATTTTTTTTTTCATCAGCAAAATTTGTTCTAACAAAAAACATATTTAAAGTAGCTTTACAGTATCTTTTCAATGTTTTAATACTATTTAACACAAGATTTTACCCTAAACTAAATTTTAAGCAAAATAGACCCGAAATGTGTACTTATAAAAACGTGGAAAATATTAAAAAAACCTGGAAGAATTTTGGAAAACCTTGATAAATTTTTGAAAAAAACTATGGCAACCCTGCCAACTCCTTTGGGGGCATTAAAGAAATGTGACCTTTAAGCAGCAAAGGGGCTAAAGGAGGGCCATGAGTAGTAAAGGGATCACAATGGGTCAATAAGGTCATAATTTGCATATATTTATGAAATGTGAATAAAGAACAAAAATTTAAGAAAAATTCGGGGCCATAAGCTGTTGAAGCGACGACACAAGGCCAATATTTAAAATTTACACTAGATATTATGAAGTTGATGATGAATAGCAAATATAAAGGTCTTAGACTTTTTCGATTGTAGATTTTAGAGATATCTTCTCAAAGGAAGCAATAGGTTTTTTAGTTTCATAAAACGAAGCAAATTGAAAAAAAAAGATTGAGAAACCCTGATTTAAAGTTAAATTAAATATACATATTCCTTACTAAATAATTTTGTCAATTAAACATGCCTTCCAAAAAACCTGGAATCGCTGAAAATCCTTTAATTCGTCAATTTAGGTTGATAAAACCTGGAAAACCCTTGAAACTTTTTAAAAAAGGGAATTTTGAAGAAAAAGACATGTTAAGTAGTAACATTTTAATTTGACACTAAAAATCTACGTGATCAAAAAAAAAAATTTCTGTTCTTCAAATACATAAAAACATTTTAAGTTGCTTCAAAGTATTTGTTTAATGTGGTTTTACTACTTAACAAAGTTTTTAACCTTAAACTTAGCCTTTATACTAAAAATAGACCCAAAAAATGTACTTTCAAAATACATTAAAAAACTTTAAAAACCTGGAACAAGAATCTCAAAATAAATTGGTCAACCCTGGTTCTAGAACCTTTTATTTTTTGTTAGTTTAGTACCATAAGATATCTTTATAACAGATTTTTGTGAAAACTGATTAAAAAATTATAAGTCATGCTTACCTGAACTAAATCAAGTTAGTATACTTTTTTTGTCATTTAAGTTTTACTGTAAAGCTTTAACTTTGTTAGTTCTAATTTTTTGACAGTAAATAAATATACTTTTATGAAAATTAAGCAACAGTATTTTTAAATAAAAAATCATCATTTTTATTCAGCAGAATATAGCTTCAAAGCTAGAAAGAAATATTATTAAGAGTAAACATATTTCATTTTGCTTCTATATTTTACGTAGGACTGCTACATTTTAGGATATTTAAGTTTGGCATTTTATAATTGAATCTAATAATTAAGTCAAATTTATTGTAAAAAAGTTTGTTTAAAAACTGTTAATTGACTCAATAATTGATATTAATCATTAAAAAGTTATAACTAAATGTAAGTATTATGAACAAGAATAATGTTTTATTGTTGCTTTTGTATAAATATAAAGCAACTTTTCAAATGTAATTGTCGTAGTATCAACTGAAACAGATTTTCTATGAGATTTTTTAATTGAAACTAAAATTACGGTAAAACACTTTTTGATAGGGAACTACGTTTTAACTTTTTCTTAGAAAATGAGAATATATAGTTTGTTTAAATTTTAAATTTTATTTACAATTGCATATTAAACATATAACAAATGCTGTAACAAGATATAATACGAATTGATTTATATTAATACGTTTTATCGTGTAAAAATAATTGTAAAAAACTAAGCAATTATTTTTATAGCCCTTTATTTTTCACACAACTCTTTAGAGTACGACCATGTATTTTATAAAACATCTGTAAATAAAAATAAGTTTTAAAACAAACAATTTATATACAAACTAAACTAATGTGTAAAAGGATATTAAACTGCATTTGACAATTATTTAAATTAAATGGAAATCTTTAAATAAAAGTTCTTGTTTATCCCTAGTGTTTACGAGAAAGCTTGCAAGGTCATGTGTTTTACTGATACAAGATAAATAGAGTAAAGATAAAGAGAAAATAAAGAGCAGACAACAGACAGTAATCTATTACTAATGTAATGTTGAATAATATTAAGAACATTGCTGTATAAACCAGCCACAGAGAGTGGTGAGAGCATTTGTAGCCACAGCCTGCTGCAGTAAACATGATATTATGGAATAGACATTTATATTGTTTCGTTGAGTTATATAAAATTTTTTTTATGTTACTTTTCATAACCTTGTTTTTGCTTGCACTCTTAAGTAATTAAATCTTATTTCGTTTACTGATTCTTAAAGCATATTCCTGTTTGATTAAATCTCGTGTAAAAATTTAACCACGTTTAAAAGTATTTTCTAGAAAAAAATATTTTTTTTATATTTGTTAAGGTTTGCTTGTTCTTAAATATAATACTCATGTTATGGCTAGTTTTATATAGAGTAGCCCTTTGTATTATTAGTATCAGTATTAGTTAGTTTTATGTTGTTTTGTTGTAATGTATTAATTTTTGTTATTTTTAATATTGTTTTTAAATACTTTATAACCGTACACATGCTTTGACTTACTAAACATCATAAAAAAAAGTTGTATATAAAACTATTAGTTATTGGTTAGAAATATAATACTCACGAAGCGACATTTTTGCTCTAAGAAAATTTTGCATGGCATCAATTTTGAACAAGGATCAACTTTGTACAAAGACAGTTTAGAAAAAGTGGAATATTAAGAAAAAAAAAATTAATATATATGTGTTTGCTATCCTCAGTCGTTTAATTTTTTTATTGTTTTTTAACTTATTCATTTATAGTTTTTATGTTAATTATTCTTTAATTAACAATTTTTATTACGTATATTGATATATACTTTTTATATTACTGTTACCCCTAACCCTTACCTTAGGTTTGTTACTTATTTTTGTTTTTTGTAATTTTATTAAACTTTTTTTAGAATCTTTTTGCAATGTACTTTAGTTTTAATTTTTACTGTCACTGTTATCCTTATCCCTTACCCTCGGTCAGTAACTTGTTTTTGTTTTTTTTAATTATTTTACTTTTATTATTTTTTGCTCTCATGCGAAAAAGACCCTTAGTGCAAAATGTTTTCGTGCGTACTTGACTTACTCCCTAGTTTATGATATACTAAAAATCTACTTGAGTCTTTAGAATATTTGTTTTTGTTATAATAAAATACATTAACAATGTTAAATGTTGAAAATAAGAATTTATAATATTAAAAATATACTACACTAGTTATCAAAAAAGATAAAAGGTTTTGTTGTTAAGCCTAAAACATTATTTAAAAATGTAGTAAAGGACAGATTTATTTGTTATTAAAATTGATATGTACAAGATATTTTTTTATTCATAAAAATAACCAGCATTTATAAAATGGGAAATAAATTTTCTAAAGTATCAGACTTCAATGAAATCCATAGTAATAGAAGTGAATTGAAACTAAATAATATTTCAAAAAACTTAAAAAAAACAGCAAGAAAAATTTCTAAAGCTATGCAGAGAAAATTCCCTAACAGTCTAAAAGGAAAGAGATTTTAGTGTAATATATTCTCAAGCAGGTATATTATGTAATATGAACAATACATTTAGTTTCGAATTGTTATATTTGTACATTATATCTAACTAAAACGGAAACGGGTCAGAAAAGCATGGGTGACACTTTAACACTGAGTGACACTTCAGCACGAAATGACATTTTAGCACTGTGTGACACTTTAGCACGGAGTGACACTTTGGTCAAAAAATGAAATTTTAGCACAATGGGCTTTTGCAATTTTTTTTCTTTGCTTTAATAACATTAGGTACTGTATTGTTTAAAATATAAAAACGAGCTATGCAACATATAAATTTAAAGTTAACAAGCTTTGTTTTGTTGAGTTATATAAAATATTTTTTTATGTTACTTTTCATAACCTTTTTTTGCTTGCTCTCTAAGTAGTTAAATCTTATTTTGTTTTACTGATTCTCTAAGCATATTCCTGTTTGATTAAATTTTTTGTAAAAATTTGACTACGTTTAAAAGTATTTTCTAAAAAAAATGTTTTTTATATATTTGTTAAGGTTTGCTTGTTCTTAAATATAATACTCATGTTATGCTTAGTTTTATATAGAGTAGCCCTTTGTATTATTAGTATCAGTATTAGTTATTTTAATGTTGTTATATTGCTATGTACTTGTTATTGGTTGTTTATAATATTGTTTGTAAAAACTCTATAACCCTACACATGCTTTTACTTAATAAACATCATAAAAAAAAATTGTATATAAAACTATTAGTTATTGGTAAGAAGTGTAATACTCATAAAGCGACATTTTTGCTCGAAGACAATTTTGCATGGCATCAATTTTGAACAAGGGCTCAATTTTGTACAAAGACAGTTTAACAAAAGTGGAAAAAAAATATTATATATGTGTTTGCTATCCTCGGTCGTTGGTTTTTTTTTTGTTGTTTTTAACTTATTTATTAGAAGTATTTTATTTTTAATTTTCTATTTAACAATTTTAGTTACCTACATTTATATACATATTTTCTATTACTGTTACCTCTAACTAGTGATGTACCGGACCCACAATTTCAGGTCCGGCCGGACCAGGATCCGGACTTTTTTTTCAAACTAGAATCCGGCCGGAACCGGATCCGGACTTTTTTTCCAAATTAGAGTCCGGCCGGAACCGGACCAGGACTTTTTTTTCAAATTAGAGTCCGGCCGGAACCGGATCCGGACTTTTTTTTCAAATTAGAATCCGGCCGGATCCGGATATCAGACAAAAATGGCAATATCCGGCCGGACCCGGATAGTGAGTCCGGTACATCACTAGAATAAACTAGCCTGAGTCAGAATGAGGTTTTTAAAAACTGAAAAAAAAAGAACTTTAATCTAAGTAGAACAGCTAGCCTCAAGGTTTACAAATTTAGGTGTTATTTACAATTGAAAATCTGAAATCAAGTTCTTGAACAAAATACACTAGAAATTTACAAAATATTGAAAACTGGATCAGCTCAAACTCATTCAAAATCTAAAAGAAAACTAGCCTGAGTTTTTATAAAAAACTAAACTAGCCTGAGGCAGTCCAAGATTTTCTAAAATTACCAAAAATTTTCAAACTAGCAATGTTGCCACTGTTTAAGTCAATAAAATTAGCTAGAGTGAGTATAAACAAGCCTGAGTCAGAATGAGGTTTTTAAAAACTGAAAAATTACTTTAATCTAATAATCAGTAGAACAGATAGCAAAGATTGACAATTTGGTAGTAAAGTTGTGGACTGATTGTGGTACACTTAACTTATTAGTTATACCCATCATAATTAAATCCTACCTTATTTAATATCTAACAAATACTAAATTCTAACTGAGACTACTTTCTATAATCAGACACGACAGTTTTGAGTGATGAATCTTATATATAAAACACAACAAGAAATACTAGCATATACAAAATTATTAATTACTTTGGTAACACTTTAAAAACTGGAAGCTATTTAAATCTATATCAAAAGACTTAAAACAATAAATAAAAAATTAAATAAAACTTTTAGTAAACAAGAAACTGTAATATTTTTAATAAACTATTAAACTATAAATAAACCTAGCTTAAATATTTAAACAATTAAACACCTGTTGAAATATTCACTTTTAAGACAAAACACTACTTACAATAAGCATTCACAAAAACGTTCAAGATATTTTGTTGCTTCAAGCTGCACACCAAAGTAACTAACTGCTTACATATAAACTGCCTGTCATGTTCTGATGTTTTGATGCATCAGTATTTAGTTTCAAACATTTCGTCACATGATTCTCATTGGCTTGTACATTCAACCGTATTAACATTAAATATTCTCTGAACTCAACTTTAAACAATTAATAATGCAAGTATTCATTCCAAAGTTTTCAATTTTACAACATATGTAAAGAGTTGCATTTCATGAAATGTTTATTTATAGTTTAAATGTAAACAAATGTAAATTAGTCACGTGTACAAAATGAGCCAATCACGGTAAGTAATTAATTTTAACAGACGAAAATTACTCTTACTAATTTTCACAGGGTTTATTTTTGAAAAAATACTTTTCAGTATGCTCTTTTTCACTAACTAGATCCGGGTCCGGCCGGATCTCTGTTAGGACCCGGCCGGACCCGGATCCGGACTTTTTTTTCAAATTAGAATCCGGCCGGAACCGGACCCGGACTTTTTTTTTCAAATTAGAATCCGGCCGGAACCGGATCCGGACTTTTTTTTCAAATTAGAGTCCGGCCGGATCCGGATATCAGACAAAAATGGCAGAATCCGGCCGGACCCGGACCCGGATAGTGAGTCCGGTACATCACTACCTCTAACCCTTACCCTAAGTCAGTATTTTTTTTATCAGTATCTTTTTGCAATATACTTTGGTTTTAGTTCTTACTGTCACTGTTACCCTTAACCTCAATTGTTTTTTCGTTTTTTTTTCTAATTATATTTTTGGTTCATTATTTTTTTACTCTCATGCAAAAAAGACCCTTAGTGCAAAAATGTTTTCGTGCTTATTTGACCTACTTCCTCGTTTATGATATACAAAGAATCTACTTGAGTCTTTAGAATATTTGTTTTTTTTTTTAATAAATTACAGTAACAATGTTAAATGTTCATAAAAATACTATATAAATTAGTAATATACTACACTAATTATCAAAAAAGATAAAAGGTTTTGTTGATAAGCCTAAAACATTATGCAAAAATGTAGTAAAGGACAGATTTATTTGTTATAAAAATTGGTAAGTACAACATTTTTATTTTAATTATAAAAATAATCAGCATTTATAAAATGGGAAATACAATGTCTAAAATATGGAACTTCAATGAAATCAATAAAAATATAAGTGAGTTGAAAATTAATGGTATTTTAAAAAGCTTAAAAAAACGGCAGGAAAAATTTCAAAAGCTATGCAGAGAAAATTCCCCAACAGTCTTCAAGGAAAAAGATTTTAGTGTAATAAATTCTCAAGCAGGTATGTTTTGTAATTTGAATAATAGATTTAGTTTTTAATTAATATATTTTGTACATTATATCTAACTAAAACGAGAACGGGTCAGAAAAGCACGGATGACACTTAAGCACAACATTACTTTAGCACGGAATGATAGTTTGGTACGGAGTAAAATTTTAGCATAAAATTTATTTTGCAATTGTTTTTAATTTTTTCAATGACATAAAGTGTTTAAACTACATTTCACAATTATTTGTTTGTTTTAATGAATATTTTTAATAATTAATCCTCATTTAAATAAACATTTAAAAATATTTAAAATTATTACGTGCAAAAATGTCACTCTGTGCTAAAGTGACACTGTTCTTTTCTGACACCTACCTAACTAATATATATATATATATAATGAAGTATGTATTAAAAAAAAAGCTTAATTGTATCATTTTTTATAAAGCAGTTATAAAGCTTTGAATTATTTATGTAGTTTCTTGGAAAAATTTTAAAAAACATAAATAATGTTTGTATACATAAGGATTATTTCTTTCTTAAATTCAGCTACAGAGAAAGTCTCAAAATGTTTTTAAAGACACTGAAATAATGGAAAGTATATTCATGCTTGATTTTAATACTATTGAATAAACAACCTTATTGAAGTTTTGTTTTATTTAGTGTAGAATAAATAACATTTTTCAGGTACCTTTCCTGGAGGTGTGATAAAATACTTGAAAGTTATGAAGTTTAACCAAACAAAATTTGATAAAGATTTGAAAGATAGTGTGCTTAAACTCATGAAATGTAAAATAAAACCCCAAAACGTAGCAACTTTTTATTTTTTGTCTAAACTTTATAACTTGAATGACCTTTCTAAATTGACATTGAACTATATTGAACTTTGGTTCACAACAGTTGCCGAAACTAACAACTTCTTAGAGTTAGATTTTCCACTAATGAAACGAATTATTTCAAGCTCTAACTTACACATCACTTCAGAAATTGAAGTTTTCTCCGCGGCAAATGAATGGGTTAGTTACAGGCTTGATGAGAGAACCAAACATGCAAAAAGTGTTTTATTATTAATTCGCCTCCCTCTGCTGACGGAACCTGCTCTAGTACAAGTTTTAAACAAATCCACATCTTTTCATGAAGCTGATGAGTGTTTAACACTAATACACGAGATACTTGAAAATATAGAAATGTACTATAAACACTCGCCAAGTTAATGTTTCACAACGAGATGTTACAAAGAAAACAACTTTGATGTTTTGCACTGCGGAGACTATTTCTCATCGGTAGACACAGGTAGTTTCGTGAACAAAATAGATGGTAGAAATTTGATCAGATGTAGAAAAGCTAGTTCGCTCACAAAAAACCGTTGTTTTCCATATTCTTCCACACCAGTGGTATATTTAAAAGGTCATGTTTACTTCTTAGGATGTTTATACGTTGAAGGTAGAGATTTAAAAAAAATTGAAAAATACTCAATTGCTACTGATTCTTTAGAAATTGTAGGAGATATGTTTGATGATCGTGGTCGTTATTCTGCTTGTGGCTTTATAGGTAAAGTTTATTTTATTGGAGGTGAGTTAGCAAACAAAGATACAGCAACTTGTATTTTTTTTGATACAAATGACTACACATGGGGTAATGTCGCAAGCATGAAAGAAGCTAGATCAAGTGCAGCTTGCACAGTATTTGAAGAAAGAATTGTTGTTTCTGGTGGATATAACGGTGAATTTTTAAACACTGTTGAGGCATATGACCACATAGCTGATGAATGGGCATACATGCCAAGTATGAAAGAAAGAACATCGAGCCATAGTTTAATTGCTATAAAGAACAAATTGTTTGCAATAGGTTCTGGTAAGGATTACCTTGAAATGTACGACTCTGCATCAAACGAATTTTTAGTTATTAAGCATTACCCAACCTATATATCTGACATGTATCCTCCATATGCTTGGGTCACTCACGCCATAGGTATGGGGAAAAAAGTTTTAATTTTTGAGTTCGAAGCATCTGAAGTTCATTGTTACGACGCTGACAAAAATGAATGGTCGAATGAATCTTGTTGCACAGCAACAAACGGTAGCAACTTCTTTTTGACGATTCCAAAACTGGAGATATGAAACTTTAATTCGTAAAATTAAAACGTCAACACCCGTTTAGACATTAACAAGTTTTGAATGAATCTTATGAATAGTAATTTATTGTGGGAAATAGTATAACAATTTTTTTTCCTATTTGAAAAATTTGTAAAAGTTGAAGTTTTCATATCAACAATTTTAAAAAGTTATTATTTTATTTCAAATATTTACAGTGGAATGTTTAATATAAAGATAAATATGTAAAACTAAAATACTGATTAAAACAACAATTTGAATTAAGTAAAAAGCGCAAAAAAGATCATATTTTTTCTTATTTTAGCAAAAAAAAACTACTGCGTTTTCAATATTTTTGATATTAGGTGCGCCATGATGTTACTTTAAAATTTTTTTTTAATTCTTATAATTTAAATAAAATGATTACTTTTTTTGTTGTACTTTACTATAATTTTTTAGGATACTGACTTTATTCTTTAACAGTAAATTTCACTTCGTACCAGTACAATTAAAAAACACTTTTTCTTTCGTAATCTTATTTAAACTAAGAATAAAAATACTTAAAAAAATTGTTAATCTGTAGATAATGACAGAAATTAGCAAAATGTAGTAAAAAACTTAATAGGTACCATTTGTAACTTGGTTTAAAAAAAAAAAACAGAAAATAATCTATTTTGTTTTTTAGACGAAGCTCTTCAACAGTACTTTTATACCGTTATCAAGATTAATAAAAGACTTTAAACCTAATAAATAAGTTTTTAATTTAAGAACTGCATATCAGTTAGTAAGACGTGAACAAAAAAAAAACTAATGAGCTGAAAAATAACAAAAAAATAAGTAAAAGTATAGATACTTCTAATTACAGAGCAACAACTTATAAAACAATTTAAGAAAAAAACGAAACAGTTTAATCAAAATCTTTATGTTTACACAACTTAGGTTTTCTTAACAAAATACAAATAGCCTCAAGTTTAATTAAATCAGAAATAAAATAAAAAAGTTTTAACAATTTTAAATCTTTTTAAATTATAATTACTAGCACAATCAAGGTTATTTATTAAGTATTCAGTAATAGCAGATCTTTTTGAAGCATTTATTACTCTAATAGATTTAGTTTTCTTATTACTCTTACAATATTCATCGATACTTTTTGGAATATGTTCATTTGTTCTTTTGCCAAATTGTCTTGAGGTCATCCCGACATAACTACAAAATAAAGCCAGCAGGGCCGGAGAAATGCTTGATTCCTTTAGTCAATAAGAACTTAGGAGTTTTAGAAAGAGAGATTTGTCAATTAGTAAGTAGGACTTATCATTCGGAATAGCCGATTGCTATTTTCGTATCCAAACCAATGTTCAGACCTGGAGGAAAAGATCCGATAGCAGAATTTAAACAAAGTATGGTAGTTTACCAGTTTAACTGCTTCTGTGAAGCTAGTTATGTCGGGATGACCTCAAGACAATTTGGCAAAAGAACAAAGGAACATATTCCAAAAAATATCGATGAATATTGTAAGAGTAATAAGAAAACTAAATCTATTAGAGTAATAAATGCTTCAAAAAGATCCGCTATTGCTGAACACTTAGTAAATAACCTTGATTGTGCTAGTAATTATAATTTAAAAAGATTTAAAATTGTAAGAAATTGTTTTTACATTTCGGATTTAATTAAACTTGAGGCTATTTGTATGTTGTTAAGAAAACCTAAGTTGTGTAACTTAAATATTTTGATTATACTGTTTCGTTGTTTTCTTAAATTGTTTTATAAGTTGTTGCTCTGTAATTAGAAGTACTTATGTATTGTTAATTACTCTTTGCTTTATCATTATTAATTACGTTGATTGCATTTTCACTGTATAAGTTAGATTTGAAATTTAATTTTATAGCTTAGTATACAACTGATGAAAGAAGCATAAAATATATTTTGTTTTGAAAAATTGAGTCTTATTTATATTGTTTGAAAAAATTTATTTTAGAATCAAATAATGCTTAATTATCTAAAAGTATAGAGACGCTCTCAGTTCAAACTCGCATACAATTCTCCATAAGTTTTGACTCGAATTAATCCATGCATAACTAATTTCCAATTGACTAATTCCTACCCGATTCAACTACCCCTTGAAACTAGTGCTATGCGATCAATACTCGCCCAATGTCTAAATACTTAATCAATTTTGCAAGTCACTATGACACAGTGACAGTTTTGCACAAAACGTTGTGTTTGCATGAATTCATTTTTCCGCATGCGCATTTTTTAAGCCAGTTGTCTTTACAACCTTAAAAAAAAATTTGAATGTTGTGAGATTACCTATATACTAGCTTGTTAAACAATTGTATTTTAAAATATAATTATATGTTATAAATTTTGTTATATTAAAAATTAACACAATTAAAAATATTTTAGTTCTAAAAAAATTAAAAAATAATGTACAAGCTTACTGTTTTTTTTATTCGAGAAAAAAACTTTATTAGTAATACATCAGAACTTTTTTAGTTTGTTGAAAGATAAACACCATAAACACATTATACCTATCATTTTAAATGATAAAATAGCATTTCTTTTCTCAAATTTTGTAGATGAGTATTTCTTAGAATAGGAAAAACAATAATGCATCAAGTTTACTTTTCTCAAAACAAGAATATGATACTAAGAGTTTATTGGTTTCATTTGTATTCTTTAGTAATTAAACCACCAGTGCAATTAAGAGGACATCAACTAAGCTGGTCAGTTGTTTAATTTTATCGGATGAACTTTCTGATATTTCTCCTGTACCGTCAACATCTACAACTTAATATTTCGACAATGCAAATTGCTCATTAGGTATAAGGTTGAAATTTTCTGTAAGAAAAATCATTAAAGTTTTAAAAAACTAGGTACGTCATTAACGTTAATATTCTATATAGATCTTATATGCAGAAAACGACTATTTTGATGACAAATTAACAAAGCTACGCGTTGAATCTGGGATCAGCAAACTGAGGCGTGCAAATGCGGTCTTTAAATCAAAAGTCTGAGGCCCGCGATGTACTTTTCAGCTAAAAGCATACTTTTATCAATGAGATTGTTTAAATAATTTTTGAAAAGAATATCTAGTATTTGTTTTTATATTATATTTAAATAAAGATAAACAAATTGAATATTTTATTTAAAACCAGGTTTTGATGAAAACGAATTTCGAACTTTTCAAGTAAAATAAAACAGTTCACTACTTTAATTTACTTGAAATGGTCGCAATTTTTTTGTCACCGAAACCTGATTGTAAATAAAATATTCGATTTGCACATCTTTCTTTAAATAAGCTCTTTAAACTACAGTTAACTGAGCAATCTGTTTTAGTTAAAACAAATAACCATATATTATAATTGAAAAAATTTTATTTTTAATTTTTAAACAGACCAAATTCATTTTAGTGTTTGAAAAATTGTACTAAATGATTTATGAATTGTACTAAATAACTTAAATTTGTGGTTTTTAAAATTTCACTTGTTTTATTAGCTATGTAACGTGTTTTCAAAACTGAAGTAACTGTAAAAAAAACAGAGATCTCTTTATAAACAACATTAGAACAATTTAAATTCTGTAGGTACACTTTATTACGAACTCTAAATGTGATATAATATTTCTGGAAATAAAATAAAAAGAAGAAATTAACATAAGAACTATTATTTGTTTAAAAAATACTAAAACACTGAGAGGTTAATTAAGATTTTTTTTTAAGTTAACCGGATATTCAATATAAAATTTATATTTTTTAACCATAGGAAAATTTTATGTAGTTTCATTAAAAAAACATCTATGTTTACCAAAACCTCAAATAATAAAATTTTACGTTTAAAATTTTTAGCACAAACACTTGGCCATAAGCATCATAAGTTTTCAAAATAAGTAGAAACTTTTATAAAGTATACAGTTTAAGAAGAAAACAAATTGAAAAATTGATTAAATTTGGTCTATTAAATTATTGTCTTTGTGCAAGTCATGTTAAACTTATCAAACAAAATGATTAAAAGTAATAATTTTTATTAACATGTTATAATTTTTAACAGTTTTTATTAATTACAAAATAAAGTAAAATTATTAATCTAGTTATATAATGAAACGCTCTGTAAAGTCATCGAAAGAAGCGCCTTAAGGGTAAAAAATACTTGTAGGTTTTTAACATAAAGTATCTTTTCTAGAAACAGTGTGTTTATAAGGTGAAATTTATGTATTACTCAAACACTCAGAACAAAACTTCATTAGAATAGTAAAGTACTCAACTTTTCAAAAGGGTGGAAATCTGTAAATAAATTTCATGATCGTCATCAAATCAATGTTTGTACCATTTCGATATCAGATGAAATAATTGTGTTTGGAGAAAATCAAATCGAAGTTATTTCTTACGACGTTGATACATACGAATGGAAGGAAGAAGAACTTAAAATTGAAAATTGTTTCGCATGCGGATGCTGTATTAAAATTTCCAAGTGCAAGTAAAAATACCATAGAAATATGTTTTAACTATCATTTTGTGCACTTTTTTGCCTTTTGACTTTTATGTTTATTTTGTTTACAAATAAAACTTTTGGTTTAGCCAAAAATGAAAATATTAGAAATATTTTAAAATTAAGTTTTGAATCTAAAATTCAAGTTATATCTAAACACTTCGGTAAAGTTTAAAAACGTTTGCTCTTTCAAAGTAAGATATTTTACTCAAGAAAAAACAAACTTTTTTTTTATGAAGTGAATGCTTGTATCAACAACAATAACAAATAAAACACATAAATCTCTGTTTCTTAGTCTGTATTGTAAAGTTATTACAAAAGTAATTAAAGATTATGAACTACTAAAAATTTGTAAATAGTCTACTTACAGCTAGAAATATTTTAAATAATTAACATAAAATGTAGTTAAAAAGAAAAACAAGTAAAACTGTAAAGCTTTGTGCCTTTAAATACAAAGTCTTGTATGATAAAATGTTTTGCGATGTAGCTACAAATAATGTACAACTATTTTTATTATTATTTTAAAATAAATTATTCTATTATATAGTTTTTTAAACTGAAATTTAAAGTATCTAAAAATACCCAAGTAAGTTTTAAAACATTATTTTTGAAAATTTTAATATTACAAATAACAAACCAAATTAATTATTCAGTGAGTTTAAAAATTTCTTCAGTTA
Source organism: Thalia democratica (assembly GCF_965202585.1). Lineage (NCBI taxonomy): Eukaryota > Metazoa > Chordata > Thaliacea > Salpida > Salpidae > Thalia > Thalia democratica. Next base: position 93,931,927 of record NC_139165.1, read on the forward strand.
ACGTCAACTATCTTCATAATAATTTTGCTATATTTTTTTATTTTCGTATTTTAGCTTATAATAAGCTAAATAAGGTTTTATAACTTAAAGTGATTTGACTTTGAAAAGAAGTACAAAATTTTAAAAAGCTTTATAAAGTATCAGTTTGTATACTTTTTTTGATTTGATAAACTAAAGTTAATTTATAAAGGATCTGATATATGTTAAATTTAAAATAAACTAGTCAACGAACGATCGTAAATAACAGACTTCTGAATCTTAAAACAATAACATCATAAATTTAATATTAAAATATCAAATTTTAGTTACATTTATCTGGAAGTATTAAGTACTTTACATGTCTAATTGTACTTTCTGAGTTATGTACGTTTATATTAGAAAAATGTATATTTTATGTACCTAGAAACAACATTTTTTACATATAATTTTTTTAATGAAAATTAATTATATAAACTTATTATAATATAGTACATTACTAACTAAAAAAGTCTTCTAATTGTATCAGTTGATACTCGACAGTCTCAGGATGTTTCAATAGTTTGCTAGAAAATACATTTTGTTATGAATACTAAAGTTGGCGCTCAATTTTTAAATAAAATTTTTTTGGTACATTATATCCATACGTCATAATAAGAAAGCACGCTTTATACTTCAAGTTTTTCTCACTGAAATTAATTGTTAAGAAAAAAGATCACAGCAATTTACAGAGAAAAGCTTTCAAACCAAGTTAGACTTTTATTGAGTTGGTCGACTTTTCCTACTTTAAGTTCGTTTTTAATTATCTAGGTGTAATCGTCTAAATGTTTCATGTAGCATTCTTGGTTTGTTCTGTTTGAAAAACAATAGTATAACTTGATGAATTAAATAAAAGTAATAAAATTTTTATACTAGCTTTCCAAGATAAATGTAATACGCCCATCTAGATTTTTTAATTATCTTAATCTTCACCGTCCTCTCTTCTGTTTTTTATCTACGTTTAATTAATTGTTCCAAACCGACTTTCTATGCTCTAAAATTAAACATTTTCTATTTGAGTGCTTTAGTTTTTTCAACTAAAAGAATGTTAAACATACTTGTTTGTCGAAGACAACTCTATTTCCCATTAAGAACAATGAAATTACAACCTTTTAACATTCAAAATAGAGTCCTTTGCCAACTTATTAATTTTCTGGCTGGTCTTGACCCTTTTGAATCTTTCGCACCATTAATGATATATTCTATTAAAAAAGAAACTTAGAACCACATAATAAGTAAAATATTTTTTGTACTGGTACAAACCATAAAATCTTTGACAAACAGTGACCTTTCAAAATATACCAAGGTATCTCACCTAACAAATCTTAAGAGTATAACTTTTCAGTATTGGGACTATTTTCTGCGTCTTCAAGGAGCAGTGGGAATTTTCATTTTTCAGTTCATGCTTTTACATGAAAGTGGATCAATTTCCTTATTATCAAAAATTAATTTGAATTAATTTCAAAAAATGATTGGTATCTTAGATAAAAACAATCTTCAACTTTTTTGACAAAACACAAGTAATAAATAATTATCACTATCGGACAATTATTAATTTTGTTATTATCGTTATGATGAATTTGAAACAAGTTTTTGTAGCAATTTTGAAAATAAAGGCTCAATTTTTTGAAAAAACAGTAGTTTACAACTTTCTTCTACTACAAATCTCAACTTTCATTATGACCATCATTATGTAAAGTAAATTACATATAAGTTTGTTTAACTTCTTATTTGCATAATTTGGAAAATTTATCATCTAATTTATAAAGTGCTAAAACCTTTTGCTTTTTTGACTGAGATCTAAGTCTTCCTTTTTTTAAGGCGAGATTCCTCCTTATTTTTCCGGTCGAAGGTTTTTTTTGTAAGCTGTACATTTCAAACCCAAAAACTTGCTAAACATATCTTTTCAAATTAGTAAAAAGTCTTTAAAAACTTTTTCTGCAATATTTTTTTTAAAAACATAATTTATCGGCAATAACTATTTTAGATACAAAAGTGGAAAACCTTCGTCAAAACTCTACAGTCAAAATATTTGTCACTGTATTATCTGTGAAAATTATGATCAATTTTACTGAAATATAATTACCATGTTCCCACATTTACAATAAGTAGATGTGGTGTATCAACTGTTTTTTCCGATTTATTCTCGCCAAGCTCTGTTTTAAGTGGATTAACTGCAATCTCTGATTAAAAATCGTTCTTTCTAGATGTTACTACATTCCACCTTCAAACAGTTCTTTTATAATAACACTATTACTAGAACATAGAAGTTATTATGTATGTAAGTTTTTAACATATCTTCAAAAAAAAATGTTTGCATACTGTATTTTTTTGGTGCTCGTTTGAAACACTAGTATTAACTGAGCTGTTATTTGATTTGTGAAAGATAGTTGTGAAGATTAAGAACTTTACCTCCAGCTATTTTAAATTTATATTTTTTGATTCGTCATCTCAATATTTTTTTCTATGATAAAATAATAGGTACTACATGACCCTCATTCCAGTACAACTTTACGGACTTGGCTTATTTGCTTGTTTTGTTTATACAGAAGGCAATTCCATCTTCAACTGCTGAATTGTCTCAGTTAAGAGTTTCTGGATCAATGCTATCATCAAACACTTGATGATTTCTCATATAGAGAATATTGTTATGTCTAAAAGGTTTGATTATGTTAGGAAAAGTAATATATGGCTAAAAAGTATAACTAATAACATATATCTTCTTCGTGCTTGTTCTATAAAGCTTCAAATTTCCCAAACCTTCCTTCTTTTTGTAATTTAAAGCTTCTTCTCGATCCGGATGACAATATTTTAAACTTCTACAGCTTGGTTGTTTTGGAACGTTTCTTCGTTTGGTGAAAATTTCAATAAAACATCATTGACAGTGGAATGATTGAAGCCCACTGTGGAAGGATATACGTGATGAACCAGTACAAATGATGTTTCTCTTTCTGCAATAACTGGTGAGCTTGCTTGACTTTGTTTTTTTTCAGTTACTGGTGAGTATGCAAAAGTCTCTCTTTCTGCAGTAACTAGTATTCGAAAATTCCAATTTTTTTTACATATTTTTTACACTTTGAAATTTATAGTAAGAAGTTTAAATACAGCTACTCTAGATAAAATATAGTCATCTAACGGTTCCGTATCTATCACATTCAATAATAAATGGATGATAACGAAGCTAAAGTCGATTATGATTTTGAACGGCAGAACTTCAGTAAATTTTTGAAAGTTGTACGACCACATTCTAATAATAAATTGTACCACACATTTCCATTTAAAAATTTATTGTTTAAATCAGAAAACGGTTCAGCTGGATTACTTGTTTTGTGTTATCCACAGAATTTGGAAACGTAAAATAATCTTTCCAAATTTTTTGTCTTTGATGGCAATAAATTCTTGTTTTTGTATACATAATATTTTATTTTAGTGCTAATTAAACTAATAATACATATATGCTTTTGAATTTACATGCTTTTTATTATCTTTTAAAAATTATAAAAAACACATATAATTTTTTCTTGAAATTATTTTAGTACTATCATAGTAATTCTTGTCAAAAACTGTATCATACTAAATTAAACTGAATTAAAATAAAATTATAATTTGTTGAAGTCTCTTATTACATTTCACTTGATACTAAATCTTTATTATTTAGAAATTAAACATTTATATTTCTGTAAGATAAGTGAACAAACTTTGGCTTCCATTTGCAATAGTACAAACAGTGCGTAAAAAAATGTTAAAAATTTTTTGAAATTAAACATATTTTCAAAGTTTTTATGTGGTTTGTCAAATTAGTATACTGGACAACTTCATAATTTTGTTTTATTTTCAATAAAACAAAGCACATAACTGTTTTATCATTTTTATTGTCGCTTTATTTTACTTTTGTTTTAACATTTTTCAAAATTATTAACAACAAACGAACTAAGGAGACACAAACATATCCTGCCATGAATTCCATCTAGGGTAAATTGAATTTCCGCTTGTACAGCTGGTCTAAGTAGGACTGTAATAATCGTTTGAATAACTAGCATACTGTAAGCTTTGGCCACTCACAAAGTTATTAGTAGCTACATTTCTCATAATACAACTTTAAGGCAATTAAGTTAACCTTTTGTCCAAACTTTCAAACTTCCTGGCCTGAGAAAATCCTGTTAACAGAACTTTCAACACTCCGCCCTGCCGCTAGACCTGAATCTTCTCAGAGCTGATTAGCTTTTGAGGTATTGGTTGGCTTAGAATATATATAAATTTAGTTTTCAAGCGATCATGTGATTATTGCAATCATACTACTTGAGATTTTCAATTTTGAAGTAAAATATTTATAACAGAAAGTTTATAGATGATTGAGTTAAAATCTAATTTTACTAAATCTTATATTGAACTTCATCTAAGTTTAGGCTTTTGAGTTGGCATCATTTTGTTCATTATAGTATTCTTACTTGGAGTTGGCATCTTTCTCAAACTTTAGTTGATGTTTACATTTTAAACCTTCAACTAAACTATTTTTTTTAGTACTGTTTTAGCTACGAGACTCGGTAGAACTTTTCCTTGTTTACTAGGTGCGTATTTTCTTTTAAAACTCCGTTGTTCGTGAATGTTCTTTTTAAACAGCGGTTATAATAGCCTTATCTGGTGATTGGTATATTTTTCATAAAAAACATTATCATTAGAAAAAAAAACTAGCATTATCTAAATTAAATTATTTTCAAGGTAGATTCAAACAAAGTTAAATTTTTAATAAAATACTTTTAAATTACCGAAAATGTAATGAAATTCATTATTGCAAAAAAAAAACATTTATAATCAGTTCTCTTATGTTACTGAAGTTGACGATAAACTTTTTATATTTTACCTTGTTCTTAAATTTACATTAAGGTCAAGAACACAAATAAAGTGTTATGCTTTTAAACAAGTGAATTTTAATGTTTTATAAAAATCTTCGTTTTCTAGGACTATATTCATCATGACTTTGTAAAGATACAGAGTTTTTACCGAAACATTAACAATTCTGCTTATATTATAAATTCAGCTACTCTCTAAATTCTTACATCTATTTATAATATTAAACTTATGTACTTACTTATAAGAATAGTATACTTATATAGCTGACGATTTACTAATTTTTAATCATTGCCTTTTCTATAATAGTTCAAAATTGCAAAAACTCGTCTGCTTTTAGCCTAGACATAGGATCTTAGCGTTATAAAATGTTAATTTAAACTGTTGATAATTATAATCCATTATACCAAATGTAAAATTGACTAGAGCACGACTAAATTAAAAACATTTTAGCCAGCATAAAATATAATTGAAACTAAACCATTTTATTACTACATAATTTAAAAATCACAGCATATCATCTGATTTGGGACTAGATATATTATCAATGCACAGGCCACCATCAATCAAGGGAATCATAAATTATTAAAGAGTTGAATTTATACAAATTTAACTCACAAAAAAGTAAAACAGGTAAATTTTAGGTATAGAGTAGAAGCAGTGTGATAAAAAAAAATAGTTTGTTATTTCTGCCTCAATTTTCATTTACTGTTATTTGGTTTGTAATAGTCTTAAACAAAACCTATATACAGTTGCTAATTGTAATCCTGTAGACTGTATTGATGCTAATTATTTATTTGTTACTGTCTTGTTTTATACTTCATTAAATTTAATGATATTTAACCATGCTACTATTTTTTATCTATAGAATTTCAATTTTCTGTGTTTATGAATTAATTTCCCCAATAAAACTTCATTGTGTATAATTCCATTTTACATTGTCTAGTGCTGTACAATAAAAATGAGCCCTCATTTCATTGAACCCGAGGGTCAACTAATTTGAGTGTATAATTACCAAACTTTCTAGATTCTCATTGTCTGATACTGGTAACCGTTGAATTTCAGCATTTGACCTTCTTAAAAGTTTTCCATCTAATTAACTTTTTGGAAGAACTCGCTACATTCCTTAACTTTATCAGCAATCTTTGATAATTTTACATTATCTGCTTTTAGCAGTTCTAATTAAGTTTTCCTTCTCCACTTTGTCGAAGCCACCACCACTAATTAATTTCACTGATTTTTCTAGCTCAACAACTCTCTTCTTTTTGGTTACAAGCTCTTCCTTCTGTTTTCTCATATCCTCTGGGTGTATTGTACTTATTTTATTGTAAAAGGAATCTAAATCATGGTCGTTTTCCATAAGGAAAAATATGTCATCTACATATCTTGAGTTGAAAATAGGTTTTGTTTTTACACTGGGTGTTTTCTTTGCTTGTTATAAACCATTTTGCTAAAATATAATAGCTTGTATTAATACAAAAAAATTAGATGTTTTCACAAAACAACAATTTTCATCTTTGATTACAAACATTTTCAATTCTTAACACCCACATTCATAATATTGGTACATTTGACAATATGTTAATCTCAAACCTAGGTTTTGAATATAATAATAAGTCTTTTTCGACAATCTTTGGAAAGTTTAGAGTAAACAGAAGGTGAATTTTTTTAATATATTTTTTCTTAAGGTAACCCCGTTTTCATAATCACTACGTATTCCTATTACACTATATTAAGAGTTTGCTAAGCTTTTTATTTCGGTTATTATCCGAAGGCCAACTACAATGTACTGCTGGCATTATTTGCTTCACAGCGTCCGTGTGCTCTAATATTTAAAAATCTGCATAATTTAATTGTTTGCTGTTGATTAATCAACTTATGGTTTTAAAACATTTCTAGTTGATCTCCTTTTCAAATCTGGTCAAGATTCATATCGAAAGTTTGAAAAAAAAAACAGAGACTATAAAAGTACTCATGTTTGCTAATTCAATTTTACAAAGTTGACTTTTTGCTTAAAGTTTCTTATCTTACTTAGTACAAATAATTTAAGATTGCCTTCATATGATTTTTATGACTAAAACTGTGAAAGCTGTAAATCAATTTCAAAATTATGCTTCTTGATGGAAAATTACAATTATGGGCAACAACTTTTTTTTAACTATTTTTATTAGTTAACTGCACGCTTTAATAGATAATCAAATATCTTTATAGTCTTGATTTAGTACCGTTAGTTACCGTTCATTTAAAATTGTAACTTACGATTGGTTATAAATGCTTACTCATTTATCCGGACATATTCGGCAAGATTTTTTTGTAAACATTTATAGATAAGCATTTATCAAGAAAAGTAGAATTTCTTTTGTAAAATATAATAACTGCTGTTTATTATGCAATGCATAGTAAATAATAAAATCGTTACATTTAAAACAAATAGTAATTATGAGTAAATGATAATAAAATGACAATTAATTAAAGCTAGATTTAAAGTTAATTAATTTATTTACTTTCTAAGGTGAAAAAACATCACGCTTACTAACTTTTTGCTACAAAATAAGTTTGTAAGAGTCAAGCAAGTAAAATTCTTCATTTGTAGTTTCACCTGACCTAACTATTAATTGAGAAAAGATTAATTATAGTTTAAGAACCAAAATGAATTAAACTTGTTTTTATAAAGAAAAAACTATGATTTAAAAAATAAAACAAATATACATATCTCTATCTTTGGAATAAAGGTTAAATGTAGGCTTTACTACTACGATATAATAATAAACAGTTGTAGAATATAAAAATGCACTTAAAATTTATTTACAGAATGAAAGCTGAAATGTTTTATCACACAAAAATATTTGTTTTTGATAATAAGTTTTTTTAATTTTCTTCTCGACTGAAACTGACTGGATAAGTGAATAAGCACTGTACTATATTAAAATATCAAAATCGTACTATCCATGTTTAACAAAAACTAATTAAATTTTAAGAGTTTTATAGCTCCTAACTAATAGTTTCTTTTTTACATTTATGGTTTATTTAATTGATACTAAACTAGTCAATTAGTTTTAACCTAGGTTAATAAGTATTTTGATTACATAAGTTAATTTTTATTAATTGCTTGCATGACAATTTTTTTTCAATAACTTTTAAACAATTTTATTTCTTTTTCAATTTACTTTCATTACTGACAATCTCTTTGAGCAAAACTTAGTTTGCCAAAAAAAGTTAAAAAATATATGTTTTATTCTAATACCAGTTTTGCTACTGTTCCTTTTACTTGAACATTGAATATAATAAAAGCGGTCAACCAGAAAACAAGCTGATCAGAAAGCAAGTTGTAATAAGATTTTAAACTAAAGCAAGTTTACATTTGTAAGATATAGCTATAAAACCAGCCACAGTGTGATTGCAGTGATATTATAGTCAAGAGTTTCCAGAACTAGTTTTGTTTGTTTGTATATTGTAAAGTCCTTTTTTAAATAGTGTTTATTACTTACACTTGATTTTTTTTGGTTCCAAGTAGTTAGTTCTTAAATAAGTTTTACATTCTTTTAGTATATTTCTGGTAGTTTAATTTTTGTGTAAAAGTTTTGACCACATTTAGATTATTTACTAAAGTATGATGTTCTTTATTTTTTGGTGATTGGTATCTTCTAATTATAAATTATAACCACTGAAAGTCATGCCTACTTTTCATAAGTAATATAGAATACTTTTAAGTCTAATTTATTTCTAAGTTGAAGTTTAAATTTAATATTGTTTAAGATGTGGCTGTATAGTACATTAGAAACTTTCATGTCCTCCTCAAGGTAAAGAAAAACCAGTTTTTCAGGTAACATCTAAAACCAATACAGCAATTTACTTTAAATAAATTTATTTTATAATACAACCTTCTATTTTCAAGGCAGTATTTATCACATTTTTATCTCACATACTTTTATATGTTTGAAATTGTATTTCATACTGCATTTTATCAGAGTTTCCACTTAACCTGGAAACCTGGAATTTGACAATTTGGCAAAAAAAAATTGCAAAAATCTGAATTTCATAAATTTAAAAAAACTAGAAAAGCTTTTTAAACAATTTTTACAAGTCATTTAGAAAAATATTGATTTGACACAAAAAATCTACCACAAAGATAATTTTTTTTTGTCATCGTTAACAGTTTTTTTTATCAAAAAACACATTTGAAGCAGCTTTACTGTCTTTTTTTTCAATGTTTTGATACTATTTAAAACAATTTTTTATCTTAAACTTAACTTAAACTAAAAATAGACCCTAAAATATGTACTTTTAAAACATGGATGAAACTTTAAAACCTTGGAAAAAGTTTGGCAAAACCAAGTGGCAACCCTGATTTTAGGAAAAAATAGATTCAGAGAAATAAAAAAAATAGCATGCACTTTATTTTTGAGGCAATACTCACATTTACTTTTTGCTCTTTTAAAAGCCCTTGAGGTTTAACCATAACTAGAAAGCCATATGGGATAGAAAAAACTATCAGGCAATAAAGGGTCTCATAATGGTTAAAATACCATAAGAGTATTTAAATGCAAACAACAAAAGGTATTGTCTTAGTGTTAATCAACAAAGTCACTAAAAAAATCACAAAATTTAGCTAAATAAAGTCAAAATACAACTGACAAGATATAAGTCCACCAAGTCACAATAGAACTGTAAATACTCAAATCAATTAAGTCAAAATACAACTGACAATATACAAATCCACAAAGTTACAATAGAACTAAGAAAACTTAAATCCACAAAATCATCATAGAACTGACAAAATAAAATTCCAAAAAACTCTCAAGATTGTGGACAATGTATGAATACAAATAAGTCACAAAAAATAAAGACTAATTTAAAGTCATAGTAAGTCATGTTAATTAATGTAATACTCTTGAATCTTAATTGCATTATGGAAAAGACAATGTTTATTAGTAACTAAGATAGCAAAAACCAGTAAAATGCTGAAAATGTTTTCGAATTAATATCAAAGGGGTTCGCATAGGCATGACATTTGTTCAGTTGAAAAAGTTTATTCCATTGTAAAGTGTGTAGAGTTATAAGTTGATTATAAGAATACTTTTTAAGTTAAAAAAAAGTAAATAAACAAAAATTTTTGAATAGGAATTGTATGTAAGCAGTTTTTTCTTAATAATATTTTAAAAGAAATTTATATGAGTACTTTGAAAAGATGTTAAAGGTTTGAAATCTGGTAGGCTGTTCAGTCTAAAAAGCAGTAAATTTGCTAGTACCTTTTGAATACAAGATCAGTTTATTATGTGAAGTTTTCTATTTTAGTTAAGTATTATGTGAAATAAAACTAATGAAGTAACTCTATCAAGTAGGGTTCAACAAATTTAGTAAATAGTTCTTCTTAAAAAACTAGTAAACTGTTGCTGAAGGTGATAAAAAATTTAGCTGATTAAAAAAAAAGTTTTATAAAATAACTTTTACCAAATATTTCAAGTACACACTTTTGTACAACTTTTAAACAGTAAATTTTAGCAAAACAACTTAGCAAATTTAAATTGTTAATGTGTTTTTTTTTTGGTTTTTGTTGTTTTATTGGTGGAATAAGTTGATACGTTGTTATAGTTTGAAAAACAAAATAAAATATAACAGCTAGTCTTTTAGTCACTTAAATAGCTTTTTGTATCATTTTGAAAGTTTTTAGTAGACTGGTTATCGAGACTGTCTAAAAATTCATATCTTAGGTCTATCTACTTGTAGTCTGAAATATATAATTACATAAAAAATTTTTAATTTAAAACAAACCTAGTTTTTTAAATTTTTAGATTGTCAGTACTTTATCTAAAGAAACTTTTGACGCACAAGTATTAAGTACAAACATAAGTACAACATGACTATTAAAAATCGGTTTCTTTATACTAACTATACTTAAATCTGCTTAATTTTAAAGTATTTTGCTTTTGAAATTATTTTTTTGAAATAGTTTTAAAATGTTTAAAAAAAAATTCATTAAAGTTGTACAGTAAAATATTTTATCAAGTAGCTGTTAGTTTTTTTTAATTTGTCACTATAATTTTAATAAAGTTGTAAAATAGAAATTTCTGGCACATTTACTTTAAACTTTTCGAATTCAAATATCAGTTTTAAAACTTTCATAGTGATTTCTTTCTACTTGATATGATCTTAAGAATAAATGATTTTTTATTGCTACATACTATATCAACTACTTTGAAATATGTATTTGTACAAGATTTATTCATAACAGGTAAAAAAAATCTATATTTATTTGTATATAGTTTTCAGCAGACTTAAACAGTTTTAATTTTGTACTGGTTTTGTTTTAAAATTGCAAATTTTAAGTTTATGTTAATATGAAATAAAACAGAATCATCTCACTAAAAGTTCATAGAATTTCAAGAGTGTGGCTAAAAAAAGGCAGCCAAAAATAATCGGCCAAAGTCTACATGGCCTAAGCCTAAACTTTTATATGCCGTGGGACAAGCTCAAGAGCAATGAAAAAGATATATTACAAAATATTCAACAGGTATACACCAATCAAAGACATTGGGTACTTATTACTACTTCTTAATACGAACATAAATTGAAATGATTTATAAGTTAGGTTTTTGCTTGTTTGTTTGTTTACTCATCTTTGAAATTTTCATGGTGGTCTTAAATTTGATGTTCTATATGCTATTTTTTTTTTGTTTTTTAATTAATCTCTTAACCAATCTCTTAACAAATCGTGTCTATAAGCTTTATTATTTTTTAATGTATAGTGTTAGTTGGAAACATAATATCTTACAAGGGCTGAAATAATAAAAAAAAGTTTAGCTAAAAAAGTTTTGGATGTGTTAAACATAACTACCTAAGCAACATTGGAAACCAATTAAGCTAAAAAGATAGACAACAAAACAAAATAGCCCATGATTTAAAAAAAATATGCAATTACATTCATAACAGTTTACATGAATCTTTTAGAACATTTTCAACCTGTGTTCGAAATAAGGCAGAAACTTGTAATTTCACTATAGTTAGTGAGTGTGAGTGTGGAAAAAAAATTACAAAAGTATACAGAAGAAGTGGTCTAAGACGTGATGCTTGCAGGTGTAGGTAACGAACATATTTGAAGAGAAGTTTTAAGTACTGAATATATCTTGTCCAAAATATCGTTTGAGATAATTTCAACAGATAACTGATTGAAATTTATCAGCGGTATCTTCGTTTCAACGTAAAACAAGCTATTTTTTATTTATGGTAAATGTCCCAATACGTACCTTGCCAGTGCTGAAAAAGTTGTTTTATCGATTCAAAGGAAAAGGAACTCAGAATGTAAAACCTTTCAGATATTATTTATCTTGTTGGCGCAACCAGTCAAAGAAGGTTATGCTGTTGTTTTTTTGCAACAGAACACACAAATGACATTTTACGCTAATAAACAAATTATGCTGAACAACGTTATTTTTGACAAGAGAAACTTCCGTAAAGCCAATACATTCGACCATCCAAAAAAATTCATTAAAAATTTGGTCCGTTTAGATATTTTGAAAATCTCAGGCTGTACTTTATACTCTTATTTTAAAACAATTTTAATTATATGTTTTTATTAAGTCTTTTTGTTACATTTTGTATATTTTTAGGTATTCGAGGTTTTTTTCTTAGTTAGTGAATGTAAATTATACTTTTTCATTTTATACAAATTAAAGTAATTTCGAGTCTGCCTTGATTAACTCAGTTTTGTCTTTAGTCACCCTGGCTAGCTTTTTTTCTCGAATTATTTAGTTTTAAGTAATGAATTTCATTAATAATTTTATGATTAAACAATAACAAGTATTAACTTAGGTCGATAAGCTTTTTTTGCAATTTTTAAAAAATTTCCAAACTTTAGATTCAATTATTGTCTTTATCTTTAAACTCAGATTTTTTCATTCTAAAGGATAACCATCTGATAACCCAATGCCTTTATTACTTAAATTAATATTTATAGTTTATATCTCACATAGGTATAAATTTTATTAAGATATTTTATTATTTTCATATGCATTATAACAGTATTTCCATTCTCAGTCTTAAAATTTAATAAACATGTTTTTTTTCTCTTTTTCAAGTCTGTTTATTAGTAAAATATATTTCATTAAGATATCAAATAAATTGTGCATGGTTTATAACATACCCATTTCCAATTGTAAACTATTACTAAATTTTTTTTTTAAGTTGAATAAGTATAATTTTTTGAGTTGGATTATTTGTAGATTATACTCTTTTTGATTATCTCTCAACTAAATATATTTAATTTTTGTCTTATTTTTTAAATTTAACATCTAAAATCTAACTCTCATTCTATTTTTCACTTATCAAATATTTTCCACAAAAAGCCATTTTATCCTTTTTTATCATCATAATATAACTATGTTAACATCAACAGCAACAATTCTTTATAAGTTTCCTAATGTTTACTCCCTGGTTTTATTTTCAACTATATTACATTATTAATTTATTATTAGAACTAGGTGCTTTATGATATGTATCTACTACTCCATAACTTCTAACTCTGTAAATGTTTTATCTTTTTAAATCCATTAGATGTCAATATCCCACTGTATACCATGGTTTTATTGTATTTGTTTATAAACTATAATTTAATAATTTTTAAATTAAAGGTTGTTTAGCATCAATATAATTTTTAATAAATTTATTAAGTTTTTTTGTATAAAAACTGAACTCAGACCAATTTTTAATTATTTTTCATTTTTACCATAATTATTTTACTACAGATTTACAATTAGAAAATTCGCTTTACGGTGTGACTGAGTATTTGTTTATTCTCAAAAATAAAATAAATTATTAAGCAGTTTACTTAACAGGTTCGTACTTGCTGCTTATTGGAACACAATTTCTGTATTTGTCTTTGCGTATTTGAATTGAAACCCAGCAGTTTGTTTCTAGTTTTAAATGAAATAAGAATTTTAACTACTGATATATACAATATAATTAGGGCTTATTTTAATTTAAACTACTACACTGCTAAATATTTTATTTGACTAACTTTCTATTTTTTAGATTTGTATTTATTTCTATTGATTTAAAGCTTAATAAATTCATTATTTAACATTGCCTTGTATTGAACTGCCTACCACTCTGAGTCCCCCGCGCAGGTTTAAGGCAGACTAACATGCTTGCAATCACGGTTTTACATATCATTTGCTAGATTGCTTTTAAGTTCTGTAAATATCTCCATGATAGTCATTTTCTCTCTGTAGTCCCTAAAATAAGAATTAAGCGATACAATTTGAATATTGTTGATAAAACAAAATTGATGCAACAAAAACTTTCATGGGAAAGTTAAAGAACTTCATCAATTAAAATATAATTTCGTGAGAATTTTGCATAAATAAGCTCGATCAACCATCAAAGCTCAAAGCGCAGAAATTTCTGCAGTTTTATTATAAAAATAAAGTTATTTACGTGTTTCTACAACTAGCAACTTGAGGGTACACATGAATTGTTTTCGAAGTTTAGTGTGCATACATTTTTATCAGGTTAAAGACCACTGAAACTAAGTATAAATATATTAATTTAGACAAGTTTAACATATAAAGCAAAAACAAAAGCCAGTAAACGATATTTAATAATTGAAAACAAATTCGTTGTTACTCACAATTTTGCCTTTATAAAGTTTTACAATGTATCAATAAAAACAATTAATTTAAAATTAAGCTAAATAATTATTTTATTTCGAATTTTCTTTATAAAAATAAAAATTCGTTTCTATTATAATCATCTATTATTAATTGTTTTTCAGAAATAAAAAGTTATGCATAATAAAAGTTTAAAACGAGGTACTTCATGGTCAGATGAAGGAAATAAGAAGCTGGTAGTTGCAAAAAAGTCGAAAATCAAGAGTCGTCATCAAGATACACAATTTGAATTTCTTCAAGTATGCCGTAAGAATGCACATAGAAAGAAGTCAAACGAGATTGCTAAAAAGCATTTTTTGGCATATATCAAAGGAGTTTCAAATCTAGGTAAGAGTTAAAAAAAAAAAAACTTAAATTATATATTTACTCTTTTGAAAAGTTATTAGAATTTAATAGTTATACCAACTGAAGTAACTAAGCAAACATTTTTATTAAATACTTTTTTATATAAATTCGGTGAAATTTTCTAATAACAGAGAAACCACTTAGGTAAAATTACATTTACAATACCTAACTTAAGTAAAACTTATATTCAGTTAGTTGGTTGATAATTTAATGTAATTATCTAAAGAAGTTTATTTAAGTTTTAATTGTTAAGCGTATATCTATTAGGTCATGCTGGACAAAAAGACTACAAAATGATCTATTCAGCCCAGTTGAACAAAGTATCTTTAGACCACAAAATTGAGAAAACAATATCTAAAAACATAAAAGAAAATATTTATAATAAGGATTTCTCATTAACTTTAGTGCTTCTGAATTTTTTTTCTCCATTGAGTAGGGAACATTTAAGTGATATGGATTGGTGTTGCCAAAAAATTACGAAAACTGATAACTTCCTGCAGTTGGATTTAGAATCAGTTAGGAAATTGCTTTCAAGCTCCAGACTCTTGATTACATCTGAAGTAGATATTGTTAGGTCAGCAAACTCATGGGTAAATTTTAGTTATAGAGAAAGAAGCAAGTTTGCCAAAAAACTTTTACTAACTGTCAGGCTCCCGTTGCTAAAAGAAAACATGTTAAGATACATTTTAAAGGAAAAATCTTTATCTTTTAGCGGAAACAAAAAGTGTGTTTCGCTGCTAAATAAAGTTTTAGAAAATAGTAAATACATTTACAAAGGTAAATCGAGTGAATATTTTAAACCTAGGTATTGTGCAAGATTCAATATTTTAGCCTTTGGAGGTAAAAACGAAAACCCCGAAAGGCCCGTCAGAAAAATAATGAAACTTTCTGACGATTTTAACACACCTGAGGTCGTTTCTTCATTAGTTGAAGCTCGTTATGATTTAGTCACAGTTTGTTATAAAAATTACGTTTATGTTTTTAACGGTATTGACGGGAGTTCTGATGATATGAGAAACTTTGGCTTGGGTATGAAAATTATTTCATCAGTAGAAAGATACAGTCCAGCTACCAATACTTGTGAAGTTGTAGCCGATGTAAAAGACATAAACGACTACGATATTGATTTATATTCTGTGTGCGCCTTTGATGATAGTATTTTCCTCACCGGAGGACGTGATGATTTGGAAGCCATAGCGAATTATTGTTACGAGCTCAACCTAAAAGATTTTAGTTGGCAGGAAAAGTCAAGAATGAGTGAAGCGAGGGAATTTCCTTCCTCTTGTGTTTTTGAGGACAGAATAATCGTCACTGGTGGGTTGCAGTACAATGAGGACGGGACTGATGTTAATTACTACGATGAACCTGCTTCAGATTTAGTTGCAGCGAAAACATGTGAGTCTTTTGATCCAGTATCTGATGAGTGGGAATCTTTTCCATCAATGAGTTATTCCAGGTGCTGCCATCAGTCTGTTGTTATTAAAAACAAATTATATGTAGTTGGCGGTGGCACAGAATTTTCTGAGGTTTACGACTCAACGTGCATGAAGTTTACTGTAATAAAGAAGCGAATAGTGCAATATCACAATAAACTTTTGATTGATCCTGTTGCAGCGTTTTCAATTGGGTCTGAAATTTATGTTTTCAGTAAAAGGTCATCGAGGCTATTGATATTTAACATTGAAACCAACGAATGGTATGAAAAACCATGTCAAGCTTTGAAGGGTATCAGTTGTTTTGCGTCAGCAAAAGTTCCTTATATTTGAGAATAAGTCAAAAGAAGAAGCAATACTCTATCCAGAAAAATTTTATTTGTGTATTTCGTTAATCTTCCTCGATTTAATCGATGATTTAACTGGCAATACAAATGCTTATATGCTTCTAATTTTTAACATTGGTTCCTAGATACTTAACATTACTATAACATTTTTAGGTTAAAATTAGATAAAGATCTATTGTTTTGACTGTTCTATTAAATGTTAACTTTTGAATGCCATTTTTTTTGATTATCAAGTAGTAAAACAAATCTTTCTTCCGGTATATTTAAGTTTTATGGCTAATTTATTATATTAAAAATAGTTGGAGATTTTCTTTGATTTCATACTGTTTTTAAAGTATCACAGTTATGAGTTCAACTTGATGAACAATATTTTTTCAAACATCTTATATAATTTCAAAGCATTATTTCGTCTTCTAAACTTTTTCATGGAGTTAAGACGTGTTTAATTACCATCATATTGAATAGAAATTGCTTAAAATTCGAAGTTCTGTGTGCTTAAAATCCAATAAATGTTTAGTCGTAAGTAAAGCTGTAAAACTAGTATCGTTTTATAAAATTGCAATAACAGCAGGTCAATTCTATTAATATAATATTATATTATAACTTCTTAAACAACATTTATTAAACTGATTTTATAAAAGTTAAAAAATCAACGTAGAATAAAAGTAGATAGTTAAGAATAAAAACAATTATGTATAATAAATAAAGCTTTTATAGCATCGACAATACTAAGTAACTTTATCAATCGTTTTAGAATATTCTTATAAATTTCGATTAACTTGAATGGCGTCCAATAAAATTTAATTCATGTTTTGTATTTCATTATAGGTTTTTAAATTTAGGTAACAACTACAATAACTTGTGTACAAAGAACAAAACTATTAGAAATTATACTAGTGTATCGTTGAAATATATTATTAAAGACGGCTTATTTTTTAACTACAATCCTGTAACTGTATTTATCATCGTAGCAATGACCTCATTGGTCTTATTTTGTAAGAAAAGATGGGTCGGTATTTTTATGGGTAGTTTTTTATGGGCACTATGTTATGGGTAGAATTGCTACAATCAATTCTGCCCATAGTTTGATGTGATGTCATTATGATTATGGGTAGTATTGAGATGTTGCTGCAATTAAGTTGCTGCAATTAAATGAAAATAAAATACTGACTAGAATTATAAAAATATTATGGATAGTTTTTGTTGTTTTAAATTCATAAACAAACAAATAAAAAATGACTAAAATACGCATAAACCAATAGTTTTATTTATTTGTACATTTATTTAAATTATATTTTGTAAACTAACAGAAGTAGTGGCTAGAACAATTAAAATATTATGAATATTTTTTTATTTAAAATTTAATAAAGAAAAATAAACAAAAACTTGTATACACTTGAATCAATTGTTTGATTTATAAGTTTGTTTTTAATTAACATTTAGTAAACTTATAGAAGTAGTAGTTTTGCCTTATATGTACTTTTTTATGGGCACTATTTTATGTGTAGAATTGCTTACACCAATTCGGCCCATAATATAATGAGATTTCATTTAAGTTATGGGTAGTATTGATATGTTGCTGCAATTAAATGAAAAATAAAACAATGTCTAGTTACAAATAAACTTATTGTTTGATATAAATGTACATATATTTAACTTATATTTCTTTAAAATTAAAAAATAAAAACTTTGTTAAAATTATAAAATAGTGCCCATAAAATAGTATACATAAGGCCAAGCCACTACTTCTATAAGCTTACTGAATAAAAATTACATATGTACAATCATAAATCAAACAACTGGTTTATGTGAACTTTTTAACTTTGTTTTTAAAATCTTAAATACAAAAATTATCAAAAATATTTATAATATGCCAAGCCATTACTTTTCTTAGCTTACAAAATATAAATTACAAAAAAAAAAACTTATAAATCAAACAATTGGTTTTAGTGTATTCAAGTTTTTATTTTCTTTATTAAATACTAGATAAAAAAATTATACACAATCTTTTAATAAGTTTAGCCACTATTTCTTTTAGTTTACAAAATATAATTTAAATAAATGTACAAATAAATTAAACCATTGGTTTATGTGTATTCAAGTTACTTTTCAATTGTTTGTTTATAAACTTTAAAATAACAACTATCCATAATATTTATATATGGCCTAGACAGTATTTTATTTTTAATTTAATTAATTTAGTTGCAGCAATATCTAAGTACTATCCATAATTTAAATAAAATCACATCAAATTATGGGCAGAATTAATTGAAGCAATACTACAAATAAAATAGTACCCATAAAATAGTACACATAAGGCCAAGCCATTACTTCTATAAGTTTACTAAATAAAAATTAAAAAATAAACTCATAAATCAAACAATTAATTTAAGTGTATAAAATTTTTGTTTATTTTTCTTTATTTAATCTTAAATAAAGAATTATTCATAATATTTTGATAAATCTAGCCACTACTTATGTTAGTTTACAAAATATAATTTAAATAAATGTACAAATAAATCAAACCATTGGTTTATGTGTATTCAAGTTATTTTTTATTTGTTTGTTTATAAATTTAAAACAACAAAAGCTATCCATAGTATTTGTTAAGGCCTAGACAGTATTTTATTTTCATTAAATTGCAGCAACTTAATTGCAGCAACATCTAATTACTACCCATAACTTTATTGATGTCACATCAAATTATGGGCAGAATTGATTGCAGCAATTCTACCAATAAAATAGTGCCAGAAAAATACTACCAATAAAAACCAAGAAAAGATGTTGTTTCTGGTGATATAATTCAATTTTTTTTTTAACTTTTATTAAAATTTTAAAAGTTTTTAAGTTTGGCTAGCTTCGATTTATTTGGTTTGTATACGCTTATATAAAGAATTTGAGTTTGTTTAGTAATATGTAAACTCACTACAGATAAAGTACAATTTAAAGTTAAATGTAGATTTTAAAGAACATTTTAAGAACAAAACTATTGCGACCTATATTAACAGTTTTATCAAAGTATAGGTTACACAACATATAAATTAAACTACTATTTAGAATTAGGATTTAGTGCATAATAATTTTATGATACTATCATATTTTAATTCTATAGCTGTTTTTGTTTTACAATATACACTAATGATTTCAAATAAACACTATTTTATAAAACTTTTAGCTTAAAATTGAAATATAAATTAAAACTCTTGTTATTTTGAGATTGATTTCTAAAAATGATTAATATTTGTTATTTTTTGATATTAGTTTTTGTGTAGAAACTATTTATACAGGTAGCAGTTTAATATGCACGAAATGAAAAAAACTTTTGCACAAAGGGTAACTTTTGAAAGAATGGACTTTTTTGCACGAAGACACTTTTGCGGGTGTTTATTTTTACTTTATTTTTTGTCAACTTTTTTTTTAAATATCACTACTACCACTAACTCTTACCCTTGGTCGGTAATGTTTATTTTTAAATTTTTTGATATTTTGTTAATTTTTTTTTTCTTGATTTTCGTTTATTTATATTTTTTATTAGGTTTTTTTTTTCTGTCACTATCACCTCTAAACCTTAACTTCGGTCGGTAACTGTTTTGTTTTCAATTTTTTGATTTTTTATTAGTTTGCTTTTAGTTTTCTTATTTTCAGTTTTTGTTGAACTTTTTTTTAACTGTTATTTTTGTTTACTTTTACTGTTACTGTTAACCTATTCTTGGTCGGTAACGTTTTTTTAAATTATTCTTTTTATATTTAGTTTTCTGTTTTTATTCTATCTTTTTTGATTTTTTTACTCTCGTGCAAAAAAGTCTTCGTGCATATTTGACCCGTTCCAATTTAAACATATTAAACTTTACAAAGAATTTTTTTTTATAAATTTAAAGTTTGTTTTGATTATTTTATTTTCAGTTAAAAACGATATAATCTTTTCTAAACTACCACATAAAGTGAAAACAAAACAAGTTAAATCAAATGATTAACAAAAGCAGGTTACAAAAAAAAATTCGTGGTCACAGTGAATTTTTACTTAATATTTAAGAAATTTATTTTAAAGACATTTTTTTATCTCTTAGTAATTTAATTCAACTTTACACACAACAGCTATACTTTAAAGTTGAATAATTTTCAAACTCATTAAAGTTTAAATTAATTTATTCTCATAAAACTTCTTATTAAAAGAATTTTGTCAATTAACTAATGTGACATCACTAATGTGTGACAATAGCAATTCTTCAATCGTCAAGCTCCAATTAAAATATGTGTAAACAAAACTTCAAAAACTAAAATATGTGCACCCTAAGGTCTAATTTTAGTTAGCGCCACTAGTGGTTGGAATATGTAATAAATTTTGTTAATTTATTTCTGCCCTTAAAAATTAATAATTTATTAATTTATTTCTAAATAAAAATCTTATATTACCTAAAGTTGAAATTTATAAGTATTTTTATTAATAAATACAATTTTAATAAACATCATATTTGATTTACCTTATTTCCATAACATTTTAGTACTAGTTTAAAATATATATTTATTGAATTTGCATGTCTCTGCAATCGTTAAAAAATCCAAAGAATGTTTTTAATTATTTATTAAGTATGAACTAAATATTTAAGTTGACTCTACAATTTTTCATTTTGTAAACATTATCTGTATTCCAATAAATAAAAAAAACCACAGCAAAATAAAAATTAATAAATTAAAGGTAGCTAAGTTCAGAACAATATATATCTTGTTGCTCTTCGTACAATATTTGCACACTATGAAGTTTAGGTTTATAAAAGATTGTTAATTCTATCTTTTAAACAAAATAAAAGCTGAAAATTATTCATTTGAGACATATTCGAATATAGTATTTTTACTTCAAAAATGAAAGCGATTTTTTATTGTTAGGAAGTATATTTCAAGTAAATTACTAGATTTAGTAATTTTTTATAGAAATTTGTTACAGAGTTGTGACTGTTTTTAAGACAAAAAAAAACCAGCCAAAGATTTACTAAGTTAACCCAAATAAAAAAAAAAATATATTGTTGGCCACAAAAATAATGTAAATTGTATAAAAATCAAACAAACTTAATTAATACACAATATTGCGATTTAAAAGAAGTTTTACAATTACTAAGTTTTAAAATTAAATAACATTTATAATCTTAGCGTCAAACTCTGAAATAATATACGAGAATTTAAAAGGAAAAAGGAAATATTAACCGGCCAAAAAAGGTGGTTTCCACAAAGCATGAAGCTTAAGGAAAAAAAATTATTGTTCAAAACATCGAAAAAAATAATTATGGATGGCATACGATAAATAAAAACAAAATTGATCTAGTTGATTCAAGTAAGAAAATTTGTTAAAAAGGTATAGTCTAAAAGATGAAAATATAAATATAAAATAATTTTTAACATTAGAATACAGACGCAAAAACCTGAAAAAAAAATTTTTATTTCTACATAGTTGTCTGTAGTTTAGTTTAAATGCTTACCATTGCCTTAAAAATTAATACTGATATGTTGTCTTAAAGTTTATTGAACTATATGAATCTAAACATACCAACAGAAAGGTTTCAAGCATATTCTAATAAATCGGTATCAATACAATTGCTGTAGTAAAATAGAATTTAGAGTTGTGTGGTTTTCTTTTAAAATTAATCATACTTAACATTAAAAGACATGAAAAAAAAATGTTTTAAAAAGAAAATTTAAAAACTACTACAAATTCTTAATCAATTTAGGGAAGTTGTTAGCACACAAGATAAATTTAAACGGAATCTACGAATCAAAGTAAAGTTTTCTTTTATATTAATGACAAGAAAGAAAAATTGACTAAGTGGAACTTAAAAGACTGCTTTAAAAAATTTTAAAGACAAAAGACATCAATAGGAATAAAAATCTTTTCATCGTGTTCAGTAAAATATCTTAATTATAAATTGCAATTTAAGTCTATGATATCATAAGAAAAACAGGTAAAATTATATAGCTTTCTTTTAGTATAATTGGAAAGTTTTTTAAAATATAAAATGTTGTAATACAGTTTAAATTCAGTTTGGTTTTGAGTTAATAATGTTTGACAGTATTAGTTAAGAAAAGTATATAGCTCTTTAAGAGTTATAGCACTTCTACGTCTTTTCAAAATAAACCTATCTAAGTTGTTATTATGTATCGAATTTTTTTGTTCAAATAAGTTTTTTGAAGTGATTAAAAAAAAAAATTATTACTAACATAATTCTAAATACGAAAAAAATCTCAATATAGTATGAGCGTAAAAATAAGTTATACCATGCCTTTTTTAGTTTTGTAACGGGATTTGTTTTTAGAAAAGTAAAAAAAATATTATCTTTATCCCAGTGTTACCCTTATTTAAGTACTAAAAGCTCGTCATTCTTGAAGACAGCAAAAGTATGTCGGGTTGATAGCGTAAGGAGAAAGTTTTAACATCAAGCTTAAACACAAAAGCAGAAGTTTTGGCTACATGTAAATTACTAAATTAGAAAACAAAAACAAAATGATTATAAACAAATTTTGACTTGTTAAGAAGTGATTTAGTAAATAAAAAACGAAACTTAATTAGTTCTTTAAATTTACTTGACAATTTCAACTTTAAAATAAAGTAAATGAGAGAAAATTTATTGATTATTTTTAATTCATTTACTAAAGATTTGTGCCTTATGTTAATAAATTATTTGAAAAATATGTTCATTTTCACATACATTTTTGTTGACCACAACACAAAAAGACAGGTAAAAAATGCACTTTTAAAGGAAACTTTTTATAGCATAGTTTATAAATCAAAAATAATAAGTTAAGCTCAACAGTCTAAGTAAGTTAATTCAAACTTATCGATAAGCGCAATTGAAAACCGTAGGTTTAAGGTGCATATAATAACATTTAAAATTATTCAAATCAATGATTGGTCATTTTATTTTGTTTAAAAGTTATTCATTACAGTTTAAATATTTTTAAACATTAAGATCTAAAGCTAATTGTTTGTTATTAAACAGCTTTAAAAATTACAAACAAATTTTATGGTGGATTATTAAACTGGTTTGTAAATTTTACACTGATGTAAATTTAAAATGGCTTGTTCAATAATAAAATACGATAAGATTATTAATTAATTGAAATTAACTGATATTTTACTCTCATTTTATAATTTTAAGATTAGAAATAGAAAACTATATAATTGCCAAATAGTTTAGCAGCATTAATATTTTCAAACAAGCTTTTCAAACGAATTAATTTCTTTCAAACAGTTAAACAATCTTTTTCTCTTTTTGTGTGTCCTGTTTAAGTGGCTCAGGTTTTGATGCCTGAGTCCAACATTGCAGAATAAACAATATAATAATAATAAACCTTTTATGTTATATAGGAAAGTTTTAGTAAGAATAAAATGTACCTATAACATTCATTTTTAAAATGCGCTCAAATTTTTGGTCCAAGGACCTGGTGTACGAAAAAACTTTTCATTTATCAAGCAGGATACAGTTCAAGTCATGTCCAGGAAATTACTAATAAAATAATCAGTTAAAAAAAATAAAAAAATGAAAAAAAAAGAATAAAATAAAATAAAACTGAACGAAAACTAGCTGAATCTTGTGTTTAATAATGTACTATGAATCTTGTTTAGTAACATAAGAACAAAAAAAAATATAACTATAAATTGACTTTTAAAAGGAAATAAATAATGCTATTAGCAAACGCGTGGTTATTTAAATTAAAGTTCACAAACTCTAAAAAGATAGTAGAATGTAATACGCAGAAAGTTTTTAGAAAAAAAAAATATTAAGTATTTTGTGCTAAAAAGGTAATTTTTATTTTATTTGAAAATTTAAGTTGAAAAATGAAAATATTTCACATTTGAATAATTAAATAAACCATTGTAAAACTTTTATAAAATTTTTAAAAAGTTTTTTTACAACAATTGAACTTAATTTCTAAAAATGAACATATGAAAATAAGTACTGTAAAACTTATGCTTTCAATGAGAATAAATAAAAAAAATAAAAATTTTAACAATAATTATATTTCACCAACAAATTTCTTTTCCTTAAATCATCAAAAAAATCTTTTTTGAACATTTGTATACGTTTTAACTGTAATAACAGAAAGAAAACAACATTTGCAAACAAAAAATAAGATTTTTTTTGCTCTTTAAAACTTTTTTAACATAAATTTGCTTGAAACTGTTATCTCAGCTTACTTTTTAAATACTTTACTTTCTGCTAAAATATAAACATCTTGTACTATTGTTTTTACATTTGCTTGCAAAATAAAAATTGTAATAAAACTCTGAACTTATTTCAAAAAAGTAATCTTAAACTACATTCTTAAATAACTAGACAGAAAATGCTAAAATATCGACTAAACCAATGTTAATGTAACCAAACATTTCTACTTTACAACAAAATAATAAAAAAACAAAGTAAAATTTTGAAATGAATTAAATAATAAAAATCTTAAACTACAATCTTAAAAATAACTAGATAGAAAATTCTAAAATCTAGACTAAACAAATGTTACTGTGACCAAACAAATACACTTTCGAACAAAAAAATTAAAATATAAAATAACTAATAAAAACTTAGCAAACATTTATATACGTATTAAATGACAAATACTATTAACTCCTTAAACAAAGTAAATAGGCGATAAGGAATGATCACTAACTACCTTGAGAACCACTATTTAAAAGATAACTTTTAAGTTTATTCCGTAGCTTTCCAAAATGACTTATATTTTTTAAACATAATGGTAGCTTAGTGCATAACTTACTACCTTGGAAGGATAGTAATTTATGACGTGTTTTGTGTTGATTCTAAGTAGGAAAAAATTTGTTTCTGAAGACCTGGTATGATAATTATTGAATTTTTTTCACATTTTTATAGTAATTTTTAAAGTTATCCGGTAACAAATTGCTGTTAAACTTAAACGTAAACAGACCTAATTCGTAAAGATACAAACTTTCAACATCTAATATTTTCTTCTGAATTTTTAATTCTCTTACACTGTCATCATATTCTTATAATGTATGCATCTAAGTGCTCTGTTTATGAGAACATTGATATCCTTTATAAATTTTTTATTTGCTCTTCCTCAGCACAACAAGCCATATCTAACATTGCTCATAAGCAAAGAATTAAAGATCAAATACAATGCTTTCTCATTTAAGAAGTGTTTGGTTTTATATAATATACCTAATGTTTTTCGTAATTTTTTTTATAGTTTCTATGTGTTCTCACCACTTTAAATTTCTGTCTATAATTATTCCCAAATGTTTATAGCTATTGGTGTTTGATATAACTGTTTTACCTATTTTTCATAAGAATCTTTATTTTTTCAAAAACTATATTTGATTGGTATAAAATCATGCTTCTGGTTTTATTAAGATTTAGTTTAAGTTTGTTTCCCAATCTGATACCTATTTTAGTCTTATGTTAAAACTTTTATTGTCATTTTGATTTTCTTTTGTATATTTTTTGTATAAAATTGTGTCATCTACGAAGTTGAGGACGTTAAGATCAGTGTTGTTCTGTAGGTCATTTATAAAAAGTAATTAGGTTCTTATCTTAGTCTACTTTATAATAATACAAAAATATTAAGCATTAAAACAAGATAGTTTATACGATTTTATGTTTTAAAGCTTATGTAGTTTTATGGCATTTATGTTGCAGATTTTAGTAGTCTTTATAGTGTGTACATGTACTTACTAGTATTGAAATATATCTAAATTAACCTAAAGCTCAAAAATTGTGACTCATTTTGAAATTTGCACCAGACATTCTTGAATTTATGATACACACCAAAAAAAAGAAAAAAAGATCTTCTATAAGAAAAGTATGTAACTGCGTAATATATGCATTAAATTACAAAAATACGTAGTAGCGAATAGTTTTTGTAAATTATCTATAAAAAAAAATTGTATTAGAATTTAAGGCACATTTAGACAATTAAATTTCATTTTTATTAACTCTAAGAACACAATAATAGACAGCTTTTTATAAAAGTACACTTGGTATCAGCTATTACTCGATGTTAAAATAGTAACAATTAAACACAATCCACATAAGGTACGCACCTTTTTTGTACTTAGAAGACGCGTACCTTATCAAATTTCGTACTCCTTATTCTGTTAATTTCATCTATTCTATTTTTTTTTAAATATGCTACCTTTTTTGTTGTGGTTGTTTCATACACTAAGGTCCAATATCTTTAAGCGTTTACTTTATTTATTTTTATTTTTTGTTCGGTGTTAGAAAAACTATTTAAATTTTTCATTTAAAACATACTTGTTTTCAGTCTTATTGTTTTATTTAAAAAGAAATTAGTACAAAAATACGAGAAATGTACTATAAACAACCACAAATATTTTAAATTCAACATAGTTCGCATAGGTATTTCTATAAAATACTACCATACAAACTTTTATTTGTTAACAATAAATTTTTCGATAATTTAAGTTTGGATATGTTTTGAAATAGAAAAACAATGTATCAAAATACTTATACACATGATTTTTAACTACAAAAATTCAAGCTTTTTTTTTGATAATTTATAAATGAATAAATAAATAAAAAAATAATTTTTTTAATTTTGGAAAGTTCTCAAAATACTTATATAAAACATACACTTAAATAAACTTAATTAAAAACTTAAAATATTACATAGTCAAGTGAGCTAAAAAGAGCATATTTAGTTTCTTCAAACAACTAAGACAGAAAAGCTAAATAAAAAACTTTTGAAGTTTTTAAAGTTTGTTTCAACAAACTTAAGCGTTTGCTTACTCTATGTACTTATAATTGAAAGAAATATACCAAATCATCAAACACCTAAATGTAATAGAAAGCGCTAAACAAATTTTAACTAATTTTCAAAATAGTAAATTTTATTAAGCTTTAATTAACTTTGCTAAATGAGTAGTATGGGTAAACTTGAGAAAAAAAAACTATGAAATTAAGGTTATATACTTAACCATATTCAATACAACAACCATTAGTTTAATTTTATACTTTATTTAAAAAGGAAGTAGATCAAATTTATAAAAGTTTTATAGCCACAAAAACACTTATACTTCAAATATTTACTAGTTCACTGTACTAAGCAAAAGTGAGCAACAGAAGACATATTGAGTTTTTTTTAACAATTGAGACGAAAAAACTTTTAAAGTATACACATTTTTTTTCAACTAAGAAAAACACTTGACTATTTTAAAAAAACATTTCAAATGAAAACATATTTAAAAAAGTCAAAATATATAAAAAAGTAGAATACAAAAATAATAAACGCCTAAATTTCAATAACAACAGAAAGTGCTGAATCAGTTTTATTTACTTCTTAAATAGTCAATTTTACAAAGCTCTAATGATTTCTGCTAGAGAAGTATCACCAATTTCTTCTTCGTTAAAGAAAAATACTGGATGCTTAATCTCTTCATCTAGTAGATCTTCGAAAGTTTCAATTTCATCGCCAAGATCTTCAAAATAAACACTATCGTTTGACATCTGGTATAAGTATCCCAATAGAAATCTACTTTCAGCAAATTCATCAAGAACTACATGTGTTTCATTGTCATTTAAAAATTTCCTATTCTTATTTGTAGTCACAACAATGTTCTTCGTAATTTTCGTCACTTTATGTATACACCAATTGCTGTTCAAATTGTCCATGTTGATTTTATCTAATTTTAAAACTCTTTTAACGTCGTTTCTGTCATAACACCAGTCTTTATCCAAATCCATATCGCCATCAAGTGGAAAACAAACTTGAACCAATGAGCTGTTGATAGCATCTCTTGATAATTCTTCTCCTAATGTTAAATACTTTCCATTTATGTAGGTGGCGTCTACTGTTCTTAATGTGTTTGAAATTTTCAAAACAACCAGTTTTCTACCATCATCATTATCAAGTTCTTCTTTTAACTTTTTATTCATTTTTGCTGTTTTAATTTTGTACAACTTTGCATCTCGCATAAAATTTCTTTCATATGTTGATCTGAAGTTTAATTCAAATCTTTTTGTAACAGGAGTTAGCAA
Source organism: Thalia democratica (assembly GCF_965202585.1). Lineage (NCBI taxonomy): Eukaryota > Metazoa > Chordata > Thaliacea > Salpida > Salpidae > Thalia > Thalia democratica. Next base: position 93,960,594 of record NC_139165.1, read on the forward strand.
GTTTGTATTATCAACTGCAAGATATTTAAAATAATTCAAAATTTTTAAGGAAATTGTTAAAATAAATAACTTTATGTTAAATGATTAGTTGAGAATACTTCAATGTGTTTATCAAACTTATAAAATACTAATAAATATAAGCTTCCAAGCTTTTACGTGTTTTATATATAACTAAAATGAAGAAGTTATAATAACAATATTAAAACTACTTTACAAAAGTTGATGTTAATGATACATTTGTTTTAAAAATAAAACAAACAACTTCGAATTAAATTTTATACTTTGTATTAATAACAACATTGTAGAAACTAATAGTTAATTTATCAGAATGTATTTAAACTACTTTATTAAAAAATAAAAAGTTTTGCGCAAATAATCTATAGAAAACTTGGCAATGTTATCAGTTTACTACATTGTTATTTAAGAAGCCTGTTTTTATATAACTATATTATATTATTATAAGTATATTATTAAATAAGACATAAAATGAATATAATATATATTATGTATTGACTTCTAGAAAAATTTTTAAATGTTGAAAACAGAAAAAAAAATTAAATAGCTAGTTATAATAAATACCTGTTTCTTTATGGTGTTCAATTGCCTTATTGTTATGTCTACTATCTGATGCAATTTTATTTTCTAACTTAGTTGACCGTACTATCACTTCTGTCTTTTCATAATTTGCTATTTTATTTTCTGAATTATCATCAATTATTTGCACTTTGTCATTTTCTGAATTGTTTGCATTAGTTTGCAATTTTTCATTCTTTTGCTTATTGTCAGTTTCATTTACATTATCTTGCAAACTACCCTCATTACTATTTTGTTGCATATTAACACTTTCAGAAGATGTTTTTTTGTTCTTATTTTTGGAATCTTTACCATCTTTAGGTTCTAACAAGTTTGTGTATAGTTTATACAAATGCTCAGTACCGTTAGCTTTCATTGCACCAATCAGGGACCTTTAAATATAAATGTATTGAAATAAACAAAGAAAATGAAATATTAATTTAATAAAATATTCAAATATACTTGAAATAATACAAAAAACTATTACTAGGGTATTTGCTTTAGTCTATACTAACACTTTAAAACTTTTTAAAAGTCAGTATATAAAATTGTAAAAACTAATAAACATGTCTGGTTACAAATAAAACTCAACTTAACTAACCAGTATGTTTTATTACTAGGATTTATATATTTCCAGCTGTTACCAGCATGAGAATCTTCTCTTGGCTTCCAGTACGCTCTCCACTCTCCATTTTCGATGCCAAATGCCTCATTGACTCTCGACTGGTCTATTTTCTCCCAACCATCATCCTGGTACGAAAAAAAAAGAAGTTTAAGAGTTTCACAATATAGGCTTTAAATTATTTACAAACACCAAGTTAGAAATAGATAAAAACAATTTATTTTTAAATACTAAATTGGAGTGTAATACTTTATTGATAAACTTTTAATAAGTTAATTTTATAGAAATTATTTTAATTAAACAATTTTCAACTAAATTAAAAAAAATAACTTTTTTTGGTTCCCATCTTTTCCGCTCGACTAATTTCTTTGAAGCCATTGTTATTTTTAATAACTTAAACCTAAACTAAAGACATATGGTCTACCCGGTTAAATAAAATTATCTTTTTTTAATTTTAAAGTTAATTTAATTTAATAAAAACATTGTAACTATATTTGGCCTTGTTTTATTGTTAAAGTTGTTTTTACAAAACATACTTATACTATAACTCAATCAATCATTTTTTCAAATACACAACTTCGTAAATGTAACAACAAGATTACCAATAATTTCGACAACACCAAGTAATAACTTAATTATTGTTAAATATTTATGTGAATGTTATTAAAAACAAATATTTCTGTAAAAAATAATAAAAGTATATCTTTTAATTTTTGACCATATAAAATGCATAAAATTTATGAGAATCTTAGATAATTAAATGTTTTCAAAAAAAGTTTTGAAATTTGTTGCAGATTGTTTAAACAGAACAATAGACTTAACCATCTAAAAATTTAAACACAAAGACTTGAAAAAAAAAAAAAACTAAATTGTCCTGGACTATACAATAAAAGGTTTGACTCGTGCACCACGTCCTAAGAACAAACATTTTGAGTGTTTGTTTTGGCGTTGAATAAAATAAATGTTTATGCTAAATATGTTTTAATATTTTTTTTTTTAAACTTTGATACATACATCAATTGTTGGACTATTTAATGAACAGTAAAATGTCTAAATAAAATTAATTTACAAGTTTATCAAAAAAGCAACACAGTTGTTTACAATCTTTAAATATATAGGTTTAGTCATAAAAGTTAAGAATTTTTTTAATGAAAAAGAGCTGTATATGTTAAAATTACATCACAAATTTAGAATACAGGTTTTAGTTATTTAGAATTATGTTCGTGTTTTAAAATTTACTGGTTTATTCATAATACTTGTAATTTAAATTAAAAATCAAATCTAAATTAGTAAAAGTATCTATGTTAACAACATTTATATATGAAAACTGCATTTCAACTTTTATATAATGTAATTTAAAAAACTTTATTTTAATTGTATAGATGATCTATAAATTTAGTTAAAGTATACACTTTTAAATTTATTTTTAAAAGAATAACCCTAAGCAGGGTTCGAAAGCGTTTATAAATACGTAAATTTGTTTCAATTAGTTTGTAAGTTTTTTTATATATAGATTTTAAACAAAAACTCAAAGTTATGACTAAAAGTGTTAAATGATATGCTATTAATAACGGTAAATACTGTTTAAATTCTAAAGTATATACCTTAGAATGTTTTAGATTATTTTTATAAATAATTGACAATGTTATGTTATACTAACACTTATTTTTATATATTTCATTATGTTTGTTATTCCTGAAATAGAGTCAGTACTAGCACAAGATAAATAAAATTTTAAAACAAATTCCAAGTTTATAATAATATGTTACTTCGTGAACTTAAATATTAATTAATTTATCAAGTTTACATGTATCAATGTTAAAGTTTTTAAACTAACATGCTAAAAAATTCTTTAAATTTAGTTACATATTAAAACAGTAACATCAAACATTTGTACATGCTTAACAGTCGTTATTATATTTTAGTAAACTATGGGAACAAAAACTTAATTTAGAATAAAATCTTTAAAGTAATTTTTAGTAATTTTTAGTATTTTTTAAGCTGATTTTATATAGTTAAGAACTCTAACTTTAATAAAACTAAAAACTGTCAATATTTTATTTTGTTACTACATTTTAAAAATTAGTTAAACAAGTGTCGTGACGTTTACATAGTCATTTGACTTACATTTTACAATTATTAACTAAATACAAACAGACTATTTTAAATCTTTATAAAGTACCTAATACAGACTAACTATAGACTTCAAGGATAAAGTGAACTACTTATGACACTAGCTAATTTACTTAATATTTTGTCTTAAATCGAAAATGTACTAAAATGGTTGAAACTTAAATTACTTATATAAAATTAGATTAAAAATTTTTTTCAAAATTCAACTTTATTGTTTTTATACTTCCAATAGATAATACAAAAGTTTTGACACAACATTCTAAAAATAAAAAATAGAATTTTATAAAGGTTATAACTTTCATAATAGTTTTCTTAAGTACTAAGACTTTTGTTTGAACAAAACAAATTTACACTCACTACTGAAAACTACTGGTTTTTTTTGTATTACAGTTTAAATACCATTAGAAGTATAAAAGTTTAAAATCAACAAATAATCTAAGTTATAATAATTATGTCTAATATTAGCTTCTTAAGTTTGAATATATACTTTTTTACTAAATATATACTTTTTAGATTTGTTTATATATTTACCAAGGTTTAAACTAGACTTAATTTATAAGCCTTTAATGAGATTTAAATTAAACTTTTCGGTGTAAGAATATTTTTAACTTACAACTTTTTGCAAGTATTAAATTTTTATTAATTTATTCGAGTTAAGTTTAAAGAATATGTCACAAAGTATCTCAGATTTGGAACATAATCAAGCTAAGTTATTTTGTATTATGGAACCTAATAAACACATGTTTGTACTTTTAACACGTTTTTAACACATAAGATGTTTTTAAAGTTTTAATTTTGTTATTTTAATTTAGATTTATTGCTTAAATTTGTAAATAAAACTGCTCGTAATAAGAATACTATGTTTGTACATATCTGTTACAAAATAACTTGAAATTTAATATATTTTATTGTTTAAAAATAAATATTTTCTTATTTGAGCATTTTTTATAACTCGGTATCGGTTAATGATTTAATAATAAATAACAGTACTAAAAATTACTTAATAAGCAAAGGATCACTTAGTTAAAAGTTTAATAAACTACTTTATAACATTAAAAAACTAATTGTTTATTTATGTTTATTCATAAACATTTATCTATCAGGTTGTAAAACTAGAAGCTCTAACAGATAAAAAATAACTTTTTTACTGTAATGGTAGAGGTTGTTTAAGAGTTTATAAAAGTTATATATAATTAGGTTCAAAACGCAATCATTCGGCTATTCAAAATAGAAAATAGCTCAACAACTGGCTTTGTACAATTACAATTATCTATTTATCTGTTGAATTTAACTTAAACACATTCATTTATAAGCTAATGAGTTTTTGAAGTCAATTACTTGACTATAAAGATTAAGAACATAATTAAACTTTTCTTGTAATTTAACTCATTTAAGTTATTTAAAAGTTTCTTTCAAGATTTTAGTAAATAACACACTGAATCTTTTTAAAGTTTTAAATTAGTTCAAAGCTGATGAAAATGTGAATCAGTTAAATATAGCTGTTCAAAAGGAACACAGAAAATAGGTTATTCGAGAATTCCTTATCATTTCTTACAATGCACATCAACTGATTTGACTGTACGCTTAAAATTAAAATCAATAAAAGTTTGCTGTTTAAATTAAGTTTAAACACAAGGTATTTCAAAGTTTCATTACATACAATTTATTACAAATTATATATTTTTCAATGTTTGCGACTTTCTGTTTTTTACGTCACAGTGATACGCAAACGTCAAGCTTCGAAGTGAACATTTCGCAGTTTGACGTGAAACTGTGTTGTCAGATTTATAGTGACGTCACATACAATGTTTCCACTGAAATGTGCAAAATTGAGCTGGTCGAGCTGATTTTAATTTACAAAACAACTTTTTATTTTTTATTTTTTCAACTTTCAAATTTTTTTTTATGATTTTATTTTCCAGTCTGTATGACATTTACCAACTTTCGCAGCTTTTTTTTAGAAACCTTCTAAATAAATTAGTACAATTTTTCATAATTGATAACTATCTAAGCTAATCTTTTAGCTATAATTGTACTAACCAAATAGTATTAAGTTTAAAGTTAACAACTATTTAGCTGTCTACAAAAACTATAAGCTTTAATATTGATATAGTTTTTTAAAATTAAATTTTAAAGTTTACATACAAAATAAAAAACAGAATTTTACATAAACTTTTTTGCTAGCCGAATTTTTAAGATGAATTGCCTTTCAAATAAATAGTATACAAGCAAATATTAACAAATTTGTATAGATTTTTCGGAACTGTTTACTTCTATGAGACTTAGTTTTTAAAGCTTCTTTTAAGAGGCTTACCAACTTAGCCAGTATTATTTTTTTTATAATTCAAAAGATAACGTTACTTAATTCTTGTTTTAAAAACTATATTGTTTTCTGTTTTCTGCATTTCATCAGAAATGGTTTTAAATTTTTCACTTTTTTGGTAGAAGCTATATTAAATACTAATATGTTAAAACAAAAAAATAAATAAATGTTTTAGCTAAAAACTTATAAACAATAAACTTTTAAAATGTAAATTTTTATTCGGAGTAATACACAAGATTAGTCAAAAAACTTACTGGACTTGTATATAAGTGCACCATAGTAGTGATTATTGTAAACTGATGTTAATGAATATGTGTTACCATTTTTTCGAAATGTTTTTAAGTATTAAACAATTTCTTTTAAATAAATGATTAACTAATCAGTATGAATATTGGCTTTATAGGTAAACTTTTCTAATTTTATAACCAGATTATTTATAATAAAATCATATTTAAGTTTAAAGCTTGTCCAATTTTGTAAAATAAAATGTTCATGATGAAAACGGATAAATTTTGTTTGATGTTAAAAAAATATTTTCAACACTAGATCAATAATATATATTAAGGCATTTTAAACTTTTTATGAAGTTTAAAGCAAGTTGAAGGTCTTTTGTACTTTCAACTTTTTGAAATTTTCTAAAGTTTAAAAAAAAAGAATCTAAAGAAATAAGATACGACTAATAATCAAAATTAAGATAATCGAAACCAATGTATCTAAATTAAATTTGTTTTTATTCTTGACAATTATATTGCTATTGAACTAGCTAATTTAATTACTAAGTTTACTAATTTTGATAACAAAAAACAAAGAATTTAAAAAAATAGTATAACGTAAAAACCTGAAAATTCACTTAATTCACAATAGATTAAATGTTTTGTACTTTTGCGATACGATTTGAAGAAATGTTTTTAGCAACTTATTTAGACAGTAATACAGATTAGGTTACGTTATAAATAAATCTAGCATCCAGCTGTAAATTGAATATTAAAGTAATTCATGAGTTTATTTTACTACCTACTGTTAGTTGTTTTTTCTAAATATAGTTTTCTGTACTTGACAAGACGTTGAAATGTATTCGTGGTATTTTACTCGATAGCCGAAAAGTGTTTTCACCACGTCAAAAATTTTGAATGCTAATTTTATTTCAGGCAATAAACAACATCTTATGTGTAACAATCTATGTTAAAACCTTAAATTTAATTTTTCAAGAAATTGATTTCTAAGTGATAACTTTTTATGATTAGGAAAAGCTTTTCTGTTCAAAAGTTATAATGTGGTTTATGATTTAATATCTAAGAAACAAATTTTATTTTGTAATTACTATATAATTGCAAACCTTTCTAGAACTTTTAGCTTTTTATTAGTCCTAGCATAGAAAATAAATAGTCTAAAAAATTTATTAGTATACAGTTTAAATTAATCAAATTTAAAAACCCATATTAGTTGTTAAAATCTTACTTATCATATTCCATATTAATAAGTCATTTGAATTAAAATTTTTTAAATTTGTCTTTTATTTATATATGAATGAAACAAGTTAAACACGTATATAACATAAGACTAGTTTACATTTTAATTCTAATATAGGTTATCTTTTTTACTCACATCTAAATCAAAATGTTAAACAAAATTATACGTTTATTACCTTCTATCTTTTTTTCGATTTTTAAACAATTATGTCAAAAGTCTAAAAGTTTTATATTTAAGTTGTTGATAATAATCTATGTCAAATTATTTTTGTATATTACTTTTATATAAAACTGATAATATTCAAAATATAAGTATGTTTATCCATGTTTACTAATAATTACAAAACTAATCAAATTATTATTTAAACAGATTAAACATTAATTCAACTAAAAAACTTTAATACTTTTAAACTTGCAAAACTTCAAATTATTTTAAGCATTTTTTAGTTGACACATATCCTTTTTAAAAAGATGATTTTGTTAAATTGGGAAAAAGAGTACTAAAATCAGAAATCAATTTCTTTGTAATTTTTAAATCTAATTTCAAGACATTTAATTATTTCCTTATCGTGATTATTTAAAGACTTTAGTTAAATTAAAATTTAAACTGAGTATAATTGTTTTATTTATTAACATAGAGAACGTAAATAAAATCACGTATATATTATATTGTCGTAGATACATGCAAAAACTGAATATATTAAGTAATAATTTTGTAAAAGTAGAACATCGCAGTAAAATGTTTGAAAGTGTGTTAAATTTTAACACTAGGTAAAAGTTTAAGGTTACTTTTTTTAAATACGTTTGAGTGGCACTTAAATCAGTATACGTTTTTAGTTGGAACTTTTAAAAAATAATTTACTGATAACTTATTCCACCGTGAGTTTTAAGAATTGGATCTTTAAAAATCGAATTCAGGTATTGATTTGTTAATTTGAATTTTACGTAAAAAATATTTCTTTGTAACCATTATTAAGTAGTAATTAAATTTTATAAATTTTCAAAACAGCAAAAGCTATTTATTTTTTACAAAACTTTGTTTATTGTTTTTTAAATTCGAATGAAAAATTAACGGACATACTTCAAAATTAACTTGAATAAAATACATGTTTTTTAATAGTTTCGCTAGAAAAATAATTAAAAATAAACAAATGTTTATCTAAAACTTTATTGTAGAAACTTTGTTGTTAAATAAATTTTGTCAGTTAAATTTTATTAAGTAATAAGCTTTCAGTAAATTTTTTTCTTTATTATACTAAAATATCTAAAATCCAACAATTACGTGTAATTAACTTAACTGTTATAATTTGCGTGTTGAACTATTTCTAGAATGTATTATCGTATTCTATCATATTAAACACAGCCAAAATAAGTTTGTTAATATATACATTATATTGAGTTACAGCAAAACAAAAAAATACCTGTACATTACTTGATTTTTCTTTATTAAACGAGTTATATAAACATTATTTTTAAATTATATATTATACAGCAATAACTTTTCTATATGATCCAATTATCTATCATTTTTTATAAACACTAAGAACATTGGAAAAAAATGTTATAGTTGTTTAAACTTAAACTTGAAAATTCTATAATAAATAGATTACTAGATGTAAGTTAACTAAAATTTTTTATGAATATTTTTTTTTTAAAGTTTCTTTCTTTTAATAATTCTACAAAATTAACAAAAACTATGTATCAGTAAAAAAACACACAAATAAATCAAAAAATAACAAATCTGTTGTTTTATATTTAGTTTACATTAAAGACTATGTTTATACTAAGTTTTTAAAGACCAAAAAAATTAAATATTTTTATAATATATTAAACTTATTGTTAAAAAATAATAGGTCGTCAGAAAATTTAAGCAATTATCAACTTTTACTTTTTAGAGTTTTAAATAAAAGTAAATTGTTGATATTAGATATAATTTTAGTTACTATTTTTTGTTAAAAATTGATTTTGTACAAATCATTTTAATTAAATCTTTCTATTGACAAGTTACCGCTATCAAATATGTTTAAAAAAAAAACGTTTAAAACTTTATTGCAGATTTATACAATTTTATAGATACTAAAGCAATATTTACTTATATGTCAAACTTACAATAAACATTGGTGAGATAAAACAGCTTTTCATTAAAACAAGTTTTATATAGAAGGTTTAAATACAACTGTCATATATTGACAAGTCGCATGTAGGTAATTTACTTTTTTGAGGTAACTTAACTCTGAATTGAAACAAACTAGAATTTACATGCATTATTGGCAACTGTTCTGAAATAGCATGAAGTATCTTTGGCGATGATTAAATACTGCATACATTTTTCTTTTACGTTCAATATAAAGATAACCTTTTGTTAAATAACGTTAAACTTCGGATATAAATGCATTACTAAAGAAATTTTAAGTTTTCAATGTTTCCATTAAATTGTTTATAGGATTCGTTTAAATTAATAAATTATAGGGATAGTACTATATTTCTTATTAAAATTTATCTCTATTTTACTTTAACAAAAAGTTCAAGGGAAGCAACTTAGTTTATTACAAAAAAAAGGTTTCCAACAATAAGACAATTTGCATATAATAAAACTTATATAGTAAAAATAATAATGGTAAGTACAGCAATATAGCAGTTTGCGTTTAAATATGTACCAACATATTTTCAAAACTGTACACGAAGGTTTACTAATCCCAGCTGTTTACTTCATCTTATAGTTCTTTTAGTTTTCTGTTAGCTGCGTCTTCTAACTCTTCTGGCAAATCAGGTAACCCGGATGATCCTCTTTCGTGCGCTTTAGTAGCAATAGAACGAGCTTCATCAACTGAACAAAGTGAACGAAAAAGAAAGTCAGAATAAAATCGCGCAACATCAATTGCAACTGGATGTGCTGGATTGAGGTTTTTATTCGCTAAATCGACTGCTTTCTCAAAAAGGATTGACGCTTCATTCAGTTCTAGTTCTCTATCTTCCCCCGATGCAACATAATATTTACTTTCATATTGAACAGCTAGAAAGCATTTGTAATCTGCAACAGCCTCGGCATTGGTATCTTTTTTAATCCAATAACTATTTACCAATTCAATAGCCTCATCACAAATTGTGTTTGTTTCTGATTGTGCTTTTTGATTTATTTCCCACTTTAGTTTCTGATCTACTTTCGAGTCACCACAGGAAACAAAAGAACGTTGATATAGTAATTTAAGGTTTTGATAACTGTTGTAAATCATATTTCTTTCTTTAAAATTGAGAGGTGTGCCCATTTTTATTACTTGTTTCATGTAGCTAATTACATCCTCATTACGATAATTTTCATAACACATTTCAGCAAGAGACACTAATTCACTTCTATCAAACTGAGACATTTTGAAATTTTAGCTAAAAAATGTACTAATTTTAGAATTTGAATACAAAGTAGTTATAAAAAAGAAAGGTATAAATTTAAAAGGAGTTTAATTTTTTTTACAAACTAACTTAGGTATTTCAAGGTTAAATTAAATGACTTTTTTAAACAATATACAGTTTAGGCTTTAGTCTTTTCAAAAACACATAAAGCTACTCTATGAAGGTACTTATACTTTATCAATTAATCAGAGTTTAATATAATCATCGATTAGCAATCAGGCTCAAGACTATTAACAAAAAATTTTTTTTTAAAAATAATGTTAATTTTTTTTTTATCTATAGTAATTGTAAGTAATAAGTATTAACAAAAAACAAGGTAAAAATATTAATAAAAAGTAGTAAAACCGTCACATGGTCTAAAATCGAAATCATAATTTTATTTTTTTCTTTTAATTTGGTATGCTTCTAACATTTAGTCGTATTTATATTTTATAATTTTACTCTGTTGTGTTTGTTAAATGGTTTAGATAAAAAAAAATAAAATGTAGTTTTATTAAATGCATATAAGAAACAAATTGTTTTATTGAAATTAGTACAATAAAATTTGTTGCTTGTAACTTTATTTTATAAATATAGTATATTAATTTGATTAAATTAAGTTTGATTGTAATGTGTAGCTGCTTTTTATGATAAGGTCTACTAACAATAACTTTAAAGACTTGAATTAGTTCGTTTAATTATTATATAAAAGAGAAATTTACGCTAGGTATGGTTTTTTAGGTGCATTTTTAACTTAATTGTTGTGTTTAGATTTAATTTCAAATTTAATTTTATTTTGAATAACTTTTGTTTAATAATTCAAAGTATGTGAAATGAAGAACAAAATAAAAATTGATTACTAGATTTCTAACGTTTCCTTTACAAACTAGTTGTAAAAAAAGGTACTTTTGTTTTTAATTTTAGCCTGACTGCAAGAAGCTAATAATAATAAGCTGCTATTTACAAAATAAATATAACGCCCCTTAATAAAATGAATTTGTCAATGAGTTAATTATAACTTATAATATTTTTAATATCTTACTTTAAAATAGAATATTACCACTAATAAATTTTAACTAGGATTTTACTATAACTCTCTAGAAAATAATTAACTCTCTTATTTTTTTTGTGTGGCTAGTTGTACATATATAAAAACTATAATTACTTATTGAAATATAAAACATGATTAATTTAATTTGTTTTATTTTTGTTTTACTTTGTCTTTCATCTTTGTTTGAAAGATAAAGAAAAAACTTAATCTTAGTTTAAACTGCAAATAATATTAGTATGTTTTTATACTTTTAAAAATTATATTAGATTTAACTTAAAGATTAGAAAAATTATATTGTAGATGAAAATGTACGAAAGCTTATAATAGATTAATCATTTTTAATGTTTAATCCTGATTGCTACCAGTTAGTTATAAAATACTTCAATTAATCAATTATAAATTACGTTGTTTAAGCTTAAGTCTTTAAAAATTAAATTAGATGATGTACAAAAGAATCTAAAGCTCTAATTTCAAAAGTCATACGAATAAATACTGAAATAAAAAAATTGTAATAAAATTTACCAACTAATTTTTTTTAGTTTTATTTGTTTTCAGACTTTGATAAAAATATTTCTAGGTTTTTTAAGAATAGAAAATCTTATTATTTCGCAAGATGTTAAAATGCAGAAGTAAGATTTTTATATGTACTCCTCTTTGTAAGAAATGAACCCTTAAAGTTTTATTTTTTAATATTTTCTTTTTAAAGATACTCATAATAATAAGTTTTGTTATGTAATGTAAAAAAATTATACAAAGAATTATTTTAAATTATAGTTAATGATTCGAGATAAAAGTGTTTTTTATTTAATAAAGTTTAAGTTTTGTTGATTTACTTTTAGTGTAAAACAATTTAATCGAAAAATGACAATCAATTTTGTTTGGACTTTTACGTTATACATTTATAAAGACAATCGCAGTTTTACGATTTATGTAACATATTTTGTTAAATGGGAAAAATTTAGTATTAACTTATCTAACTGTGTAGTTAACTAACCTTTTGTTAAATACTAAACGTTTAAAAAAAATTATTTTAACAAATTGCATCTATTGAAAGATAAATATGTTTAAGCATGAAATAAAAATGTTTCAGTTTGATAGAAGTGGATTAAAGTCACTTGCTAAAATGTGTCATAAAAATATTTTTTATGAGAATGCAATAAGCTACATAAGCTACATGAAAGAGGTCATAGAAAAGAGAACACCTCTTAACTTTGAAAAAAGAAATATGTTTTTTGAAAGTTATGGGAAGCTTACAAAACCGTATGTTAATTCATTTTTTTCCAGTGATGACTCGATCGTAGATGAAAAACTACGGATATAATTAAACCAGTAAGCAAAATCAAAAATATCAGGTTTTGTTATGAAGCTATACAATTGTTAGACAGTGACTGTGTTAAAAGTGATACTGATGATGAAGCTATTGCTGATTACAAACGTTTTAAAGCATGTTTACATTTTGAAAAAGCTGATGTTTCATCAGGAACAGAAAGAAAAATTGAAATTTGTGAAGCATTGAAGCTGAATGAGGAAGCATATATTATTGCAAATAAAAGTCTTAATCCAGCACATCCAGTTGCGCTAAAGATTGCAGTAAATATATCTTCATTTCGCTACAATTTAAATGAACCCGGTAATGCTCATTCCATTGTTACAAAAGCCCACAAAGAAGGTTTGTCAAACCTATCTGCGTTACGTGAGGAGTTGAAAAACAGTGCTGAAAAGTATTTGGATGCTAGAGAAGGAAATCTTCGATTGTGCATAATTTAGTTCTGGTGCATAATATTGAAATTTAGTTTATGTTTAATTCTATGCTTTTAATGACTTATAGGTTATGTTTAACACTTTTTTGGTTTGAACAATATAGTAAGAAAAAAATAATAACAGTAAGAAACTTTTTACTTTGATGCTTTGTTTAAACTAAACTATAGATAAACACTTGTACAATCTACAATATTTTCATACGTGCTTTCTAATTTGTATAATTTAGTTACAAATGTTGATATATCTCAGTTTCTCAGTTAAAGTTTTGTAGTTTTTCGTAATAAACTTGGTAATAAAGCATGTGCTTCTAATATCTTTTATAAACAATCTTACATTAATTATGCTTTCTTTCCGGTGTTCTAGCTTTATAAATTTATCTATGGTATCTATGCTTTTCTGTAGATAACCAATGAATAAAATTAAGTTGTTATTTATTGTGACAAACATGTTATACTAACATCTACTTATAGATATTTCCAAGGTTTTACCTTTTGTAAAACTTAGAGTGTTAAACTAAATGGTAGATGGTAACTTAACGTTAATTCATTATATTACTGTCTTTGCTTGGTATTTTATTTTAAATTTTCAAAGAATGGTTTCATATTTTGTGACTTTGACAAGTAAATAACGGATGTTTCAAAAAAGTAGTTATTAAATGATTTTGTTTTTTAACTTTATGGTTAATTAATTAATTTTACTGTATTTTTTTTCATACGAATTAGAAACGTCTAAGCCTGGGGTCGGCAAACTGCGATATAAAATTAAACTTTATTATTTAAACGATAATATGTTTTCAATTGTTTGTAAAGGACGTAACATGTATCATTTAAGTGTTTTAGAGTCTATATTTATTAAAACTAATAAGCCAAGTTTATGCAAACAAAAATTTGTTTATAACTCTAATTTGTTTAAATTATTGTAAATTCGCAACTAAGTTTTGTTTTTGTTGTTTAATTTTATTTTAAGAAAGTTTAAATAAGTCGGTTTTCTCTTATTAAAATTGCTATTAATACTTTCAATTTCTAGTACTTAAGCTTTATACTTTAAATTTTGTTAAACCACTTTATATTAGCATCGCTTAGTACATGTAATTTTATTTACCTATTATGACGCATAATCTTACAATTTTATTAATTTTATTATTTTAGAAAAATCTATTTAGTTATCTACAAAAACTATTGAAAAGGGTAGATTGAAAAATTTTTAGTTAACAAAAATAAAATATACTGCAAAATAAATTGTTGTCTCAAATTTTTATATAAAGTTAGTACCGAAAAGAAATTATTTAAAAAGAATTTAAGTTTTAAAAACGTAAGCCTTGTGAAGAAATCAGAAATTTAATAGTTTTAAGTAAATTTGTTTGTCATAAAATTTTTTTTTGACATCGGATTTTCTCAATTTAAAGATATAACAATGTTTACTTGATATAAATAAAAACCCTTTACGTTGTCTCACGCTACTTGACATATATTTTATCGTGAAAAATATGTTTTAATTTGTTTTGAAGCTCTAAATGTGCTAATATTTTAATTTTTTGCTTACCAAAATAAAAAAATCATTTGTTGCTTGTCCACCCTAAAATTCTTTGTAAACAAACGTTTGCTTACAAAAAACAGTAACATACTATTATAATGCAAATTTTATTTTTAGGTTGAATATATGCTTAACCCCACGCAACGCTTCTGGTAAAAACTATATGTCAAAGATCTATTTTTTATATTTGTTGTAAAACCAACTTGGTTGTAAATTTTTATAGTCGACTTTTTTTTTGCAATAGTTTGCTACTTAATAATCGATAGCTACACCAAGCTATTTGTATACAATTTAGATGTTTTCAATTTGTTTAATGTTTACGACACTTGCTAGAAAGTACCATAAAAATAAAATTATTTCCCAGGAATGCAAAACTAAGTATAAACGAATACTTGAAGCTAAAGAAACGAGGTCTTAAAAGCTGAATAATCGAGAGAAAAGCGAGTTTTTTAAATGTTTACGTTTTTGTAGATTTGCAGTACCCAAGCTACGTGCCAAAAGTTAAGTACCCAGGCTACGTGCCTGCTTTGTAATGAAGTTACTAAATAGTAATTGCTTTAGACCTGTAGTTAAGCAGTAGATAAATTAGCACATAGATGTTACATATTGCTTTTTAGTTTCTTATCAGCTGTTTTTCTTTTAGTTCTAAAATGATGACTACTTAATACTACATTAAAAAAAGTGAGGTTTATCTAAGAAATTGACGTAAAAAAATGTGTTAAAGTATGTTTAAGTTTTTGAATTTAAGTTTGAAACTAAAATATTGTAGCTATCAAAAGTTACGTACTCATAAATGGTAACTCGTATGAATTTCTAAAAACTATGTCTAATTTTGTATTTAGGGGATATGCTATGAAGCTGATATACCTTAATAGTTTAATGATAAGTACATTTTATGAATAGAACAAAAAATACTCAATTGAAAACATATTTAATACATTCATTTGAATTAATTAATTTAACTTTAATTCGATTAAATATTAAAGCTTTTATAATTGAGAAACTTACAATATTATTTTTTTTTTCTACAGATTGAGTATAAATTGTTTTTAAACTTTAGTTTTACTAGGATTATTATGATTTTGTTTTTTTGTACAAAATATTGTAATAGGAACCTAAATTTAAACTTTAAAATGATTTCGATTAATTAAAAACTAAAAACAGTTATAATTAGAATGTGGTAATTTGCTATAACATAGATTATGTTACTGTAAAAGATAAAAACAAAAGTGTCTGCGTTTTTTTATACCACATGTTCAACTTTTGCAAATTTTTTTTAAAAATACTGTTACAACTATTTAGAAAACTATTAGTAAATTATTACTGTCTTGTTTGTACTTTTGTAAATTACCTTAAGTTTTGTCATCTTGCAAATAACAATCAAAAGAGTTTGTTGTATAAATGAAAGTTAGTTTTTCATAGAAATTTTGTGTCACCGTTATTAAATAGATGCTAATTTTTCTATTCAATAAATATATTTTTGGCAAGTGTATAAGCTCCATTATAAAAATATTTTTTTAATTTTATTACAACAAACTTTAAACTGTATTTTAGTTTTAGATGCAGGTGTATTTTACATTATCGTTCATCTAACAGTTAACTACATTTAATAGGTTTTGTACTAAAATTTCATCAACATTTTGAATTTTATATTTGTTCTAAAATAATTAAAGTGTTTTATCTTAAGTAGTTTTTTAAATACAAAGTTTAGATCTAATATTTTATAATTGACGAGTTAAAATGTGCTTTCTTATTTCCTACGAAAATTTTCTTAACTTTAGGTAGTTGGTTAGATAATTAATTACAAATATTATAATAGAAATCTACTATTCAGTAAAGATGAAATTATAATTTAAATTGTTTTTAGTACTAATAACAAAATTAATTTACTATAAAAATAAATAGCAGTAAAAAACGTAGCACACTAGATGACTTGAATGAGTATCATAATACTTGAAATATATAAATACTGTTTTATTTCAATTATTTACAGTTTTATAATTGTTGAAGTAGTTTTTATTCTATTTAAAATAAATAAAATTAAGATATTTGTTGTATTTAATACATTTTTTAACAACAAAACTTGAAAAAATATAAAAAATTAAGTTGGAATAAACTTAAAATTTAAACTTATTGATGATTAATATAGTTCAAACAACTGTAAAGCAACTAATATTTTTAAGTTTTACTTTGAGTTTACTAATTATTTCGTAGTTTAACTGTTAAAAGTTCGATCCCAATTAAAATAAGTAAGCATTTTATATTTAAATACTTTTACTTCAGTAAAAGTGACATGAATTTTAGATCAGCTTAGTTACTCAATCGAACAATTTTATTCTAATGTATCAGCTATTCCACATAGTTTTGACATGGATTACCAATTTAGAGGTTTGCTCGACATTCAACCGATTGAAGGTAGAAATGGCTGTACGATAACCAGGTTGGTCAACCGTAAAAATTTCAACTAGGCTTTAATTGATTCAACAGTGTATGGATTTTGTTTGGCAAGTTTTATAAAAATGTTTGTTACCTCTAGTTGTCAGACCTCATACAATGATATGAAACGTTACATTGAAAATGGAAGAATCAGTTGTTTTTATACGGTATTAGGTGAAAATCATTTGATTCCTGATGCACTATTGAATGGATCTGTTGCTGCTTTCAGACAGTTTATCAAGAATGCTGATCCAAGTTCAAATATAGTTCGAATTTTCGTAAGGATTGATTACTAAACGTTAGCTGGTATTTTTTATAACGTTATTATTTACTACTATTTTTGATCGTTACGTTTTGTAATAAAATGTTTGCGTTTTAAAACTAATAAATAACTTATCTATATATCAATAGTGTTTTGTTGTTGTTGGAATTATCTTTAGACTAGTTATTAAACAAAATATATACATAGTCATAGTTATAAAATGAAGTACGTTTACTTATATCAGGGGTCTGAAAACTGCGGCCCTCGAAGTGTATACCTGTGGCCCGCGAGCATGTTTTTTATTTAAATGGAGTGCGGCCCGCGAGTACTTAAGTGTGGCCCTCGAGCATGTAAATTTGGCCCGCTAAACAAAACAATATTTTAAATTGATGTTTTCAAAAAAAAATACAGTATTTTTAAAAGTTTTGTTTCTAACTTCATTGATATCATTTAAAACTAAAAACCATTTATCAACTTCACTTCTTAAGCTTAAATATGGGAAAAAATTCATACAGAAGTCTATTTCTATTTTAAGTTTAGATTTTTCTTTTACTTTTAAACAACAACTTCTTGAAGTGTTTACAAAAGCTCACGTACTAGGATTTGAGTGTTTTTAAGATTCAGTAAGATGACAATGCAATAAGTAATTTTATTTTGTTTAAAGGTTTTTATGTTCACAAACACTGTGCAAACATAACAGTGCTTAACTAACTGTCAACATTTTTATCATTTAGGTTTTTGGTTTGACATGAGATTATAAAAATGCTTCTTTCATAATTGTTTTATCACTATATTGAAATTTGCAAAGAAACATAAAAAAAATCAAAAACTATTTATTTAAACTAAAATATTTCTTAATTTGGAAATTATTTTGTTGAAATGGCAAAGTTTTTCAATCTTGGTTTTTTTTTACATATTTTAACTAACTGGTTTGATGTAATTAATTGTAATTTTTTTGTTTCAAAAACTTTAAACCATGAAAACTTTAAATAGATTATTAAAGTATTTATGGGCCTTAAAAGAAAAACTTGCGCTGTTTAAAATGAAAATGATAATATATATTTTGTTTGTACTTAAGTTAACTTAACAAAAAAACTAAAACTTTAAGTATGTGATGTGCAGTGTATTGATTATATAAAGATTATATTCAACAATTTAAAATAAAATAGTAACTAAATAAACATAAGTTGATTATATAAAAAGTGTACAAAGTGATCAATATCTGTTTTTTAAGCTAATTTTTTTTCAGATGTCAGTAAGAGTTGCTTGTAAATGACTAGGTGAAATGGCTATCTACAAAATGCAAAAGACTGGAAGAAAGAGAAAAAAACAACACTTATTTATTCCGAACTAGAAGAGGAAATGGATATCAGTTTTTATTAATTTTTTTATTTCATCACTGTATTTGTAAGTCGATCTTTCATTGTTGTGTAAATATATTTCAAACACAAAACGTCTAAAAGATTGCTTATTTAATTGTTAAAGAGTTAAGTGAAAATTAAAAGAACAAAACGGTTGTTTTAATAAACTAATTTTATAAATAATGATAGAAATAACATTGGGACATAGTATTTTATCAAGTATAAACTTTAGACTCTAAAATGAAAAATACATTTCAAGTAGGTCCCCTATAAGTAGCTAAATGTGACTAAAATCGATTATAAATAAAAACTGACAGAAACTAAAACTGCGGCCCGCGGAACATTTTGAAACTTGAAATTTGGCCCGCAGTAACCAATTGCCTGCCGACTCCTGACTTATATAATAGTTACAATTGGCTTCTATCTTTAGTATAAGTATTCCCTGGATCGCAGTAAACAGCATTTTTAAAACAACAACAAAAATTAATGGTGATGTTTATCAATTTCCATATTAACATTTAATTCTCACCACAACAACTATTTTTGGTAGTAATTTTCAAACAAATAAATGGTCACTTGCGGGCCACATTTAGTTTTTTCGCACCGATCTTGCCTGTGGGCAGCAGTTTAGCCATCCCAGTACCTAAGGGATTTAGATTGTGGAAACGCCAAGTTTATAAATCTTATTCATGTATCAAAGTGTAAAACATTTGGTCGGTAAAATATTAAGCACCAGTTTACACAATCATATTATGACTTGAACTTAATTTAGCTATGGAATGTTTTACGTAAGTAATTGTTGCTATGATATTAAATTGCTGTGTTTGTGGTTTAAAAATCAGTTATTAGTTGTTCCACAAACTTTCGTAGTTAACTTGTTGTTAATTACTTGAACAGAAAATTATTAAATTTCAAATTTATAACTTACTCTTGTATTTATTGGTTTTGTGGCTTTAGAACCGCTTTGGTCATAGTGCCCAAATATGAAAAATTTGCTAGCTAACGTATTTGTTATCAAAAGCTCGATAGTATAGAAATATTGTTATAAAAATTAAATTTTGTGAAAAACTTTCAAGTCATTAAGCTTAACAACCTTATGAAAAACAGTTAAATGACATTTTGATTTATTTCAGTTTGAAACAGCTTACAGTCTGCACCACACCAATTAAATATTTTAAAGATAAAGGATTAATTAGTGAGTTAAATTAAACAGTTCGTAAATATCATAAATATAATTTGAATTTAATACTTTCGTTTAGAGTAGTTATAAGCTATTTTATATCATTAAAAAAAAATTACTATTTTTTTTGTTTACGAGGTCGTAAGCTTAACCAAATCTTCGATGTAATTAAACCCAAAAGCCACAAAATGAGGATAAAACATTATCTAATTTTTTGTCAACCTTACTAAAACGAACTGTGTAATGCAACAACAAGCCTACAACAATCCTTGTCTTGACTAAATAGAAATTATTTTAAACTCAAACTTTATTAAATAGATTTTTTAGCTGTCATAATTTCAATTTAGTATATGACTTGTTCTAATAAGTGACTAAAATTAAACTTTGAGGTAATTAAGACTAAACTAAAACTAAAAACATTTATAACCAGTCTTTTATATTTTTGTGTAACATAGGTAGTGTTAGTGTAAAAAATTAAACCAAAAGTAATATTTTTCATCAGGTGTTAAACTTTTGCTAATAAAATTTAAATTTATTGTTATAACTATTTGGAAACTGTAACTTGCTAATAACTGTCTAGGTTACCTCATGTTTTTTATCTTGAAAATACTAACTAACTAAATTTTTGTACTTAAAATGTTAACAAGTTCCATTCCCAGAATTATTGTTTTACTATAATTGTTATTTGTACTTAATAACTGAAAAAAAAAAGGATAATTTATTTTTTTATTATTTAAAATGTTTTATGTAAACTAATCAAGAAAAAACAATTAACGAAACATTTATAATATTATTTTTAAGAAACAACATTTAATTAGTATAAAGTTACTTTAGTAAAACTACTCTAACAAATGCATAAAAAACGACATAATATTTAGATTTTAATGTTTTTTAGAGTTAAATAGTGTTTTGTTTTAGCTGCAAAAAACAATTTATTAATAAAATGAAAAAATTACAAAAACTCAGAGAGTAATTATTGTCGGCGGTTTAAAATAATAACAAATTACATTTAAGCTTCCAAATAAAAATTCGTTAGTTTTTTTTCTTTCTTTGTTTTAAAACTTTTTAAAGTCAATTTTTAAAACACATATACAGTTATAAAATGTATGATTAAAACAAAAGCTAAATTTAACATACAAAATATTTTATGATTAAGTTGTAAAAAAATACATTAAAACTAAAAAAATATTTAAAAACAACTTGATAAAGTTTTATCAAAGATAAACATATTAAACATAGTTGTTTATTTTCATAGTTACGGAAAAATAAGGTTTTTAACTTGATAAAAAAAAAGGTTTTGTTTTACAAATAAAACTTGAAAATATTTCAATTAAAGCTTTGATTTCAAAATACAAATTTAGTGCTTGTATAAACTTAAAATAAGCTTTACAAAAAGTCATGATGAGTTATACTAATATTGACATAAACTCTTAATTTTAACTTTTTTCTACTTACAGATTGTACTATATTGTTTATCTAATTGATAGTTACCTGTATAATACAAACACTGACTGTCGAAATATTTTAAAATTTTACATATCTGTTGTATTATAGTTCGTATAGTTCTCTAACTTATGTATATCTAACATATGCGAGATTAAAAAAAAAAGTACATTACTGTACCTTCAAAATTTTGAAAGTAGGTTCTACTATAAACTGAAACGTTTATTTAACGTCAAAAAAATCTCTATACATTCTAATAATTAAATTTTATTTTGTGTGTAAAACTCTCATGACGTCATTAAGCGTGGCAGAGTGCAGTTATGATTAAAATGCATAATACGATAAATTTTGATTCTTCATTTTGTTTTTAAGTAAACTTTTGTTAAAATAACTTATAATAGATAAAAGTTTAAACAATTAAAATAAGAAAAACACTTACAATTGTAGATTTTAATTTAAAAATGTACTCATTTCTACAAATTTTCTTTTAAATTACATTCTACTTGATTGCAGACAAAAATTTAAAAGTACTTCAAGCAATTATAACTAGTGTAAATTAAAAATTTTGCTGATTTAGTTTTCGAAATTTTAATATCTTTTTTTATATTGCAACTGAGATAAAGACAAAAAAGTCAAAAAAATCATTAACATAACTTAAGGAAAATTTGAGTATTAAATTGTACATTACAAATATTATAATATTGTTACTGTGAACTTTAAACGTATAAAGTTTTAAGATAATAACAAAAATTTACATATTACAAACATTTACTTTTTATTTTAGTTATGAGTATTCAAGTAAAACTAAGTAGAATAATTTATACTTTATAATATTAAACTAAGTAAAGAGTTTGGTTAATAGTAAATTAGGGTTTTATATGAAATAATTTGAAAGTGAAAAAAATTAATAAATTTAAACAATAAATATTTGAAACAGAAAGCTGCTATGTATAAATATAAATGTTATAATTAGTTTCTATAAGTTGAACTTTTTGGTTTACCAAAGAAAAAAGTTGCTCACACCTGTAAAGAAGAAACTTTCTGTCAATTAGTTCAGTGTCGACAACTAACAAATCTTAACTTCAATTAATTTAAACCAAAAAATATTTAATTAGTTTAAAAATCAGGCAGTATAAATATAAGTCGGTAAAAAAACACTAATAATGTTCTAGTCTTTATGTTCCTAAACCCTTCTAGTATAAAAGTCGGCAGAAATTTATAGTTTAGAGTGGTCCGCAGTTCTTTAAAATAATTCTAACTAACTAATTAAAACTAATTTTTTAATCATACATGGAAAATTTCTTAGTAAAAAGTTATCACGAGTAGATCTACAATATAAAGCTTGGCGGGAGTTGCAGTTGTTTGAAACAATTTTAGGAACTTTGAAATTCTAATTAGTTCAAGTTTGCAATAAAAAAGTGCACTAGTGATTAAACCAGGTAGATATGGAAATGAGTAGTGAGTTTTTTTTTTATAATTAGAATAAATATGTTCTTAGCCGAAAAAAATTTACGGGACCAAATTTGCCGACCTGTTTGAATAGGTTTTTTTTTGTGATTTTTTTAAATGTTGTTTAAATATAAAGAATTATGTAACTCCTTAACTGTTATATCTTGTAAATGTTTGCACAGTGGTGATTTATGCAAATTTACGACTTATTTTATCAAAAGCTATCCAGTTAATTACAAAAAAATTTACCTAAAGAAAAAATCGGGTTTGAATTATATTTACAAACATTTTGATGACTATTGTAACTATTAAATGATAATACATTATTTCTATCAAATTAGCAAAGTAATTCTACTTTTCTCATAATGGTTTTACGCTTAAATACGAAGGGCCTTCATTCCTAGCACAATAGTTTAACTTTCAAAACTGTACACATTAGTTTTTATAAAAATGTATTTTTTGTTAATAAGTGGAAAAGTTTTTTTAAGTACCTTAATGCAGTGAGAACAACAACAATTTTCACAACAGTACTCTTGGGCTAAATAAATAACTTTATTTTGAGATACATGTTTTTTCTCGGGTTTCTAAGTCAAGAAATAAAAAATTAACCAGATAACATATATTTCATTAAAACGTAATTAAAAAATTAAACAAAAAAAATTATTAACACTTTCGTCAAAAACAAAAAGAAGTTTATGATCTCCAAGATAACTAAATACATATAGTTTTTAGTAATTTTGACATATCTTAAAAAACATTTAATATTTTGCAAAAAGAAAAAACAGTATATATAAAATATATATATTTTTTATTTTTTTCAAACTTGTATTACTTATTGAGATATAGTCTTTTAATTATTTTTTTAACAAACTGATTTGTCGAAATTTTAGTTGTCCGAATTAGAATTTGTAACCGTAACCACTAAAAACCTAGAACTGTCAATATCGAGTTTTTAGCAAATTTCCCTCTAATTTAACAAATTTTAACTAGTTTGCCTATTTTTTATAGTTAAATTCAAATATGCATCAAATGAGTCATTTTTTATTTAAATCGTAATAAAACTTCCGGCTGTATATACGACTATTTAGTATTTTGTGTTCATAAAAAAATCCACAATACTTGCACAAAGTAACTTATTTCTTTTGTGCAAGTATTGTGGTATATTTATAAACACAAAACTTCTTCACATTAATAAAATTTTACCACAGTTCTTCAAATAAAACTGTTTTTCAAAAATGTATCAAAAATGTATTTTATCAAACAAAAAATTATAAATTCAAGTATACAGTTTATTGAGGTAATTTACAATAAACACATAAAAGAGTAACTCAAATTATTTTGATAAAATATTTTCAAATAAAACTAGTGTTATTTTTTTATTACAGTCTTTCTATATAGTCAAACAAAGTTTTAAAACTCTATATGTTTATTACAATAAAATTAAATCGAACGTGTTTAATTTATTTCGTAAACATAAAACATTTTACCTAATTTGTTCTTAATTTCGCTTTGAGACTTCTAATATCTTATTTTTACACAATTCTTATTTTTATGTAATATTTTTTATTATTCATTGCTTATCCGTTCTTTAGTTTTGGAACTGAAAACGTTTATTTTTCGCAGGAATGAATGTGAAAGTTTAAAGCATTTAGCTAAAAAACGAATTATAAAAATTATATTTTTTTCGATGAATACACTTATTTATACTAATAGCTAACTTCAAATCGAAGTGTATTAATTACAATCAAGATTATAACTAGTGATGTTTTAAAACAACTAAAGTTTTAAACTGAAAGTTCTCTGATCAAGCTGATAATTTAATAAAAAAAGACATTTTGTTATGAACACTAAAGTTGGCGCTCAAATTTTAAGTGAAAAAATCGAGCTAGTTCGATTAATACGTCATAAACCGAAAGTTAATTTTTTCTAACAATTTTTCTTGAGCAATTCATTTGTTAACAGCAAGTTTAGAAGTTACAGCTTGCCAAGCTTGTATTAACAAATCTTCTCTCCATCAAAATTATTTTAAACTATTTTGTTTACTAGTTTTATGTCTCAAATGTGTAGTAATGTAATAAGCTGGAGCTTGTTGAAAATGACCCAATAACTCTTATCAACTTTTTTTGTTCAAACAAAGATGCTATTACTTTCAACTTTTGTTCAGTCTACTTTGCAAGTATGGTTTAAATATGATGTTAGTTCAGAATTTCTTATTAGTGCATGAAAAAAGCTTAAGAATACTATTAAACCGTAGCAAGAATGTGTAGCTGTAGCAACATTTTGCACTAGAAGTATAAGTCAACACACACAAAGTGTCTACCTAAGCTGTCTTTTTTTTTTACAAATGCTCAGAAAATTAGATGTGTCTTTAGTCATACTGTTTCACAGAAATCTGATAATCAATAGCTAACTTCTAGATGATTGACAAGTAACTAATTAAACACTGAAAATTCAATTTCTGACTTTTTTGCTAAACACTAAATTCAACATTGAATTTTTTACTTGACCAGTTGTGGAATGTTACTTATTTCAATAATGGGTCATTTCTTCATTATCTGATTCTGCTTGATTTGCCTTTGTCAAACTTGCAATAAGTGTCTCTTTCTTCAGTAACTGGTGAAGATGCTTGAGTGTCTTTTTCTGCGGTATTATGATCTTTAATACCTTTGATTCGCTTTTGTTTAGTTTAAGCATTTTAATGATTAACTATTTTATTTGCATAGTTCATTGATTAAACATAATTATCAACCAAAATCTAAATGTTGTTATATGCAATCAAGAATTGCACAAACATCTTATTCTGTTAAGAAGTAGTGCTATCAAAAAAACAGCATAAGTTTAATCAGTCTACGTTCTAATTTAAAAGGGAATTGTCTTAATGGTCTTTTACTGCTATGAAAGCGTCTATTGAAGTGAAATAGAATGTGCTTATTAAGTTTTACTTCATATTATTTTGATTTAAGACAGTCCTACACACCTGAAGAATCCTAATTCTTGTACTTAATATTCTCAAAGACCAATCATAAAGATAATTTGCCTCATTTGAGAAAAAAAGGTTAATTTGAACTGTTATAATCATTGCGCTAGTTAGTGTGAGCAAATCATTTTAATTAACCTTAAAGGTTTTTATTTCGTTTGATAATGTAAGTGTGTCATAATATTAATATCGAAATTTTCGTAAACAATAAAAACTGCGATAAGCTTTCTCATCGGAATTTTCGTAAACAATAAAAAGTGCGATAAGCTTTCTCATAAAAATCATTTAAAGTTGCATAACAAAATATCATTAAAAAACAAAACTGCGTTAAGCTTTCTCATCGGAATCTTCGTAAACAATAAAACTGCGATAAGCTTTCTCATAAAAAATCATTTAAAGTTGCATAACAATAATCATTTTCCCATAAAAAAGCCAATATTGAGAGAATATGTGTTCTTTCCGAATGCATATATAAGCGGTTGTTTAAGAAACAGTGCTCGCTTTTTGTTATGCCCTTGAAACAGCGCGGAACTCAACTATAAGCCGCAGGAAAGGTTTACTACGATCAAAGCTGCTACGACTTTCAAACGGATATCTGTAACGTGTTAGTGTGTTTTATAACTTGTCACTGCACTTTATACTTATTAAAGCACAATTACTTAATCACACTGAAGTTGTATAAAATAGCAGAAGTTTAGTAATAATATAAATGCCTCCAACGCGCGGAAAAACTTCCAAGTCGAAGAAACTTTCCCTTCAACGAGTTTTGCGGTCCAAGGACAAAACGGACAAATCGACTAACATGGATAACTCTAATACAGGTTACAGTTTCAATGGAGACCACGCCCATGCACCGTCCGATAATAACCCGGAATTTTCGCAGCGCAGTATTAACGAAAACGTAACAGAAGAAACTCGCGCAAAGTCTAACATAAGTCCTAATAATTTAGACTCACATAAGGTTATAAGTGAGGGGGAAAATTTTATTTCGTCAACTAATCCCCAGGAAGATCTTGCGCTTACACGATCATTGTACAACCAAAAATTATTAGAGGTCCAAAAGTTAGAAGCGCAGGAGGAATTAGTAAAATTACAAAATGATATTAAAAAACTAGATATTAGGTTAAATCAAAACAAAGTACAACAGATGCCAGATTATTACGATCGCGATTTGCAACATAAAAGCGAACATTTTTTCGATAATTATGAAAACAGCCAAAATAATACTAACAATAATTTTAACGATACACTTAGAGCACAAAGACTAAGTAAAAAATTTAAAAGATTAACCGTTGTAAGAAACCCGCGAGACACCATAAACTATTTCGAGGAGGAACTGTACGATGAAAACGTCATAAGCGACTCAGAAAAATACAATTATCTAATAGGGTTTTGGCCAAGAGAAGATATTTCAGATTATTATAAAATTATTGAAAGAGGCGAAAGAAATTATAACTCACTTAAAAACTTCTGTTTACACCGTGATAACGAATTAACCGAAATCTTAGACAAAATTCCGACCTGGGAAACCAAAACTACATTTAATCAAATCTTTTCAACGGCCACAAAATGGGCCAAATGCCCAGAAGACGACAGAATAAAGTTTTTTCTCGCGTACTTAATGCCCTCCGCAATAAAAAGTAAAATTAAAGAGTATTACGACGCGGACCTTGATGTTTTTAGACGTAAAAGTCAAGCTATATGGAATGCCCATAAAGAAAGCGCATTACAAACTAGTCAAGTAAATTACAATAGGCTACACAAACCCGCTCAAAATCATTATAGCTTTAGAAAAAACTATCAAGGTAGATTTCGCGCTGAGCCTCAACAAGAATCTTACCAAAGGCATAATAATACAAACAATAACTACAATCACCAAAACCGAAATAGAAACTATGCGAACAATAACAACTCGAACCAATCTTATCAAAACTACCGATATAATGAAAACAGAGACCGAAACGATTCTAATTCGTATCCACGTCCTTATGCTCGCACAAACAATCAGAATCGACAACAGGGAAACGGGTCCCCGTCGTCCCGACAATAAGAGGAAGAGACGATGGGTACAACAATAATCCTCTTAACAACACTATAAATAGCCCAACTAAAGTAGCTAATGTAACTCATCGTAAATATCATAACCAACTTACAAACAAAAATAATAATCCTATATATAAACCTTACTTTAATGATGCCAAAAGGCTTACAAAAAAATCTAAACCATATCAAAATAATAATGAAAAACCGCTTGCAAATACTAATTTATTAAACAGTAAAATGTCTACTACGAATAATTTGAAAAGTGATGATGTTTGGAAATTTGAAATAAAAAAAGCTTCACACGTTAGCTTTGAAAAATTACCACAAAGTTTACCATTTATAGTAGATAATAATTCCGAAGCATTATTTTTGGTCGATACGGGTTGTGAAATCAGTATTCTTCCAAAAAATCTAACAAATGGTATTAATCACTATTTTCGACCGCAAAGTAAGACCATACAGGGAATAAGTAATACTCCTATACATCCCTTAGGTAGTGTTAAGGTCATTTTAAAATTTGGTAATTTAAAAGATATCGAACATAATTTTTGGGTCACTCAAGAAAATAGAGAATACGGCATCATAGGAATTGACTTTTTGAAAACTTATAAACTATCTATTTCGTTAGAAAACTCTAAGTTGTATCAAAATAAGACCAATCGTGTAGTTAAATTATATACGGCTAACGAATTGCCAAAATCGGTTGCAGTTACCTCACACAATTTAAAAATAACTGATAACGAATTTATTTCACACTTTGAGGATAAATGTAAAAACTTACTTAATGAATTTCCAGAACTTACAGAGACACCTGATTACACTCGACCAGTAAAACACGGGCATTCTTTGGAAATTATAGTCGAAAATTTTAGCCCTAAAATAGTCAAAGCGCGCCGATGTAATGGTGTAAGACGAAGGAAGGTTGAAGAAAATTTTAATGACCTTATTAATAGGGGTGCAATGTCACGTGGTACGGCAGATATGTGCGCTTCGCCCATTACGATAGTTCCAAAGAAAGACAATTCCATACGTGTGTGTGTGGACTACACAATTCTTAATGCACACACACGCCCAATGTCTTACCCCTTGCCTAGGATTGATGAACTTGCAGAAATCATTCCTGAAGGAACTAAGTATTTTTCGTGTCTTGATCTTAAGGAAGCTTACTATAGCTTGCCTATCAAGCCTAGTTCTCGAAAATATGCCGCAATAATAGCTCACCATGGGGTATTCATACCCCATCGCACGTCTTTTGGACTAAAAAATGCCCCAATGGCATTTCAGTCCATGATGCAAAGCATACTAGCAAGTTGCTCTGAGTATACATTTGTGTATCTTGATGATATTTTGATTTTCAGCAAGTCTGAAAATGATCATTTAAATCATCTCAGAAAAGTTTTACAAACTTTACACAAGAGTGGGTTATATCTTAATTTACAAAAGTGTGTTTTTGCCAGAAACAAACTAGATTTTCTTGGTCATTCAGTAAGTATCGATGGGGTTGATGTCCTAGAAAATAAAGTAGCAGCAATTAAAAACTTACCTATACCTACGAATCGCAAAGAATTAAAACGTTTTCTTGGCTTGTGCAATTATTATAATCGGCACATTCCAAAGCTAGCCAAGGTAACTGCTCCACTTAATGAAATATCAGGGGGCCCTAAATCTACTAATAGGAGACCTTTACATTTAAATGAAACCCAAATTAAATCTTATAACGATACTCTAAATACATTGTCAAACGCAGCGACCCTCGCCTTTGAAGACCATGAGAGGCCACTAATCGTTTATTCAGACGCATCCGATAATCACATTGGGGCTGTACTCGAACAGGAGGGTAAAAACGGGGAAAAACGTCCACTCGCATTTTTCTCTAAAAAACTTCCAGTTCTAAAAACTGTCAGATCGACGTTTTTTAAAGAATTGCGTGCGTTATACTTAAGTCTAAAACATTTTCAAAGTCGCGTTATAGGTCGAAATTTAATTGTCAGGACTGACAGTCTATCTGTAGCAAAAGCTATCAATAACCCTATGGGGAAACAATCTCCAATGGAACAGAGATACATTGCCGCAATTAAAGAATTTAATCCAATAGTTACTCATGTATCAGGAGATGAAAATAAGGTAGCGGATGCCTTAAGTCGACCCCCATTAGTGACGGCCATGTACATTAAAGTACCGCAAGAAGATTCGGATTACATCTATACCTCCGAAGAAGATGACGAAGACAGTCTATCAGACTACCAGTCATCTGAAAGTGAGGAAGAAATCATTACCCCAGAATCTTTAAACAAAAAAGAGATAGCTAAGTTACAAAGCAACGAGCCTGATTTAATACAGGCAGCTTATGAACATAAAAAAGACGTTCGTTTTTTAAAACCAGAAAATTTAGCAGTAATAGTAGAAGACGACCAACAACGAATTATATTACCTTTTGTTTTAAGATTATCTGCTTACGAGTTAGCACATAGCTACTTACATTTAGGGAAAGAGAAATCTGTTTTAGCAACGGCAAAAGATTATTGGTGGCCAACGTTACGGAAAGATGTAGAGTATTACGTGCAAACGTGCTCAACCTGTCAAGCTACGCGAACGACGAGACACAATCGTCCGAAACTGGGTTTTTACCCAGAAAACATTGAGCGTTTTCAGTTTGTTCATGTCGACCTCATAGGTCCAATTGAAAAAGATTCAGGAACTTTCAATTATATTCTTACAATGAGAGATAGATCAACTGGCTTTCTTGCCACGGCTCCAATCGTAGACAAAAAAGCAGAAACAGTTAGAGATGCGTTTATACAAAACTGGTGTGGACACTATGGTATTCCACAGGTCGTAATGACTGATAATGGACGTGAATTCTCAAATTTAATCTTAACTCGCACCTTTGAAGAGCTTGGTATTGACCATAGATTTACACCTCCTTACAGTCCCCAAACTAATGGTTTTGTGGAAAGAATACATAATCACATTAACGTAGCACTTAGGGCACTTTCTGATAAAGCAAACTGGCCTTTGCATTTGCCTTTAATAACGATAAACATAAACAACTCGTTTATGGAAGGGTCGCCTTTCACACCTTCACAATATGCGTTTGGAACGTGCGTAAATATTAGCGGTCGCGTAATGCTAAACGAAGTAAATGATAACGAGCCAGAAACCAGCGTATTCGACACTAAAATTTTCCTTCATACAATGTCTAAAGTTAGTAAAGTTCATAGAAAGCATGAAGAGAAAAAAGCTTATTACGAACCGGGTTTGTTTGAATGTGAACAAGTATGGTTAAAACGAAAAAGTAGAAAAAAACTTAGTTCTTTATACCAAGGGCCTTACCCCGTGCATTCATTTAGTGAACACTCGGCTATCATTGATAAAAATTCAAAGCTTATTAAGGTTAGTATTAGAAACATTAAAGCGTATTTTCCTAGGGAGGATCTTAACAAAAATGGCGAAAAAATAGGGAAAAATAAAGCGTATGATTTAAGAGAACGAAGAAATAAAATTAATTACGCAGAAAGTTCATCTGATGACGAAATATAAGTCTGGCTGTAAATGCAAAAAAAATATTAAACTTATAGTTTCAGTTTTTTTCGGAATCACAAATATTGATTTTCTAAGTATAAACTTACTGGTAAAATCAGCAAAAGTTATTTTTGATAATCAATATTTTCTTATCATTTCACTTGTTGGGAAACAATGCTGAAATTAATTTATTGAAATATTTTAATACTGAAACTAGTTTGAAACTAAGTTTTTGTGTTTAAGCAAAGAGAAAAAACTTTGACGACACCAGTTTAATAAAAAAATCATCTCTTATCAAGTTTTAAATTAATTGTTTCCTAAGTTTAAAACACTTGTCAGTTTTTATTACATTAGCAAGTTCAAGCGAAAATTATCGAAAGTGTTTCTTTTCACTCCCTAATGAATTTCATTCGCTACACGCGTAAACTTGCGGTTTTTATTTTCCCTTACTTTTTAAGTGTTCTGTTACGAACTTCAAAAAAACCTATACAGTTTTCTTTGCTTTCGCTACAATTCCAAGAATTTTTTTCTTTATTCATATTCAAGCCTCTAGTTTTAAAACAGTGATTTTGTGAAACTTAAATGTTTTATAGACATACTAAGCTTTCAAAGTTAAAATGTAAACCAAATCATGCACGTTTAAAAAAGATTACAAAACGGAAACACCTGCATAAACAAAAATAAATCAATGTTATCTCGATGTTTAGTTTATTTTTAAACCGTACTCCTTTGATTATAAATAAAATGGATATTTATAAATTTCTATGACAAACTTTTCTTTTCTCTTTTCCGTCTTTGTTTCGATATATAGCGAACATCGTTTTGAAGCAAACATTTGTTTAAAGATGTTCCGTGTAGTAGTTTGTCTGATTCTGGTCCTTATTATAAAAGCGGATGAGGTTATCCGTAAGCAATACTTACCGCTTTGCGAAAACTTTCCAGTAAAAGCCTACAAGCTGACAGACCCAGGCCCTTGCAAATCTTATAACGCCACACAAATAGTGTCCCCTGTTGACGTTTACAGACCAATAGACGACACGAAAACATTAAAAGCAATTGCATGTAGAGTTAAAATTGAGTATCATGAGTGTACTTATTATTTTTTCTTTTCCAAAAACTGTATTTTGAAAAAGGTCGAATATCGACCGGTAGACGCTGATACATGCAAGCGTGCAGAAAGAAATAGGGTTACAAGGCAGGGAGTCTTATCCCCAAAAACTGATAAAACACTTTCATCCAGAAACATTCTTAAACCAGTGTTTAGTTACCCGTGGACCACGGTAAATAAAGTCGAGAATTTTATACTCGCATTTATAACGGTTAACAAAGAGAGATCTTCGAAAACGTTTTCTCACATAACACTTGGAACTTTAAGATGTAAGCAAGAAGAAAAAGTTTGCTCAGCTGATAACTGGATCATCGTATACGAGGAAAAAATAGAAAACAGTTGCAAAGACCCACCAAAAATAAAAAATACCAGTCTGGTTTTGCACACTACGGCAAACGGCGTAATTTACGAGATTAAACAAACTAATCTCATTTCCACGATTCTTTCAAAGTGTGACGATAAAGTAACTAGATGTATACCTACAAAGGAAGGGGAAAAACTATTATGTTTTCTTTCCGGTCACGTCATTAAAATCAATGAGAGTGCAAATGTTTCATCGACAGAAGGGTTATTGATGAACACTTCAACAAAATTCAAACAATTGTATGCAGCACTAGCAACAGTCGCAAATATAAATTTGTTAAACACACAGCTACTGCAGCGTGTTTTCGAAAACGCGCTATGCAAGAACGCACGAACTAGTTTAGTAAGTTTAATGGGGTCTCAAAAGTTTAACCCTTCGAAAACTTTAAGCTTCCTGTTGGAAAGGGAAGTTAATGCTGTTTTCTCGGCTGGATTGTTACGCGAACTTAAGTGCGAGATGGTTGAGGCATACTTGCAACCAAGTCTTAATTATAAAGGTCGCATTTCTGACCGACCTCTTTTTCAGGCCTATGTTGGTCTGGGGACGGTAATGACAAGCCTCCGTCAGGGGCGTTTCTTGTCAAAACATATTTCAAATACTGTTTTTACCGCAAAACAAAAACACTTTGAGTTCCGTGACAACGTTTTACTTTTTGAAAACGAAACGCTTGTGAACGAGCGACCTTCGATTCATCGAATAACAATTAAAAATTTAAATCTTAAAGAAAAATTATTTGCAATCAATGAAAGCGAAATGGCAAAAGACATTGAACTTATTACTAGTTCTGAAGAAGAAAATACAAAGGAACAGCTGAAAAACCTCATCTATTTAACAAAGAAAACATACGAGGCCCAAGGCATTGATATCGAACCTTATCTATTGGAAGGCCAAGGGTTCGATTTTTCTTTTCTTACGGACATTTTCACATCAGTAACTTCCGGAATATGGGGGAAGGCAGGAAACATCATCGATATTCTGACCAAAGTATATACGATTGCAATATCCTTGCTTCTGATAACGGTCATTGTTCAATCAGTACGAGAAGGAATGTCAAAAGTTTGCGGAAGAAGAAGGGCGATACAGGTTGAAACTTAAATTAAAACATTAAACAAAAACTAAGTTTACACATTTTTTTTTTTCTTTTTCTAAAACTTTTTTTGATCAATAAATCTATTTTAAACTTTTATATAAACTTTTAGATTTAAAATACAAAAACCTAGTGCCTTAAGTGTAATTACTAAGATACTCACAAAATTCGCAATTGTAGTTTTATCGTTAATCAAATTAATAACAACTTTTTTTCTGTTTTGACAAATGTTAGATTTAAATATAGTATTTTAAACTTGTTGTTTTTCAAATAATTTCCTAGTTTTTTTTTCTCTCAGTAAATAAAGTAAACTAAAATCTTGATTACCAGTGAACGATTTATCTACAATATTTTTGTTAAACTTATTAACTATTCACATTATAGGCTCGTTTGTGTTTAAAAAGTTTTACCTTTTTTTTTTGAGTTAAAGATTTTTCAAAGGACTTATAAATTTGGAAACAAAATTACTTTTTAGATTAAACGACGAAATTTGCTTTTAATCGATAACTCATATCAATTTTTGATAACATCTCCCAATTTTGTGTGTGAATCGCAAAAACAAATTTGTTTTATTATCTGACGAATATAATCTTTGTAACAATTTAACAACCAGTTTTTGTTCTGTTCTCAAAACAAATCAGTTTTATTATCTGACAAATATAATCTTTGTAACAATTTAACAACCAGTTTTTGTTCTGTTCTCAAAACAAATCAGCTTTATTATCTGACAAATGTAATTTT
Source organism: Thalia democratica (assembly GCF_965202585.1). Lineage (NCBI taxonomy): Eukaryota > Metazoa > Chordata > Thaliacea > Salpida > Salpidae > Thalia > Thalia democratica. Next base: position 93,995,419 of record NC_139165.1, read on the forward strand.
TTTATAATTTAACTCCCAGTTGTTTTTCTCTGTTATTAAAACGAATCCTTTTTGTTTTTCAAATCGTTAATACATCGACCTTTCGAGAAATCAACTCTCAATTTGATTTTTTCCCTACTGGCACATAAGAAGAGCGGACATTGGAAGTTGCTGTTTCAAATTTTGTACACTTGGCATTAGGATGTACCATAGAGATTATAGCCCAATTCATCGTCGTCGAACAAGGTCTAGGTCACCAACACCAAGAAGAATTAAAGTTGAGTGGGATGCCCCCACAATAAAAATCCGTGACAGCGAGGATACAGGGTCAAGGAGTGATCGAATTATCCAGAAGTTGGAAACGTGTTACCAAGTTTTCGCTAGAGTACAAGCAATAACCATGTTCATTGCAATGGTTATCATTGTGTTGAAAGCTGCTCTTGGAATCAATACATAAATTGGTGAAGAAGGAACAGACATTGTACATAAGAAATTTATAAACAATGAACACTATATTTAATAGAATATTTTTTTTTGTGTTTTTGTGTTATGTGTTTATTACAAGTTAAATTTATGTTGTTTAAATATCTTTTTGAAGAGCAGCTTTGATCATTTTTTCGTGAGTTAAGAAAAGTAGGGAAAGAGTTTTTGTCTTTTAACTAGGCTTTAATTACTAAGTTAAAAAGTAAAAAAAGAAAATGTCATAATATTAATATCGAAATTTTCGTAAACAATAAAAACTGCGATAAGCTTTCTCATCGGAATTTTCGTAAACAATAAAAAGTGCGATAAGCTTTCTCATAAAAATCATTTAAAGTTGCATAACAAAATATCATTAAAAAACAAAACTGCGTTAAGCTTTCTCATCGGAATCTTCGTAAACAATAAAACTGCGATAAGCTTTCTCATAAAAAATCATTTAAAGTTGCATAACAATAATCATTTTCCCATAAAAAAGCCAATATTGAGAGAATATGTGTTCTTTCCGAATGCATATATAAGCGGTTGTTTAAGAAACAGTGCTCGCTTTTTGTTATGCCCTTGAAACAGCGCGGAACTCAACTATAAGCCGCAGGAAAGGTTTACTACGATCAAAGCTGCTACGACTTTCAAACGGATATCTGTAACGTGTTAGTGTGTTTTATAACTTGTCACTGCACTTTATACTTATTAAAGCACAATTACTTAATCACACTGAAGTTGTATAAAATAGCAGAAGTTTAGTAATAATATAAATGCCTCCAACGCGCGGAAAAACTTCCAAGTCGAAGAAACTTTCCCTTCAACGAGTTTTGCGGTCCAAGGACAAAACGGACAAATCGACTAACATGGATAACTCTAATACAGGTTACAGTTTCAAGTGCACTGAACTAATCATAGACAAATATCAGTTGAATTTTTAAAGTGTTTAAAAACTCTACAAATAAAGCTTACTATCATCTTGATATATTTAAAAAACTTTTGTTTTTTAATGTGTTTAAATACCTATCTTAATATATAGTCATCTAATGACTCTGTGTTCATTACATTTAAAATCCAATGTATAAATACGTAACTGAAATCTGTTTTAAACATAAACAACAGGAACTTGTTGTGTTCATTTAACAATATAGTTTAAAATAATAAAAGTTTTCAAAGAACTTTTATTTAAATGTTGAAAGGTGTTTTTATTTAAACATAACTTCTAGCACTTTAAAAATAAAAAATGTTTAAAACAAAAAAAATTATAATTGATATAACTACTTTAAGAAATAGCATTAAATAAAAATAAAACTTATATATTACAGCTAAGGTAAACATCTACAAATAACTAAAGCAAAAAGTTTTAAATTTAGTATGTCCACACTTAGTGACGTCATAAGCTTTTACACACAAAAAAAAAGTCTCGAACTTTAAATATAATCTTAAGTGTTTTACACTTGTTAGTTTGTTATAAACTTGAATATAATTATATTTGAAATTTAAAAGTCCCCAGTTGTGTGCCTAATATTGGTAGAAATCAAATGTTCACAAAAGGACTTTACTAACAAAACACTGTTCAAAATAAATGTTTAAAAATTAAATGTTTAAAATAAACCTGTTATTTGCACTACAGTGGTAGTACTTGAAAGTGTATTTTGGTAAATATACTCATGTTTATGTAAAAAAATCACTTGACGCAAATCTAGATCACCATTTTAAGTATTACAAATAAAAGTTAGACACCAGTTTTAATGGTTTCAAATACAAAACTCGCCTACAATTTTTAGAAACGATTCTAACGATTGACAGTTTACTCGTGTAAGAAGTCTATCATAAAGAATGCCACTTAAAAATAAAGTATTTAAAAACAAATCTTGTGAAACTTGATATTTATATATTCAAAGGAACACAGGTATTTATATAATAGTATATTATAAGTAAAGCTGAGTGAAATCATAAATATAAGAAACTATAATATGAATGATTTGTTTATGCACTTGTGTTACTGAAGCTATGCTAAGTAACAAATTAGAATAATAATGATTTTCAACTAATAACTTTCATTTCTTATTGTAATAAGTTGTTGTAACCAAAGTGATTACAACTTAAGAAATAAGACTGAAAATAAAATACGATTTTTTTACTCAAGTTTTGTTCTCAAACAATCCTTCAACACTAATCGTTATGCGGAGGTAAAAAAGAAAAATATTTTTAAAGGGTTCAATATTTTTGATTGTAACTGAACAATAGTTAGATAGTAGTTAATGTTTTTACCAGCTTACTTATTTATTGTTCATTATTTAAGACCTTCTAGTAGAACTATTTATTATCTAATTTATTTTGTACAATTTATTACAATATTTTATATTGAATCGTTTTATCGTACCACTTAAAAGCTTTTTATTGTATTTTAATATTGTTTTTTTTTTAATCTTAAATCTACAGAAGTATTAGACAGCAAAAACGATAAAATTGAAGTACAGAATTTTTAAGTTTTTTTCAATACACAAACTTTTATTGTTAAAGCTCACTAAACACTTTTTTTTAATATTTAAATATTTATACCTTTCATACACATGTTAAAAATATTTTTGAAGCTTTAAAACTTTCTAAATGCACATTCAATTAATGTAGCTGTATTTCTTTTTCTTTTTTAAATAAATATAAATAAGTTGTAGTGACAAATAATTAATTTTTGATTTGTTCTTTATTTTTTAATTTTCATTTACATTAGAACGTTTACGCTTAGGGATAATTTTAGTGTGACTTTACAATTGGAATTTGACATAATTATTACTTTAGTCTAGACTTAGTATTACTCGATATAAATAACCAGGCACAACAATTGAGTGGGTTTCTCTATTAGACGAACTACAATGAACACAAAATCAATTGTAAAAATCACAAGAAGTATTAAATATGCAATTTGAGTACTAAAATACTGTATAATAACCACTATGAAAAACTCAATAGTATTTCAAGAAATACTTATTATTAAATGCAAAACCAAGTGTTCAAAAATACAAGAACTATAAATGTATGTGACTTATGTGAAAAATGCTTTATATTTAACCACTGTAAAAAATGCTTTAAATAATTCACTTGTTGAAAATCAAAAGAGCTATAAAAATGTACAGTAAGAGAATTAATAAACTTACTTTAAATAACAATCTTAAATCTAACAAACACAATAATAATTATATATACTAAAACTTTATAAAACAACTTAATACCAATATTCAAGTGACTTTCTTGTAAACAGTCTCTGCAGCTCCTGGCGGTTCAACACACAACTCAGTCTGGACTGTCAGCTTGTGACTCAAAACATTAAAATGATCGTTACATCATACAGTTTTGATTGTACGCCTTAAAAGAGAAATGCACTCTCATTCTCTTTTATTCTCTTTACGTCATAAAAGAAGAATGCGCTCTTATTCTCTGTGTTATCTTTCTCACTTTTTTGTTACATCAGACTTTGCCCGGGCAAGACTTAGAAGTGCAATAACTCTTAGTTTTCTCTTAAAATAAAAACGGTTTTTAAGTGAAACTCGGAATATTGTTACAGTATTAGTCAAGATATTATTTTTTCTTGTTAAAAGTTACGAACTTGATTACTAGTCGTTTATTATACTGAAGTATGATTAATGAATATAGTATCAGTACCTTCGTAAAAAACATTAAAAGCTTTTAAAAACTCTAAAGCAAAAACTTTATATTGTTTAAAAAATATTAAATTTAATATCAAAATATGTAAGTTTATATATACTATCATCACTTCACAGTAGATTAAAACAATACAACTACCACATCACAGTAGATAGCAACACTACAACTATCACATCACAGTAGATGCAACAATACAACTATCACATCACAGTTGATTGAAACAATACAACTATCACATCACAGTAGATGCAACAATACAACTATCACATCACAGTTGATTGAAACAATACAACTATCACATCACAGTAGATTAAAATAATACAACTATCACATCACAGTAGATTAAAATAATACAACTATCACACCACAGTAAACTGCAACACTATAAGTATCAAATCACAGTGGATTGCAACTTTACAAATTTCACATCAAACTAGATCGCAACACTATAATCTACTATTATCATATCTTCGTCGTTTAATTATTTAAGAAACCAAACTTTGACAAAACTCTTTAAAAGGCTCAGTACTTTTTAGAGTTGTCTTAAGTTTACATAAATGTTCTTCCTATAGGTCTTGGAAAGTTAAAAATAATTGTCGGAAATCTATCACTTTGTAATGGAATACTAGTTAAACTGCGTTTCCATTTAGATGTATACTGAATAAAGTAGAGGATAGTTATGATAAAATGAGTCTTTTGAAAGATTTCCCAGGCTATGTTCATCTATATGTATACTGAGTTTCGGCAGAGACATGTACTTTAGACCACCTTGCTGCTGCTACATTTTGTTCAAGTAGACATTTGTATTTTTTGTTGTTAAATTTAAAACTTGTTTTCAAAAAGTGTTTTTTTTTTTTTAAACTGCAATTTTTTTTTTTAATTTAAGTACTTATTTGTAATATGACTTGATACATAAGTAGAGTATACTCCTTTAAAATTAAATTATTAAGTAAAGTTTTGACCACATTTAAGATATTTGCTAAAGTATTAATTTTCTTATACGTTTGTTAGTTTTTGCAATTGTCAATTCAAGTAATGCCTAGTTTTCATAAGTAGTTCTAAGTACCATTTGATATAAGTATTAGTTGGGTTAATGTTATTATTTATTTGATATGCGTTATAGTGTAGGTATAAAGTACACTATAACCTTATCTGCAATTTAAAATGGTTATAACTAAAAAAAAACTTTTTATTTTAATTTTTACTGTATTTATTTGTAACGTTGCGATCAACTGTGATGTGATAGTTGTAACAATGCGATGTACTGTGATGTTCTAGTTGTAGTGTTGCTATCTACTGTGATGTGATAGTTATATCGTTGCAGTTTACTGTGATGTGATAGTTGTATTGTTGCAATCTACTGTGATGTGATAGTTGTATCGTTGCGGTCTACTGTGATGTGACAGTTGTATTGTTGCGATTTTTTGAACACTTTAGGCCTAAAGCAACACGATTACAATCTGGAGCTTAAAATAGTTTGTTTACTTATTCTGTTAGCAAATATATTTATTTTTTAATGTAGCTGAAAATGAAGTATAGATATAAGACAAATTAATTTTGAGCATTATGAATGAATTGAAAGTGTTGCTTTGTTCATTGAACAAATAAAATTCAGAAAAATTGGGTTTAAAATATTTTTTGTTTAAAACGATCATTTGTACGTTTGTACGTTTGTTCTTTTTTTTCTTTACAACGTAATTGAGTTTTAGATTTACATTTCGAATAAGCCCGTAATTTCATAGTTAAAAAAAAAAAATTATCATATAAATACTAAGGAACTTTGAACAACTTTAAATTATAAATTTACTTTGGTTTTGTTAAAAAAATTTTGTTTACAAACTAATATTCAAGTTTAAAAAAATAAATGATACACTTACTTCTAAACTAAAATCTTTAAATAAATAATACAAAAAAGTTTAGACTTGAAATATTTTCTAGTTTTATTCTGTTAAAATTGAAAACATGGAACAAGTTTTTGAAAAATCACAAACGTTTTTAAAAATTTTAATAGTTGTTATTGTCATCGCTAGTTTTAACAAAAAAAAATAATACAAAACAGTATAAATCTTTTTTTTTTATAAATCAGTTCTAAAAAAAATTTTTTTATGTTTAGATTTCATTAATTTTTGTATTTTTATACTCCCCATAGTTCTTAAATTTTATTATTAATTACATTCAAACTAGTTACCATTTTAACAATCTAGCACAGACTATTGCTTTTGTAAAGGCAAGATTGAGTTTATTTCTATATTTTTTATAATTAAATACAAACTAGTTACTTTATAAAAGATAATTTTTGCAAAAATTCATAAAGCTTCAAATTTAAGAAAATTAACATCTTACAGCTGATCACAATTTATAACAGCATCAACTTTAAGAAGATGGTTGTTATATTGCTTAATTCTAAAAAAAGAAACAGATTCAATTAAAGATTATATTAATTAAAAATTCTTAAAAAAAAACTGTTCAGCCAGATGAAAAGTATCAATTCGAAAAGTAATACGAGTTAAAACAGATTACGTAGAAATGATTCAGTAGTTTAAATCTTAAAACGTTATGAGAGCTACTTGATTCTTATAATAATCATTATACTGTATTATGTTAAATAGATATACGTAGAAAACAAATTATTTGTGTTAAATAAGTACAAAAATATAAAACATAGTTTGAATTGCATTGTTTTGGTTTTTTTAGTTTTAATCGATGATTAAAATCTGTTAATGGAGTGTACTGATCGTGATATGCAAGCTTGCAACCATTATTTTGCTAAAAGAGTTCATAATGAAATAGATTTTTTGTTTCCGAAACCCTTGTATCCAAATTTAAGTATCAATTACAATGAAGGATGCAACTTTGCTTTCATTAATTTCGGAGGTACAGGCGTACAAGGATGTGTGAAGTATAACAGATTTTATATTTCTGTCGACCCGTTTCGCCCTGGTAACCAAGTTACAAATTGTAGTTACCCATTTTCACCATATGTCATAACGGGCAGGTTGATGTTGGATGATAAGTTTAAGAACGTTCATTTTTCTTGGTTAAAAATTGAGGATTTGGAAGCAGATCTTATTGGTTTGGAAAGAAAAGCTAGAAATTGTTGAATATGCTGTACTGTGTTGCTAAAATTTTCTAACAGTGACTTAGTTTTGTTATATATAAATATGTTTGAACTTTGATGTTTTTGTTAACAAGGTAATGCTATTTAGTTCTGCATTTGTCGTTAGAAAAATTAAAATCAACAACAAAGCAACTGTGTAAACTGTGCAGTAATGTAAACATTTTTTAATAAATCTTAATCTTATTACTTCGCTGTTATAGGTTTGCAAAGTTGTTGTTATTAATTGTATATGTTGTAAAAATTGAACAAATAAAGTTAAAGCGTTTAAACTTAAAATCTCAATGAATCTTATAACTTTTATTGAAAACTTCAATTAAAAATAAATATAGTTTGGCAATACTAATAGTCACTTCGATACTTCAATCGATACTTCAATGCAAATATTAACAACGTTCGATTTTAGATAAAATAAAAATTGCCAACAGTTTTCATGTGTAAGCATAACCGTTTTCCTTTAGATTTGTTATAAGTAGTTCTAGCTTACGTAAGTAAATATACTAAACTTAGCTTACTTATATATAAAAACGAACTTTTCAATAAACAAAAGTAAAATCTTTCAGAAAATAGAGTTGAGCTTCGTTATCGAACTGATTAAAAATATTTAACATTTATTCCTAACCCTATATACAAATTGCGTTGTGTGATTCTTTATTGACACATCTTGAAATTTTTCATACTTACATATAAACGTATTATAAATGACATTTTTATTACAATTTATATTTAGAACCCTAACATTTTTTACTTATTTTTACATATATACAATAAATGACACTCTTGTTTTGTAGTCAACAACAAAATTGTTCTACTAGTTCTTTTTTCCTTAATAACAATTAGAAGTATTTTAAATTCCTAAGTCTTAATCTAATTAAACTCATAAAATAACTTATTGAGAGTCAGACATCTACATCTTTCAAAAAGAATTAAGAAATATTTTGTAAGAAACCAATTAAGTAACGCAGCTATTAACTAACTATAAAAATCATAAACATCTAACGATGCAATGTTTCAAAATATTAGTTGAAAGATATAAAATAAATAGATTTTTATCCTATGTTAATTTTAACTTTTTTTTAATAATTTGAGCAACAAACATATTATCAGTTTTTGTTTGCAATTCATAATTGTTCAAAAATAAAATTGTCGTAAAAAACCATGAATCTTATCTTTCTTTTGTATTGTCATGTTTATAAATATGCTTTCAAATAATTGTTTTTTTTAACTTAATAACTTTTAAATTTTACAAAATCATAATAAAACTGTCTAACTCAAAATTACTTAATCTAACTTAGTTTGTTTTATAAATACTAAAAATTAAGCTTAGAGTAGTTAAATAAATACTGAAATTTAACCCTAGGTATAAAATTTATTATAGTTACATATATGTATGAAACTAAAAAAAGTCTTTATAGGTTTTTTATTTTGTATCTCTATACAATTATAGTGCGTTTATAAGTAAATTTAAACATAAAGTTTAGTAGTAGATTGTTTCAATAAGACTAAGCAATTAAAATTCATACATTAACTAAAGTTTATAACTTATTTTTTCTACATATTCAAAGAAAAGACACTATTAATTTTAAAAAAATAGAAAAAATTGTAACTAATTTTAATCATCATTACATCTTAGAACCTACAAATTGTATTTTTACATTTGACAAAGACAAATTACTTTTTTAGTAGTGGTCCTTTCTATTATTTCTTAATAGTTTGATTTTTCGGAAATTAAATTGTCCGAATTTGAATAGTCGTGCACCTGTTATTAGTACAATAAGGTATTTTTAAGATATGCATAACTTAAATACATTATATTTCTATTAGGCAGTGAGTCACAGCTAGTTCAAACTTTCGTTTAGTATTTTTAAAACTTAAGATAGCTCTTTAAAATTTTTATTGCAAAGCTTGAACTAATTCGAATAAGTATGCTTAATCTATGCTTAATTTTGTTATTTTAATTTTTATATTACACGTCTAGATTCTTATTAGAGATACGAATAATCAGGCAAAAATGTATAATGCATTTGATGTAAGTTGTTTTTGATCTACTACAAATATTTCAAGTTTAGAAAAACTTGTATAAAAAAAAAAAAAAAACTTATTACCAAAAGAAACATTTTTAAAAGCGAACTTATCCTAATGAAAACTTTAAAATTTTAAGTTTACATTAAAATTCAATAATATCATATATACTTTTTAAAAACTTAGGCAAGCGTTTACTTCTTTTTTCTAACTCGCTTCTAGTTTTAAATATTACACGGATTAATGAAAACTTGTTGTGTAAGGTTCTTTGATTATACTTGTTCTACCTCATCAGCCAATATCGTTTTCGTATGAAAACCAGGAAAAAAACTTAAACAATCTAAGTTTATTTTATTATCAGATAGTTTTATTTTATCTAAATTTTTGTTTTAAGTCATTTTTAATCGTTTGAAGCATTATTAAAAACGGTGTAGTAAAAAGACGTGTTGAAAAAATACTTGGTGTTTGATTCATTTTTAAGTTTTTAGTTACAAATCTTATTTCAATTTTAAACTAATTCACGCTTAGTTTTAAAATTTTATATCTCAAATCCTAATGTTAAATAAGTTTAGATTTACATAGGTTTTACTGAAAATCATACTTTTAATGAAGACCAATATACCATATAAAATTTTAGAGTATATTATGCAGTAGAAAACTGTTTTTATGAATTTAGAATAATTAAAAGCTTTTCACAAAGATGGCCTTGTATGTTATATTAATGTTTTAGAAACAACGATAAATATAACGCATTATTACTTCTATGTGTAAAAACTATGATAAAAGAAATTATAGACATACTAAGAAATTTAGTTAAATTTAGACTAGTACTAGACTTTAGTTTGTACAGACAAAAACTGGCAAGTATTTCCTAGAATTAATAGATTAGCATTTACCACAAAATAATCAACAAAAGCTGCATAAAATATCATATTGCAGCTCACCAAACATTATAGCCCTCATAAGTTCACACAACAAAAATATTAATTTTCAATCTAACCTTTAGATCGAATACTCCCTCTTATTATTTGTTTTACACTCGATATTAAAATAAATAAAATAACCAACTCGTTTAAACATTTATATTTATGAAGTTAACTAGTCCTGGCTCATTTGAATAGCCAAAAAAGTGCAAAAACTAAATTAAATATCGTATAAAACATAAAATTATTTCATAGCTCCCAATACTTTGTTTACAGCATATAAAAATGATATTATATATTTCTAAAAATTTCAAGTTAAAGCGTCACTAGGTATATCTACGTTTTCTAGAAAGCTTTATAAGAAAGTTCTTTTTTTTGATATTAAAAATTAATATAGAGTTTAATCATTTTCTCCATCAGAGTAGGGCTCATCACCAACTGAATTGAGTCTTGTTCTCGAAAACTGATTTCGCATGTTTCGTGACGTCATACGACCTCTGTCGGGTATGTAAGTTATTGGTTCTCTGGCATCTGCTTCCCTGACCCTGGCATCTGCTTCCCTGAGCCTGGCAGCTGTTTCCCTAAGCCTGGAAGCTACTTCCCTGTCCCTGGCAATTGACTCCCCGTATTGCCTTATCAGACTTCCAAATCGTGCTATTGCAATTTCTGCTTGGGTATCAAAATTTTCATTTGAATTATCTTCGCTCGATAAAGTGCCGCTTGGTACTGATATTCTCTGTCTAATAACGTCTGTCACTTGTACATTATCTTGTACTGGACTTGTTCGTGCACTTTGGCCTTCTGAAGGTGAATCTCGTGTAGCTTCCGTTTGCTCGTTTGAGTTGGTGTTGCTACCCATTTTGTTTATAAATAGTCTGTTTGTTTTTTGTTTGTTGAAATTATTTGTAATTATAGTTTCTAAATATGTATAATTGATGTAAAAATTTAAAATAATGTAAATTAAATGACTTGTTTAGTTTCTAGAAAAATATTAGAACAAAAACTTTATAAATGAATAAGTGTGAGAGATAAAAAAATTACGATGAATGTTGTGCATAATACTTTCTTTAAATAACCAATTTAAACCTGCTACATTTTCAAATTAAGAAAGTGTATTGCATTTAGATTTTTTTTTTCTTTAAACTGTTTAATGTATTTTAAATTAAATATTTTTTTTTATTAGTATAATATTATACAACATCTTTTGATACATATTTTTTATGTGTTTTTTAATTAAATTATTTTAAAATCTTGACAGTATAACTTTGGAAAATTCACAAACTAATTAGCTGACACATTTCATTAGTGTTTTAAACTAGTTGAAAAGCAAGTTTTAAATTTACATGTTTACTTTTACTTACCAGTGTGATGCGAATTGAAAATATTCCCAGTTAACCAGTAGAATATTTAAGAAGAGTTATACTGACTAATTATAAAATACAATCATATTAAAAAAACATAAAATAAGCGTTCATTCAAAATATTTGTGTAATTTAGACGTAAACTTGATTTTATAGATGTTTTACAATTACTTAGACATAAAATCATTAGAACATTTTCAACTAAAATAAGATTTATTTTTAAAAAAACTGTTTGTTTAAATTTATTAACCTTTGTTTTTAATTTGCTAAATTAGATTTTTTTAAGTAAGTAATAATATTTTCTAAAAGATAGATGTCAAAAGTATTTTTTGATTTAAAAAAATTTAGTGTTACTAGTTTTACATTAAGAAGGTTTACTAGATTATTTTGATAATAAAAACTTTGTAATTTACTAGATTTTAAAGATTAAAAGACAAATTATAAAATAAATTGTGAAAAATCAGTTAGTGCATATTATTTTCAAAGTGTTTATTTGAAATAAAATATTAAAGTTTTATTAATGTGTTAAAATTTATATAATTAATAGTAAAAAAAAATAATAAGCACTTTAGTCTCTAAAATATAAATAGTTATACTTTAAAAACTAATTAAATATATATAACTTGTACTTTAAGTTATTAAAAAAGAATGATTAGATGCTAACTTATCTATAAAAACATACATATAACAGATATAAAAAGTTTATTATTCAATATTTTCACTTGCAAAATTAAATTTTACCTTTTAAAGGATCTTTAGTACAATTTATTAAATGATGTCAAATAGAAACTTAACTAGTTGAAAAAGATTTAAATGGTAACTGAAGATCCCTAAAAGGTGAAACTTAGTTTTACAAATAAAAATTTTGAATAACTAATCTTGTATGTGTAAAGTGTTTTTGCTTGTTAGAAAGAATATTTTTAAATAACCAGAAAAGTCAAAAACAGAAGCATGAAAAAAGTTTAATAATTTTAAGAAATCAAGTCAAAATTTATAAAAAGTTCTTTAAATGCTTAAATTAGTACTAAATATAAAACTTAAATTAATTGCTAAAATTACTTCTATAAATGAAACTTAATATTTTTTATGAAACGTTAAGGTTTTTCTTATGGATTAGGTGGTTAAACTTTTAAAAAATCAATTTTATAGTAATTAATTACAAAACCCAATTAGAAACTCTGACATATTTATTTAGTTTTATGTAATTAAACTCACATATCTAAATGCATAATATAGTAACTTTTTATGCTAACTCTCATATTTTCGAACAACACAATTCAGAATAGTATACGTGAAAACAATAATAGTTGATTTAATCCATATTATTTCTTTATAAAAACTAATTCTAAAACAATGCTTTAGTAAAATTTAAAGTATTAGTGCAAAGGAATAAAAAAAGACAGTTTAAATATGTAGTTGTGGTTTACGACTCGATAACCGAAAGGTTTTCCCGTACACCAGTTCCTTACACCAAACTTTTAGGCGTTTTTCTATCGTTTAGTAAACAATATAAATAGTTAGTGTTTTGTTGTTATGAAAAATAATATTTAAAGTTATAACTCACACTGTACTTTCAGAGCTTTAACGAGTTTAAATGTTAAAAGAACTTTTTATTAGTTTTTAGTTGTATTAAACTTATTGTTTACAGTTAGAACATAAACTCACCTTCTCTTAGGTTAGTGCTTAGGTAAGAGTTTAGATTAAGATTAGATTTTTAAGTTTACCAACGAAATCCTTATAAATTTATTTGAAATATGCATATATTTTTTTAATTTACTGTAAATAAAAGTAATTAATAAATAAACTATTTTAAAATTCAATTATAAGAAGTTGAAAATGCAAACCAATATAATATGTTTTAATACAAAAACCCTATATTCCTTACCAATTTGTCTTAAAAACAATTTATAACAAATTACGTATATCGAAAGCTTTACTTTATACCCAAATTCTTGTCAACAACAGTGTACGAAACCTTGGCAATAATTTGAAAAAACTGTAACTATTAAAGTTCTAACATACAAGTTTAAACACTAGATAGTAATAAAGTCATAAGTATAATAATTTGAAATTTCAATTGTATTAAAAACATTTATGAATATATTCAAAAAAGTTACAAAAACAAAATAAATTAAACAAAGAAAACATTGTTTAACTTTTTTTTTGAGCTTAAGTTATTGTATCAAACTGAAATCACACGTCAAAATCCTTAAATTTAAGGACAATATGTACCTTTCACGCTACCTTAATTTTTAAAAATAAATAATTTTTTGAATACTGAATCTAAAATCAATGACTCAAGTGCAAATTCACATTATTTGATAAAATAAGCTCATTAAAAAAAAAATTGGACAAATAGTATAAGTAGCAGGAAATGAAAATATTTTATACAAGTTAAGTACATTACTAGTGTTTTGTTATCAATTTTTTGTATTAAACAAAATTTAAAAATCAAAATGTTTTTCTATAAAATTTTGATTCAAAAAAGCTAGTGACTAATTTTTAGTTATAATATAGTTGAAATTATCAAAAAATAATATATTATTTAAAGAATATAATTTCTATTATTATCTTATTTCGAATGTGTTAAATTTTTCCTAAACATTAATTATTAAAAGTCTCACTTTTTTTATTATTTGATTTATGTTAGTAAACACTTGTAAATTATTTTTAAATTAAATTTGTAAAGTCACTATCCTAGTTTTCAAATTTCACTATCTTTTATTATTTATACCTAAACTTTTAAAAAGCAGCATTTTTAAAAGTAACATATAAAAAATCTATAAACCAAAGCTTACTTATAGTTAAGTTTAATTTATTCTAAGCATGCCACTAATAATATCACATGCTTAAAATCTATTAGTAGGAAGGTACATATAAATTGTGTACTTAAATTTTATATATGAAAAGTCCACATTTCCTTATTCTTAAATCCACATTCATAACCCATATTTCCCAGCTCAGAAGTGTCACTTACCTAAAATAACCTAGAATTTGACAATTTAGGCTTAAAAAAACCTGGAAAAATCTAGAACTTGAGAAATTTTGAAAAAAAAAAAAAGAAAAATATGAAATTTTGTTCAAAATCAATAAAAAAATCTGGAATTCAAAAAACTTTCACATGTTTAGTAGTAAAATTTTGACTTTACTCAATAATATAATATATATTTTTTTTTTTCAACTAAAACTTTTATTCTATTAGTAAATATATTAAAGTAGCTTTACAGTATCTTTTCAATGTTTTACTACTATCTAATACAATTTTTTACCCTAAACTAAATTTTAAACAAAAATAGACTCGAAATGTGTACTTATAAAAATTTGGAAGAAATTTAAAAAACCTTGAAGAATTTTGGAAAACCTTGATAAATTTTTGAAAAAACTATGGCAACCCTGCCAACTCCTTTGTGGGTATTAAAGAAATGGGACCGTAAGCAGTAAAGGGGCTAAAGGAGGGCCATAAGTAGTAAAGGGACCACAATGGGGCAATAAGGTCATAATTTGCATATATTCTTGAGTTGATGATAAAGAGCAAAAATTTAAAGAAATTTAGGGACCATGAGATGTTAAAGTGACGCCACAAGGCCATGACTTAAGATTTACACTAGATATTATGAAATTGATGATGAAAAACAAAAATAAAGGTCTTAGGCTTTTTTAATTATAGATTTTTGAGAAATCTCCTCGGAGGTAGCAATAGGTTTTATTAGTTTAAAAAAATAAAGCAATTTGAAAAGGAAAAGATTTAGAAATCCTGATTTAAAGTTAAATGAAAATAAAATCAACAGTTTAAAAGACGTATTCTTTAATAATTAATTTTGTCAATTATACATGCCTGCCAAAAAACCTGGAATCACTGAAAATCCTGTAACTTGCCTATTCAGGTTAAAGGAACTTGAAAAATCCTTGAAAATTTGTAAGAAAGGGAATTTTGAACAAAAGCACTAGAAACAGTGGAATTTTTAACAAAATAGACATGCTAAGTAGTAACATTTTAATTTGAAACAAAAAATCAACGATATCAATAAAAAAATTTTCTTTTTATCAAAAACTTTTATATATAATAAAATATTTTGAGTTGCTTCACAGTATTTGTTCAATGTTGTTTTACTACTTAAAAAAGTTTTTTACCTTAAAATTAGTCTTTAAACAAAAAATAGACCCAAAAAATGTACTTTTAAAATGCGTTAAAAAAACTTTGAAGATCTGGAAGAAGTATCTCAAAATCAATTGGTCAACCCTGGTTCTAGAACCTTTTATCTCATTGTTATTTTAGTACCATAAGATATCTTAATAACAGGTTTTTGTGAAAACTGTTTAAAAAATTATAAGTCATGCTTACCTAAAGTAAATCAAGTAAAAATACTTATTTTTATCATTTAAGTTTTACTGTAAAGCTTTAACTTTGTTAGTTCTGATTTTTTTATAGTAAATAAATATACTTTTATGAAAATTAAGCAACAGTATTTTTTAATAAAAAATCATCCTTTTTATTTAGCAGAATATAGCTTAAAAGCTAGAAAAAATATTATTAAGAATAAACATATTTTATTTTGTTTCTATATTTTACGTAGGACTGCTACTCTTTTAAGATATTTAAATTTGGCATTTAATAATTAACTCTAATAATTAAATCAAATTTATAGCAAACAATTTATAGTTTGTTTAAATACTGTTTAATAACTGAATAATTAATATAATTTATTAAAAAATAATAGCTAAATGTAAGTATTGTATACAAGAAATATGTTTTATCGTTGATTTTGTATAAATATAAAGCATCTTTTTAAATGTAAATGTCGTAGTATAAACTGAAACATATTTTCTATGAGATTTTTGTTTAAAATTAAAAGTAAGGTAAAATACTTTTTGATAGGGAACTACATTTTAAATTTTTCTTAGAAAATGAAAATACATTATTTGTATAAATTTTTAATTTTATTTACAATTGCATATTAAACATTAAACGAGTGTAGAATTAAGATATAATATCAAATTAATTTATATTATTACTTTCTGTCACGTAAAATACTTGTAAAAAATCTGAGAAAATATTTTTACCTCCCTTTGTTTTTAAATAACAACTTTGAGTATGACCATGTATCTTATTTAAACATCTTTAGTAAAACAAGTTTTAAAACAAACGTTTTTATATACAAACTAAACTTATGTTTAAAAGGATATAAAACTGCATTTGATAATTATTTAAATTAAATGGAAATCTTCAAATAAAAATTCTTGTTTATCCTAGTGTTTAAGAGAAAGCTTGCAAGGTCATGTGTTTTACTGATACAAGATAAATAGAGTAAAGATAAGGAGAAAATAAAGAGCAGACAACAGACAGTAATCCATTACTAATGTAATGTCGAATGAAGTTAAGATTCAGCCACAGAGAGTGGTGGGAGCATTTGTAGCCACAGCCTGCTGCAGTAAACATGGTATTATGGAGTAGACATTTATATTCTTTTGTTGATTTTTATAAATTATTTTTTATGTAATTTTTCATAACCTTTTTTTTGCTTGCACTTCAAGTAGTTAAATCTTATTTTGTGTTACTGAATCTCTAAGCATATTTCTGTTTGATTAAATCTTGTGTAAAAATTTGACCACGTTTAAAAGTATTTTATATAAAAAAAATATTTTTTATATTTTTATTAAGGTTTGCTTTTTCTTAAATATAATAATCAAGTTATGCCTAGTTTTATATGCCTTTTGTATTATTAGTATCAGTATTAGTTATTTTAATGCTGTAATATTGCTATGTATTTGTTATTTATTGTTTATAACATTGTTTGTAAAAACTTTATAACCCTACGCATGCTTTTACTTATTAAACATCATAAAATAAAGTTATATATTAAACTATTAGTTATTGGTAAAAAGTGTAATACTCACGAAGCGACATTTTCGCACAAAGACAATTTTGCATGGCATCAATTTTAAACAAAGGCTTAATTTTGTACAAAGACAGTTTAGAATAAGTGGAAAATTAAAAAATAAAAATTTATTATATATGTATTTGCTATCCTCGGTCGTTAAATAATTTTTTCGTTATTTTTAAATTATTTATTAAAAGTTTTTCAATTTAAATTTTTTATTTAACATTTTTTGTTATCTATATTTATATACATATATTCTATTACTGCTACCTCTAACCCTTACTCTAGGTCGGTATTATTTTTTTGTATTTTTTTTTTCAGTATCTTTTTGCAAAATACTTTGGTTTTAATTCTTACTGTCACTGTTACCCTTGACCCCTGCTCTCGGTCAGTAACTTGTTTTTTTGTATTTTTTTAAATTATTTATTTTGTTCATTAATTTTTTACTCTCCTGCGAAAATGACCTTTAGTCCAAAAATGTTTTTGTAAGTATTTGACCTACTTCCTAGTTTATGATATACGACTAATCTACTTGAGTCTTTAAAGTATTTGTTTTTGTTTTAATAAATTACAGTAACAATGTTAAATGTTCATAATAATACTATATAAATTAATAATATACTACACTAATTATCAAAAAAGATAAAAGGTTTTGCTGTTAAGCCTAAAACATTATGCAAAAGTGTAGTAAAGGACATATTTTTTTGTTATTAAATTTGGTAGGTACAAGATTTTTTTTAATTATAAAAATAACCAGCATTTATAAAATGGGAAATAAAATGTCTAAAATATGGAACTTCAATGAAATCCATAAAAATCGGCAGGAAAAATTTCAAAAGCTATGCAGAGAAAATTCTCCAACAGTCTTCAAGGAAAGAGATTTTAGTGTAATAAATTCTCAAGCAGGTATATTTTGTAACATGAATAATATATTTACTTTTTAATTAATATGTAATTAACTTGTAATTATATCTAACTAAAACGAGATAGGGTCAAAAAAACAAGGATGACACTTTAGCACAGAGTGACACTTTAGCACGAAGTGACATTTAAGTAATGTGTGACAATTTAGCACGGAGTGACACTATAGCACAAAGTGTCACTTTAGCACAACATTACACTTTGGTACGGAGTGAAATTTTAGCATAAAGTTTATTTTGCAATTGTTTTTAATTGTTTCAATGACATTAGGTACTGTATTGTTAAAAAATTTAAAAACAAACTATGCAACATGTAAATTAAAATTAAATTTACAAACTTTAAATTAATTAAAAGTGTAAGCTTTAGTTAAAACTATGACAAAAATAAAATTAAATTTTTATTTACCTGTTTTGCTGAATAATTTAAAAAAAAATGATTTAATACTTTTATTTTAAAGTTTTCGACATAAAATTATTTCAACAAAGATAACAATAAATACAAACTCTAGGATTATTAAAACTTTTTTAAATGCATTAATTATCATCAATAAGGCTAAACGTTAAGCGTAAGTTGTAAATAAAAAGTGAGGTAGATAAAAATTAAGAACGTTTATACTTTATTTTAGGTCATAGTAAAAACTTTATTTATAATATATTTAAGACGATATTTTTAAAAGTGTTTTAACTTTGTTTCACAATTATTTGTTTGTTTTGTTAAGTATTTTAAATAATTAAACCTTATTTAAATAAACGTTTCAAAAGATTTAAAATTATTACGTGCCAAAATGACACTCCGTGCTAAAGTGACACTGTTCTTTTCTGACACCTACCTAACTAAAACATATATAATGAAGTATGTATTTAAAAAGAAAAACAGCATTGTATCACTTTTTATTAAGCAGTTATAAAGCTTTGAATTATTTATGTAGTTTCTTGGAAATATTTTATAAAACATAAATAATGTATGTATAAACAAGGATTACTTCTTTCTTAAATTCAGCTACAAAGAAAGTCTCAAAATATTTTTAAAGACACTGAAATAATGGAAAGTATATTCAAGTATGCTTGATTTTAATACTATTGAATAAACAACCTTATTGCAGTTTTGTTTTAATTAGTGTAGAATAAATAACATTTTTCAGATACCTTTCCTGGAGATGTGATAAAATGCTTGAAAGTTATGAAATTTAACCAAATAAATGTTGGTAAAGATTTTAAAAATAGTGTGCTTAAACTCATGAAGAGTAAAATAAAACCCAAAAACGTAGCGACTTTTTATTTTTTTTCTAAATTCTACAACTTGAATGACCTTTCTAAATTGACTTTGAAATATATTGAACTTTGGTTCACAACAGTTGCCGAAACTAACAACTTCTTAGAGTTAGATTTTCCACTGATGAAACGAATTATTTTAAGCTCTAACTTACACATCACTTCAGAAATTGAAGTTTTCTCCTCGGCAAATGAATGGGTAAGTTACAGGCCTGATGAGAGAACAAAACATGCAAAAAGTGTTTTGTCATTAATTCGCCTCCCTCTACTGACGGAAACTGCTCTAGTACAAGTTTTAAACAAATCCACATCTTTTCATGAAGCTGATGAGTGTTTAACACTAATAAACGAGATACTTGAAAATATAGAAATGTACTATAAACGCTCGCCAAGTTCATGTTTCACAGCGAGATGTTACAAGGAAAACAACTTTGATGTTTTGCACTGCGGAGACTATTTCTCATCGGTAGACACAGGTAGTTTCATGAACAAAATAGATGGTAGAAATTTGATTAGATGTAGAAAAGCTAGTTCGCTCACAAAAAACCGTTATTTTCCATATTCTTCCACACCAGTGGTATATTTAAAAGGTCATGTTTATTTGTTAGGATGTTTATACGTTGAAGGTAGAGATTTAAAAAAAATTGAAAAATACTCAATTGCTACTGATTCTTTAGAAATTGTAGGAGATATGTTTGATAATCGTCGTCGTTATTCTGCTTGTGGCTTTATAGGTAAAGTTTATTTTATTGGAGGTGAGTTAGCAAATAAACATACAGCAAATTGCATATTTTTTGATACAAATGACAACACATGGGGTAATGTAGCAAGCATGAAAGAAGCTAGATCAAGTGCAGCTTGCACAGTATTTGAAGAAAGAATTGTTGTTTCTGGTGGATATAACGGTGAGTTTTTAAACACTGTTGAGGCATATGACCACATAGCTGATGAATGGGCATACATGCCAAGCATGAAAGAAAGAGCATCGAGGCATAGTTTAATTGCTATTAAGAACAAATTGTTTGCGATAGGATCTGATAAGCAATTTCTTGAAATGTACGACTCTACATCCAACGCATTTGTATTTATTAATCATTACCCAAGCTATACATCTGGCATGTATTCTCCATATTCTTGGCTCACTCACGCCATAGGTATTGGGAGAAAAGTTTTCATTTTTAAGTTCGAAGCATCTGAAGCTCTTTGTTACGATTCTGACGAAAATGAATGGTCGAGTGAATCTTGTTGCACACCAACAAACGGTAGCAACTTCTTTTTGACGATTCCAAAACTGGAGGTATGAAATTTTAATTTGCAAAATTAAAACGTCAACACCCGTTTAGACAATAACAAGTTTTGAATGAAACTTATAAATAGTAATCTGTTGTGAGCAATAGTATAAAAAAAGTTCTTTTCCTATTTGAAAAATCGATAAGTGTTAAAGTTTTTATATTAACAACTTTGAAAAGTTATCAAACTATCTCAGATATTTACAGTTTTTTGGTATGTTTAAAATAAAGATATTTATGTAAAGCTAATATACTGATTAAAACATCAATTTGAATTAGGTAAAAAGCGTCAAAAAAGATCATAATTTTATTGATTAAAAAAAATAAATAAATGAATGCTACTTTTTTAGTATTTTTATTAAGTGTTGCGCTAAAAAATTACTTTTTACTTAAATTATTTATTTATTCTTATAATAAGTTTATTAAAATGATTATTTTTTTTGTACTTTACTATAATTTTTAGATTACTGACTTTATTCTTTAACACTATATTTCACTTTGTACCAGTGCAATTAAAAACCAACTTTATTTTTTGTATTTTTATTTAAACTAAGAATATAAATACTTAGAAAAATTTTTAATTAGTAGGTTATGACTGAAATAAGCAAAAAGTAGCAAAAAACTTATCAGGTACCATTTGTAACTTAGTTAAAAAATAAACAAATTAATTTATTTTGGTTTTTAGACGAAGCTTTTTAACAGTTATTTTATATCGTTATCAAGATTAATAAAAAACTTCAAACCTAATAGTTAAGTTTTTAATTGCGTTTAAGGTAGTATGACGTGAACGAAAAACACTAGTGTGCTAAAAAATAAGTAAAAGTATAGGGACGCTCTCAGTTTAAACCCACATAAAATTCTCTATAAATTCCGACTTGAATCAATTCACGTATAACTAATTTCTACTTGACTAATTCCCACCCGAATCAACTACCCCCTCAAACAAATGCTATACGATCAATGCTCGCCCAATGTCCAAATATTTCCACTTGATCAATTTTGCAAGTCACTTTTACACAGTAAAAGATTTGCACAGTGTCAGTTTCGTATAGGTAACACTTTTCAACGAATCATCTCTTTTTTTTTAACTAGATTTTGCACAAAGCGTTGTGTTGCATGGACTCATCTTTCCGCATGTGCAATTTTTTAAGCCAGCTGTATTTACAACCATTAAAAAAAGTTTAAAGGTTGTAAGATTATCTATATACCAACATGTGAATCATGTGTAGTTTAATACATAAATACATCTTATAAACTCTTTTATATCAACAACATCAAAATTTAACAAATAAAATACAAACAAATTCGCTAAAAAAAAAGAAATTTACGTCTTAGTTTAAAAAAAAATTTTATTGTATTTAGAATAGAGTTTGTTTAGTTTATTGAAAGTTAAAACAATAAACAAATTGCACTTCCAAAAAAATAAAAATTAACGTCTAAGCTTACTGTTTTTTATTTTCGAAAAAACAACTTTATTGGAAATACATTGAAACTTGTTTAGTTTGTTAAAAAATAAACAACATAAACACATTTTCATTTTAAATCATGGGTTCCCAACCAGGGGTACTCGCACCCCTTAGGGGTGCGAGGCAGCATTCCAGGGGGTGCGAGATGGCTTTTAATTTTTGTATGATAAATAAGGAGATTTTCACTCTCTGATGAAGTTTATAAAGTTAAAAAGTACACTTTGTTATAAAAAGAAGTTGGCTCTAATTTTCTAAATAAATTAATCATACTAATACGTCATAGAGCAAGAGCGCTTTTCTAGAAGTAAATTCATTTTACTAATTTCGTTTTATAGCTGTTAGTTTAGAATTAACACTCAGTAAAGCTTTCTTAGAGTTTACACCTGTGAATTTTAATCATCTATTCTTAAAATATTTTATTTTCTTAACTGGCCATTAATTGTATAAAACAGTTTATGAGCTAGCATCTATTTTAATTGAAATACTTAGATAAAAATTAGTTTCTTTAGCAGGTTTTTTATTAGCTGTTGAGAACAGGTTCTGCTAAGTCTATTACATTTATAATGTAACCTTTTACTAAGCTTAATTGTGCAGAAAGTGGTGCTTAAAGATTTAACATCAGTAAACTCTAAAGTTTACAGCAATAACTGTATGTTATACTATTAAAGAAAACTTGTTTTTAGCTTTAGTGAAATCAATTTTTATAGATCAGCAAAAGTATTCAATGCATCAACTTTATTTCTATTCATTCCTTTTTTGAACTTAAACCGTTTACCTTTTTCAATCTACTTTTTTTTCTATTTACGTTGTAGGCATACAAACATTTTTTGTATTTGCTTTTATACATATCTTTTGACAATTTAAGACTAAATATCTTTTAACTTTTTAAAATCTAAACTCTAACCTTTATTATTTTGAAACCTCCTAGCTGCTAAAAGTTTTGAAAATAAAACATAATTTAGAACAGCTGAGTTTTATTTTCCAAGTACTTTTATTCAAAAAAAAATTATAAAAAAAATAATTTTAAGTTTAAGCCTAATTTTTGTGACTTTTCTTGTGCTGTTTCCTCATTTCTATTATTTTTTCAAATCTTAGAAAACTAAATGACGAAGTCATAGGCTATAGCATTGTTTTTGTATAAATAGTTTTTAAAAAATGTCATAGTAATTGAATTTTTTATTTTTGTTAGAATACACTTTATTTAATTAGTACTCAAACATGTCAAATATAAGGAAGTGGAGTTATAGTTATATTCAGTTTGGTTTTACTTCCACTGAAACAGTTGAAGACCTGCAAAAACTGCAATGCATGTTATGTATTATTGTATTTTCAAACTTAAATTTTAAGCCATCTAAGTAGCAAGAACATTTTAACAAACGACAAGGTGGAGCAGATATTTTAGGTCATGATTTTGAGTCATTAAAATCTAGAATGACCCGCTATGAATCACAAGAAACACTTCCAAAGTTCGGTTTTGTATCTGCTGGCAAACCCTCTTTTATTTGCTTCTTACCATGTGGCGTATAACGTAGCTAAATTCAAAAAACCTCATACAATTGCTGATGAGTTAATAAAGCCATGTGTGTTACAAATGACAGAAAATGTTCTTGGAAAAGAAGTTTCAAAATAGCTTGAGTTAGTGCCGCTATCTAATAATATTATTCAAAGTCAATAAATATATTTAAGATCGGATGTTTTGGATCAAGTCATTGCTGAAATCAAAGCTAGTTCTTTAAAAATCTCTCTCCAGTAAATAGATAAACTTGTTCGAATATAGTTTTTTTTTTTAGTTTTCCAAGTATTTTGTTTTTGGTAATATAGTACAATAACATAAAAATAAAAACACAAACTGTTAATTAATGATACCAATAATTTTATAATCAAACTATTAATAAATAATTAAAGCAAATAGTGTTAGGGGTGCGAGATCGAATTAAGAGACTTTAGGGCCAGGGGTGCGGGGCATCAAAAAGGTTGGAAACCACTGTTTTAAATGATAAAATAGCTTTTCGTTTTGTCAAATTTCGCAGCTAAGTATTTCTTAGAATACAAAAAAACAATAATACTTCAAAATTACTTTTCTCAAAACAAAAATATAATACTAATAGTTTATTGGTTTTGTTTGTATTCTTTAGTAATTAAACCACCAGTGCAACCATGAGGAAATCAACTAAGCTGGCTAATCGTTTGATTTTGTTGGATGAACTTTCTGATATTTCTTCTGTACCGTCAACATCGACACCTTGATATTTCGACAATGCAAATTGCTAATTAGGTACAAGGTTGCAATTTTCTTTAAAAAAAACATTAAAGTTTAAAAGAATTAAACTAGGTTCATCATTAAACTTTTAAAGAATATTTAGTAAAAAAAACAATATAAAGTTTTTATAAAAAGTATTATTTTTGTTATACTCAAACCTTAAGCCAAAATAGTTATATAAAGAAAGATAGGGTAAAAAACTATTGTATAAATTAAGATTCGATATGGGATATTACCAGTTTTTTAAATATTAAATTGTCTAAATATTATAAAAATAAGTTAATAAAACAATATTTTTTAGCTTGCAAATTTAGATAAGTACACTTAAATAGTTAGAGATATTTTATAGTCTATAAAATATATTTTTTATCTAAGTTAATTGTAGCAGAGTACACATTAATTTTCAAGTAAGTTGTAAATTTAACATCTTTTAAATAACTTATTATTGTAAATTGTAAAAAAATTAAACATGCTATCAAATATAGTGTGATAGTTGTATTGATATAGTCTAATGTGATTTGATAATTGTATTGTTGCGGTCTAATGTGGTTTAATGGTTGTATTGTTAGAGTGTACTGTGATATCATAGATGGGATTAAATATCAATAGATTGAAATTTAAACTAGTCAGATCACATAGAAACTATAAAATTAGGAATCTAATTAGATTTATTATCCTAGACTAGACTAAAAATAAATTTAATTATAAAATGAGTTTTTTAAACTAAAAGATATTTATCCAGTTTATATAAAAAATCATTATATTTAATCATAAAATGTATGTCTACGAGCAATTTTAGGTACATTTTGTTGTGCTGAGAAGATCAATTAGAAAATTATAAAATATATTAATGTTTTTATAAACAGAACACTTGGATACATACATTAAAATGAATAGAATAAAACTGTTAGGCAACAAAAAAATAAAAAATTAAATTAAGATGGTCGGTAACTGTATGATTTGAGTCTTTATGATTAAATTTAACAATAACTTTTTACTAGCTTGCTTTAATGACTGCTTTAAAGTGTACACAAGTATTGTACGAGGTCTTCGAAAAGAATAAAAACAATTTAACCTAGATTTCATAACAAAGTAATAACATAATCAATATGTAAACTTATTTAAAACTTTTAAATCTTTTAAATCTATTTTAAATACTGCAAGTCTTAGTTTTGTATATACATAAAGCAATCAAATAGCACGGGCTCTTTAATCTATCAAAATAATAAATAAAAAAGGTGCAAAAATATTAAATGCCTAGTTTAATAAACTAAATTTATTTGTCAAAGGGCGAGATCTAATAAAGAGGTGTGATTATGTAGTTGAGCTTAAAAACTATGATCTACAGTATAATGTAAAACAATTGTTTTTGACACAACAACATTTCTAGTGTCTTCTATATATATATAACTGTACTATGAGTCTGTAGTTTAAAAATATAAATTATTAAAAAGTATTTCGCAATGTAATACATACTAAAGCATGTAAATATTAAGTGTTTTTTAAGCCTCATTTATTATTGAAAAGAAGTTTTTATTGTTAGAATTAAAAACAGTCTTTTTGTTTGCTTGCTGTTTTTCAATTAAATTTTATAATTAAACCTTATGTCAAATAAGTAATAGTAAAAATTTCAACAGAATGTTTCTGTTTTTTCATGACAGAAAAATTCAGTTAATTATTAAAACTGACGTTTTCAGAATTCTTGAGTTCAGGATGAAATTTATTGCAGCTCTCTATGACTACATCATCTTAATCAGCATCGTAAATCAGTTATAGAGATCCATCTTCAGTGTTGGTATTTTTCTAAGAAAACCCAATGTTTGCTTTTATTTGAATTTTGTCTTTTTCTTATTTAAAAGTCACAGTATATCTAAAAAAAGTTATAACTGTTCTTTAAAACAGTATTTAAGAAAACAAAAAAAATAATGTTATAGAAAACCAAACATTTGTTTGTATTTATTGACATCATACAATATCATATATACAATACAAAAGTTATTGTAAAGTCCATTTAGTAAGGAGTAATCCAAGTACAGCTGTTGAGAAATTTCACAGCTGCTTTATAGAACTTTTTACAGTTACAGCTTTTACGTATTTTTCACCCCTTTCAGATTATAGATTCATGCCTGCTGCGTTAAAAGATCTTTAATTTTATATAAAAAAAAAGAATCAAACAAAAAACACAGAGAAGTTTAATGTCTTTTAAATTATAAAACAGTTTATAACTACTCAAAAAGATAATATGAAATTCTAGTAAATGTTTATGAATTTTAAGTACTGTTTTAATAAATAACATAACTTAGTAATTTTTATCTATAAATTAGTAGATTAGTGTGGTGCAGGCAGAAAACTTTTTCAAACTGAAATAAACTAAAAAGCCAACTGTTTACCATAAGATTTTAAAGCTTCTTAAGTTGAAAGTTTTTCACAAAATTCAACTTTTAAAACAATAATTTCTACTATCAACTTATTGTTAGCTATCGTTAGCTAGCAATTTTTTCCTGTTTGTACCCTATGACCAAATTTGTTCTAAAGCCACAAGTTAATAAATAGAAGTTTAAGTTTTAAAATCTGGTAAGTGTTGAAATTTGCAATATATTACAATTTTTTTTACGAAACAATTCACAATAAGTAAACTACGAAGGTTGGTTGAACAACTAATAACTTATTTAAAACCACAAACAAAATAAAAGCAATAAAACATTAAAAAGCCTTTTACTTCCATAGAGTATTTCATAGCTAAATTAAGTTCAAGTCATAATATGATTTTGTGAGCACGAGGGGACACTTTTGCACGGTGACTCTTTTGTACGAAGGGTCACTTTTGCACGCAAGGTCATTTTTTGCACGGCGTCACTTTTGTACGGCGATATTTTTACACGTCAAAACTTTTGCACGACGTTACGTTTGCATGGCGACATTTTTTGAAAGCATCACTTTTGCACGGCGTTATATTTTCACAGATATACTTATGAACTGCGAAAATTTTATACAATCAGTCAATTTTGAACGGAACTTCACTTTTGCACGCTTTTAAGTTTAATTTTTTCAAATAAAAACTTAAATAAATTATTTTTTTTGTCAACTTAAATAATATTTGCTTTGAAACGCAAGTTGTTTTGAGTGAATAAATTGTGGTAGTTTTTTAATGAAGTTTTAATTTAAAGTTTTTATGAATTTATTCTTGCAAAAATTTATTTTACAAACCAAGTTTCGGTCAAAGACGTCGTCAGTGATTAAATAAAATTCTTAATTTTTTTCTTCTTTGAAGTTATACACGTACCACAATTCATTAATTTATATTTATAATCTTAATTCAAATAAACTAGATGATTAACTAAAATAAACTAAAATTTATAACTCTAAATAAAAACAATTTTGAATTCTCTGAATAAATATTGTCTAAATATCGTTAATTTCTAAACAGAAAGATATACCTAGTTTAGTAAGGCTCTAAAATACAAATCGTGAATATTATTTTTTACTTACATTATATTGATGTTAAAATTAGCATTATATAGTTGTTAAAAAATATTTTAAATTTATTTTAATTTTAAACAATTTTTAATTAAAAAAAAATTGTTATCCTGTTACACAGAAATGTTATTAAGGGGTAGGAATTAGTAATGTAGATTAGTACAACAATCACAACAACACTTATATTTTATTTACAATAACTAAACAACACAAAGATACAATTACATCACTCTATTCTAGAACTACATTTAAACACAAATTAATACAATTGTAATAAGTATCTTATAATTTAATCAAGAAAAAAACTTAAATTTAAAATGTTTGAAATGCATCTTAACTTAAAGCACACCAATAACCGCCGAATGCTCTGTCGAAACTGCTTATATATGCATTAAAAAACGCATAAGTTCTCTCAAATAAATAATTTTATTTTCGGAAAGCTTATCAAAATGCATGATTTTTACAAAATATTCCCACGCCCTAAAATCATAAAACATTTATTACTTATGATTCCCGTTTTAAATCGAGTATTTTTAAGAGTTCCCACACAATCGGTATTTTTCCCTTTGCAAATTATCATTTTAATGATCTTTGTCTACTTTTAAAATAAAAACTCAAAACCTAGTTGGTTCTTCCCCTACAACACATTAGTTAAACGACGACCAAGGCGTGGCTTAAAAAGATATTAGACGAGAAATTTTTCGTCGCAGCGTTTAAGTGGATTTTAATAAATACAGACCTTGTTCTTTTCCCACCTAGTTAAACAAAAAAAAAAATCCATGCCGCGGTTTTTTTTTTAATAATTAGTACTCTTCCGAAAAATTGTATTACTTGTTATCTCAAAAATTACATAATTTAGAAAAATCAAGATTAAACACAACATAAGGACAAAGTGACAATGATAGTCATTTAGTTGTCTTCCGGCATCTTGTCTTCAGGCTTTTGTCCTCAGGCTCCTTTTCCTCAGGCTTCTTGTCCTCGGGTTTCTTGTCCTCGGGTTTTTGTCCTGGAGCTTCTTTTTCTCTGGTGGTTAATAAAGGCTTTGAAGCATCAATTGGATCATTGACAACGTCTTGTTCTTTTAGGAATTTTTTTGACTTTCTGTCTTCTAGCTGGTTTGTAGAATCAGCAAAACACCACATCGATTGGCTTTGGAAATAATGGCAGCAGGAATTTTTGATTGTGACGTAATAGAATAAACACAAAATATTCATTCTTTCTTTTGTCTATTGTCGTACTTATAAACAAAAAAACTTTCAAAGTTTTATGAAGTAGTAAGGTGTTAGGTGTGCTTAAAAGCTATGCTTAAACGACAAAAAATTATTTGCTTCAAACTACGTTCAAAAAGATACAAACTGAACAATTTATTTAACAAGCGACGACTGCTAAATTTAAGGGGAGTTTATTTTTGATTTCTTTCAAACGGAAAATTTTAACACAATTGTATACTTTAACTTGAAACGAGTAATAAAATGTGGCAAACAACTTGCCATTTTACGACTAAGAAAGCTAAAAACTCATTCAAACATATTTTTAAACGTCAGCAACATTCTTATTTAAAACAAATACAATCTATACTTTAGAGCAATCAATCAGAAGATCAAAACAATAAACTAGTAGTAGTAAAAAAATAGAAAAATTTGCTTTATCAGCTAAAACTCAGACGTTATTGAGAACAACTATTCTACTGTTATAATTCTAAATTTTAATGCGATTCTTACTTAAGTTTCTATGCTTAGAAAAATATTAATATTTCGCTCTCTTGGCAACTTATAAAATGTAATTTTGCACTTAAATACTGCGTCTCCTGACGACTTATGTAAATTGCAACATCTTCAAAAGAACATTGTGCACTTGAGTAAAAAGACTGTGCTTTTCATAATCGAAATACGGCGCCCCATGCGACTTATGTTAGTTGCAACATATATTATTCACTTAACTAAAAAAATTAAACTTTTTAGGATCGAAATACTTCGCCCTTATGCGACTTATAACAGTTGCAATATAAATTGTGAACTTAGAAGAAGAAATATTGTGCTCGTTAGCAAATAAACTGTGCACCTAAGCACTAAAAAAGCATATATAAAAGTATAAATTAAAATAACCGCAAAAATCATATACTATTTTTAGCGAAACATCCCTGACATCAAGCTTCTCTTTTAATTAAACTCAATAAACCACAATTACATATTTGTATTATAATAGTAGACTTGTTGTTTCAGAGTACAACGTTTTTCACACAATTTTTCTTACCATAGTCATAGTAAAATGTCGCAAAGTAAAGTATTATCGCAAATTATACTGTCAAAGTTTTAAACTCATTAAAAAATTGTTTAGTTATAAACTAAAAGTTTTTTTTCCGCTGCGTTTTTTAAATGATAAGGCACCTGATTCCTTATAGAAGATTCCTGAAACTCAGGCCACACATGGTCTCCAATTATCCCGTTACACAGATATGTTATTAAGGGGTAGGGATTAGTAAAGTAGATTAGTACAACAATCAAAACAACACTTATATTTTATTTACAATAACTAAACAACACAAAGATACAATTACATCACTCTATTCTAGAACTACATTTAAACACAAATTAATACAATTGTAATAAGTATCATATAACTTAATCAAGAAAGAATCTTAAATTTAAAATGTTTGAAATGCATCTTAACTTAAAGCACACCAATAACCGCCGAATGCTCTGTCGAAACTGCTTATATATGCATTAAAAAACGCATAAGTTCTCTCAAATAAATAATTTTATTGTCGGAAAGCTTATCAAAATGCATTATTTTTACAAAATATTCCCACGCCCTAAAATCATAAAACATTTATTACTTATGATTCCCGTTTGAAATAGAGTATTTTTAAGAGTTCCCACACCACATTGTTAATTTATAAAGTGAAAAGTAATTGAGATTTTACTTGGAGTATATTTTTCAGTTTATTTTATAATTTAGCGTGAGAATAAAAAAAATAAAATAGCGCGTTTTTTATGATTTGAACTTGGATTATTTCATTACTATAAAGTTGCATAATAATGATAAACTAATGAAAGAGAGTAACATTTGGAAGTTTAAACTTATATTCAAAGATAATAAACTATATTAATCTTTAACCGCTGCAACACTTCATTAATGAGGCTTGGCAGATTTTTTTTTACAGTCAGTTGAAATATGGAACAAACTTACAAATAAATTAGTTTCTTGCAAAATTTTTAGAGAAATTCGATTAAAGTTAAAAAGTTTAATGAGAATTATATTTATGTTAGTAAAATTAATAAGTAATTTTATCAACCGTTGATTTAGTTTTAATATTTAGCTTAGTTTATAGTTCAATTTTATTAGCAGCACCTTTACTCTATAAATAATGAGTCCTTTTTTATTAAATTTAACGATTATTCATCTGGCCAGTCTATAGTTAATGTCCTTGAAGCGTTAAGTTTTTATTTTTGTTATTAGTCAATGCATTTAAATATTCAACGCTGATCGTTCTACATTGCACGATCTACAATACTAACAATTTATATCAAAGCGTTAATAAGTATAAGTTTGTGGTTAAAATTTTGTTTTTCATGTTAACCTATGAATTATATATCAAATTATGTTTTTATCTTTGTTTTAACAAATAAACTATTTCTGTTAATTTTTTTTTTCTTTATGTGTCTTTCAGTTTAAGTGGTCTAAGTTTTGATGCAAAGTTGTTAATTAATATATTAAAGTTCAAAATAAACTAGAACAATTTACTTACACTTAAAGTATTTTTTTGTCCTAGTTTCTTAATAAATTAAATTTTTTGTACCTGGTATAAATCTTTTATAAATAATTTTGTTTTATCTTTCCTTAGTTTGCTTCTAACATTAACTTTTACTGTTTAAGAATTTAAATATTTCATTTTTAGACTTTAATATAAGTATGTTATAAATTTTTAGTTTTCAGTTTCTTTTAAGTAAAAAATTGAATACTAGCCGAAAAACTTTTTACCAAAATGTAAAATTGATGTTCCATGCGAAAAAGTCATCGTGCCAAAATGTCGCTACGCAAAAACTTCATCGTAAAAGTCTGACGTTGTGCAAAAACATCGTTGTGCAACAATACTACCGTAAATAAATGTCGCCATGCAAAAGTACCACCTCGTGCAAAAGTGTCCCCTTGTGCTAAAGTGACGCTCGTGCAAAAGTGTCCCCTCGTCGAAAAATGACGCTCGTGCAAAATTGACATCCACCCGATTGTGCAAACTGGTGCATAATTTTTTACAGATCAAATGTTTTACACTTTAATACATGAATAAGATTTATAAACTTAGCGTTTCCACAATCTAGATCCCTTAGGTACTGGGATGGCTAAACTGCGGCCCACAGGCAAAATCGGTGCGAAAAAATAAAATATTGTCGCAAGTGACCATTTATTTGTTTGAAAATTACTACCAAAAATTGTTGTTGTGGTGGGAATTAAATTTTAATTAAATTTAATTGGAAATTGATAAATGTCACCATTTATTTTTGTTGTTGTTTTGAAAAATGCTGTTTACTGCGAATAAGGGAAAACTTTTACTGAAGGTAGATGTAAACTAATACATAACTGTTGATTTTTGATCTATCTTATTTAAAAGTAGAAAAACGTAAAGTATTTAAAAGTTTTTTATTTTATAACGATGACTATGTATACATTTTTTTAATAACTAGTCTGAAGATAGTTTTTAAAAAAGGTAATGCAAACAAAAACAAAACACTATTGATATATAGGTAACTTAGTTATTAATTGTAAAACTCAAACATTTTATTATAAAACGTAACGATCGAAGTAATAGTAAATAATAACGTTATACTAAATACCAGATAACGTTTAGTAATCAATCCTTACGAAAATTCGAACTATATTTGAACTTGGACCAGCACTCTTGATAAACTGTCTGAAAGCAGCAACAGATCCATTCAATAATGCATCAGGAATCAAATGATTTTCACCTAATACCGTATAAAAGCAACTGATTCTTCCATTTTCAATGTAAAGCTTCATATCATTATATGAGGGCTGACAACTAGAGGTAACAAAAATTTTAATAAAACTTGCCAAACAAAACCCATACACTGTTGAATCAATTAGTGCCCAGTTGAAATTTTTACGGTTAACCAACCTTATTATCGTACAGCCATTTCTACCTTCCATTGGTTGAATGTCGAGCAAACTTCTAAATTGGTAATCCATGTCTAAATTATGAGGAAAAGCTGTTAAAATTTAAAAAAATTGTTTGATTGAGTAATTAAGCTAGTCTAAAAATTTTAATCAAAAATCAAGTTACATTTATCGAAGTAAAAGTAATTAAATATATAATGCTAACTTATTTTAATTGGGACCGAAAATTTAAAAGTTAAACTACGAAACAATCAGTAAACTCAACGTTAAAATTAAAAAAAGGCTAGCTAGTATACAAATGTTTTCAATTATACTAATAATCAATACGTTCGAATTTTAAGTTCATTCCAACTTTAAATTTTCTAACTTTTAATTTTCGTTGTTAAAAAAGTTTTTAAATACAGCAAATATATTTTATTTTTTTTAAATAAAACAAAAAATTCCTTAACAATTATAAAACTATAAATAAGTAAAATAAAAAGAACAGTATTTGTATATTTCAAGTATTATGATACTCATTCAAGTCATCTAGTATGCTGCGTACTTTTTATTATTATTTATATTTATTTAAAATTAACCTATTTAAATTATAAATTCAATTATACTGAATAGTAGATTTCAATTATTATCTTTCTAATTAATAATCTAACAAACTAACTAAAGTTCAGGATGTAAAGAAATAAAAAAGCACATTTTAATTTGTCAATTACAAAATATTAGATCTAAAATTTGTCTTTATAAAGTTACTAATTATAAAATAATTTAACTGTTTTAATATAAGTGTAAAATTCAAAATTTTGATGAATTTTTAGTACAAAACCTACTAAATGTAATTAACTTTTAGATAAATTATATTGTAAAAAATACGTACATCTTAAACTATAATATAATTTAAAGTTTGTTGTAATAGAATTAAAACAGTTATTTTTATAAAGAAGCTTATGCACTTGCCAAAAATATATTGAATTGAATAGACAAATTAGTATCTATTTAATAACAGTAACACAAAATTTCTATGAATAACTACTTTTCATTTATACAACAAACTTTATTGATTGTTAATTGCAAGATGACAAAACTTGAGGTAATTTACAGAAGTACAAACAAGACAGTAATAATTTACTGATAGTTTTCTAAGTAGTTGTAACATATTTTCAAAAGTTAATTGCAAAAGTTGAACATGTGGTATAAAATAACGCAGATACTTTTGTTTTCATCTTTTACACTAACATAAACTATATTATAGCAAATAATCGCATTCTAATTGTAACTGTTTTTATTTTTAAATTAATTGAAATCATGTTAAAGATTAACTTTAGGTACTTATTACAATATGTCATACAAAAAACTAAAATCATAATAATCATGGTAAAACTAAAGTTAAAAAATAATTAATACTCAATCTGTAGACGAAAAAAAAAACCTCAATTAATTATTATTGTAAATTTGTCAAATATAAAAGTTATATTATTTAATTGAATTAAACTTAAACTAATTAATTTAAATATGTTTTCAATTAAGTAATTTTTGTTCTATTCATAAAATTTACTGATCATTAAACTGTGAATTTGTCAACAACAGGGATTTAACCTTAAAACATTCAACTCAGAGAGTCAATTTGATTTAAAACACAAGTTAATTCTTTATGTTAGTTTACTTTGTGGTCCATCTATTCTTAAATTCTTCTTGTTATATATCTTCTATCTGTATTTGCTCTTTTGTAACAGAAAAATGTAAATTTCAAAAAATGTTAGTTTTTTACTCACCAAAAACATTTCAATAGTACAAGATCCTCTCTCACACTTACTTTTTTTATTCTCTCTCATCATTTTAACCAAATCTTCACCTTTGAAATGAATTTTTTTGCAATAGTTTTCTATTTGATAATCGAAAGCTACAATAATCTATTTGTATACAAATTAGATGTTTTCAATTTGTTCAGTATTCACGACACTAAAAGTGCTAGAGAGTACCGTAAAAAGAAAATTATTTTTCAGGAGTTCAAAACTAAGTTTAAACAAATACTTGAAGTTAAAGAGACAAGGTCTTAAAAGCTGAATAATTGAGAGAAAAGCGAGTTTTTTAAGTGTTTACGTTTCTGTAGATTTGCTGCAGAAACGTACCCAAGCTACGTGTCTGCTTTCTAATGAAATTACTAAATAGTAATTGCTTTAGACCTGTACTTAAGCAGTAGATAAGTTAGCTCATATATGTTACATAATGTTTTTAAGTTTTTTTTTCAGCTATTTTTCATTTAGTTCTAAAAAAATTACTACTTTTTACCACATTAAAAAAATTAAAGGTTATTTAAGAAATTGACCAAAAAAATATGTTAAAGTATATTTAAGTTTTTTAATTTAAATTTGAAACTAAAATATTGTAGCTATCAAAAGTTACGTACTCTTAAAAGGTAATTGGTTTGAATTTCTAAAACTTATGTCTAACTTTGTGTTTAGGGGATATGCTATCAAGCTGATATACTTTCATAGTTTAATGATCAGTACATTTTATAATAACAAAACGAACTGAACTAAGTCTTTAAAGCATTATTATAGATCTTAACATAAAAAGCAGCTTAACGTTACAATCAAACTTAATTTAATCAAACTAATATACTATACCTTTTCAAAAAAAGGTACAAGCTATAAATTTT
Source organism: Thalia democratica (assembly GCF_965202585.1). Classification (NCBI taxonomy): domain Eukaryota; kingdom Metazoa; phylum Chordata; class Thaliacea; order Salpida; family Salpidae; genus Thalia; species Thalia democratica. The sequence goes on from NC_139165.1 coordinate 94,031,296, forward strand.
GTTTTATTAATCTCAAAAAAAAACTATGTTATTTTAGTTTTATTTCTGCATTATATAAAACTAAGTTTTAAATTTATTTTCTATTCTAATTAGCAAACACAACAGAGTCATTTATAAATTTTAATTACGACTGATTAAGAAAAGCACAGTAAATTAAAAATAATGATAAAATAATGTTGCTGCCTTTTAGAGCATAGAATGGTTTCACCACTTTTTATTAAAATTTTACCTATTTTTTGTTAATATTTAGTTCTAATTATTATATATTTTTTTAAACTAACTTTAAAAGTATTTGTCAAAAAGTATTTTGTAAATAGTTTTGAGCCTGATTCCTAATCGTTGATTATATTAAACTCTGATTAATTAATAAAGTATAAATACCTTCATAGAAAAGCTTAAATGTTTTTAAAGAGATTTAAGCTTAAACAGTGTATTGTTAAAAATTTTTTTTAATTTAACATCTAAACTTAATCTAGTTTATGAAAAAAGATAAACTCATATTTATACTCATACCTTTTTTTTTATGGTTACTTGAAAGTTTTTATTTATTCTCTGAAATTGTTACATTTTTCAGCTAAAGTTTCAAAATGTCTCAGTTTAGTAGAAGTGAATTAGTGTCTCTTGCTGAAATGTGTCATAAAAATTATCGTCATGAGGATGTAATTAGCTACATGAAGGAAGTAATTAAAATGGGAACACCACTCAACTTTAAAGAAAGAAATATCATATTCTACAGTTACAGTCAGCTAATAAAACCATATATCAATTCCTTTATTTCCTGTGATGATTCAAGTGTAGATGCAAAACTACAGAGGGAAATAAATCAGAAAGCAAAATCAGAAACAAACAGGATATCTGATGATGTTATTGAGTTGTTAAATAGTTATTGGATTAAAAGAGACAACAATATCGAGGCTGTTGCAGATTACAAACATTTTAAAGCAATTCAACATGAGTATTTAGCTGTTACTGCATCACGACAAGTGAGGAATTCAGCAATCAGTAAAGCAATGAAGTTATATGAGGAAGCATATGAAATTGCAAGTAAAAATCTTAGTCCTGCCTATCCACTTGTAATTTTGATTGCATTAGATCTTATAAATTTTTGTATTTTTTTTGAGGTTTCTGTTAATAACGCTCTTACTATTGCTATTGATGCCTACGACAAAGGTTTGTCTCATCTACAAGAAATACATGAGGAGTTGAAGTTTCGTGCTAATGAATTGCTAGTTGTATTAAAACAAAAAATCGATGATTTGAAACAGCTGTGAAGTTTTTGGTATGCGTTTGATGAACTAGAACTTTGGTTATCAATTTATTTTTATTGACTTAGTTTAATAATGTTGTTGTTTAGTTTCGTCTAAAAAACTTGTTTAATAAATTAAACTTGCTAAGTAAGTCTATTAGTTTTGGTAAATTAAACATATGTTTTGTTTTATGTAAAAAAATCTTCAGAAGGAAACAAAAATATTTAAAGGTTTAACTAAAAACATTTAATAGATATAATGGTAGATTAAATCAGTCATTAAATTTGTTACTTTCGTCTGAAAGTCAGAATTCTTAAATTTGACTGTTTTCACTAATTTATTATTCTAATTAAGTCGATAATCTTCTGAAGTATGTTGTTGTTTTGACTTGCAGTTCAAAATTTTATTTTTTCAGATAAGTTTAAAATTACTTCGGGCCTTGTTTAATTAGTTTGTTGATGTGGGTATGTAAAATTTAAAATAAACTATAACAAGTTATTATAAACTACTCATATACCTTACTTTTACATCGTATACGCTTTGAAATTTGTCTGATTATGTTTAAGTTATAACAAAATTGATAAAATCAAAGTTTGCATCATTATCTATTAACAACTGAATAAATAGATATAAATAGACTACAATATAACTAAAATCATTAGCACAAAAAAATATTATTAAAATCTAATATAATATATTTAACGATAAATTAAAATTTAATATAAATATTCAAATTATAACGCTTAAAACTGATTTCGATATATTATTTGAAGTTGAAACATAACTTCAACAACAGATAGTGATAGTCGAAAACAACTTTAGCTAAATCTATTGACGGCTCTAAAAATCAAAAAATAAAAATCTGGCAAAAGAAAAGCTAAAATAAATTTTGGAACTTAAACACTACCGCGGTGTAAACGAATTAAACAACAATTTTACGCTATTAGAATTGCTCAGAACGATTTAAATACATTCTATAAAAATACTTTTTTATCAATATTCAAATGCAAACTATTTTTGGAAAGTTTTTTTTAATTTTTGTTTGTGCAGTTAAATAAGTTTTGTATTGCAGCTACACCAAGCTTTTCGACACGTAACCGAAAACCGTTGAACGAGAAAAAAAAGAAAAGCCGCGAGCGCTTAACATTGGTACGTTTTCAACCAAAACTTTTTGCTGACTTTCAATTAAAATAAAATCCTACCGCGTATAAACTTCTCAAGTAGGACAAGAAATGGTTAATGACACCACAATCACCACCACTTTGGTTTTCTAGCTTAAGAGCAGGATACCTTTTTTCAAGATTTCAAACCTCTTTTTGTTTTACAAAGTTTGTTCAAAACTGTTGTAAAATTTACGAATGATAAAAAAGAGATAAATAGTTTTAATTTAACGATTTTATTTTAAAGTGATGTAAATCAAAAGGGTATATTCGTGCAAAAGAGACGCTTCGAGAAAGTTAAAATCGTGCAAAATTGACGATCTTTTTGTATGGGAATGTATTCGGGTTAGAATTAATTGGGTGGAATTAGATTTAGGTGAGAAATGTTCAAATGGAAACAGATTCGTGTAGGTATTGATTAGATAGGAATTGATTCTGGTTGTAGTTAATTGATAGGGATCTTTCTGGATTGGAATTGTGGCTAAATTTAATTGTTTCACAATTCTAGAAGTAAATTAAAAACAAGACTTAAAGTTTTTTTTATGCGATTTTCTAGTAAGAATTTTTTCAAATGTTTATTTATGAAATAACATAAATTATAATCTGTAAATGATACCCTTAGAAATATATCAATTTTGTGTTTTTTATATTTTTAACGCAGTGTTTTACCCTGTTAATATTTGTACTTATTTCTTACTTAAAAAAACTAATTGTTGTTCCAGTGTACAGGCTTATTTTTTATTTTGTTTTAACTCCGCTTAAAAAACAATTTTGAAATCAATACAGATCTAGTATAACTTCGATAATGAAATAAGCAAATGAGTTTTAGTAGTCTACAATCATAGAAAATATTAGAAGAGTATTTAGTAGATAATGAAATTTATCGTTTCTAAAACTAAATAGAAATATATACAAAAAATTATAGTATATTAAAGTCAATAAAGTAGTTAAATAATTAGGATTAAGTTTATATGAGTTTTTTAAGCTAATTTAATACAAAGACATTTGTTAAAAAATTATTATAAGAATATGCACGCTTTCTGATAGTAAAGTTTTAAATTTGATATATAGCTATAGAACTTAATTTCATGAAAATAATTATTATTATAAAAACTAGTAGTTTATGTATCCCGCAGTCACCCGATTTAATTGAAGTAATTCTATGTCTAATAGAAAATTAACATTATAGGTAAACTAGCTTTAAATTCCACCTATTATGCAATATAATAAATTTTATTATAAATCGTTGTGAAACAATTGGTCATTGGTAATTTTTATACTTACATGAAAAATTAAGTATAAGACCATGGTATTGAAGTATTTCTTATCGTTATAAATGCTACACTCTCAAACCTTTTGTAATCAAAATGGTGTTTACTAATAATTATCAATCAAAAACGTTGTAGATAAAACTGAGATAATGGTTTCTTGCTTTTATACAAAGTCAAGTTACGTCTTGTTTACTCGCTTAACTTTGATGGATAACATTTAATAAAGTAATTTTTTAACTTAACCGTTTTTATTATAACATAATAATTACGAAAATACGTTACATTAAACACATGAAACAAGTTGACTGTACATTGGCGAGGCAATTATTATTGAAAACTTAGATAACAGGACTATTTAGTATATGTTTTAATTATTAATTTTAGTTTTATATAACAAATGATATTGTTACTATATAAGATGTATTGCTTTTTAACTTAATATTGTGACTTGATTTTTGTAATAAACCTTAGCTTTGTATAGTTTGTTATTAATACTATATTTTTGGTAATAAAGTTTTTGACCTAAATATTATTTTTATTGTATACATTTTCCTACAACCTAGAAAAATTCTTATTATAAAAAACTTAAAATAAAAACTTTGCTAAGATGAAATAATCAAATCTTTTTGAGAATAAGAAAATACTTAATAAAGCAATGCTTAAATTTATTTAAATATCAAGGGAATAAAAAGGCATTTGATATTAGTTACTTAACAAAAAGAAAACTAAAACAATCAAAAAAAGTTATAATATCTAGCACATTATAAATTTAACAAGATCTTATAGTCTTACAAAAATTTCTTAATACTCAAATGCTTTGTTTTGATACAAAAGTGTATCCTAGATTATTTAAATTAATTTATATAAAACTAGTTATTCAAACAAGTCTTTATTTATAAGTTGCTCTGCTATTTTTGTAGCATAAATAGTTAGTCAGTTTCAAAACATTATCGATTTTAAACTACAATCTTTAAAGAATTTTTTCATTATAGTTTTAGTTACGTTCTCACAGCTTGTATAAATAATTTCGTTTAACTTACAAAATTAATACTAAAACTTCATTTTGATAACAAAGATGCACAATGCAAGAACTGGTCAAAGTTACACGAAGAAAATTTTGTATGGTGGTTCATTTTTCCACAAGTGTCATTTTTGCACGAAAGTCAAAAAAAGAACAGGAAAAAGAAAAAATAAATAAAAAAACAAAAAAAAAACTGAAGATAAATAATTTAAAAAACGAAACAAAGAAAAAAAAAAATTCGGATCAAGGGTAAGGTTAGGGGTAATACTGATAGTAAAAAAAATAAATTGACAAAAATAACTATTAAAAAAAAAGAACTAATTAAACTAAAACAAAAGCTACCAACCGAGGGTAAGGGTTACGGGTAAGAGTAATAACAAAATAAAATATGAACAAATAATAAATAATATAAAAAACATATTGATAAACAAAAAACATATATCTAGCTCGTCTTTTTTATGTAGCAGCACTACACCTATCACATCACAGTTGATATCAATAATACAACTATTACATCACAATATATTACAACAATAAAACTATTACATCACAGTAGATCGTAACGATACAACTATCACAGTAGATAACAACACTACAACTATCACATCACAGTAGATTGTAATAAAAAAACTACATCACGGTTGTACGCAACATTATGGATATATGATCATCATATCTTCGTTGTTTAATTACTTAAGAAACCAACCTTTTTGTAATTTAACTTTTTAAAAGGCTCAGTTTTTTTAGGGTTGTCTTAAGTTTACATAAATGTTAATCCTAGAGGTCATAACAAGTTTAAAGTAACTGTCGGAAAGCAGTAAATCTGTAAAGGAATACCAGTTACACTGCGTTTCAATTTAGTTGAATACTGAATTATATAGAAGAAAGTTAAATTAAGGAGAAATTAATTCTTATGAAATAATCACTAAACTATGTTCAGCTATATGAATATTTAGTTTGGGCAGTGACATTCACTCTAAACCAAGTTGCTGCTGTTAACATGTTGTCCAAAAAAAATTTGTATTTTTTATTCTCAAACTTTAAGTTTTTTTTCAAACAGTACGTTTTCTAAATAGCAGAATTTAAGAGTTAAGTTTAAGTACTCAAAAGTAATAAGTTTTTGTACATTAGTAAAGTATTTTCCTTTTGAATTTAATTCTTATGTAAAGTTTTGACAACATTTATTTATTTTGTAAAGTATGACGTTCTTTATATATTTATTAGTTAGTTTTATTGTTCTTAAATACATTATGTTCTTTCAAGTCGTGCCTAGTTTTCATAAATCCATTTAATTATCTTTTGTTACCAGCATTAGTTATGTTAAAGTTATTACTTATTTATAATGGGTTATAGTGTAGGTTTAAAGTACACTGTAACCTTCTTTACAATTTATAATTAATGGTTTTTCAAATAATTGTGCTATACTAATTTGTATCGTTGCAATCTACTGTGATGTGATAGTTGTATTGTTGTGATCTACTGTGATGTGATAGTTGTAACGATGCGATCTACTGTGATGTGATAGTTGTAACACTGCAATCTACTGTGATGTGCTAGTTGTAACACTGCAATCTACTGTGGTGTGATAGTTGTATTGTTGCGATCTACTGTGATGTGATAGTTGTATTGTTGCGATGTTTTGAAGACTTTAGGTTTAAAGCAACACGTAATACAAACTTGAGCTTAAAACAATTTGTATAGTTATTCTGTTAACAAACATAATTATTTATTAATGAAGTTGAAAATAAAGTATAGATAGAAGACAAATTAATTTTGAGAAGTATGAAAAAAAATAAAATGTTGCTTGTTCATTGCATTTAACGAATTCAAAAAAAAGTGGTTAGAAACATTTCTATTTGTAAAAATGATAATTAAATGTATGTTGAAAATAATATTGAAAGTACAATAGCTAAATTCAAACAACATTAAATTATTTTTCCAGTAAAAACAATTATATAAATATGTAAAGAAAAACCGAAATTAAAGTAGCTTTTAAAAGCTCAACTAATAAACAACTAGACGTTCATGACAAATTATTTTTTCAGCACACTAAAGCCTTGTTTTGAATAAAAGTTTAAATATCTTCAAGAAAATATATGTTTAACTACGATTTGCTATTCCAGCTGAAAATATACTAAGGAAAAGACCACCGGAAGACAGTTAGGGAACTACTGCAAATAAAGAAACAGAAAACAACAAAATTATAACTAATGTATGAGTTTTTTTCGCTAGTTTTAGTTTCAAACAGGTAACTCACCTGGATGTATAAACTAAAATTTAGAAAAAAATACTTTAATGTTATAATAGAAATAATAAATTTCGATTTACAAAAAAATCAATTTATGAGAAGCACTCCGACAAAATACTTATTGTAATAATACGAAGAAGTAAGAGAATATATTAAATTAATCATGAAAAGTACCTATAATAAAATGGAGAGTTGACAATCTCTAAAAACATGAAAAAAAAACTATACTTAAGAGTGACTGTTGCACTTTATGGTGACACTTAAATAAATTTTAAAGTTTTGTACATACGCAGCTCTTGTCATCTTTAATACTATGATAAGTTTTGAAACGTTAAGTATTTGAAGAATCAAACCTTATGAAATTCAAAACACACCAACAAGTCAAAATGACATCAAAAATATTGGAGAAGGAAATTTATTTGCTTTTGTAATTACGAAGGATATACTTTTGTTATTTTTAGTGTTATATAGTGGTATCAAAAATTATAAATCTACATGTGCTGGTAGATATTTTTAAATAGATTTTCTGTTTTTTTTATGCCCTAATCATTGACACAGTTCTGCTGAAAATAAGACAAAAATACATTGTGTTAGATAGGTTAAACTAAAAAATAAACATCGAAATAAAGAAGAAACATAAAAAGCAATAAAGTAGGTACACACAGAACCAAAAAAAGTCTACAAGCAAGTAGGAAATTATTCATTGTTATGTAAAAAATGTATCCTTCCATCATAAAGAGAAGAAAAAACAGTATTAAATAATTCATGATAAGTACTAAACACTTAATTCAGAAAAAACCATTTCATAAAAAAATAATTCTATAAGAACAAGTTTAGTACCTAATAGTAAAAATTATAAAAGTTAGGAATATTATATTTAAAAATAAATTATATAAATAAATATATATAAAGTAAATAAATTTAGGAATACAATATGATAATAAATATAAAAAAAAAATAATAAACTTTAGGCGTATACATACTGGATGAATCAACTAAACATTTATTACTTTATGATCTTGAATCCATTTCAAATCCCTTGAAAGTAGAAACAAAAGATAACATAAAGATGTTAGAAAGTAATAACTGCTATCTATTAAATTTATATAATGATAACTATTTTTTTTCATTTATTTAAATTAAGGTTGTTAATCTTAGAAAAATAAGACAAAAGCAAAAATGAGAATTTAAAAAAGTAGTAGAAGTCTAACTTGGTTTGAAAATTCATCTTAGTAATACGCTGTCATCTCTGTGTAGCAGATGACAATTAAACTTAATGGTAAAAAAATAAAGTTAAAATTATCAGTTTTTTTGTGATGTATTAAATAAAAGTTTGATTTAAAAACTAAGCAACAACTTTAATGTTTATATAAAGAAGTATTTTTAAACAAACTAATTTATCATCCTGAGACTGTCAAGTATAACTAATACAATTAGCAGAATTATTTTAGGTAACTTAATAAATTTGTATAATTAATGTTTCATTAAAGAATTACATGTGGAAAAAAAAAAATTGATAAAAATGTTGCAACTATGTACATAAAATATACGTTTTTTAAATATAAATGTTCGCTACAAAGAAAGTAGAGTTACACATGTAAAATATGAAGTATTTTAGTTTTAACGGAATTGAAATATGATACTTCCGTGTTAAAAACATGAAATTATTATTTTGAAATATTAACTTTCGTTATTTAAAAATTATCGTACTTTAATTAGTGTATTCTAACTAAAACACATTACCGATAAATTAAAAGTGTTTGTTCATTTATTGAATAAAAACAAATAATTTTACTTAATGCTCAATAAAACCCTTAATATCCTACAGTAATTGCTTAATAATTTCACTATATTATTGTAAAACCGAGTTTTATTTTAATATACTTTTATTTTGAAAAAACATAACAATACTTGTAAACGTGTACATATATATGTAGCAAACGGGTCTAAATTGCACGAAGATAAAATTGCACGAGGTTATTAAATTGCACGAGAACAAAGTTGAACGAGAAAAAAATTGCATGAGTGCACAAAATTGCACGAAGCCAAATTTGCACAAAGCCAAATTTGAACGAGAGCAGAAATATGTACGAGGGAAAAAAATTTCACGAAGACGATTTTGCACCGAGGGCAAATTTTGCATAAGTTAAATTTTTGCACGAGAGTAAAAAAAAAAAAAACAGAAAAAAAAAATACTGACCGAGGGTAAGGGTTTGGGGTAACAATGATAGTAAAAATAAAAATAAACTAAAAGAATTAAAATAGAAAAAATTAGATTCAAAATATAAAAAAAAATATACAAATTTTTGGAAATAAAAATATAATGCTACCGACCGAGGGTAAGGGTTAGGGGCAACAGTGATAGTAAACAAAAAAAATAAATAAACAACCCGTGCAAAGTTGTCTCCGTGCAAAATTGTTTGCTTGTGGAAAAAGTATATTCGTGTAATTTTATCTTTGTGCAATTTTATTCCCTTGTGCAAAAGTATTTTCGTGCAAAAGTATCTTTGTGCAATTTTGTAAACTCGTGCAATTTCGTCCCCTCTTGCAATTTTGTACGCTAGCGCAATTGAGACAGCTACCCATATATGTTTGCTATTATAGGCTTACTTTAAGTTACATAAATAAAACTGTTTAATTTATTAGTTCCTTTAAAATTTATACACATTTTATGCACTAAAATGCCATTAAATGCGTAGATGTTGTGTATGCTTTTTTGGTCTAGAACAATTTTACTCTTAATAATTATTTCAACATACAAACTGTTATTAAATGTAATAGAAGATGTTTAACAAGGTATTTTAAACTAAAAACAAAAGTTAAAAGGAAGCTATGTAAACAAAAAAAAAAGAGTAATAATTTATATTAAATTGACCTAAAACAAAAATAACTGTAAAATCAAGTTGTTAAAAATTGATAGCGTTGGTTACTGTAAGTTTGTTACTAATTTGTGCATTTGTAATTTTCTTAGTTTTTTTTCATTACAACTTGATTGAGGGTTTTACATTTCATATAAGCCGGTAATTTCATAGTTAAATAAAATCATTAAAAACTTTGAAAATAGTTGAAAAGTAAACTGTTTTCTTAAAACACACGAGTTAGAATATATCTTAAAATATTCAAATATGGTTTAAATCTTAAATATTATGAGAGCTATTTGTGTTGTCAAAGTTTCAACTTAATCATTGTACCGGTTTACGTTAAATAACCATATGTAGAAAATAAGTTCTTTGTTTTAATAAATTACCAAAACATAAAACATAATATACATTGTATTTTTTCAATTCTTTTAGTGCTTCTTAACCATTGAAAATTCTTAATGGAGTTTACTGATCGTGAAATGCAAGCTTGCAACCAGTATTTTGCTGAAAGATTTCATAATGAAATTAACTTTTTGTTTCAAAATGCCTTGTATCTAAATTTAAGTATCAGTTACAATGCAGGATGCAACTTTGCTTTCATTAATTTCGGAGGAACAGGCGTACAAGGATGTGTGAGGTACAACATATTTTACATTTCTGTCGACCCGTTTCGCCCTGGTAACCAAGTTACAAATGGTAGTTACCCATTTTCATCACATGTCATAACGGGCAGGTTGATGTTGGATGATCAGTTTAAGAAATTTAATTTTTCTAGGGAAAAAGTTGAGGATTTGTATGCAGATCTTATTAGTATGGAAAGAAAATCTATAAATAGTTGAAGATTATGTGTTGTGGTGTCAACGTTTACCAACAATGTCTAAGTTTTGATATTTATAATTTTCATTAAGCTTTGCTGTTTTTGTATAATAATGTTATGTCATTAAGTTGTGTACTTTTTGTAAATAAGTGAACTATTAACAACAAAGCAAAATGTGAAAATAGTACAGTGATATAAACATTTATTTATATTTATTCCTTTTGCACTTTCATGTATTTTTAACTTCGCTGTTTTAGGTGGGCAAAGTAATTAATTTTAATTGTGTTTGTTATAAATATAGATAGAATTGTAGCATAAAAAATAAAAGTCTTTTCTTTCAAGTGAAATACTTTATTTATTAAACAATTACAGTTAAACTATACTAGTAGTCATTTCGATACCTTGATACAAATATTGTCAGTAGTTTTCTGCATATAAAAAGTTTTGCCTACAAAATTTTGTGTGTAAGCAAATCCCTTTTCCTTATACATTATTAATTTTAATTAGTTGTAAGTTATTTCAGCTTAGTCAAGTTAATATACTCAAGTTAGCTATCTTTTTTACAAAATAGAACTAATCAAAACTCTAATGCATAAAAGTATAAAAATTTCAGCAAATAAATTTTATCTTTGTATCGAGTTTATTCAAAAGCATTTAAACCTAATCTTCAAACAATTTTCGTTATTAATTCTTTATTCACAGATAATGAAATTATTTATATTTACATACGAACATATTGTACATTATATGCATTGCAATTTATAATTAGAACCTTAACAGTTTTGACATATTTACAAAAAAGTTACGTTCTTGCTTTCTGATTATTTTATAAAACTCCTTTACTCTTATCTTTTCTTAAATAACAAATATAATATTTTAAATTCACAAATGGGTTTACTTGAACTCGTAAAACTACATGGTTAGAGTTAGATATTTATATCTAAAATAAATTAAAAACAAAAAAAAAATAAAAAATGTTTTGTAAAAAAGACCACTAAATAATGCAGTTAATAAAACTACTTATAAAAATTCATAAAAAATCTAGTGATGTAATGTTTAATAATATTTTTAGTAAGAAATGTCATATAAATCTTTTTAACATAAATTTATCTAAACCATTTTTAAATGATTTAAGCAAGGCACATACTTATGAGTTTTTCTTTGTACTATTCTTTAACCTAGACTACAAATTAAATGTTTTTTCAAAACACTTTTACTATTAATAGTATAGTGTTTTAGCATTTACTACTAGACTTTTTAAACTTTAAATATTGATTTTGTAGAACTTTGTTTTTTTTAATTTGAAAAACTTTTACTGTTTGTATTCTGTTTCAATTTACTTTATTTTCGAAGCCTTTTAAAGTAATTCACAATACACATAGACTAACTCAAATTTACTTAAGCAACCTAGATTAATATTTAGTTAATTTTATAATTAAACATGGATGCTAAATTGTTATACAACGACCGAGTTTACGATCACATAATTGATTGTATCTCAAAAACAAGCTTGAACTTAGAATAACTTGGTATAATCAAATTTGCAATTTAAATTGATTCCTACGTAAAGTAATTTTTAACTATACATTAAAAAATAAGAATGTACCCTGTAAGGTTTGATTTGTATAGATTATAGTTTTATGACGGTAAAAAAAGTACTGGAAAATTTTTTGTTAAAAAAGATAACTCATAAACAGTAGAACTAGAAATGTTTTAATGCATTTAAAAGTTTAATTTAACTATACATCAAAAACAGTTTAAAACTGAAAATTTTGTAATGTACTATAATATCTATATCATAATGTTAAATATAAAAATAAAAGCTAAAAAAAAGCTATTCACAATATTTCAGATATCTTTTAATTTTTAAATCGGTATTTAAACTTCTAGCATTTTTTTCGTCCTGAAGTTTTTTATAGTTTAATGTTTTTGCAAAAAAACTTGTATCAAATAACATTGGAAGTTTTTTTTAATAAAAGTTAACATTAATTTTTTTATGTTGAAAAATAGATTAAATTCGCTTAAACTTCTGGAACTTTGTAATGAAAGTTATGAAGGGTGCTACACAACTACTTCAAACATTAAAAAAAAAACTGGGCTCATAAAATATATATTTGTTTATACAGCCTTTTATAAATCTTTTTGCATCAAAAGAATATTTTATAGATGAAAAAAAAACTAAGATATCCAAAGTAAATTCGAAAGCAAAATTGTTAATAAGTAATAACCATATAAGACAATCAATTCAACAATTATTCAATAATAAAATTGTCGTTAAAAAATCAATCTTGTTTATATTTTTTTTTTGTCATTTTTATAAATTATGCTTTTAAATATTTCGTTTTGTATCACTTAATAACTTTTAATTTTTATAAAATTACAACAAAGCTGTTTAACTTAAAATTACTGAATAAAACTTAGTTTAATTCGTATTTACTATAAAAGAACTTTAGATTTTAAACAAAATGCTGAAATTTAATCCTAGGTATAAAATCTATTTTGATGAGATATTCGTTTAAAACTAAAATAAAAATCTTTGTTTATGAAATTTTATGTGTCACAATACGTTTATTGTGCGATTTGTAAGTAAATTTGAACATAAAGCTTAATTATAGATTTTTGAATAAAACTGAAGCAATTAAAATTCATACAATAAGTAAAATTTATAATTTGTTTTTTCCAAGTATTCAAAGAAATGATTTAGTTAAACATATTAAAAAAAAATTTAACTAAATTTAGCCAAGTATAATTTTTCAGGAGCTACTTAAATGTTTTCTGATAAGTATCCTAATTTGTATCAAATCAGACATTGCAATCAAAATGAAAGTTACAGTTCTGTTTTTAGAAATGTTTCGTACCCTTTTTGTTTAAACTTTGAGAAAATTTAGTTTTATAATGTTAAAGACATTTCACACTTTAAAAGCTAAAAAAGTTGGATATATTTTCCTGGCTCTATCAAAAACTATTCATTTTCTGAAGCTAACATGAACAACTATTTGATGTCTAAATGAATGAAATTAGTGGTTGTCCTAACTTTTTGGAGTCATTTCCGGACGAAGAGTTTGATTTCTGTGTTTGTAGTTTTTTGAATTTTTTTTTTTGATTGGCGGTTGGCATCACGAAACTGCAAAAAGATTTTGCTTGGTATACAACTTTAGACAAAAACATTGGAGTTTCAGTGAAAATATAAACATGTAATAAAGAAGAAGCGCTGCAGCTTGTGCAGTTTTCGAAGGTAAAATTATTGTTTCAGGTGCAAAGAAAATCGGATAGATCATTTGAGAAAAATTAATTTATTTTCCTGATATGGTAAAGCCAAGAGTTCGTCATTCATTATTTACTTTAGGCAACAAAGTGTTTGCAATTGGTGGATATTATAAATATAGCTGGGAAGTTTTTGATAGAATAAGTAGTAAATTCATCTTGATCACTAATGCGCCAAAATTTACGAGATCTATATACGGTATAGAAGAAGGTGCTTGTTGTGTTGGTGATAAGATAGTTCTAGTTGATATTTCTACTAAGAATATCTATGAGTTAATTGAGTACGACACTAAAACTGAAATTTTCAAAAAAGAAATTTAGTAACCTTTAAGAAAGTGTGTTTTTTTTTTGAGATAATAAAACTTCTTTTTGTTTTTAATTTTTGTATTTAATAAATTTGTTACGTTTGAATAAAACATATGTTATCAGATTATATTATCACATTTATTTACTTAGAAACGATAGCGATAAAATATAACCTAGAAAAACTTATATAAACCAGGACATTCCTTTAGTATCTACAACAATCGTATAAAATAACTTAGTAGCTGACAAAACTAATATATTAAAAAATGTTGACTCAGTCTAAGAGTACTATTCTAAGAATTGTTATTGTTCTTACTTTTTTAAGATTTGTAAAAGAAACGTTTTTTTTTTTATAAAACAGCAGAGTGTACAATTTTAAAGGTAAAATATAGCGTAAGGTAATAAAAATTGGTCAAATTTTAGTTTAGTAAAAGCGTAAGATCATAATAAAAACTATACTTACTTACCTGACATTAAATAATTATAAATAATGACAAAATAGTTGATTTAGGCATCAAAATGCTTGTAGCTAGTGGATGTAGCTGGGACGTTTTTAATACCAGGTTTTATATGAAAATTGTTATTAAAAACAAGATAAATTAAAAATCGTTATTTCAAGCAGCAGAAGTAAAAATTGTGTTTTAAGCAAAGTTAATGAACTAAAAGGTCCTGATTTTTGATCTTTTTAAGATAAGTCCTTCTTTAACTAAAAAAAAGTACTAGCAAAACATTTGTAATAGGTTCTGAAACTCATATACTTGGTGGATAATATGATAACTAAGAATGGACATATTCTTTTAAATTTGTTTTTCAAAGAAAAACGTCAGAAGAGCTAGTAACTGTATTTGATAATACAGCACCATTTCGTGTCTGTTAACATGTGAAATTTTTTATGTGTACTTAAAGGGTTGTAAATTCAACAAAAAAAACTTAACAGTACTCGGGATCTACGAGAAATAGTTTAGTTTAAATACAAAGAAATTACAAAACTATTTTGTGAACAACTACTAAAAATTAAAAAAAAAATATTTAGACTTTAACCAGACTAGCATTTAAGTGTTTATTAAAATGTTTAAAACAGAAGAGAAGCTTAGAGTTCAAGTATCGCCCAAAAATCTAAACTATAGTTTAGATACAGCAAGCGAACAAAACCAAGACTGTCAGCGACAGTTATGTAGACGTGGTACTTTAAACTTGTTGTTTTTTAGCAGCCTGGCAATACTGAATTGTGAACAGACTTATTACTGAATAGTCGATTTTGTTTGGCGGAATAGCTTAGGATAATTTAATACATTTTATTGCTTATTTTAGATTATTCACAATGTACTTCCATGTGTACTATTAAATAAATAATCTAAAACAAAGTTTGTCATTAGTTAAGTAAAACAAAAAATTTAAATAAATTTGTTTACTTTACTGTTTAGCTAATAACTTAAGCATTTCTTCTTATTCCTTCAAAAACAATGTTTTAATTTCATTCTATCATATTAGACACAGTAAAAATAAGTTTTTCAATTTTTACATAATATTAAATTACGGAAAAACTTAAAACCTGTATGTCAGTATATATTTTTTTAAATGATTTACTACAAAACTGTTTTTAATTAATGTAGATCAATAAATTTTCTACATGTACTCAACTATCTAACATTTTTCTGTAAATATTGAAATGTTTTTTTAAAAAAAGTAATTGTTGTCTAAACTTTAGCTTGAAAAGTTTTATAATGAAATATATTAATAGATTGTTTGTTAAACTAATTTTTTTCATAAATTAATATAAATTTTTTGTTTTTAGTTCTTCCTATTCAAATAACCTATAAAATTAAGAGAAAACTATGTTACAGTAAAAAACACACAAAAAAACTTAAAAAGCTGTTGTTTTATGTTTGATTAACACTGAAAACTAAGTTTGTAGTGTTTATCACTAAAGCAAACTCCAAGAAAAAAAATTTAATAATTACAGTGAAACATTTTTGGAAAACAATAACTAAACAGCAAATTTTTAACAACTATTAACGTGAATTTATTAAACTTTTATTAACGTAAATAGTTAATTTCAGATATAAATATAGTTAATATATTTTGTTAAGAGTTGATTTTTTGTAGAATAAACATAAAATATTTTTATTTAATCTATCTATTGACAAGATAAAGCTATCAAATATGTTTTTCTAAATATGACTTATTTTTTCTTTTAAATTTATACAGTTCTTTTAGTAAAGTTATTAAAGCAATTTGTTTTTATAAAATAAACTTAAATCGGACTTTAGTGAAATAAATGTTTTCATAATAAACTTTATAAATAGAAGATTTGAATTCAAATGTAAAATATTGACAAATCACGTGTAGTATGTTCAGTTTTTTTATATAACTAAACTTAGTTAAAATAAACTAGAATTTTTTATTACAAAAACTTATAGTTGTTTTACTCACAACTTAACTAAAAACAAATGTAGTAAGTTAAACAGTTTCTAAATACTGCATACTTGTTTGTTAAAGCTTCAATATAAATTTAAATGCGAACTTAAGTGCTGTAATCAGTACGTTTAAATTTTTTTATTGCTTAGTTTATACGGTTTATAAGAATCGTTTCAATATGTCACTATAGGTATAATTCAAGGTAGATTTCTTACTAGAATGATAACTATATCACTAGTTTACTGTAAAAAAAACATTCAATCTAAACAACTTAATTTATTACAAAAACATAGGTTTCAATATCATAACTTAACTAGACAACTCGATTAAAAAAAATTATATAGTTAAAGTAAAAATTGTAAGTACAGGAATGTAGAAGTTTGTGTTTCAATATTTTCCAACATATTTGAGAATAAAGGCTAACTAATTCCAACTGTCAATTTTTTCTTTTAGTTTTTCTAGTGTTTTGTTAGCTGCGTCTTTGAACTCTTCTGGTAAACCGGATAAACTTTTTTCGTAAGCTTCAGTAGCAAAAGAACGAGCTTTATCAGTTAAACCAAGTGAACAAAAAAGAAAGTCAGAGTAATACAACGCAATAATAACTGCAACTGGATGTGCTGGATTGAGATTTTTATTCGCTAAATCGACTGCTTCCTCAAAAAGTATTGATGCTTCATTCAGTTCTAGTTCTATATCTTCCCCTGATGCAACAAAAAATTTACTTTCATGTTGAACAGCTAGAAAGGATTTGTAATCAGCAACAGCCTCGATATTGGTATCTCTTTTGATCCAATAACTATTTATCAGTTCAATAGCATCATCAGATATCCGATTTATTTCTGAATGGGCTTTCTGATTTATTTCCCTCTGTAATTTTTCATCTACTTTCGATTCATCACAGGAAACAAAGGAACGTTGATATGGAATTTTAAGGTTTTGATAACTGTTGAATATCATAATTCGTTCTTCAAAGTTAAGAGGTGTGCCCATTTTTATTACTTGTTTCATGTAGCTAATTACATCCTCATTACGATAATTTTCATAACACATTTCAGCAAGAGACACTAATTCACTTCTATCAAACTGAGACATTTTGAAATTTTAGCTAAAAAAAGTACTTATTTTAGAATTTGAATACAAAGTAGTAATATAAAAAAAAATATGAATTTAAAAGGAGTTAAACTTTTTTTTGTTAAATTAGCTTAAGAATTAAAAAAAATATACATACTTAATATTAAATTCATTTTTTTAAACAACATACAGTATAAGCTTAAGTATTTTCAAAAACAATAAAAGCTTCTCTATGAAGGTACTTATACTTTATCAATTAATCTAGCAATCAGTTAATTAGAATACTGTTTTTTTTTTAATTTAATAGAAATAAGTATTAACAAAAGCAGGGTGAAAATTTTAATAAAAAGTAGTGAAACCATCACATGGTCTAAAAAACGACAACATTATTTTATTATTATTTTTTAACTTGCCATATTTTTGACATTTTGTCGTATTTAAATTCTATAAAATTATTCTGTTGTGTTTGTTATTAGTTAAAAAAAAATTCAAAATGTAGTTTTATTTATTATATAAAAAAAAAAACATACTGTATAATTGAAATTAGTACAATATAATTTATAGCTTGTATCTTTGTTGCATAAAAATATTAGGTTGATTAAATTAAGTTTCATTGCAACGTTTAGCTGCTTATTAGATTAAGGTCTATAAACAACACTTTAAAGAATTAGTTTAGTTCGTTTTATTATTATTAATAAAATAAGAAATTTACACTAAATATTGTTTTCGTTGTGCATTAAAAATTTAATTGTTTTGTCTATATTTAATAAAAATTTGATTTTAGTATCTTTTATTTAACAATTCAAACAATGTAAAATAAAAATAACAAATTGATTACTTGTCACTACAACTTATTTAGATATATTTCAAAAATAAAAACAAAACATCTACGCTAATCAAAAGTGCATTTAGGAAATTTTTAGTTAAAAATCTATTTATAATGTTTAGGCAAAATTTTAAAATTTTGAAAAAAAAATGTTTAGAGTGCTTTACCAATAAAAAATGTGTGTATTTTAACGATTTTAAAAAGTTTTTTTTTCAAGTTTAGTTTTTTTTTGCTGTCTAATACTTGTGTAGATAAAATACTTTGTTACTTAATCAAAATAAAATGTTAAGATACAATTAAAAACTTTTTAGTGGCAATATAAAATACTGTAGTGAAACTGTATTAAAAAAAAAGAAAATAAGTATTTTTTAAAGCTAAATACTTAGTAAATGATAGTTAACAAAATATAACGTACAGTTAAATATATACTTAATTATAAAATACCTAAGGACAAACTGAATTATTTTGTTGTTCTTAATAAACTGATAAAAAAATGTTTTATTTAAAGTAGTTATTATTTATGTTTAATTTAATATTTAAAACAACTCAAATAAAGTTTACAAAATAACTAAATAGTTTTTTCTGTTTCGAAAATTTACTAAAGTTTGAACTTTTTTAAGGTCAAACTTTTAAAACTCACCGTGGAATAAGATGTTATGAAAAATGGGTAAAAGTTCAAACTTAAAAAGTACACTGCTTATAAGGCTACTCAAACGAATAAAATAAAGTGAGCTTAAAGTTTTATTTAGTGATCAAATTTTACAAACTCATAAAAATTTTACTGCAATGCTCTACTTTTGCAAAAATATAACTTAAAACGATAAACTTTTGCTCGTATCTTCGAGAATATTATACACACAATATTCTAATCTATGTTTATAATTTTAATAAATGTTTATAATCATTTATTCTTAGTTTAGTTTTATAAATAATTCAAAATTTATAATTTTTTTTTTTTTAATAAAAACGTTATCAAATGTTATTTAAAACATCCAATAAAAAATATTCAATAAAAAACTTAAAAATAACGCATCATATTTTTTAGATTATACTTTGCCTTAATTACATTAAATTTTTTTGGTCTCATTTTGTTTTCAATTTTTGGTTTTGTACTAAAAAAGTATTTTTTAAGTTTCCTTTTTTAACTTGTTGTAAAAAAAGTACTTTTGTTCTTAATTTTAGACTGATTGCTTGAACCTAATAATGGTAAGCTGATATTTAAAAAGTAATGTAAAGCCCCTTAAAAAAAATATTTATGAGTTAATTATAACTTTCAAATTTTAAAGCTTTTAATATCTCATGTAAAAGTACAATATTTGTGGTAATAAATTTTTATTAGGGTTTAACTTTAATTCTCTAGTTATTAATAAACTCTCTTATCTTTTTATAGTAAGTTGTACATATGTGAAATTTAATAATACTTATTGAAATGTTAAACATAATTGATTTATTTTGTCATATTTTCATTATACTTTATCTCTTAATCATTGTTTAAAAGATTGAGAACAACTTCACCTTAGTTGAAACTACAAACATTACTAGTACGCATTCGTACTTTTTAAAATGATGTTAAATTTAACTTGAAGAATTGAAAAAATAAATATTATAGGCTAATATGTAATAAAGCTAATAATAGATTAATCATTTTTAATGTTTAATCCTGATTGCTACCAGTTAGTTAAATAATACCTCAATCATTTAATTATAAATTACATTTTTAAAGCTTGAATCTTTAAAAATTAAATTAGATGATAGACAAAATAACTGAAGCTCTAATTTTAAAGTGTCATACGAATAATCTATTTAAATATGTAAATTGTAATAAAACAAAATAAAAAACTTCTCCTTCATATTTATTTTCAGATTTTGATGAAAATATTTAATTGATTTTAAAAAATACAAACTTTCATTATTTTGAAAGATTCTTAGATGCAGAAATAAGCTTTTTATATGTACTCCTCTTTGTAAGTAATAAACCCTTGAAGTTTGATACTTTAATATTTGTATTTAAAGAACTCTAATAATAAGTTTTGTTATGTAATATCAAAAAAATTATACATATAATTCTTTTGAATAATAGTTTATGATTCGAGATAAAAGTATTTTTCATTTAATGAAATTTAAAGTTTTGTTAATTTACTTCTATTCGAAAACTATTTCACCGAAAAATGACAATTAATTTGTTTAGACTTTTACGTCATATATTTGTAAACAATCGTAGTTTTTCGATTTATATAATATATTTTGTTAAATGGGAACAAAATTTAGTTTTAACTTATCTAATTGTGTAATTAATTAACCTTTTGTTAAATACTAAACGTTCTAAATAACTTTTTTGAAAAATTACCTCTATTGAAAGATAAAAATGTTTCAGCTTGAATTCAAAATGTCTAAGTTTGATAAAAGTGAATTAGTGTCACTTAGTAAAATTTGTCATACAAATCATTTTTATGAGGATGTAATTAGCTACATAAAAGAAGTGATAAAAAACGAAACACCTCTTAATTTTGAAGAAAGAAGTATGTTATTCGAAAGATATGGGAAGTTTACACAATCGTATGTTAATTCCTTTTTTTCCCCGTAATGACCCGAGTTTAAATGCAAAAATACGAATAGAATTAAACCAGAAATCATAATCAAAAGTTGTCAGATTTTTCTTTAAAGCTATACAATTGTTAGACAGTGACTGTGTCAAAAGAGATACTGATGATGAAGCTATTTCCTGATTACAAACGTTTTAAAGCATGTTTACATTTAGAAAAAGCTATATGAGGAAGCATATGATATTGCAAATAAAAATCTCAATCCAGTGCATCCAGTTACACTTAAGATTGAAGTTAATTTTTCTTCATTTCTCTTTGATATTCACGAGTTTCATAAAGCTCTTCCCATAGTTAGAGAAGCCCACATAAAAGGTTTTTCAAACCTATTTGCGTTACCTGACGAGTTAAAAAACAGTGCTAAAAAGTTTTTTGATGTACTAAAGAAGGACATCTTGGATCAGGCTCAATTTAGTTTCGGAATTCAATCATGGTAAACGCTATTTGGTTAATGGCATAAGTGTTATGTTGTTACTTAATTATCTAATTATAAACTTGTATAATTTATTTACAAATGTTGCGTTATCAGATTCTCAGTTGATGTTTGGTCGTTTGTTGTAATAAACTTAGTAATAAAGACTGGACTACTAATATTTTTTGTAAGTAAATCCTTTGGTCTTTTCGGTAATCTAGCTGGAAAATCAAATTAATCTAATTAATTTAATGATGTAAGCCATCAAAATATCTATTTAGATATATATCCTAAGTTTTTCCTTTGTTAAACTAAATGATAGCTTAACGTTAACTTTTTAAATTACTGTTTCTATTATTAATTAATTTTTCTGATAATGGTTATGACTTTTATGTTTTGGCATACTACTAACGTTTCTCTAAACATAAGTAAAATAAAAAGTACTTAATGTGACTGATTTGATTTGAGACTAGCTTCGTCCTTATGAAGAATTAACAATTATTCACAACCAGGAAACTTTCAATCTATAAACTGATTTTTATGCTCTTACTTAAAGCAACCATTTGCTGGTATTGATCAAAGACTGGTCACAGTCTACCAAAAGCTTGTGTTCTGATGACAAAATTGTACGTTCAACCCTTTTGTAAATCTTGAGCTTGTTACACAGCCTACGAATGACCAGCCTTCTGCTCAGCAGAAGTTCGTCGATGTTTTTTTTGTGATCATATTTAATACAAGCGTGTCAAACGTTTTGCCTAGTAGACGTTCTATTAAACGTTGCATGGCAAAAGACAATGCTGACGTCATCGATCAATTCTATCAAATGGTTGCATTAATTTAAAGCATTTTAAACCGGTTTTTAAATTGAAGACTGTATTTTTTTTGATTATACAATTTTAAAACACATGAAATCTAGCTATTGTAACTTACGAAACTTTGTTAAAGCATTTTTGACATATTTTAGTCTTTATAAATATATAAAACATTTCGTATACGAATTGAAATGGATCATATACTAAAAATTAGTTGTGGCAGCAATTTATTTTAAATTCTACTAAACAGAGATAACAACCTTTATAAATAGCACCTTTAAATAGCACATAAACAGATTTAAACACATTTCAAACTAAACTTAACTAAAACAACTAGTTAAAAAATTAATTTGATAGTAATACGTCGATTAACTGAATGCTTCTTAAAATGCAACAATTGTTAAATTATCGAATTTTTAAACTTTTTTAATACAGTAAAATTATCGACCGTTTGTTTTTCATATTAACATTTTGCACTGTTTGTTAAATTTTTTAAAACTACTGTTTCCGATTTGAAACATTTTGGATTTTTTAATTAGTAGTGATATAGATCGAAGACACTAGAAACCGGATTCTTCCATTAAACAGGGTGTCTAGTATTTTATTAGGTTACGTTTAAATTTAGTTATTTAGCTAGAGATGTTTTTGTTAAATTTATTATAAAATTGTTGGGACAGTAATCACTTCAAAATCTTCTACAAACTTTTTGTTTTAATGTTTTTTCCTAGGACAAAAGACAAAGGATTTCAAATAATACCGAAATTAGTTGGTTACTAATTGTTAAATTTTTATTCAGTGAAATTAGATAAATATAACAAATTTATTATGTTGTTCAGGCTAGTAAGCTTCTAAAATATATAAGTTTTAATGAGGAATTACAAACAATAAAAATAAATTTTTCTGAAAACAATTGTTAAATTTTTTTAGAACTTTTAATTACCTAAACAATTTTATTAGTTTTACTGCAATTTGTTGGTAATCATTTCGTTATGTTATCAAACTTGTTATAGTTTTTTAGAACTTTTTATTACAAAAAAACTTTTTTATTAGTTTTCATTTTACTTTTTGGTAATTATTTTATTTCTGACAAGCAGTAAAAGTTTTATTTATTGTGTTCTTAATTAAAATTTATTTAATCACAAATATATTTAAAATAAGTTAGTGTTTTGTTTGTTAAGTACCTTTTTGAGTTTATCCTATCTTGTAAATTATTAGCATAGGAGGCAAATAGTCTAGCAATCAATATTATCAATTTTCTTAATATAAAATAGTAAAAAATTGTGTTTATATCATTTTATTAACTCATTTTTTGAACTTTAAATAAATAACTTAGATAAAAACTCCTACATCATTATATATTTTAAAGTTTATCGAACAAAATCTTTAAATCTTTTGATTTTACAATTATGTTTTTATCTGACAAAAAATAAAGAACAAACGAGCGAAAATAATAAACTGAAATAAATGTTTTCAGATTTTATTGATATGTGTTTATATTTAAATGAAGTTTGAGATCAATACGAGAAGCCATATTAAAATTGTTGATATAGAAAATTTTGAAAATATATTTTATCATATATATAGAAAGTGATTGATGTGAAAAATAAAATTTAATACCATTTGAAAAATGTTTTTAACTGTTTCTAGTACATAGAAGTTTTTAAACAAACATTAGAATAGTTATCATTTTTAGGTTTTGTTTATTTTTCTGAACTTATTTTAAAAAAAGAACTCACAATTAAAGCTGTTTACTCTTAAGTTAAAATTAAATATTTTTAGTCTTAAATTCTTTAATTTTTGAAAGAGTTTATTTTAAGATAATAAATTTATCATTGATACTCATGAAATTACCAAAACAAAATACTGCCATAGATTTTAAACGATCAAGCTTATGATATAAAAAAGTTAATATATTCTATTAATATTTTAACAACTATCTAAAAAAGACATTTATTAGATAAAACGTACATTTTTTTTTTCTTTTATTTTTTAAATAATAAAGTAAAATATAGATGAGGTACATTTATTTTTTGCTTAAATAAAATTTCAGAAATAATTTATATTTTGATTATATTTTAAGGTGTAAGTTTTTCAGATACGTTATTATCTGAAATTAACTTTTTTATACGTTATGTTGTTGTT
Source organism: Thalia democratica (assembly GCF_965202585.1). Lineage (NCBI taxonomy): Eukaryota > Metazoa > Chordata > Thaliacea > Salpida > Salpidae > Thalia > Thalia democratica. The sequence goes on from NC_139165.1 coordinate 94,055,772, forward strand.
TTCATACTTTGACAAGTTTAGTCATTTTAGTCATTTCACGATAAAAACTTTAAACTACAAATGTCAATACTTTTTTTATTTTCTTAAATACCTCACAGTGTGTTTTAATTAAAAGAAAACGATAAATGCATCAAAATATTTTTCATTTAAAGAAGCACCACCCCTTATTTGTTCTTTCTTTTAAAATATTCTTGCATAAGAAGAGTGTAGAAATCAGTTTTAATAAAATAATATTTTTTTTAAACAATTATTAAAAAGACTGTTTAACTTTATCAAATGTTTTTAAGCAGTATCATAGATTTTTTATAACAATTGCCTCGCCTGTATTTTGTAGCTCCTGTTACCACAGCGTTGGTGAATTTGAAAAGTTTAATTTCTTGTTTAACTGCTTCGTACAGTTCAGGGTTGCTTTTTTAAATTTGAATTCTTAAACTTGCAAACCATTTTTGACACCTTAATAATTTTAAATTTCGTTAACTGTATGAATTTTAAACATTAATATTTTAACATCTGACTTTTAAAGTATTGTAGACAACAAAGTTTTGTGTTACTGTCTAGTTTTAAAGTCTTTTTTTTTTTCAATATATATTGCATTATTCCAAATTAGGTAAACATACTAGGTTTGATTTGAAACATATAATCTTATAACCTTCTTTTAATAAAAAAAAATTGTTTTTGTAAAATAATATATGGCTTTGTTTTCTAAGAGATTTGTTTTTTTTTATACCTTTTAAAAAATATACTTTTAATTTTTTTAAATGTACTTTTTTGTTTTCCTTTTGGCTACATAAACTGTTAAGCAAAAAAGCATACATCTGTGTTTACAGGTGTTATTAAACTATAATATTCAAAAATACTTCACAGTTATTCTAGATAGACTACCTCTGACTATTAGTAGTAGTTTCAGATGATCCGACTAACTAAAATTCTAACTATGAATTATTACTTAAGAAAAACAAACAACTTTTTTACAATTGTCCAGCATAATTTCAACATTGAAATACAATTTCACTCCCACAACCCAACTCAAATATTCGTTTACGGACAGCAGATACTTGACTTAAATAAAATTTAATTCATAAGTGTTTTTAAGTTGCTACTTATTTATTTTATAAACTCTATCCTTTCTGATGTCAGTAAATACACGAAGCATCTATCCAAGTCCGCCGTCCAATGGATTTTGATCAAATTGATCAAACAAATATTTCAACCGCTCGGTGGTGTATTGTTCGATTGATTTTCATGCAACTCTTCGCTTTATCTTTTTAACAACTTCTTCCAAATTGATAATTTTTAGAGCTTTCTCGCACATTGATTTAGTTTTACGAACTTATAGATCGAAAGTATTTTATATAGCTTATAAAAATTATTTTTATTAGAAAGGCACTTCAAGTTATCAATTAAAATCTATTGATGTACCAAAGAACAACAGTCTAATTTAGATTATCTATAAATATTTATTGAGTATTCGTTATTAAAAATTTATTTAGATTATGTAGTTATAAAAAAATTACGACTATTTTTATGTATAGGTAAGTAGTTGATATAAAAAAAACTTTATTTTAAAATATGACAAAAACGAATTTTTTATTAGGTGTTTATCAGATAAATGATTAAGCACTGTATTTTTAAACATGCTACCTTTTTAAATTTGTCTCATACGAAATAAATTAAAAACAAAATTGATATCAAAAAAATTTATTTAATTAAATTCCAAAAATATAAATTGTGTATTGCACTTTGTATAAATAACAATATAATAACAATTGAATAACTTTGAGAACCAGTATTTTTTTTTGAAGTTATGTTAAATATACTATACAAAAAACATAAATAATTTAATTAAAACAATGGTTATGATGAATTTCACCAATTTTCAAGTTTTAAAAAATGTCCCATGAATAAAAGCAATTAAAATTATAAGTTTTTTAAAAACAGACTCGAACTATATATAAAATAAAGATTCAAATAGTTTGTTTTTTACTTAAATTCTTTTGATATGATATGTGAAATGGCACAACCTTTTCAAAATTAGAGTTTTATTTTAAATTAAAATGCTGTAAAAGTAAGACCAGAGTTACTTAAAATTATTTTACTTCTCAGAAAACTTGTTTAGAGTTGGTTGTCTATAAGTTCTTGCATAGCAGATAGAAGAAAATATATTTTATATTTGCAAACATTCAGAGTACGTCTTAAAACGACAAACCAAACAATATCATATATTAAAATGAGAAAGATTTCATAAAACAACAAAAACATTGACTATTAAGTTTATAAACACCAGCTTGAATTTATGTTAGTGGAGTTATAATTTTAAGTATTACTTTGTACTTCACTACATTTGAAATAATTAACTTTAAGGTCAAATAGTGACTATCAGCATGAACAAAACTTGCATTATAGAAAAATAAAATATTATATTTTTTCAATCCTTTCTTAACACTTTTCACCGCTTCCATTACTAAAATAAACACATTTTAGTAAAAAACTAGCTTGTATGCTTCATTAAATTTTAAAATTTCTTAGCTTAAAGCAATTTTTTTAATTTGTAATCGTTTTATTTGTTATAAAAGACACAGTAACCTCTCGCATCTTTACGCACTCATGACGTTACGCACTTTCGTTTAGTTACGCATTTTAGAATTATAAAAAATTCAAAAAATTAAAATATTTATTATTATTAATACTGCACAAATTAGTTCTATTGTATATTTTTTAATTTAAAATATGTTTTTAAATGCTAAAGCACCTTTCTATATCTGTAGACTTAGTAAAATTAAGTTTGTTGACTAATTGATAAAAATTAAGTTATACCTCATTACATCAGAAATTTTGTTAACAATAACATATTAAATTAAAATTCTAAAATAAATATGACTGTGTTAAATAATGAAAGTATTACAAAATAATGATAGTTTAAAACACAAATAAATAATGCAGCACTCTAATTATAAATTAACTTTGTTAAGTAGAATAGAAAATAAATTTTAAGTATCAAATAAGTCACATATAAATAAAATCTACTTATTATTAAAATAAGTAAAAAAAAATTTAGTAATATTTTTTATATAATTTAGTTTTTTTTTAATATATGTATAGTTTTATATTTTGTTTTCATATTTAAAAATTAGTAAAACAAACAGTTAAAAGGGGGAAAGTCCACAGTCTGCTTTTAACTAAGGCAATATCAAAAACTGCCATTATAGTAAGTATATTTGGTACCTCTCGTATCTTTACGATCTCTCGAATCTTTACGCACTTTTTCTATCGACACAAAGTGCGTGAATAAGCGAGAGGTTACTGTAACTTTAATTAATTTTAGTACAGTTTCGGACTTTTTTGCAGTATATAACTTTTTATACTTAATTGCTTATATTCACATAGTAAAAATTATCGATAGTTCATAAAACCTTAAAATCTATTAATCATTTTAATTTAAAATAACAATATAATTAGTTTATTTACAAGTTAAAAAGGTAAAAATTGTTTTGCTTTTTTAAACAAAGTGTAAATGTCTTAAAGATTCTAATTAAGTAAGAAATTAAAGTTTGGACATTGCAAGAAATTTTTGATAACTAGCACACAAATTTTTATAAACCTTTTACATACAAATTAAAATAGACAAAAATTTATTTATTTCGAGCATAAAATCTTCGTTTTTAATTTCATATGAGAACCTTTAAGTCTTAAAAGCAAATATTAAAAACCGTTTAATTATTAATTTAAAAACCTTAAACATGTTGTATACAATTAAATTGTTAAATAGACTAGCACAAACTTGAACGCCTAGATTACTAAAATAAGGTTTTACAAAACTCAAAGGAAATGTATGACTCAATCTTTGTTAAGAAATTTGTTTGCTCTTTAATTTTTTAACATGTAGAAAGTACTAAAGTTATCAAGAAATTTCATAATGTTTAAATTTTATATCAAATAATAAAGGCAGTTGTTTGATTAAAGTTATTTAAGTTATAAAAAGTGTATACTTTGCTACGCTTCTTAAATACTGTTTAAAAATGTTTCTTTATTTTAACATGAAATGAAACTGAAGTTAGTTGCATCACTTTTTTTGTTAGTTAACAAAAAAGTTTTATCAAATTATTTATACTTTACTAAAATTTCAAAACTATAATTTATCTGTATTTCAAAACAACATATAAGATTTTCGATAAATATCCAGGTAAACCGTATGTACAAAATCTACTCATATACTGGAAATTCATACTACCTATAAGAGTGGTTTTAGACTTTAATTTTTTTTTTTCAATTGGTAAATTTTCTTTTGGTTACGAGAATGTAAAACTAGTTAAGTCTTTTTCATGCAAAAATTAAATTGAAAAAAAAATAAACTAAGAATTGAAAAGAATTAAATAAATTTGTAATCGGTTTGAAAACTAAGAAAATTTTTAGCCTTGAAAGCAGCTTCTCTAAATCTAGCGATAATTTTTTCTATTTGTCAACAAAACGCTTGTCGCTTCTTTATGTAATTAGATTTGTATTTAAAACCATTAATTTACAAAATTTTCAAATCTGGCAATTGTAAAAAGTTGGATGTAACAAAGAACTAACTTTTCTCAAGTCAAAAAAATATATACAGGACGAAAACTTCTTTCAAGATAGTATAGTAAATTTCTATAAATCACAACTACAACTTGTATGACCTGTCGTTTTAAAGTTATAAATAAAATTTATTATAAGTATTATTAAAAATTCATTGAAATATTGAATACTTAAATGTATTTGAAAACTGATGTATGTTTAAAAATTATTTATTTTTTAGATAATCAAATAACCATTTTAAACTATCAAGTATTATTAATACGAGTGCTACCAAGTAAATAACACGAAGTCTTTTTAACATTTAAAAGCTTACTTATGAAGTCTATATAAAAACTTTCAAAGTATTTTCATCAAATGTCAGTTATTTACAAATAAATAGGTTTTGTTTAGATTTTTTATCTAATGTTGTGATAAGTAAGACTTGCTTTTATTTATCAGTTAACCTTAACTGAACATTATAGGATAGTAAAGTACCGTTTATTTTGATTAAGGAGTACAGAAATATTTTGGTATTAAAAAAATACATTTAATAGATAGTTTTTACAAATAAGTTAGTAAGATAAAATGATTTATTTACGTCATATTCTTTGTAAACAAAAATTAAATAAAAAAATCAGTAACATACTGTTATAATGCGGATTTTGTTTTTAGGTAATCTGTTTAACCCAACGTAACGCTTCTGATTAAAACAATATGTCAAAGATCTTTTTTTTAAGTGTTGTAAAAAAAAAACTCGGTTAAAAGTTTTTTATAGTTAGCTTTGAGTCATATTAAACTTGCGATTTCAACGATTCTTGAAAATTGATATTGCTGTCAAAGTTATGCTTTGTATAAAATAACATATCTTTTTTTTTTTATTGTATTGCAATTATTAAATCGTAATAATTTTCGACTTGTACATTAGCAGTAGATAAGTTAGCTCATATATGTCATATATTGCATTTTTATTTTATCAACTGTTGTTACTTTAGTACTGAAAAAAAGAACTACTTTATACTACATTAACAAATGTGAGGTTTATCTAAAATATTGACGTAAAAAAGTGTAAAACTAGATATAAAGTTTTGAATTCAAATTAAAAACTAAAATATTGTAGCTATTTAAAGTTTCGTACTCATTAAAAATAATTGGTATCAATTTTTGAAAACTGTGTTTGATTTTGTATTTACAGGATATTCTATGAAGTTGATTTACCTTAATAGTTTAATGATAAGTACATTTTATGTATAAAACAAAAAATATTTAATTAGAAACATATTTAATATATTCATTTAAATTAAATACTTTAAGTTTAATTAATTTGAGTATTAAAACTTTATAGTTGACAAACTTACAAAAAAAAGTAATTGAATTTATTTTTGTTTATAGATGGAGTATAAATTATTTTTTAACTTTAGTTTTACTAGGATTTTTATGATTTTAGTTTTTTGTATGACATATCGTAATAAGTACCTAAAATTAATATTTAGAATGATTTGGATTAATCAAAACTAAAAACAGTTATAATTAGATTGTATAATTTGCTATAACATAGACTATGTTACTGTAAAAGATAAAAACAGAAGTATCTGCGTTGTTTTATACCACATGTTCAACTTTTGCAAATATTTTTCTTAAATACTGTTACAACTATTTAGAAAACTGTCAGTTAATTATTACTGTCTTGTTTGTACTTTTGTAAATTACCTCAAGTTTTGTCATCTTGCAAGTAACAATCAAAAAAGTTTGTTGTATAAATTAAAATTAGTTATTCATAGAAATTTTGTGTTACTGTTATTAGATAAATACTAATTTGTCTATTCAATTCAACATTTTTTTTGCAAATTTATAAGCTTTATTATAAAAATAATTTTCTTATTTCTATTACAACAAACTTTAAACTGTATTTTAGTTTTAGATGCAGGTGTTTTTTACAATATCGTTCATCTAACACTTAACTACATTTAATAGGTTTTGTACTAAAATTTCGTCAAAATTTTTAATTTTTACACTTGTTCTAAAATAATTAAAGTGTTTTATTTTAAGTAATTTTTTGAAAACAAAGTTCAGATCTAATATTTTATAATTGACGAGTTAAAATGTGCTTTTTTATTTCCCTACGAAAAATTTCTTAACTTTAGGTAGTTGGTTAGGTAATTAATTAGAAATATTATAATTGAAATCTACAATTCAGTAAAGATGAAATTATAATTCAAACTATTTTTAGTACTAATATCAAAATTAATTTTTTATAAAAATAAATAGTAGTAACAGTACGTAGCATACTAGATGACTTGAATGATTATCATAATACTTAAAATATATAAATACTGTTTTTAAATTCAATTATTTATAGTTTTATAATTGTTGAGGTAGTTTTTATTCTATTTGAAATAAATAAAATTAAGATATTTGCTGTATTTAATACCTTTTTTAACAACGAAACTTGAAAACATAGAAAAAATTTAAGTTGGAAAAAACTTAAAATTTAAACTTATTGATGATTTATATAATTAAAACAATTGTAAAGCAACTGATATTTTTAAATTTTACTTTGAGTTTACTGATTGTTTCGTAGTTTAACTCTTAAAAGTTCGATCCCAATGGAAATAAATAAGCATTTTATATTAAAATACTTTTAGTTTAGTAAATGTGACATGAATTTTAAATCAGCTTAGTTACTCAATCAAACAATTTAATTCAATTTTAACAGCTCTTCTTCATAATTTTGACATATGGATTACCAATTTAGAGGTTTGCTCGACATTCAACCGATGGAAGGTAGAAATGGTTGTACGATAACCAGGTTGGTTAACCGTAAAAATTTCAACTGGGCTATAATTGATTCAACAGTGTATGGATTTTGTTTGGCAAGTTTTATAAAAATGTTTGTTACTACTAGATGTCAGACCTCATATAATGATATGAAGCGTTACATTGAAAATTGAAGAATCAGTTGTTTTTATACGGTATTAGGTGAAAATCATTTGATTCCTGATGCATTATTGAATGGATCTGTTGCTGCTTTCAGACAGTTTATCAAGAATGCTGATCCAAATTCAAAAATAGTTCGAATTTTCGTAAGGATTGATTACTAAACGTTAGCTGGTATTTTGTATAACGTTATTGTTTACTACTATTTTTGATCGTTACGTTTTATAATAAAATGTTTGAGTTTTACAATAAATAAATAAGTTATCTATATATCAATAGTGTTTTGTTGTTGTTGGAACTACCTTTTTTAGAAACTATCGTCAGACTAGTTATTAAACAAAATGTATACATAGTAGTAGTTATAAAATAAAGTACGTTTTTGCACTTATGAAATAAATAGATCAAAAATTGGCAGTAATGTATTAACTTACTTGAATAAATTTTTACAATTGGCTTCTATCTTCAGTAAAAGTATTCCATGGATCGCAGTAAACAGCATTTTTCAAAACAACAACAAAAATAAATGGTGACATTTATCAATTTCTATATAAAAATTTAATTCCCGCCACAACAACTATTTTTGGTAGTAATTTTCAAACAAAAAAATGGTCATTTGCGGGCCACATTTTACTTTTTCGTACCGATTTTGCCTGTGGGCAGCTGTTTAGCCATCTCAGTAACTAAGGGATTTAAATTGTGGAAACGCTAAGTTTAAAAATCTCATCATGTATCAAAGTGTAAAACATTTGGTCGGTATAAAATTAAGCACCTGTTTACACAATCGGGTGGATGTCACTGTTGCACGAGCGTCACTTTTCGACGAGGGGATACTTTTGCACGAGCGGACACTTTAGCACGAAGGGTCACTTTTGCACGAGCGGACACTATATCACGATGGGACAATTTTACACGGCGTCATTTTAGCACAAGGGGCCACTTTTGCACGCAGGGTAATTTACATTTTGGCACGATGACATTTTAGCACGGAACATCAATTTTGCATTTTGGTCAAAAGTTTTTTAGCTAGTATAACTTTTTTTTTACATAAAAAGAAACTAAAAACTAAAATTTAATAACATACTTATATTAAAGTCAAAAAATAAAATATTTAAATTTTTAAACAGTAAAAAGTAATGTTAAAAACAAACTAAGGAAAGATAAAACAAAGTTATATATAAAAGATTCATACCAGGTACAAAAAATTTAATTTATTTAGAAACTAGGATGAAACATACTTTAAGTGTAAGTTAATTATTCTAGTTTATTTTGAACTTTAATATATTAATCAACAACTTGTCATCAAAACCTAGACCATTTAAACTGAAAGACACATGAAGAAAAAAAAAAGTTAACAGAAATAGTTTATTTATTAAAACAAAGATAAAAACATAATTTGATATTTAATTCATAGGTTAACATGAAAAACAAAACTTTAACCACAAACTACTTAACTTCGCTTTGATATAAATTGTTAGTATTGTAGATCGTACATTGTAGAACGATCAACGTCAAATATTTAAATGCATTGACTAACAACAAGAATAAAAACCTAACGCTTCAACGACATTAACAATAGACTGGCCATATGAATAATAATTAAATGCAATAAAAAAGCACTCATTATTTATAGAGTAAAGGTGCTGCTAATAAAATTGAACTACTAATTAAGCTAAATATTAAAATTAAATCAACGGTTGTTAAAAATTATTTATTAATTTTACTAACACAAATATAATTCTCATAAAACTTTTTTACTTTAATTGAAATTCATTAAAAATTTTGCAAGAAACTAATTTATTTGTGAATTTGTACCATATTTAAACTGACCGTAAAAAAAGGAATTCTGATAAGCCTAATTATTGAAATGTTGCAGCGGTTAAAGACTAATATAGTATATTTTCTTTGAATATAAGCTTAAACTTCCAAATGTTACTCTATCATTGGCTCATCATTATTATGCAACATTATAGTAATGAAATAATCGAAGTTCAAATCATTAAAAACACGCTCTTTTATTTTTATTTTTATTCTCACGCTAAATTAAAAATTAAACTAAAAAATATGCATCAAGTAAAATCTGAAATACATTTCACTTCATAAATTAACTTTTTTTTTTCATTAACAATTCTTTAAAATTAAAATATATCTAAAATATTTGTTTAACAACTATATAATGCTAATCTTAATATCAACATAATTTAAGTAAAAAATAATATTCAAGATTCGTATTTTAAAGCCTTACTAAATTAGATTTATCTTTTTGTTTAGAAATTAACGATTTTCAGACAAAATTTATTTAGAGAATTCAAAATTGTTTTTATTTGAAATTGGAAATTTTAGTTTATTTTAGTTAATCATCTAGTTTATTTGAATTAAGATTAAGAATATAAATTAATGAATTGTGGTAACTGTAAAACTTCAAATAAAAATATTTTTTTAAGAATTTTATTTAATCATTGACGACGTCTTTGCCGAAACTTGGTTTGTAAAATAATTTTTTGCAAGAATAAATTCATAAAAACTTTAGATTCAAATTTCATTAAAAAACTACCACATTTATTCACTCAAAACAACGTGCGTTTAAAAGCGAATATTGTTTAAGTTGACAAAAAAATATCTAAGTTTTTATTTGAAAAAATAAAACATAGAAGCCTGCAAAAGTGAAGTTGCGATCAAAATTGACTGATTGTTTAAAATTTTCTCAGTTCATAAGTATATCCGTGAAAATATAACACCGTGCAAGAGTGACGTATTGCAAAAATCTCGCCATGCAAATGTAACGAGAAAAAGTTTTGATGTGTAAAAATATCACCGTGAAAAAGTGACGCCGTGCAAAAATGTCCCTCCGTGCAAAAATTTCCCTCCGTGCAAAGAGTGACCGTGCAAAAGTGTCTCCTCGTGTTAAGTGACGCTCGTGCAAAAGAGTCGCCTTGCAAAAGTGTCCCCTAGTGCAAAAGTGACCCAGTCCCACAAAATCATATTATGACTTGAACTTAATTTAAATAAGAAATACTTTATGGAAGTAACAAGTTTTATGATGTAATATTGCTTTTATTTTGTTTCTGGTTTTAACTAAGTTATTAGTAGTTCAATCAACTTTCGTAATTTACTTGTTGTGAATTGTTTTGTACAGAAAATTGTAATATATTGCAAATTTCAAAACTTACCAAATTTTAAAACTTACGCTTCTATTAATTAACTTGTGGCTTTAAAACAACTTTGGTCATAGTGGACAAATAGGAAAAAATTGCTAGCTAACGATAGCTAACAATAACTTAATAGTAGAAATTATTGTTTTAAAAGTTGAGTTTTGTGAAAAACGTTCAACTTAAGAAGCTTAAAAATCTTATGGAAAACAGTTGGTTTTTTAATTAATTTCAGTTTGAAATAGTTTGCTGCCTGCACCACACTAATCTACTAATTTATAGATAAAAATTACTAAGTTAATTTATCTAATCAAACAGTACTTAAAATTCATAAACATTTGTTAGAATTTCAAATTATCTTTTGAGTAGTTATAAACTGTTTTATAAGTTAAAAGACATTAAACATCTCTTTGTTTTTTGTTTGATTCTTTTTTTTTAGATAAAGTTAAAGATCTTTCAACGCAGCAGGCGAGCATGAATACTCTGAAAGGAGTGAAAAATACGTAGAAGCTGTAATTATAAAAAGTTCTATAAAGCAGCTGTGAAATTTCTCAAAAGCTGTACTTGGGGTACTCCTGAATGGACTTTACAATAACTTTTGTATTGTATATATGATATTGTACGATGTCAATAACTATTAAACATATGTTTGGTTTTCTAAAACATTATTTTTTTTGTTTTCTTAAATACTGTTTTAAAGTACAATTATAACTTATTTTAGATATACTTTGACTTTTAAATAAGAAAAAGACAAAATTCAAATAAAAGCAAACTTTGGGTTTTCTTAGAAAACTACCAACACTGTAGATGGAACTCTATAAGTGAATTACGATGCTGATTAAGATGATGTAGTCATAGAGAGCTGCAATAAATTTCATCCTGAACTCAGGAATTCTAAAAACGTCATTTTTAACAATTAGTTGAATTTTTCTGTCATGAATAAACAGAAACATCTGTTTAATTTTTTTTTTTACTTATTTGACATAAGGTTCAGTTATAACATTTAATTTAAAAACAGTAAGCAAACAAGAAAGACTGTCTTTTAATTCTAACAATTGAAACTTCCTTTCACCAATAAATGAGGCTTAAAAACACTTTATATTTACATGCTTCAGTATGTAAAACGTTGCAAAATACTTTTTAATAATTTATATTTTTAAACTATAGACTCATAGTACAGTTGTATGTATATATATATATATATATATATATAGAAGACAGTAGAAATGTTTTTGTGTCAAAAACAATTGTTTTATATTGTACTGTAGATCATAGTTTTTAAACTCATTTACATAATCGCCATTCTTCAATAGACATCGCCCCTTGAAAAAAATATTTAGTTTATTAAATAATGCATTTAATTTTTTTGCACTTTTTTTATTTTATATTATGATAGATTAAAGAGGCCGTGCTGTTTGATTGCTTTATGTATATACAAAACTTAAACTTACTTTATTTAAAATAGATTTAAAAGATTTAAAAGTTTGAAATAAGTTTACATATTGACTATGTTTTTACTTTGTTATGAAATCTAGGTTAAATTGTTTTTATTTTTTTCGAAAACCTCGTACAATACTTCTGTGCACTTTTAAGCAGTCATTAAAGTCAGCTAGTAAAAATTTATTGTTAAATTTAATTATAAAAAGACCTAAATCATACAATTACCGACTATCTTCATTAATTTTTTAATTTTTTGTTGCCTAACAGTTTTATCATATTTATTTGAATGTTTGTATCAAAGTGCTCTGTTTATAAAAATATTAATATGTCTTATAATTTTTTAACTGGTTTTCTCAGCACAACAGAATGTAGCTAAAATTGCTCGTAAACATACATTTTAAGATTAAATATATTGATTTTTTTAAACTGGATAAATGTTTTTTAGTTTTAAAAATTCATTTAAAAATTATCTTTTTATTTAGTCTAGTCTAAGATAATAAATCTAATTACATTTATAATTTTGTAGTTTTTATGTGATCAGACTGGTATAAATTCTAATCTATTGATATAAAATCCCAACTATCAAATCACAGTAGATTGCAACATTAAAACCATCACAAGACAGTAGATCACAACGATACAACTATAAAATCATATCATATTACATCAATACAACTATTACATCACAGTAGAACAAAACAACATAAGTATCACAGTAGATCGTTAATACATCTATGATATCACAGTAGATTGCAACAATACAACCATCAAATCAAATCACATTAGACCGCAACAATACAACTATCACATCAAATTAGACTATATCAATACAACTATCAAATCACATTAGACTATATCAATACGACTATCACATCACAGTACACTGCAACAATACAACTACCACATCACAGTAGATTGCATCTCTACAACTATGACATTACAAAAGATCGCAACAATACAACTATCACACTATTTTTGATAGCATATTTTATTTTTTTATAACTTACAATAATTAGTATTTAAAAAATGTTAAATTAGCAACTTACTTGAAAATTAAGGTTTACTCTGCTACAATTAACTTAGATGAAAAATATATTTTATAGACTGTAAAACATCTCTAACTATTTATTTATGTGTACTTATCTAAATTTGCAAGCTAAAAAATAATGTTTTATTAACTTGTTTTTATAATATTTAGACAATTTAGTATTTAAAAAACTGGTAACATCCCATATCGTATCTTAAAATTTACAATAGTTTATTGCCCTAACTTTCTTTATATAACTATTTTGGCTTAAGGTTTGAGTATAACGAAAACAATACTTTTGATAAAAACTTTATAAGGTTTTTTTTTTACTAAATATTCTTTTAAAGTTTAATGATGAACCTTGTTCTTTTAAATTTTAATAGTTTTTATAAAGAAAATTGCAACCCTATACCTAATGAGCAATTTGCATTGTTTAAATATCTAGGTGTAGATGTTGACGGTTCAGGATAAATATCAGAAAATTTAAAGATAAATCAAAGATAAATATCAGAAAGATAAAATCAAACAACTGATCAGCTTGGTTGATGTCCCCTTAGTTACACTAGTGGTTTAATTACTAAAAAATACAAGTGAAACCAATAAACTATTAGTATCATATTTATGTTTTGAGAAAAGTAAATTTGAAGCATTACTGTTTTTCCTATTTTAAGAAATACTCATCTGCGAAATTGAGAAAATGAAGAGTTATTTTATCATTAAAAATGATAGGTATAATGTGTTTGTGTTGCTTATCTATAACAAAGTAAACAAGTTCTGATATATTTCCAATCAATTTTTATTTTTCGAATATAAAAAACAGTAAGCTTAAGACTTTAATTTTTTAGTTTTTTGGAAATGCTTTTTTTTTATTGTGTTAACTTTTAATAAATTAAACAAACTCTATTTCAAGTACAATGAAGTTTATTTTAAACTTAAACGTAAGTTTATTAATTTTATAACGAACTTGTTTGTAGTTTATTTTGTTAAATTTTAATATTGTTAATATAACAGAATTTATAGCATATATTTATCTATTAAACTACAATTGTTTAATAAGCTAGTATATAGGTAACCTTACAGCCTTTAAAGATTTTTTAAAGGTTGTAGAGAAAATTGGCTTTAAGAATTTTTCTTGCGGAAAGATGAATACATGCAAACACAACGCTTTGTGCAAAATCTAGTTATAAAAAAGGGATGATTCGTGGAAAATTGTCACCTATGCGAAACTGACAATGTATAAAACTGTCACTGTACTAAAGTGACATGCAAAATTGATTAAGTGGGAGTATTTGGGTATTAGGTGGGCATTGATCGTATAGTATTTGTTTCAGAGGGTAGTTGAATCGATTGGAAATTAGTTACGCGTAAATTGATTCGAGTCGGGAATTATGGAGCATTGTATGCGGGTTTGAACTGAGAGCGTCCCTATACTTTTACTTATTTTTTGTTATTTTTAAGCACATTAGTTTTTTTTCGTTCACGTCATACTACCTGATATACAACTCTTAAATTAAAAACTTATTTATTAGGTTTGAAGTTTTTATTTACCTTGATAACGATATAAATTTACTGTTGGAAAGCTTCGTCTAAATAACAAAATAAATTATTTTCTGTTTTTTTTAACTAAGTTACAAATGGTAATAAATTTTTTACTACTTTTTGCTAATTTCTGTCATTTTCTACATATTAAAATTTTTTTAAGTATTTTTATTCTAAGTTAAATAAAAATAATTTTTTTTTTTTTTTAATTGTACTGGTACGAAGTGAAATATACTGCTAAAGAATAAAGTCAGTAGCATAAAAAATTACAGTAAAGAACAACGAAAAAATTAATCATTTTATATAACTTAGAAGAATAAAAAACATTTTAAAAAGTAATTTATTAGCGAAACACTTAATAAAAATATTGAAAACGCAGTAGTTAGCTTTTTTCTAAAATCAATAAAATTATGATATTTTTTGCGCTTTTTACTTAATTCAAATTGTAGTTTTAATTAGTATTTTAGCTTTACATACTTATCTTTATATTAAACATACCAAAAAATTGTAAATATTTGAGATAATTTAATATTTTTTTAAAATTTTTAATATGAAAACATTAACACTTACAATTTTTTCAAATAGAAAAGAAATTTTTCTATACTATTTCTCAGAATAAATTATTATTCATAAGGTTCATAAAAAACTTTTTATTGTCTAAACGGGTGTTGACGTTTTAATTTTGCGAGTTAAAATGTCATATCTCCAGTTTTGGAATCGTCAAAAAGAAGTTGCTACCGTCTGTTGCCGTGCGACAAGATTCAATCGACCATTCATTTTTGTCAGCATCGTAACAAAGAACTTCAGATGCTTCAAACTCAAAAACTAAAACTTTTCTCCCCATACCTATGGCGTGAGTGAGCCAAGAATATGGAGAATACATGCCAGATCTATAGGTTGGGTAATGATTAATAAATACAAATGCGTTTGATGTAGAGTCGTACATTTCAAGGAATTTCTTACCAGATCCTATCGCAAACAATTTGTTCTTTATAGCAATTAAACTATGCATCGATGCTCTTTCTTTCATGCTGGGCATGTATGTCCATTCATCAGCTATGTGGTCATATGCCTCAACAGTGTTTAAAGACCCACCGTTAAATCCACCAGAAACAACAATTCTTTCTTCAAATACTGTGCAAGCTGCACTTGATCTAGCTTCTTTCATGCTTGCGACATTACCCCATGTGTTGTCATTTGTATCAAAAAAAATACAAGTTGCTGTATCTTTGTTTGCCAACTCACCTCCAATAAAATAAACTTTACCTATAAAGCCACAAGCACAATAACAAACACGATCATCAAACATATCTCCTACAACTTCTAAAGAATCAGTAGCAGTTGAGTATTTTTCAATTTTTTTTAAATCTCTACCTTCATCGTGTGAACATCCTAACAAGTAAACATGACCTTTTAAATATACCACTGGTGTGGTACGATATGGAAAACGACGGTTTTTTGTGAGCGAACTAGCTTTTCTACATCTAATAAGATTTCTACCATCTATTTTGTCCACGAAACTTGTATTTATATCAACATCGCTGTCTACCGATGAGAAATAGTCTCCGCAGTGCAAGATATCAAAGTTGTTTTCCTTGTAATGCCTCGTTGTGAAACATGAACTTGGCAAGTGTTTATAGTACGATTCTATATTCTCAAGTATCTCGTTTATTAGTGCTAGACACTCATCAGCTTCATGAAAAGATGTGGATTTGTTTAAAACTTGTACCAGAGCAGGTTTTGTCAGTAAAGGGAGGCGAATTAGTAATAAGACATTTTTTGCATGTTTGGTTCTCTCATCAAGCCTGTAACTTACCCATTCATTTGCCGCGGAGAAAACTTCAATTTCTGAAGTGATGTGTAAGTTAGAGCTTGAAATAATTCGTTTCATCAGTGAAAAATCTAACTCTAAGAAGTTGTCAGTTTCGGCAACTGTTGTGAACCAAAGTTGAATAAAGTTTAAAGTCAATTTAGAAAGGTCATTCAAGTTGTAAAGTTTAGACAAAAAATAAAAAGTTGCTACGTTTTGGAGTTTTATTTTACTCTTCATGAGTTTAAGCACACTATCTTCCAAATTTTTATCAAATTTTATTTGGTTAAATTTCATAACTTTCAAGTATTTTATCACATCTCCCGGAAAGGTACCTGAAAGTTGTTATTTATTTTAACACTAATAAAAACAAAACTGCAATAAGGTTGTTTATTCGATAGTATTAATATCAAGCACACTTCAATATACTGTCCATTTTTCAGTGTCTTTAAAAATATTTTGAGATTTTCTTTGTAGATGATTTTAAGAAAAAAGTAATTCTTGTGTATACATACATTATTTTTACAAAATACAAGTGTTTTACAAAACAGTTCTAAGAAACCACATAATTAATTCAAAGCTTAATAACTGCTTAATAAAAAGTGATACAATGCTGTTTTTCTTTTTAAATACATACTTCATTATATATGTTTTAATTTGGTAAGTGTCAGAAAAGAACAGTGTCACTTTAGCACGGAGTGACATTTTTGCCTGAAATAATTTTAAATCTTTTGAAAAGTTTATTTAAATAATGTTTAATTATTTAAAATACTTAACAAAACAAACAAATAGTTGTGAAAATTAGTTTTAACACTTATAAAAAATATCGTCTTAAAAAAATTATAAATAAACTTTTTACTATGAGCTAAAAACGAAGTATAATAATTTTTAATATTTGTATACCTCACTTTTTAATTAAAACTTACGCTAAAAGTTTAGCCGTATTAAAGTTAATTAACGCATTTAAAAAAGTTTAAATAACCCTAAAGCTTGTATTTATTGTTAGCTTTGTTAAAATAATCGTATAGCGTAAACTTTAAAGTAAAAGTATAAAAACATTTTCATCTAAAATTAAACAGTAAAACAGGTTTTTAAAATTTAAAATTTATTTTTGTTATAGTATGAACTAAAGCTTAAACTTGTAACTAATTTAAAGCTTGCTAACTTTTTATTTATAAGTTGCATAGTTCGTTTTTAGATTTTTAAATAATACAGTACCTAATGTTATTTAAGCAAAGAAAAATATTGCAAAAAACCTTTGTGCTAAAATTTCATTTTTCGGCCAAAGTGTCACTCCGTGCTAAAGTAATACTCTGTGCTAAAGTTTCACTTTGTGCTGAAGTGTCACACCGTGCTAAATTGTCACTACGTGCTGAAGTGTCACTCTCTGTTAAAGTGTCACCCGTGCTTTTCTGAACCGTTCCCGTTTTAGTTAGACATAATATACAAATATATTAATTTAAAACTAAATCTATTATTCATATTACAAAATATACCTGCTTGAGAATATATTACACTAAAATCTCTTTCCTTGAAGACAGTTGGGGAACTTTCTCTGCATAGCTTTTGAAAATTTTCTCGCCGTTTTTTTAAGTTTTTTGAAATATTGTTAACTTTCAATTCACTTCTATTTTTATGGATTTCATTGAAGTCCGATACTTTAAAAATTTTATTTTCCATTTTATAAGTGCTGGTTATTTTTATAGATAATAAAAATTTTGTACTTATCAACTTTAATAACAAATAAATATGTCCTTAACTACATTTTTGTATAATATTTTAGGCTTTACAACAAAATCTTTTAACTTTTTGATAATTAGTGTAGTATATTTTTAACATTATAAATTATTATTTTGAACATTTATGATTGTTAATGTATTTTATTAAAACAAAAACAAACATTTTAAAGACTCAAGTAGATTCTTCGTATATCATAAACTAGTCAGTAATTCAAATACGCACGAAAACATTTATGCACTAAGGGTCATTTTCGCATGAGAGTAATAAAAAATATCTAAAAAAAAACAAGTTACTGACCGAGGGTAAGGGATAAGGATAACAGTGACAGTTAAAATAAAAACTAAAGTACATTGCAAAGAGAGTTTAAAACAAAACTAAAAAAAGTACCAAAAACAAAAATGAGTATTAAGCCTAGGGTAAGGGTTAGTGGTAAAAGTAATAGAAAAAGTATATATCAATATACATAATAAAAATTGTTAACTAAAAAATAAGAAACATAAAAACTATAAATAAATAAGTTAAAATACAATAAAAAATCTAACGACTGAGGATATATATAATAAATTTTTATTTTTTAATTTTCCATTTATGCTAAACTGTATTAGTACAAAAGTAAGCCCTTGTGCAAAATTGATGCCATTCAAAATTTTCTTCGTGTAAAAATGTCGCTTTGTGAGTATTACACTCCTTACCAATAACTAATAGTTTTATATACAACTTTTTTTGTGATTTTTAGTAAGTAAAAGCATGTGTAAGGTTATAAAGTATTTAAAAAGAATATTAAAAACAACAAAAATTAAAAACATTTCAACAAAACAACATAAAACTAACTAATACTGATACTAATAATACAAAGGGCTACTCTATATTAAACTAGGCATGATAGAGTATTATATTTAAGAGAAAACAAACCTTAACAAATATTTAAAAAATATTTTTCTTTAGAAAATACTTTCAAACGTGGTCAAATTTTTACACAAGATGTAATCTAACAGGAATATGCTTAGAGAATCAGTAAAACAAAATAAGATCTAACTACTTGAAGTGCAAGCAAAAAAAAAGGTTATGAAAAATAACATAAAAAAATATTTTATATAACTCAACAAAACAATATAAATGTCTACTCCATAATATCATGTTTACTGCAGCAGGCTGTGGCTACAAATGCTCCCACCACTCTCTGTTGCTGGATCTTAACTTTATTCAACATTACATTAGTAATGGATTACTGTATTTTGTCTGCTCTTTATTTCTCCTTATCTTTACTCTATTTATCTTGTATCAGTAAAACACATGACCTTGCAAGCTTTCTCTTAAACACTAGGATAAAGAAGAGCTTTAATTTAAAGATTTCCATTAAATTTAAATAGTTATCAAATGCAGTTTGATATCCTTTTACACATAAATTTAGTTTGTATATAAAAATGTTTGTTTTAAAACTTGGTTTTATTTACAGATGTTTTATAAAATACATGGTCATACTCTAAAATAAATAGTTTTTTGAAAAATAAAGGGCTATAAAAATATTTCCTCAGTTTTTTACAATCATTTTTACACGATAAAAAGTATTAATATAAATCAATATGATATTTTATTATAATTTAGCATTTTTTAAATGTTTAAAGTACAATTGTAAATACAATTAAAAATTTAAATAAACTATATATTCTCATTTTCTAAGAAAAAATTAAAACGTAGTTCCCTATCAAAAAGTGTTTTATCGTATCTTTAATTTTAATTAAGAAATCTCATAGAAAATCTGTTTCAGTTGATACTACGACATTACCATTTGAAAAGGTGCTATATATTTATACAAAAGCAACAATAAAACATTATTCTTGTTATAATACTTACATTTAGTTATAATTTTTCAATTAATTATATCAATTATTGAGTCATTTAACAGTTTCTAAACAAACTTGTTTGCAATAAATTTGACCTAATTATTAGAGTTAATTATCAAATGCCAAATTTAAATATCCTAAAAAAGTAGCAGTCCTACGTAAAATATAGAAGCAAAATTAAATATGTTTGCTCTTAATGAAAATGTTTTCTAGCTTTTAAGTTACATTCTGCTAAATAAAATTGATGATTTTTTATTAAAAAAATATGTTGCTTAATTTCCATAAAAGTATATTTATTTACTTTTAAAAAACTAGAACTAACAAAGTTAAAGCTTTACAATAAAACTTAAATGATAAAAAAAGAGTCCTAACTTGATTTAGTTGAGGTAAGCATGACTTATAACTTTTTAAACAGTTATTACAAAAATATGTTATTAAGATATCTTACTAAATTAACAAAGAGATAAAAGGTTTTATAACCAGGGTTGACTAATTTATTTTGAGATATTTCTTTCAGGTTTTTAAAGTTTTTTTTAATGTATTTTAAAAGTACATTTTTTTCGGTCTACTTTTAGTTTAAAGACTAAGTTTAGTGTTAAAAACTTCATTAAGTAGTATAACAACATTGAATAGATACTTTGAAGCAACTTAAAATGTTTTTTTTTTATATATAAGTTTGTGATAAAAACAAAATTGATATCGTAGAATTTTAGTGTCAAATTTAAATGTTACTACTTAACATGTTTATTTTGTTAAAATTTCCACTGTTTTAAGTGATTTTTGTTCAAAATTCCCTTTTTTACAAAGTTTCAAGGATTTTCCAGTTTTCTTTAACCTAAATTGGCAAATTACATGATTTTAAGTGAGTCCAGGTTTCTTGGCAAGCATGTATAATTGACAAAATTAATTATTAAAGGATATGTATATTAAACTGTTGATTTTAATTTCATTCAACTTTAAATCATGATTTCTAAATCTTTTTCTTTTTCAAATTGCTTTATTTTTTAAACTAAAAAAAACCTATTGCTACCTCCGAGGAGATTTCTCAAAAATCTATAATTAAAAAAGCTTAAGACCTATATTTTTGCTTTTCATCATCAATTTCATAATATTTAGTGTAAATCTTAAGTCATGGCCTTGTGGCGTCACTTTAACATCTCATGGTCCCTAAATTTCTTTAAATTTTGCTCTTTATCATCAACTCAAGAATAATTGCAAATTATGACCTTATTGCCCCATTGTGGTCCCTTTACTACTTATGGCCCTCCTTTAGCCCCTTTACTGCTTACGTTCCCATTTTTTTAATACCCACAAAGGAGTTGGCAGGGTTGCCATAGTTTTTTCAAAAATTTATCCAGGTTTTCCAAAACTCTTCCAGGTTTTTTAAATTTCTTCCACGTTTTTATAAGTACACATTTCGAGTCTATTTTTGTTTAAAATTTAGTTTAGGGTAAAAAATTTTATTTAATAGTAGTAAAACATTGAAAAGATTCTGTAAAGCTACTTTAATATATTTAAAAATAGAATAAAAGTTTTAGTTGAAAAAAAAAAAATATATATATATTATTGAGGAAAGTCAAAGTTTTTATACTAAACATGTGAAAGTTTTTTGAATTCCAGATTTTTTTATTGATTTTGAACAAAATTTCATATTTTTCTTTTTTTTTTCAAAATTTCTCAAGTTCTAGATTTTTCCAGGTTTTTTTAAGCCTAAATTGTCAAATTCTAGGTTATTTTAGGTAAGTGACACTTCTGAGCTGGGAAATATGGGTTATGAATGTGGATTTAAGAATAAGGAAATGTGGACTTTCATATATAAAATTTAAGTACACAATTTATATGTACCTTCCTACTAATAGATTTAAGCATGTGATATTATTAGTGGCATGCTTAAAATAAATTAAATTTAACTATAAGTAAGCTTTGGTTTATAGATTTTTATATGTTACTTTTAAACATGCTGCTTTTTAAAAGTTTAGGTATAAATAATAAAAGACAGTAAAATTTGAAAACTAGGATAGTGACTTTACAAATTTAATCTAAAAATAATTTACAAGTGTTTACTAACATAAATCAAATAATAGATAAAGTGAGGCTTTTAATAATTAATGTTTGGGAAAAATTTAACACATTCGAAATAAGATAATAATAGAAATTATATTCTTTAAATAATATATTATTTTTTGATAATTTCAACTATATTATAACTAAAAATTAGTCACTAGCTTTTTTGAATCAAAATTTTATAGAAAAACATTTTGATTTTTAAATTTTGTTTAATACACAAAATTGATAACAAAACACTAGTAATGTACTTAACTTTTATAAAATATTTGACATTTCCTGCTACTTATACTATTTGTCCAATTTTTTTTTTAATGAGCTTATTTTATCAAATAATGTGAATTTGCACTTGAGTCACTGATTTTAGATTCAGTATTCAAAAAATTATTTAAATTAAGGCAGCATAAAAGGTATATATTGTCCTTAAATTTAAGGATTTTGACGTGTGATTTCAGTTTGATACAATAACTTAAGCTCAAAGAAAAAAAAAACATTTTTTTGTTTTGTTTTTGTAGTTTTTTAAAATATATTCATAAATGTTTTTAATACAATTGAAATTTCAAACTATTATACTTATGACTTTATTATTATCACGTGTTTTAAACTTATATGTTAGAACTTTAATAGTTACAGTTTTTTCAAATTATTGCCAAGGTTTCGTACACTGTTGTTGACAAGAATTTGGGTATAAAGTAAAGCTTTCGATATACGTAATTTGTTATAAACTGTTTTTAAGACAGTTGAGTAAGGAATATAGGGTTTTTGTATTAAAACATATTATATTGGTTTGCATTTTCAACTTCTTATAATTGAAGTTTAAAGTAGTTTATTTATTAATTACTTTTATTTACAGTAAATTAAAAAATATATGCATATTTCAAATAAATTTATAAGGATTTCGTTGGTAAACTTAAAAATCTAATCTTAATCTAAACTCTTACCTAAGCACTAACCTAAGAGAAGGTGAGTTTATGTTCTAACTGTAAACAATAAGTATACTACAACTAAAACCTAATAAAAAGTTCTTTTAACATTTAAACTCGTTAAAGCTCTGAAAGTACAATGTTAGTTATAACTTAAAATATTATTTTTCATAACAACAAAACACTAACTATTCACATTGTTTATTGAACGATAGAAAAACGCTCAAAAGTTTGGTGTAAGGAACTGGTGTACAGAAAAACCTTTCGGTTATCGAGTCGTACACCACAACTACATATTTAAACTCTTTTTTTCTATTCCTTTGCACTAATACTTTTAATTTTTCTAAAGCATTGTTTGAGAATTAGTTTTTATAAAGAAATAATACGGATTAAATCAACTATTATTGTTTTCACGTATACTTTTCTGAAATGTGTTGCTCATAAATATGAGAGTTAGCATAAAAAGTTACTATATTATGCATTTAGATTTGTGAGTTAAATTACACAAATCTAAACAAATAAGTCAGAGTTTCTAATTGGGTTTTGTAATTAATTAGTATAATATTGTTTTTTTTTTAAGTTTAACCAACTAATCCAAAAAAAAAACCCTTAACGTTTCATATAATGCTTTAAGTTTCATTTTAAGATCTAATTTAACAATTAATTTAAGTTTCATATTTAGAACTAATTTAAGCATTTAAAGAACTTTATTATAAAGTTTGACTTGATTTCTTAAAATTGTTAAACTTTTTTCATGCTCCTGTTTTTGACTTTTCTTGTTATTTAAAAATATTCTTTCTAACAAGCATAAAAACTTTACACATACAAGATTAATTATTCAAAATTTTTATTTGTAAAACTAAGTTTCACCTTTTAGGGAGCTTCAGTTACAATTTAAATGTTTTTCAAGAAGTCAAGTTTCTTTTTGACAAGGTTTAAATTTTAACTGAAATGAAGATCCCATAAAGGGTAAAACTTAATTTTGCAAGTAAAAATATTGTATAATAAACGTTTTATATCTGTTATATGTATATTTTTATAGACAATTTAGCATATAATCATTATTTTTTAAAAAACTTAAAGTACAAGTTATATATATTTTATTAATCTTTAAAGTATAACTATTTATATTTTGGAGACTAAAGTGCTTATCATTTATTTTTACTATTAATGATACAAATTTCAATACATTAAAAAAACTTTTGCAATATTTTATTTCGAATAAACATTTTGAAAATAATATGCACTAACTGATTTTTCACTTTTTATTTTATAATTTATCTTTTAATCTTTAAACTCTTGTTAATTACACAGTTTTTATCATCAAAATAATCTAGTAAACCTTCTTAATGTAAAACTGGTAACACTGAATTTTTTTTAAATCAAAAAATATTTTTGACATCTATTTTTTTAAAATATTATTACTTAATTAAAAAAGATCTAATTTAGCAAATTAAAAACAAAGACTAAAAAATTTAAACGAAATTTTTTTTTTTAAATAAATCTTATTTTAGTTGAAAATGTTCTAATAATTTTATGTCTAAGAAATTGTAAAACATCTATAAAATCAAGTTTACGTCTAAATTACACTAATACGTTAAAATATAATAGTAAATATTATAGTATAATAGTAAGAAAAGTAATATAATTTATAACATAAATCGTCTTAACTTGAATTGTCGTGCACCCCTATAAAAGGATCAAGCTGAATCCGGTAGATCACTTACTCCAGATGCTCCGGCCCGCTGAGGCTTATTTTTTTTTGGATCCGGTCCGTCAATTATTTACGTTGATCACCCCTAAATTAAAGCATAAAAAATTAGCTATCTTAAAAAAAAAAGTTTGATATCAATTTCTTGTAATGACTGGTTTGCAACAGTGAAACTCTGCTACCTTAAAAATTGAATGAGAAAAACGAATCAAGCCTTAGCTAACAAACAACTTTCTAAATCTACCAAACACTCAAAAACCACTACAAAAGGATATTATTGTAGTAATTGAATACACTTTTTAAACAGAGACGTTATAGACTTTTTCTTGAGATTATTGTTAAAAAATAAGTAAATAAATACTCAAAAGTTTACTAAAGAGGTTAGTGTTATAGAAGTTTCTCTTCGTTGAGTTTTAAATGTTGGATGGTGAATAAAGTAACAAAATTCTTGAAATAAATTCTAAAATTGCAGTTTCAAAATTTATTTTTTAATGCAGGTGTAAAAGGTATGTCCTAAGTTTATAGTATTATAGTTATACACTTTAATATTTGTTATAAATGAATACAAAAGGTTAAAACTCATTTGACTGAAACAAATTTTACTTATAAATTTTATTAGGTGTAAATAAGTTGAAGCATTTAATTTTTGATTCTATATAATTTATAGCTAAACTAAATAAAATATATAGATCTATTCTACATTATACAAGATGCATGTTTAAAAAAAATATATGTTAAAAAATGTTGTTTAGTATTATAGTATAAAAAAAATATTTATTTTAAAATAAATTAAACAGTTTTTAGAACAAAAAATCTAAATGCAGTACATTTTCTTAATTTAAAGATTGTAGCAGTTTCTAATTGGTTATATAAAAGAAGTCTTATGCACAACTTTCATCGTATTTTTTTTAACTTTCACAATTATTCATTTATAAAGTTTTTATTCTAATATTTTTCTATAAACTAAATAAGTCATTTAATTTAAAGTACTTGTAATTTTTACATAGATTGTAAATATTTTAAAACTATAATCATAAATACTTTCAACAAACAAAAAACAAACATTTTTGTAAAAAAAAAATGAGTGGCAACTTCAATCTGAACGAGCAAACGGATGCTGCACGAGATTCACCTTCAGAAGGCCAAAGTGCACGAACAAGTCCAGTACAAGATAATGTACAAGAGGCAGACGTTATTAGACAGAGAATACCAGTATCAAGCGGCACTTTATCGAGCAAAGACAATTCAAATGAAAGTTTGGATACTTAAGCAGAAATTGCATCAGTACGAGCACGACTAGTAAGTCTTATAATGCAACAAAGGGAGTTAGATGCCAGGCACAGGGAGTCAGTTTCTAGGCACAGGGAAGCAGCTGACAGGCAAAGGGAAGTAGCTTCCAGGCTCATGGAAGAATATGCAAGGCTAAGGGAAGCAGTTGCCAGAGATCAATTTACTTGCGCGCCCGACAGAGGTCGTATGACGTCACGAAACATGCGAAATGGGTTTCAGAAAACAAGACTCAATTCAGTTGGTGATGAGCCTTACTCTGATGGAGAAAATGATTAAACTGTGTATTAATTTTTAATTTACAAAAAAGAAGTTTTCTAATAAAGCTTTCTTGATATAAATTAGTGACGTTTTAACTTTAAATCTCTAGAAATATATAATATCATTTTTATATGCTGTAAACAAACTATTGCGAACTATAAATAGTTTTATGCTTTTTAAGATACTTAATTAATTTTTTTTTTTTTTCGGCTATACAAATGAACAAGCTATTTTTTAATAAAATATATAAAACAACTTGAAGATTTTCTTTTTTTTGTATTGAGTATAAGACATAATAAGACGTAGTAAACGAACGAAAGCTTAGTCTGGAAACTAATAACTTTGGGTAATAATGTTTAGTGTGCAGCAATATGATATTTTATGCATTTATTTGATTATTTCGTGGTAAATGCTTATCTATTAATTCTAGAAAATGCTTAACAATTTTGGTGTGTACAGATTTGACAGAACTACAAGTATTATTACTCCTAGCTTTTTGAGCTTCGCATTGTTTTTCTAAATGCGTTAAGCTCAAAGCTTTGACTATAAAATATTTTTGGCACAAATACCTAGTGAGACCAATTAAATCGAAAGTTAAAAATTGTTAATTACATTTAGTATTTTTATAATGTCTTTTATCATAGTTTTTACACATTGGAACAATAATACGTGAAAAATACGAAAAAGTATGACTTTTAGTAAAACCTATGTAAATCTAAGCTTATCTATCATTAGAAATGAAGATATAAGATTTTAAAACTGAGCGTGAATTAGTATTACATTGAAATAAGATTTGTAACTAAAAACTAAAGATTAAAACAAACACTGAGTATTGTTTTAGTACGTCTTTTTACTACGACGAAAATATCAAGCTTTAGATAAAATAAAACTACCTTATAATAAAAATAACTTAAATGTTACAAGTAATTTTTCCTGGCTTTCATAAAATGATGTTAGCTGATGAGATAGAACAAGTACAATCAAAGATATTACATTACAAGTTTTTATTAATCCGTGTAATATTTAAAACTAGAAGCGAGTTAGAAAAAAGGAGTAAATTTGAAAGTTTGCCTAAGTTTCTACAAAGTATATATGATTAAACTGAAGCTTTATGTAAACTTGAGATTTTTAGAGTCTTTTTTTAGTGTAAGTTCCCTTTCAAAAAAGTTTCTTCTAGTAACAAATTGTTTTTGTATCTTATCCAAATTAACTAAAGCTTTGCAATAAAATTTCTATCGAGTCATCTTAAGTTTTAAAAATCCTAAAGAAAATTTTAAACTAGCTGTGACTCCTGCCTAGTTGAAACATACTTGTGTTTAAGTTACGCACATCTTGAAAAGGACTTTAATGTACTAATAACAGGTGCACGACTATTCAAATTCGGATATTTCAATTTCCGACAATTCAAACTCTTAAAAAAATAGAAAGGGGCACTACTAAAAAGGTAATGTGTATTTGTCAAATATAAAAAATACTTATGTAGGTCCTATTAATACCTACTAGCCATTTTTTTCTTTTGGCAAAACATAGAAATTATTTTGAGATATGGTTTAAATTAAATTAAAAACATATATATTTCTAGTAAGTTTTGTATATCTTATAAACTAATTAAGATTTTGAAAAAATGAAAAAATGGCTTGTAGATATTAATAAGATCTACATAAGAATTTTTTTTTATTTTTATTATATATTTAGATATAGTCTTTTAATTCGTTTTATAATAAATTGAATTGTCTGAGTTTGAGTTGTCCGAATTTAAATTCTCATGTAACCACTTAAAACCTAGAACTGTCAATATCGGATTTTTAGCAATTTTCCTCTAATTTAACAAATTTCAACTAATTTGCCTATTTTTTATGGATCTACAAATATGCATCAAATGAGTAATTTTTAAATCGTTATAAAAATGTCCGGCTGTATATAGGACTATTTAGTATTTTGTGCTTTTAAAAAATTCTACAATACTCGCTTAAAAGAAATAAGGTATTTTACACTTACTGTAAATAATATATTTAACTTATCGCACGAGAAATTGTTATAATACTAGACATTAACGTACCAGATTTTTGAATTAGTTAAAATTTTGTATTTTTGCTAAAATTATTCTTTCAGGTGGTTAAAAAAAGTTAACAGGTCATTTAAAATCAATCGAAGCGTATGATCATCATGATAAAAAATGAAACTATTTTCCTGATATGGTGGAGGCAAGAGTTCGTCATTCATTAGTTACTTTAGGCAACAAAGTGTTTGCAATTGGTGGATATTATAAATTTTGCTGAGAAGCTTTTGATAAAATAAGTAGTAAATTCACCTTGATTACTAATGTGCAAAAACTTACGAGATTTATACACGGTATTGAAGAAGGTGCTTGTTGTGTTGGTGATAAGATTGTTTAGTTGGTATTTTTACCAAGAATAAAATTGAGTTAATCGAGTACGACACTAAAACTGATGTGTTCAATACAAAAATTTAATAACCTTCAACAATATGTATTTAGTTATCTTGGAGATCATAAACTTCCTTTTGCTTTTGACGAAAGTGTTAATAATTTTTTGTGTTTAATTATTAAATTACGTTCTAATAAAATATATGTTATCTGGTTACATTTTTATTTCTTGACTTAGAAACCAGAGAAAAAACATGTATCTCAAAATAAAGTTACGTATTTAGCCCAAGAGTACTGTTGTGAAACTTGTTATTGTTCTCACTGCATTAAGGTACTTAAAAAACCTTTTCCACTTATTAACAAAAAAAAAACATTTTTATAAAAACTAGTATGTACAGTTTTGAAAGTGAAATTATGGTGCTAAAAATGAAGGCCCTTCGTATTTAAGCGTAAAAGCATTATGAAAAAAGTAGAATTACTTTGCTAATTTGATAGAAATAATGTATTACCATTTAATAGTTACAATAGTCATCAAAATATTGGAAATATTAATCAAACCAGATTTTTTCTTTAGGTATTTTTTTGTAATTAACTGGATAGCTTTTGATAAAATAAGTCGTAAATTTGCATACATCACCACTGTGCAAACATTTACAAGATATAACAGTTAAGGAGTGACATAATTCTTTATATTTAAACAACATAAAAAAAATCACAAAAAAAAACCTATTCAAACAGGTCGGCAAATTTGGTTCCGTAAATTTTTTTCAGCTAAGAGGATATCTATTTTAATTATAAAAAAAAAAACTCACTACTCATTTCTATATCTACCTAGTTTAATCACTAGTGCTTTTTAATGCTAATTAAATTACACACTTGAACTAATTAGAATTTCAAACAACTGCAACTCCCGCCAAGTTTCTTATTATAGATCTACCCGTGATAATTTTCTACTAAGAAATTTTCCATGTTTGATTAAAAAGTTAGTTTTATTTAGTTAATTAGAATTATTTTAAAGAACTGCGGACCATTCTAAACTATAAATTGCTGCCGACTTTTATACTAGAAGGGTTTGAGAAAATAAAGACTAGAACATTATGAGTGTTTTTTTTTCGACGTATATTTATACTGCCTGATTTTTAAACTAATTAAATATTTTTTTGCTTAAATTAATTGAAGTTAAGATTTGTTAGTTGTCGACACAGTACTAATTAATAGAAAGTTTTTTCTTTACAGGTGTGAGCAACTTTTTTCTTTGGTAAACCAAAAAGCTCATAGCAGCTTTCTTTTTCAAAGATTTATTGTTTAAATTTATTAATTTTTTTCACTTTCAAACTATTTCATATAAAATCTTAACTTACTATTAACCAAACTCTTTACTTAGTTTAATGTTATAAAGTATAAATTATTCTACTTAGTTTTACTTGAATACTCATAACTAAAATAAAAAGTAAATGTTTGTACTATGTAAATTTTTGTTATTATTTTAAAATTTTATACGTTTAAAATTCACAGTAAAAATATTATAATATTTGTAATGTACAACTTAATACTCAAATTGTCCTTAACTTATGTTAATGATTTTTTTGACTTTTTTGTCTTTATCTCAATTGCAATATAAAAGAAGATATTGAAATTTTGAAAACTAAACCAGCAAAACTTTTAATTTTCACTAGTTACAATTGTTGAAGTACTTTAAAATTTTTGTCTGCAATCAAGCAGAATGTAATTTAAAAGAAAATTTGTAGAAATGAGTACAGTTTTAAATTAAAATCTACAATTGTAAGTGTATTTCTTATTTTATTTGTTTAAACTTTTATCTATTATGGGTTATTTTAACAAAAGTTTACTTAAAAATAATATGAAGAATCAAAATTTATCGTACTATGCACTCTGCCACGCTTAATGACGTCATAAGATTTTTACACACAAAATAAAATTTAAGTATTAGAATGTATAGAGATTTTTTTGACGTTAAACAAACGTTTCAGTTTGTAGTAAAACCTACTTTAAAAATTTTGAAGGTACAGTAATGTACTTTGTTTTTTTCTAATCTTGCATATGTTAGATATACATAAGTTAAAGAACTATGCGAACTATAATACAACAGATATGTAAAATATTAAAATATGTCGTCAGTCAGTGCTTGTATTATACAGGTTATTACCAATTAGATAAACAATATAGTACAATCTGTAAGTAGAAAAAAGTTAAAATTAAGATTTTATGTCAATATTAGTATAACTCATCATGACTTTTTGTAAAGCTTAGTGTAAAAGTTTTTTAAGTTAATACAAGCACTATATTTGTATTTTAAAATCAAAGTTGTAATTGAAATATTTTTTAAGTTTTAGTTCTAAAACAAAACCTTTTTTTTTATCAAGTTAAAAACTTAATTTTTCCGTAACTATGAAAATAAACAACAATGTTTAATATGTTTATTTTTGATAAAACTTTATCATGTTGTTTTTAAATATTTTTTTAGTTATAATTTAACTTTTTACAACTTAATCATAAAATATTTTGTATGTTAAATTTAGCTTTTGTTTTAATCATACATTTTATAACTGTATATGTGTTTTAAAAATTGACTTTAAACAATTTTAAAACAAAAATAGGAAAATACTAATGAGTTTTTACGTTGAAGAAAGTTAAATGTAGTTTGTTATTATTTTAAACCGCCTACAAAAGTTACTTTCAGAGATTTTGTAATTTTTTCATTTTCTTAATAAGTTGTAGTTTTCAACTAAAAAAAAACACTATTTAACTCTAAAAAACATTTAAATCTAAATGTTATGTCGTTTTATATTCATTTGTTAGAGTAGTTTTACTAAAGTAACCTTATATTGATTAAATGTTGTTTGTTAAAAATAATATAATAAATTTTTGTTTTTTCTTGATTAGTTTACGTAAAAAAATTTAATTATAAAACTTAATTTGTCAAGTTTTTTTGATCAGTTATTAGTACAAATAACAATAATAGTAAAAAAATAATTCTGGGAATGGAATTAGTTTACATTTTAAATACAAAAGTTTTGTTAGTTAGTATTTCAAGATAAAAAAACACGAGGTAACCTTGACAGTTATTATCAAGTTACGTTTTCAAATAGTTATAACAATAAATTTAAATTTTATTTGCAAAAGTTTAACACCTGATAAAAAATATTACTTTTGGTTTTATTTTTTACACTAACACTATCTATGTTACAAAAGAAAATAAAAGACTGGTTATAAATGTTTTTAGTTTTAGTTTAGTCTCAAAGTATTAAATTCAAGTTATATTTATGATTTTTACGTACTGTTTAATTAATTAGTTTAACTTAGTAATTAATCCTTTATCTTCAAAATAATTAACTAATGTGGTGCAGACTGTGAGCTGTTTCAAACTGAAATAAATTAAAATGCCAATTAACTGTTTTTCATAAGGTTTTTAAGCTTAAAAACTTGAAAGTTTTTTACAAAATTTAAGTTTTATAACAATATTCTTTACTATCGAGCTATTGATAAAAAATACGTTAGCTAGCAAACTTTTCATATTTGGGCACTATGACCAAAGCCACAAAATCAATAAATACAAGAGTAGTAATAAAACTGAAATTTAATATTTTCCTGTACAAAATGATTCACAACAAGTTAACTACAAAAGTTTGTGGAACAACTAATAACTGATTTTAAAACCACAAACAAAGCAAAACAACATCATAAAAATAATTACTTACGTAAAATTTTCCATAGCTAAATTAAGTTCAAGTCATAATATGATTGTGTAAACTGGTGACAGACGATTTTTTACAGACCAGTTTTTTTACACTTTGATACATGAATAAGGTTTATAAACTTAGCGCTTCCACAATCTAAATCCCTTAGGTACTGGGATGGCTAAACTGCTGCCCACAGGCAAAATCGGTGTGAAAAAAGAGGCCCGCAACTGACCATTTATCTGTTTGAAAATTACTACCAAAAATAGTTGTTGTGGTGGGAATTAAATTTTAATATGGAAATTGATAAATGTCACCATTTATTTTAGTTGTTTTGAAAAATGCTGTTTACTGCGATCCAGGGAATACTTATACTGAAGATAGAAGCCAATTGTAAATATTATAAATAAAGGTACTTTATTTTATAACTATGACTATATATACATTTTATTTAATAACTAGTCTGAAGATAGTTTTTAAAAAAGGTAATTCCAGCAACAACAAAACACTATTGATATATAGATAACTTATTTATTAGTTGTAAAACTCAAACATTTTATTATACAACGTAAAGATCAAAAATAATAGTAAGTAATAACGTTATACAAAATACCAGCTAACGTTTAGTAATCAATCCTTACGAAAATTCGAACTATATTTGAACATCGATCAGCATTCTTGATAAACTGTCTGAAAGCAGCAACAGATCCATTCAATAATGCTTCAGGAATCAAATTATTTTCACCGAATACCGTATAAAAACAACTGATTCTTTCATTTTCAATGTAGCGTTTCATATCATTATATGAGGTCTGACAACTAGAGGTAACAAAAATTTTTATAAAACTTGCCAAACAAAATTCATACACTGTTGAATCAAGTAAAGCCCAGTTGAAATTTTTACGGTTAACCAACCTGGTTATCGTACAGCCATTTCTACCATCCATCGGTTGAATGTCGAGCAAACCTCTAAATTGGTAATCCATGTCAAAATTATGAGGAAGAGCTGTTGAAATAGAGTTAAATTGTTTGATTGAGTAACTAAGCTGATCTAAAAATTTTAATCAAAAATCAGGTTACATTTACCGAAGTAAAAGTAATTAAATATATAATGCTAACTTATTCTAATTGGGACCAAAATTTTAAGAATTAAACTACGAAACAATCTGTTAACTCAAAGTTGAAATTAAAAAAAAATATTAGCTAGTATACAACTGTTTTGAATTATATTAATCATCAATACGTTTAAATTTTAAGTTTATTCAAACTTAAAATTTTTTAACTTTTCAAGTTTCGTTGTTAAAAAACGTATTAAATATAGCAAATATTTTAATTTTGTTTATTTTAAATAGAACAAAAATTTCCTCAAGAATTATAAAACTATAAACAATTAAAATAAAGAGAACAGTATTTATATATTTCAAGTATTATGATACTCATTCAAGTCATCTAGTATGCTGCGTATTCTATATTATTATTTATATTTATCTAAAATAATTTTTGATATTAGTACTAAAACTTATTTAAATTATAAATTCATCTATACTGAATTGTAGATTTCAATTATAATCTTTCTAATTAAAGTCTAACAAACTAACTAAAGTTCAGGATGTAAAGAAACAAGAGAGCACATTTTAACGTCTTAATTATAAAATATTATATCTGGAACTTGTCTTTAAAAAATTACTAATTATAAAATAATTTAACTATTTTAAAACATGTGTAAAATTCAAAATTTTGATGAATTTTTAGTACAAAACCTACTAAATGTAGTTAACTTTTAGATGAATGATATTGTAAAAAAAACGTACATCTAAAACTATAATATAATTTAAAAAATGTTGTAATAGAACTAAAACAACTATTTTTATAATAAAGCTTATACACTTGCCAAAAATATATTGAATTGAATAGACAAGTTAGAATCTATCTAATAACAGTGACACAAAATCTCTATGAATAACTAATTTACATTTATTCAACAAACTTTATTGATTGTTACTTGAAAGATGACAAAACTTGAGGTAATTTACAAATGTACAAACAAGACAGTAATAATTTAACTGATAGTTTTTAAATAGTTATAGCAGTACTTTTCAAAAAATATTTACAAAAGTTGAACATGTGGTATAAAATAACGCAGATACTTTTGTTTTCATCTTTTACACTAACATAATCTATGTTATACCAAATAATTACATTCTAATTATAACTGATTTAAGTTTTTAATTAATTCAAATCATTTTTAAGATTAACTTTAGGTACTTATTACAATATGTCATACAAAAAACTATAATCATAATAATCCTAGTAAAACTAAAGTTAAAAAATAATTTATACTCAATATGTAGACGAAAAAATACTTCAATTAATTATTATTTTAAGTTTGTCAATTATAAAAGTTTTAATACTTAAATGTATTTAACTTAAACTAATTAACTTAAATGAATATATTAAATATGTTTTTAATTAAGTATTTTTTGTTCTATTCATAAAATGTACTGATCATTAAACTATCAAAGTATATCAGTTTCAAAACATATCCCCTAAATACAAAGTTAGAAACATGATAGAGTTTTAATAAATTTAGTAAATCTTTCAATCTAAATGTTGCTAACTTCAACAAACTGTTCTCTAAAATAAAGCTTAATTTAATCAAAATAAAGCAAACAAGTCAACTGACTAAGATGAGGCATACAAGTAATTTCAAATCATTATACTAAAATATATTTAAAAATTCTATAAAAAATTTATAGAAGTGTTTATATCTCTAATTTTTTAGTAAAACTTTTGCAAATATAATTTTTATTACTCCACTGTTCACGAGAAAGTCGGAAAAACAAATCCCTGCAAAATTTCCGACATATTTTAATAAAATTTGTTGAAGAAGGAGTTGCTTGTCGACGAAAGCACAAACGAAAACAATAACAAATCGCCAAAAAATCAGCAGGTACTTCTTGAGTAAGAGTTTGCATCAAAGAGTTTGTGATGATGAGGAAGAAAAAGTTTGGATCGGAGATAGCTGAGAACAGTTCAAAGAGCTTTCTTTGAAGAACAAGATCCAAGCGATTACCTGTTAGTTTAATTTTTTTTTCTATTTTTATTACTATTTTGCTTATCTAAATTTATAAAACTCTGATATACTGATAACATTTTATTTATATGTTTAGTATACATATGCACTGTATTTTTCATACAAAAAAAAACTATCTTTTAATTTGCTAACAGCTGTTTCAACGCTTAAAGCGTTTATTTGTTTATTTTTAAATCTTATTGTATATCTAAATTACTTTTGCTTATTTATCTTTTAGTAGATGGAGCTATAAATCACAGTCAGCAGTTAGGTAAAACAAATTATATTTTGTATCGTATCGTTTTTTATCAAAGTATATTTGTTTTTATACTTTATAACGCAGTACTTAGTGACTAAAACAGTAAAAGTTTTTTTGAAATGAAAAAACAACTCGATAAATTATAAGCTATTCGACTAAAAAAACATATATCAATGTTCAAAAAATCAAATGTGGTTGTTTAAAAAAGATATATTTTTAACTTTGATTATTTAATTTAAGTAAAAAAATCTTATATAAAATGTTGGTTTAAACTTTTTTTTGATTTTAATTGATTCTAAACTGCTGTAGTTTTATATTACTTGAGTTTATACGTATTTTCAACGTTTTTAAATACTTTTTTGACATAAAGTTTAAAATTTGTAGCAGAAAAATTTCTTTGAAATTATTTTTAAATCGAATTAAGTTTAATCAAAAATAAATATATACCTAGTATGACCAAAGCACCTTAGTTGCTTATGTTTTTTAACTTTTAAAATAAACTTTTTATAAGCTCTATTGTTAAAAAAATTCTCCTGTTTCTTTTAACCAAGAAAGTTTATTTTAAGTGTTAAATATTTAATTAACTAAATATAATTACTTTTTAAACCTTTTTTGGTTATATAGATAGTTTTCAAACACTGTACTAATAAATTATTGAAAATAAGAATGAGTAATTGTAGGCCTTACTACATTTTAGTAATAAAAATATTTGTTGTTACATTTCAGACTGAGAAAAAAAAAAGTTATACTGTTAATACCGATATTTTTATAAGCTCAAAGGTGGTAAGACCACTTAAAAAACATTTCTCAAATAAACTAATTTAAGTGATGTATTAAACAGCTAGTAACAAAATAAAAATACTATACTTAACTAATATATCATGGATATCATTTTATGTTAACTTTTTGCCTTTCTTAATATTTAGTATAGTTTAACTTCACTATAAACATTAAAACATTTAATTGTTAAACTAATAAGTTTTTATACATCTTGAAAGCATTTTAAAGCTATTTAAAAATTCTGCTAAAAACTTAGTTTAAAAGCTGAAGTCATAACAAGAAACAATAACTTATTAGAAAAATTTTTTTGGAATCCTGAAAACTTTAATTATTTCTTCTTATATGTATTCTCTTAATGTATTCTTGAAAACAGTTCTTGACATGACTTTAAACTGTATCCTGGTGTACGACTCGATAACCAAAAGGTTTTTTCGTACACCAGGTCCTTGGACCAAATATTTGAGCGCTTTTTTTTTCGTTCAATAAACAATATTAAATATTTTACGTTAATGGGTACTCAAAAAACAATGCTTTTATATAAATGATCACTTTATCTTTAAGTATTCAAAAGTAGTTTTCTAAAAATGATGGTAGAAAAATATCACCCCAAATAATATATCAATCTCATTGATTTTTTTAATTATAAAATTTTAATGATATTATTTTTACCAATCTTGTAAAAAAATACTATACCATTGTAAGCGAATTTGTTTTATTTTACTTTTAACACAATTCCTATTTTTATGTAGTTCTTTGTATTATTCATAGCTTATCCATTTCAGTTTTGGAATTAAAAACGTTTATTTTTCGCAAGCATGAATGTGAAAGTTTAAAACATTTAACTAAAAAACTGACTACAGAAAATATACTTTTCTCGATGACATAGCTTATCTACACTAAAAGTTAAATTAAAATTAAAGAGAATAAATTACGATTAAAATAACTGATGCTTTAAAACAACTTATGTTTTTAAATAACTAAAACATCTCTGACAAGCTAATTAATTTGTAAAAAAAGACATTTGTTATAAACACTAAAGTTGGCGCTCAAAATTTAAATGAAAAAAAATCGAGCTAATTCAATTAATAAGTCATAAAACAAAATTTATTTTTTACTAATAATTTTTCTTGGGCTAGTTTCATTTATTAAGTGAAAGTTTACAAGTAACATCTTACAAATGTTGTAAGTTATTATTTATGCTATCCTAGACTATTTTGTTTTGGAGTTTTTTGTCTCAAGTTTGTAGTAATGTCATAAGCTGAAGTCCGTCGAAAATGACCCAAAGACTCTTATTAAACGTTTTTTGGTTCAAACAAAAAACTTTTACTTTCATCTCTTTTTAGTCTACTTTGCAAGTATGGTTTAAATATGTTTTTAGTTAAAAAATAATAATTGATGCATGAAAAAAGGTTGAGATTAAACCCTTCTCAACTCATTCTATTTTTTTGAAAAAAGTTTGAGTATCAGTAACAACATATAGCACTGAAAACACAAGTCTCCATACTCAAAGTTCTACTTAAACTGATAATGTTTTTTATACGCGTGCTGACAAAATTCGCCATATGTACTTGTCTTACTAATAAATGTGATCTTAAGTACATTTTTTCATGAAAATCTCATGATCAATATCTAACTTTATAATGATTGATAAGTAACTAATCCAACATTAAAAATTTTATTGCATTTTGACTTTTTCCTTGACCAGTTGTGGTCTGTAACTTTTATTAATTATTATTATGGGTAATTTGTTTATTATATAACTTTATCTGCTTTTTTTTTGCTTAATTAATTAGTGTCTCTACCTAACTGGTGAGTATGCAACTTTGTCTCTTTCTGCAGTAACCGGTGAGTATGTTACAGTTACTTTCTTCAGTAATTAGAATTCCTTCAAATTTTCCTAATATCTTTTTCTTTTCTGAAACGTTTCATAACCGTCAAAAGTTGTTTATACTAGTTGATTTACTAACGCGAAAAAGAATCATTAAGTTGACTAACACTTGCTAAAACTGAATATGGTTGACATCTCCACAAATGAGCTCTCTAAATATGTCACTTATTACAAAATATACTGACAATTTACATCTTTGAAAGTTTGACACATCATTCCTAGTTGTGTTGCTCTCGATTTGTTCAGTTTCAAAAAGCTGTTTATTTTTGTGAGCAAGCTACGTATTTAGTAATAAGTTCATGTTAAATGTTCTTCTATTTAATAATTTTATAAAATATCCTCATTCCAAAACGACTTGACGGACTTTGCTTGATTTATTTATAGAGAAGACAATCCCATCTTCTTCA
The DNA here is from genome assembly GCF_965202585.1 of Thalia democratica. Classification (NCBI taxonomy): domain Eukaryota; kingdom Metazoa; phylum Chordata; class Thaliacea; order Salpida; family Salpidae; genus Thalia; species Thalia democratica. The sequence continues at coordinate 94,094,528 of NC_139165.1, forward strand.
ACTGTTGGATTGTCTTTGTCAAGAGTTTCTTCTGGATCAATGCTATCATCAAACACTTTATGATTTCTAATAAAGATAATTTAGAGTCTAAAAGGTTTGACTATCTTAAGAAAAGTATAACTCAAAAAATATATCTTCTTCGTGCTGCATCTATAAAGCTTCCTTACTCCTAAACTTTGCTTCTTTTTGTGAAATCATTTCTATGTTCTTATTCTCAATCAGAACGACATACCTGGTGATTGTTAAGATAGGAAAAAAGGGCTTCTACAGCTTGGTTGTTTTGGAACCTTTCTTCGTTTGGCAAAAATTTCATCAAAAGCTCTCATTGGAGCCCACTGTCGGAAGAATACGTGATGAATTAGGGTAAATAATGTTTCTCTGTCTGCAGTAACCGGTGAGTGTGCTCGACTTTTTTATTCTTCACTAACTAGTGAACTGAATATGCACAAGAGTGTCTTTCTGTAGTAATTGATAAGTGTATTTGAGTCACTTTTTCTGCAGTATTAAGATCTTACCTTTGATGAGCTTTTTTTAGGTTAATTAGTTGAATGAAAAACCTTTTTATGTGCATAGTTTATTGGTTAACCATTATTAAGCAAAAATTGCACACACATGTTTTTCTGTTCGGTAGTAGTTCCATCAAAAAGTTTAGCATAAGTGTCCATTCTTAAACATAAAGAACTGTTTTTATGGTCTTTTATTGTTATAAAAGCGTCTGTTGATGTGAAATAAAATGTTCATATTTAAGTTTTACTTCATATTACTTTTATTTACGACATTCCTACACACCTGAAAGATTCTAATTCTTGTGCTTTATAATCGCAAAGACAAATCATAAAGATAATTTGAACTACTGATGTCATTGCACTAATTAGTGTGAGCATATCATTTAAATTAACCTATATGTTTTTTGTTTGGTTTTGATATTGTAAGTGCACTGAAATTATAATGGGAAAATTATCAGTTGAATTTTCAAAGTGTTAAAAGACTACAAATTAAGCTTACTATCATCTTGATATATCTATAAAACTTATTTTTGAATAAGTTATAATAAATTACCTATCTTAAAATATAGTAATCTAATGATTCTGTATTCATCATATAACTAATGAATGCATAAATACATAGCTGAAGTCTGTTTCAACTTTGAACGGCAGAAGCTTGAAAAATTTTTGAACAGTGTACAGCCGTTTTCTCAAAAATCTGGCACAACAAAAATAACTCTTATTTTAAAAATCATTTTGCCCATAACGTGTTTGTAAAATTGTATCGTGTCCTTATCTTCTTTAGATCCTTTTATGTGGCTTGCCAGAGCCTTCATTATGTTGGCTGTGCAAACAGGTACTATAACTTTATATATTTTGTACTCACCTTTGTAACATCTAAACATATAAAAAAAATAGCTTTACATTAATTACTTATCTTAATATATAGTCGTCTAATGAATCTGTATTTATCACATTCAACAACGAATGCCTAAAAACGTAGCTGAAGCCAGTTACAACTTTTAACGGCAGAAGTTTGCAAAATATTTGAAGGGTGTACAACTACTTTTTTTAATTAATCGTGTGTAACCTTTGACACTTTTCCATTATGAAATTTAAAATTTTCCGAAAGTTGATATACTTGTTGCCTGTTTTACACAAAGATACCTTCATCTAGACGTCAGAGAATCTAGACTACAAGATTATGATGCCTCTTCTTTTCAGCAGCTGGATTGCCTCCATATTTATCTGAAGGTGGTTTATCATTTGAGATATCAGCCACGTGACAGCTTGGAATATCTGTTATGTTAAGTTCAAAGTAATTAGATATTATAAAGTTTAACTCTGGTTTCAGCAATACTTCTGATATCTTAGTCAAAATACAATAATCCGTTCCAAATTTTAAACTGTTTGAATATTTATATTTTACTTAAACCTTATAAATGATTGAACTATAATGCAGTAAGTTATATCAGCAAAGCTTTTTAGCTGCGATCTATTTAAAGAAATAACTTTTTATATAAAAGTAAAATAAAGTCAGTTTCTTTATTGATATTTATTTAAGGTAAAGTTCTACTAGACATCTTTGAGTTGTTGTAAATTTATGTCAGACGTTTTAAACAACTGACTTTAATAGCTGGTCCTTTCACTGCATCACCAAACAGTATTCGATTTTAGCTAGGACGAAAACAACCTGTTTCAGTCCTTTAACATGAGTTTCGAAAGCAACTAATTTTCAGATATTTCGCTAAAATTTAAATGGAAAAATCTGTCACAATTATCAAAAGAAATAGAATAAGTTTTTGAAGGTTCAAGTCTTTTTGACAAACACTGCATACAAAATCAATTAATAATAAACTATCTAACTCTAAATTATACGCACTCATCTAAATATATTTTATCTAAAGACATGCAAATTAAATAGAAGCTATTTCTCTAGATCTTTTAAACAGCGAACTAAGAAAGCCTAGCTAGTTTCCTTTTCCCTCATCAGAACAACCCCACCAGACGACCAAGAGAACTTCCAGACATTTGCTATTCGAAACCTTCTTAAACTATTGATTTGCAATTATCATTATTGATGTTTTAGATAAAGTTCTGCCAGACATCTTCGAGTATTAACTGTTATAAATTTATGTCAAGCGTTTTTAATAGCTGACTTCAATAATTGGTTCTTTCACTGCATCATTAAATAGTATTTGCTTTTATCTAGGACGAAAAAAAGACCTATTTATGATTGTATGTTTTTATTCTGATCTTATAATTTATATTTTTTTTTTTAAATGGCTGACCCGCCTTAGTAACTGAATAAACTCGCTATGGGTCAAATCTAGTTTTACTTATATTACTTACCAGTAACATTCACATGTTTTTGTTCTTGTGCAGTTCAAAGTCAATTTTAAACAGTAATTTTAAAGTAACTCATTTGCATGCTTTGTTATAGTTTTCTTGGAATTCGATTAATGCATTATGAGTTTGTAACAAAAGCATTACAAAAGAAAAATGTCTTGAAATAATATTCCAAGTTGTTTAAAATAATTTTGCTAAAAATTTATTTCAATATTTAGACTGTAACTAGTGTCATTTCCGTCTTATCGGCCAAAATATCTTCCAAACGACTAAGATTTTTTTTAATATACAACGAAATTTAAAAGTAGCTGATACTAATGATGGTATATTTTGCTGCTACACCGAATAAAATTTCATCGTTTTCAAACATTTTTTTAACAAGACTTAAGTTTATTGTTATGTGGCATGAAAACATAGTAAAATGATTCCCACAAGCTACAGTTCATAAATTATAGTTTTGTGGTTTAACATTTTTTCAAATTTTGATTTATAATCAATGAGCTTTCACATCTCTGACTCTTATTTGCATCAATGCATGTTAGAAATTCTACGCAATTGTCTTTCAGCTTGCCCTTTTCTGTCCAGATTTTGAAATTTTCATCCGTGATTAAAGCCGTTTTGAATCTATTTTCTTATAAGTCATCATACTTAAGCTTGTACTTCAAAAAGAACTGACAAAAGATTTTTATTAGCTTTTAACCACATTTCTTAGTTTTACTAATCTTTTAAATTCTTTTTAATATCAACTTGTACTGTTTGCCCCTAACAAATATAGAACTTTCTTTTTATATCAGTTTTAAATACAAACATTTTCTTTCTGCCTCTTATAAACTTACTGACTAGAGTTTTATATTTGTTACATAAATTTATAATTCTAAAAAAATTTTTTAACTTTCGTGCTAGACGTCGGTCATATGCATTGAAAAAAAGCCCTGAAGAAATTTTGAATGACTTATAATTGATATACACAAAGTTTCGACAAACGATCACATTAAAAACTGTTTAAAATAACATGTGGATCTATGTTGGGCGTCTTCAAACTTCTTGGTTATTTCTTATATCTTACCAGGAAATGTTATCTTGAGATGTCAGATGGTGTAAGATCAGCATGATATACAAGCGGAATAGTTTTGGCTCAAACTTTCAAAATGATTTTTTGTTACTTTCAAGTTTGGAACAACGTACTCGGTTTTTCCTAGTTGGACTTGACAGAAAAAGTTTACAAAAACATGTTTTGAAACAGTGGTCTTTACACTATGATTGTACATAACCATATTTTAATGATCCCTTATTAAACATAAACAGAAGTACTTTTAGTCGACTTTCTTCAGTATTTATTGCCATTTTAGTGGCATTTTTTAGAAGTTTTACTTTTGGCCGTTTTGCTTGTACCTGTTAATGATGTTTTGATATTGATCTTAGTACACAGCACTCTATATTTTGCTTTCTATTTCCTTGACTTAGTTAAGTGTTTAACTAGCAACACAGAGAAATGTTTTGCCTTCACTAACTACTTCAAATTAATTAGCCATTAGTTCTTTGTGTTTTAATAAAAATCAAATTTTAGCATCTTTAGATTGATTTTTTATTACTTTGGTATTTGGAACGAAGTACTTATTGTTTTTTATTTTGATCTTTCTCATCTATGACTTCTTCGACTTGCCTCAAATCTATGACTTCTTCGACTTGCCTCTAATCTATAACTTCTTTGAGTTGCCTCTCATCTATGACTTCTTTGACTTGCTTCTCACCTATGACATTTTACAGGTAGTTAAGAGCTGGTTTTACTAGAATTATTCTCACCTGTACAATGCACAGTTAAATGTGATTGCAGCAATTGGAAAGCTGAAGTTTTCAAGCTGCTCCTTTTCAACCTCAAGGCTCATTTGGTTTCTTATTTAACAGAAACATTGTCCAGTAAATGGTTTTATTGCAACTACAAATATTTAATTTTTATATATTCTTTTTCTTTTAGCATTTTTTTTATCTATTCATTTTTTAAAACAGAACTAAGTTTGAAACTCGTTTGATAGACGATATTCAGTTTCGATTGTATTTTTTAAGACAATTAGTTTGAAATTTTGTCAGTTACTAATGACTGGTTAAAACATCTGTTAAGCATAAATTTTGTGATCGAAATTAAAGGCATTTATATAAAATATTTTTAATTTTAAGTCATCTAATATATTTTTTTAAAAGTTTAGCTAGCTTTAAAATATCACATTCCTAACTTGATCTTTCAGTGACTCAAGATAAGCCTTATCTATCAAATACTTGAACACAAGCCTGCTCAAGTATAAAGTCTCATTGAATCAGTTGTTAAGGATTGCAGGTAGCTCGACCTAAGTCTCTTTTAGTAAGGTTGGCCAGGTTTTCATTACAGTATTTATGTAGATTCATATCATAACTATCAAATTTATTTCAACAAGTACGAGTGGATCTTCTGCTGTTGTTGGTGGTGCATAATAAGAAAGTTGCTAAGTGAGTGTCGGTGCAGTTACAAACCTCCTACTTACAGAGAAAAACGCCTTTGCTCAACTTATATATATTTTTTGCTGTTATCAAGGTGATGTTTCTGCAATTTATAAGTACATTTTCATGTTTCAGACATCTCACAAGCTTATAAACTCTGAACCAGCGCAGTAACTTTCTGAAGAAGCTTTCTTCTGCTGTTACTTTGGTTGTGCACATTACATAAAGCATGTCGGCATGTTTTGTCATTGCATTTGGTAGCTTTCTCAAAACAGTTCTTTTTTTACCACCAATGTAAATTACTTATATTCAGACAAAGGTGGAGTTTTTGCAGTTTAATATTTTTCTAACACTTTTTATTGGATTAAGTATTAATTTAAAGAAGCACCTAAAGCTTATTTCTTACTTTTTAAATAGCTTATATACATTTCTGTCTTTGTAAACATATTTATTATCTACTTCTAGTCTATAAAAACTTTATCAATTACTGTCAAAAACTTATTTAGAATATTTTCAAAGACTTTTTCGACAAATAATTTTATAAAACTTTTCGTAAGTTTACTATTTTATGTAAAACATATAATTTACTGAAACAAAACAAAGTTCTAAATAACCCTTTTTTGTAGTTAACTTATACTTTGATAAATAATAAACTTTCTAAATAATCATAGTAATAAATTAAATTTATTAAAAGACAACTTATTTTTTTAGCTTGTATGACAAAATTCTCAATTTGTAAAAAGTAAAATAATTTCTCTTGCTGAAATTTTTTATTAAATTAATTGTTTTGAGGATGTAATTAGATACATGAAACAAGTAACAAAAATGTGAACACTTCTTAAGTATGAAAAAAAAGATGGGTCAATACTACCATATTACCATACGTAATTCTTTTTTCTCTCATAGTTGACTCGTTCGTAGATGAAAAACTACAGAGAGAAATTTATCAAAAGCATTATTATAAGTAAAGAAATATATGATAAAGTTACTCAACTGTAAGATAGTGGTTGTATTAAATGTCGAATATTTTACTAAATGATAATTTTTATTTTTGCAAACGTTTAGAAATAATTTAAAAGCATATCGTGTTACTTTATTATGTTACTAAGAGACTATATTTAAACTTAATAACTATAAATATTAAAAGTGTACGTTTCTCAAGGAAAAAAAAAGTTTTAGATAATTAAAGTATTATAGTTTTTCTAAATTTGTTTTAAATTAAAATCTTATAGCTAATTACAATACTTTTTTCGCTTTAAAAATATATTTATTATTCTATTCTGAAGTTCGATTACTGACTTAAGTATACTATAAAAAAACTTAATTGTTTTATGAAAGTAGCAAGTTAAATGATACTCGTTTCAAGTTAATTATTACTTTACATGTTTAACTATGTAAAAAACATGTTTAAATTTGTTAAAAAAACGTTATTTACCTATTATTTCTTTGCCTTTAAGTAAACATTACAGAGCTTATATAGCATTTAACCTGCAACTACAGAAAAAACAATTGTGCGAAACTTTTTACATATAAAATTAAAAAACTTTGTTGTTAACTAACTCTTACAATTAGTGCTTGAAATAAAGTTTAGTAACTTATTATCTTTTTTATTGAAACGATTATAATACATTCTAGAAATAGTTTCATACTAAAGTTAAAGCAGTTAACTTATCTTAACGTAATTGTTGGCTTTTATATACTTTTTGTATAATAAGATAAAATTAGATAACTAACTTACAGAAAACTTACTACTAAGTTACTGCAATACTCAGTTTAAAACTCTTAAGTATACAATTAATTATTATTTTTTCTGAATCTAATCAAACTGTAAAAAACTTTAATTCTAACAAAATTTGTTTTTAATTCTGTCCATTAATTTTTGATGTCAAATTAAAGTACTTAACTTTTGCTAGTATCTACGATATTATAATACACACGTTATTTTAATCTATGAAACTTAAACATTTATTCTCAGTTTATCTTTATAAAAAACTTATACTCCATGTTTAAAATATTTTTAAATAAAAACGCTAATAACTGTTATCTAAAACATCTAATTAATTTTAAGATTCATTGTAAAACTCAAAAGATACAGCATCAAAATTTATTTTTAGAATTTATTTGCTTTAACTACAGTTTTCAGTCTCATTTTTTAAAATTTTTGCTTCATGTTTAACAAATTGATTTCAAATATTTTTTTCCCAGCTTGTTATGAAAAAGTACTTATGTTGTTAATTTCAGCCTGAATACTACATGCTAATAGTTGTAAACTATTACTAATAAATAAATACAATGCCAATTAAAAAATTTAAGTTATTAATTAGTCATACTAGAATTTTTAAAATTTAAATTTTATATATATTTTAATGTAAAGTATTAATGATAACAAGTTTTTTTAACTAGGAATTTATTTTGAATATCACTAAGTTAATAAACTCTTTAAATTTTTATAGTGAGTTATACATATAAGAAATTTAAAAACTTTAATTGAAACACTAATTTTCTATATTTATAATATACTTTATCTCTTCATCAAAATCTATCAATTTAAATGATACTAAGTTAAACTTAAAGTGTGTAAAAAGTGAACATTATAGGTATAATATTTACTTAATCAAATAAAAATTAATATTTTTTCATTATCAATCATGATTGCAACCGGTTGATTATAAAACACCTCAATTAATCTATTATAAGTCGAACTGTTTAATACATGATTATTCAAAATACTATACTAAATGACACACAAATAATCTTAATCTCTAATTTTAAAGGGTCGTAACAAAAAAAAAATAAAATAGATAAACTTAGTAAAAAAACATTTTAAATAAGAAATTTCTCCTATATATTTATTTTCGGACTTTCATATAAACATGTCATGGTTACTTTTTAATTCTAAACTTCTGTTGTTTTGCAAGATGTTTAGTTTGCACAAATTAGCTTTTTAATTGTACTCCTTTATAAGTAATGACAAACCATTAAAATTATTTTTTGATATGTGTATTTAAAAAAATACTTATATTAATAAAACTTGCTGCGTAATTTAAAAAATAATGGAATAAAATCTTTTATATTATAGTTTATATTGAAAGAAAAGTATTTTTATTAAATAAAAATTATAGTTTTCTCAATTTACTTCTAGTCTAAAACAAATTCACCAAATAAAAACCAACAGTTTTAGTAGACTTTTACGTCATATATTTTATACTAGATATCGCAGTTTTACTATTTATATAGCATATATGTTAAATGAGAAAAAAAAAGCTTTAACTCATCTTATTGTGTGACTAACTAACCTTTTTTTTTAAGTACTAAACGTTCTAAATAACACTTTTGACAAATTACAATTATTAAAAGATAAATATGTTTCAGCTTAAATTCTAAATGTTTCAGTTGAATAGAAGTGAGTTAGTGTCACTTGCTAAAATGTGTCATAAAAATAATTTTTATGAGGATGCAACTAGCTACATGAAAGAAGTGATAAATAAGGGAATACCTCTAAACTTTGAAGAAAGAAGTATGTTATTTGAAAGTTATGGGAAGCTTACACAACCGTATATTAATTTCTTGCTTTCCCTTGATGACCCGAGTGTAGATGCAAAACTACAGATAGAATTATACCAGAAAGCAAAATCAAAAGTGAACAGATTTTGCTATGAAGCTATACAATTGTTAGACAGTGACTGTGTAAAAATTGATACTGATGATGAATCTGCTGCTGATTACAAACGTTTTAAAGCATGTTTACATTGTGAAAAAGCTGATGTTTCAGCAGGTGCAGAAAGAAAATACGAAATTCGTGAAGCAATAAAGCTATATAAGGAAGCATATGATATTGCAACAAAGAATCTCAATCCAGCGCATCCAGTCACACTCAAGATTGCGATTAATTTTTCTTCACTTCTCTTCGATATTCACGAGCCTCATAGAGCTCTTCACATAGTTAGAGAAGCCCACATAAAAGGTTTTTCAAACCTATTTGCGTTACCTGACGAGTTGAAAAACAGTGCTAAAAAGTTTTTAGATGTACTAAAGGACATCTTGGATCAGGCTCAATTTAGTTTCGGAATTCAGTTCATGTTAAAGGCTATTTGTTTAATGGCATTAATTTTATGTTGTTACTTAATTATCTAATTATGAACTTGTATAATTTATTTACAAATGTTGCGTTATCAGATTATCAGTTGATGTTTAGTCGTTTGTTGAAATAAACTTGGTTATAAAGGTTCGACTACTAATATTTTTTGTAAATAATTCTTTCATTGGGCTTGTTTTTTTTTGGTAGTCTAGCTTGTAAGTCTAATTAATTTAATTAATCTATCGATAAATATAGTAACTACTAGTTTATTGTGCCAAGAAAGCCATGAGAATATCTATTGTTGTATCCTAAGTTTTACCTTTTGTAAAACTTAAAAACTCAAATTAAGTGATAGCTTAACGTTAACTTTTTAAATTACTGTTTTTATTAGCAATTTTCTTTATAATAATACTAAGAATTTTAAAATTTTCGTGATTTGGCATACAACTTACGTTTTAAAACAACAAAAGTAAAGGAAAAAGTGCTTAAAATTACTGATTTGACTTAAGACTGGCTTCGTCCTTATAAGGACTCATCTATTGGTTGCAACCGAGAAATTTTCAATCTACATACGGCTTTTCATCCTTTCATATGAAGCAACCATTTCCTGGTATTGTTCAAAGACTGGTCACAGTCTAACAAAAGCTTGTGTTCTGATGATAAAAGATTACTATCAACCCTTTTGTAAATCTTGAGCTTGTCTCACGGCGTATGAAAGTCCAGGCTTCTGCTCAGCAGACGTTCTCGTTGTTTTTGTTGATCATATTTAATATAAGCGTATCAAATGTTTTGCCTAGTAAACGTTCTATTAAACGTTGCATGGCAAAAGACAATGCTGACGTCATTGATCAATACTATCAAATGGTTGCATAAATTTGAGCATCTTAAACCGTTTTTTTTTAGATTGAAGACTATGTTTTTTGATTATACAATTTTAAAACATATGAAATCTGGCTATTGTAACTTACTGAACTTAACTTACTAAAGCATCTTGGACATATTTTAGACTTTATAAATATAAAAAATATGTAGTATATTTATTAAAATGGATCATATACCAAAAATTAGTTGTTGAAGCAATTTATTTTAAATTCTACTAAACAGAGTTAACAACCTTTGTGAATAGCACCTTTATTGAGCACATATACAGATTTGAACACATTTCAAACTAAATTTAACTAAAAAATCTAGTTAAAAAATTAATTTGATGGTAATACCCAGATTAACTGAATGCTTCTTAAAATGCAACAAATGTTAAGTTATCGAATTTTTTAAACTTTTTTAATACAGTAAAATTATCGACCGTTTGTTTTTGATATTAACACTTTCCACTGTTTTTAAAATTTATTGAGACTACTGTTTCTGATTTGAAACATTCTTAACTTTTTTACTAGTCTTGATATAGATTGAAGACACTAGAATCCGGATTCTTCGATTAAACAGGGTGTCTAGTATTTTATTAGGTTACGTTTAAATTAAGTTATTTAGATAGAGATGTTTTTTTTAAATTGTTATAAAATTATTGGGACAGTAATCACTCCAAAATCTTGTACAAACTTTTTGTTTTAATGTTTTTTTCCTAGGACAAAAGACAAAGGATTTCAAATACTACCGAATTTAGTTGATTACTAATTGTTAAATTTTTATTCAGTAAAATTAGATAAATATAACAAATTTATTATGTTGTTCAAGCAAGTAAGCTTCTGAAATCGATAAATTTTTATGACGAATTTTAAAATAAAGCTTAAAAACAATAAAAAGAAATTGATCTGAAAACAATTGTTTTAGTTTTTAGGAACTTTTAATTACCTAAACAATTTTATTAGTTTTCCTGTAATTTGTTGGTAATCATTTCGTTATGTTATCAAATTCGTTATAGTTTTTTAGAACTTTTTTTTACCAAAAAAAAAATATTAGTTTTCATTTAATTTTTTGGTAATCATTTTATTTCTGACAAACAGTAAAAGTTTTATTTATTATGTTGTTAATTAAATTTTTTTTAATCAAAAATATTTTTAAAATAAGTTAGTGTTTTGTTTGTTAAGTACCTTTTTGAAATAATGCAAATAATTTTTGAATAATACTGTTACAACTACTTAGAAAATTATCAGTTAATTATTAATGTCTTGTTTGTACTTTTGTAAATTACCTCAAGTTTTGTCATCTTGCAAGTAACAATCAATAAAGTTTGTTGTATAAATGAAAATTAGTTATTCATAAAAATTTTGTGTTCTTGTTATTAGATAGGAAGTAATTTGTTTATTCAATTGCACATACTTTTGGCAAGCGTATTAGCTTCATTATAAAAATAATTGTTTTAACTCTACTATATAAAACTTAAAATTGTATTTCAGTATTAGATGTATGTGTTTTTCACAACACCATCCATCTAGAAGTTAATTACAATTAGTAGGTTTTGTACTAAAAACTCATCAAAATTTTGAATTTTTACACTTGTTCTAAAATAGTTAAAGTATTATATGTTAAGTAACTTTTTAAAGACAAAGTTTAGATCTATCATTTTATAATTGACGAGTTAATATGTGCTTTCTTATTTCCTTACGATAAATTTCTGAATTTTAGGTAGTTTGTTAGATTATAAACTAGAAATATTATAATTAAAATTTACTATTCAGTAATGATGAATTGATATTTTAAATAGTTTTAGTACTAATATCAAAGTAAATTTCAATTAAAAATAAATAATAATAAAAAGTACATAGCATACTAGATGACTTGAATGAGTATCATAATACTTGAAATATATAAATACTGTTTTTTTATATATTTATACTTTTATAATTGTTGAGGAAGTTTTTGTTCTATCTAAAATAAATAAAATTAAAATATTTGCTCTATTTAATACTGTTTTTAACAACGAAACTAAGTATGAACAAACTTAAAATTTAAACTTATTGATGATTAATATAATTCAAAACGTTTGTAAAGCAACTAATATTTTTAAGTTTTACTTTTAATTGAATGTTTCGTAGTTTAACTCTAATTTCGGTCTCAATTAAATAGAATTATATATTTAAATTTTTTTACTTCAGTAAATGTAACCTGATTTCTGATTAAAATTTTTAAATCAGCTTAGTTACTTAAATAAACAATTTAATTCAATTTTAACTGCTCTTTCACATAATTTTGACATGGATTACCAATTTAGAGGTTTGCACGACATTCAACCGATGGAAGGTAGAAATGGCTGTACGATAACCAGGTTAGTTAACCGTAAAAAATTCAACTGGGGTGTAATTGATTCAACAGTGTATGGATTTTGTTTGTCAAGTTTTATAAAAAAGTTTGTTACCTCTAGTTGTCAGTCCTCATATAATTATATGAAGCGTTACATTGAAAATGGAAGAATCAGTTGTTTTTATACGTTATTAGGTGAAAATCATTTGGTTCCTAATGCATTAATGAATGGATCTGTTGCTGCTTTCAGACAGTTTATCAAGAATGCTGATCCATGTTCAAGTATAGTTCGAATTTTCGTAAGGATTGATTACTAAACGTTAGCTGGTGTTTTATATAACGTTATTATTTACTACTATTTTTTATCGTTACGTTTTATAATAAAATGTTTGAGTTTACAACTAATAAATAAGTTATCTATATATCAAAAGTGTTTTGTTGTCGTTGGTATTACCTTTTTTAAAAACTATCTTTAGACTAGATATTAAACAAAATGTATACATATTCATAGTTATACAATTAAATGCGTTTTTGTACTTATAAATATTTTAGACCCACAATTTGCAGTAACGAATTCATTTACCTAAATAATAATTTTCAAATGGCTTCTATCTTTAGAAAAAGCATTTCCTGGATAGCAGTAAACAGCAATTTTCAAAACAACAACAAAAATAAATGGTTACATCAGTCAATTTCTATATTTTAGTTTAATTTAGCCACAACAACTTTTTTGGTAATAGTTTTAAAACAAATAAGTGGTTCCATGCTGGCCACATTTAATTTTTTCTCACCGCTTTTCCTGTTGGCAGTAGTTTAGCCACGACAGTATTTTAGGAGTTTTAACGAAAACGTAGAGTAGAGAAAGGCATTTTTATTCTTGTATCAAAATTTTAAACATTTGGTGGGTAAATAATTAAGCACCAATTTATACAATCTTATTATGACTTAAATTTAATTTAGCTATGGAATATTTTACGCAAGTAATTATTGTTATGATGTTGCTTTGCTTTTATTTTGTTTGTTGTTTTAAATAAGTTTTTAGTTGCTCCACAAACTTTCGTAATTAACTTGTTGTGAACTGTTTTGTACAGAAAGTTATCATATTTTAATGCTATTACTTACTCTTTTATTTATTAATTTATGGCTGTAGAACCGCTTTGGTCATAGTGCACAACAGGAAAAATTTTATAGCTAACGTATTTTTTATCAATAGCTCGATAGTATAGAAATATTGTTATAAAGTTTAATTTTGTGAAAAACTTTCAAGTTTAGAAGTTTAATAACCTTATGAAAAACAGTTAACTGGCTTTTTTATTTATTTCAGTTTGAAACAGTCTACAGCCTGCAATACATTAGTTAATTATTTTATAGATAAAAGATTAATTAGTAAGTTAAACTAATTAATCAAACAGTACGTACAAACCATAAATATAACTTCAGTTTAATACTATCTTTTAGAGTAGTTATAAGCTGTTTTGTATCATAAATACATTGAAATTTCTTTTGTTTACGAGGTCGTAAGATATCTTCGATATAATTAAACCTATAATACACAAATGAGGATAAACAACTATCTAATTTTCTGCCTAACCTTACTTAAACGAACTGTGTAATACAACAACAAGCCTACAACAATCTTGTCTTGACTGAATATAAATTATTTTAAACTTAAACTTTATTAAGCAGATTTTTTAAGCTGTCATAGTTTCAGTTTTGTTTATGACTTGTTCTAATAAGTGACTAAAATTAGTTTTTGAGGTAATTAAGACTAAATAAAAAATAAAATCAGTTAAAACCAGTGTTTTATATTTTGCTGTAACATAGATAATATTAGTGTAAAAAATATAAACAAAAATTATCGGAATAAATTTTATCAGGTGTTCAATTTTTGCAAATAGAATTTAAAATTTATTGTTAGAACTCTTTGAAAACTGTAAGTTGATAATAACTGTCTAGGCTACCTCATGCTTTTAATCTCGAAAATACTAACTAACTATTTTTTTTCTATTTAAAATGTAAATTAATTCTATTGACAGAATTATTGTTTTACTATTATTATTATTTGTACTTAAAAACTGATCAAAAAAATAGGACAAAATAATTCTTATAACGGAAAATTTTTTTTGTAAACTAGTAAAAAAACAACTTAAATAGTATATTTATTATTTCATTCATAAAAAACTACATTTATTAATATAAGGTTACTTTAGTAAGAATAATTTAACAAATTAATATAAAACGACATAATGTTTAAATTTAAATGTTATTAATGTTTAGTTAAGGTTCAAAACAATAATCTTTTTAACAAACTGAAAAATTTACAAAAAATCTCAGAGTAATTTTTTAGGCGATTAAAAATTTTAACAATTTACTTTACAAAGCTTTGTTTTGAAATTTTATAAAGTTAAAAATAAAAATACATATACATTTATAAAATATTTGATTAAAAAAAAACCTAAATTTAACATACAAAATATTTAAAGATACAGTATTAAAAAGTTACATTAAAACTGAAAAAATATTTAAAAAAATTGATAAAGTTTTATAAAAAATAACCATCTTAAACATAATAATTCACTAACATAGTTACAAAAAAATTAAGTTTTTCAACTTGATAAAAAAAAATTTGTCTTATTTTACTATTGAAACTTAAAAAATATTTTAATTAAAACTTAGATTTTAAAATATAAGTTTATTGCTTGTAATAACATAAATTAAATAAAAAAAATTACACGAAGCGTTACAAAACATCATAACTAGTTATGCTACTATTGACATAAAGTTTAAACTTATCTTTCTTTTTACTTTCAGTGGAAACTATATTGTTTATTAAAATGATAGTGACCTGTATAGTACAAGCACTAACTGTCGACATACTTAAATATTTTAGAAATCTGTTGTATTATTGTTTGTATAGTTTTTGAACTTATGCTTATCTAACACAGAGGTCGGCAAGCTGCGGCCCAAAATGCAGCAAAAGGACCAAATGCAGCCCTCAACGTCAAAATCTGCGACCCGCGCGCTCCTTTTTAATCGAAAATATACAATTTAAAAATAATAAAAACTAAAGATTTTGTAATAAAAACTTACAGCTAGGCTCTAAATTCAAAAAATACTCTTTATTAGTGCTCTAATATTGCTTAATTTATCACATTTTTAATCTTAAATAATATTCTTCTTCTAGTTACTAGAACTTTTTAAAAGTAAATGTGGCCTTCAGTGGTTTTTTCTAAATAGTGCGACCCGCGAGCAATTTTTTTAGAAAAATTGGTCCGCGAGTTACATTAGGCTACAGACCCCTGATCTAGCATATGCAAGATTAAAACAATATTACAAAGTACATTACTGTACCTTTAAAATGTTTAAAGAAAATTCTACTTTAACGTTTGACTAACGTTTGATTAACGTTTGATTAAAGTTTGATTAACATTTGATTAACAACAAAACAAACCTTTACATATTCTAATACTTAAAGTTTATTTTGTGCGTAAAAATCTTATGACGTCACTAAGCGTGGCAGAGTGCAGTTATTATTTTAAATCTTTATACGATAAATTTTGATTCTTCTTTTTTGTTTTCAAGTAAAATAATAATTCATAATAGATAAAAGTTTAACTAAACAAAATAATTTTTTATTGCTTAATATTGAAAAATACTTACAAAGTGTAGATTTTGATTTGAAAAAGTTCTTATTTCTTCATATGTTCCTTAAACTACATTCTACTTAATTACTGACAAAAATTTTAAAGTACTTTAAGCAATTATAACTAGTGTGAAATAAAAGTTGTGCTAATTTAATTTTTAAATTGTAATATCTTTTTTTTATAATGTTAAACATATTTTTCCCTCAAGACAAAGTTTTAAACCTTTATTCAAAACAAGGCTCAAGTGTGCTAAAAAAATAATTCGTCTAATTGTTCATAATGTGAGTTTTTTAATGCTTAAATAATTTCGGCTTTTCTTTACATATTTATATAGTTGTTTTTACTCAAAAAAAAAAACAAACTTCATGTTGTTTAAATTAAATCTGTTTACTTTGCAAATGTTGTTTTGATTACTATCGAGTTGACGAAAAATAATAACAATGATAATAATAAAGTTTTCCATGTCCATTTTAACTTGTATCGTTAAGCTTTTCCTTGTCTTTTAAAATAAATATTCAACAGTATTTACAACTTAAGTACAACAGTGTAAAGATATAACAGGCTTACTACTATTTATTTAAAAATTATAAGAGCATAGACTTACTACTATTTAGCTTACTTTATTATCTAGTTTTTAAAAAATACTTTTTAATGTTTTATGAAAACAAAGCCAAGTTTGAATTTGGGAAATGCTTGTGAAATTATGAAAAGTTCTATCTGATCTACAAAAAAATGCTCATTTTTACAGGTATAATTTTTTATCAAAAGCATTATTTTTAAATTTAAGTATTAATATAAATCAAATAAGCATTAGAACACTTTTTGTGAACAAAGAGAAGATGTCATAAAGGTCCACGTCAGTTTTCTAATAGTTTTGTAGGGTTTTACAACTGAATTTCAATTAAAAATATTTTTTAGAAACAGTTTTTTATGATTACATAAAAATTATAAACTGTGTATTTTTTAAACACAAACTTCATACAGGTAGCAATGGTTATCATTTAGGTGATTTAAAACTTACTTATGCTTGTTTTTGTATTAGTTGATATTTTTAACATACTTTTAACAATCATTTCTACAAAAAGAAAAAAAATTATTTATTTTTAAAGTGATTTGTTCAATGAACAAACCAACACTTTCAAATTTTTATACTGCTCAAAACCAATTTGTCTTCTGTGTTTACATCATTTTCGAATTCATAAAAAAATAAGTATGTTTGTTAGCAGAAGAACTAAACAAACTGTTTAGAGCCCTACTTCGTATTACTTGTTGCTTTCGGTCTAAAGTCTTCAAAAGTTTGCAACAATACAACTATCACATCACCGTAGATCACAATGTTACAACTAGCACATCACAGTACATTGCAACACTAGAACTATTGCATCACATTAGACTGCAATGTTACAACTATCACATCACAGTAGATTGCAACACTACAACTATCACATCAAAGTAGATAGCAACGATACAAATAAGTAGATAAAAACTATCAAACAAACATTTTTTTACTTATTACCAGGGACGTAGCTAGCTCAAAAAAGTTACGAATCTACAAAAACTAAAACATCTGAAATGACGCGTGATAACATCCTAGCGGGAATAAAGCAACTTAAACTATCTCTAATGTTATTGAATTTAATCTGAAACTCTGCAGTTATGTTAACACATTAAAAATTAAATGTTGAAGTACGAGTGATAAGTGTATACAAGGCAATTTATTTTTCTCCCTAACCCCTTTGACTCTTTATGTGTTGCCACTTGTGCAAACCTAGAAAACATTCATTAAAAATAAGTATAAAAAAATCACAATTTAAGTCAAAAAGAATTGTATCGTTTTGAAAATTAAACATTTAACGAAGTCAATTGTAACAACAAGTTATGCAAATTTTTGTAACATAAAGTTGTATGATTATGATTTTTGAAGCTACAGCTTCAATTAGAATCAATTTTGCAATGCGGTTTTTTGTCAAATTAAAGCAGGGGTCGGCAGGCAGTTGGTAGTCGAGAGGCAAATTTAAAGTTTCCAAAGTTTTCGCGGGCCGCAGTTTTAGTTTTAGTGACATTTGAATAATGTTTTGGTTTTAGTTTTAGTCAAACTAAAAAAAGGTTTTAGTTTTATTTACCCTATTATTTTAAATGACTTTTAGCTATACATATAATGCCTATTTAAGTTAATATTTATTAGAATATAATTTACATTGACTAATATACTTAAGTATTAATAAATTATGTACTTTCATAAGCACTTAATAACTTAAACTTAATACTTTTGTAATTTTACTTACCACCTAAATATCTATAAAAACCTAAGTTGAAAGACAATTTATGGGTTACTTTTATACATTTGTTATACTATCAACTCTTTTTTCATATTTCTGAGAATATTTACTTCAAAGATATTTTTTGCGTGTTAAACAATTTACGCTCATTCAAAAACTTATTAATTAGTTAACTTAATAAAATTAAAACCTGTTTGTATTCCAGAAAACTAAAATAGATTCTTTAACATAATTTATTCTCGAAAGTTTTTTTGAAATATCTTATTAGTAATTAGTATTTTACATGGTTGCCACTTAAAAAGCAAAAAATGTCTGAGTTGTATCAAACCAGCCTAAGTTTGTTAAAAGTTGAAAAAGCTAATAAATAGTTGTTAATCAAGCTTAAGTACCTAGTTAAAATATCATCATTATCAAAAAGTACACAAAATGTAAGAAAACAAGAAAGAGTTACAATTAGTAAACTACACTACAGTCATAAAAACTATTCTGAGAACTAAAAGATTTCTCTAAGTGGTTGAAATTAAAGTTCCACACACAGCTGAGTTTTCAAGCTTTTAAAATAGCCTGTTTGTGTAGCAACCCAGTTAAAATAAAGTTCACAACATAAAGTATTGACGAAGGTTATTAACAGTAAATAAATAACATACCAAAAATATATAAGTCAGCTGGAATGGACAATTAAGATTCTTAAACAAATTTAACAAAAGTATAAAATTCTATTGAGTCATTACCGAAGTAGAAAAACTTTTTTTTATTAAGCATTTTAGCAATTCTTTATCTGAAATAAGAATATTGCATTTAAAAGTAGTAATTGTAAAATATAAAACGAGCTACAAGAATAAAAAAACGTTACTTAGGCGTTATTGCGAGAAACGATAAGAAAACAAATCACCTAAGTTAATTCTCCAACAAAGCACATTGTTATCTTCAGTAACTACAGAATGATCAGAAAAAATTGTTAAGTCAAGTTATAAAGTAGCAAAATTTGTTACTTAAAATGAAATAACGTTTATAATTGAAAATTTTTCTAAATAATTTATGTTGGCAGTAATGAAAAGCTTTTGTTTATTTTTTCACTGAAAACTAGAAGTCGTATTCAGGAAATGCATTAAGGTTATAGTCGCATAAATCAAACTAGGACTTTAATCAATCTTTTAACATGAGAGCACTGATAAAAAAAAAATATTGCTCATCTGAGAATTTCTATTAGAGATGTTTTTAATAACTTTGGCATTTTAGTAGAGTTTATTGGTTTAGTTTTAAAGCGAAGCACAACAATCGGTGAAATTTTACAATTAATGGTGCAATGCACTAAAACAAAGTCTTTGGAAGTATAATTCTTTTATTTCTAGAATAAAATTTAATTAAAGTTGAATAAAATGTCTTAACAAATATATCAATATTAAAAAATACTATTAAGCTACTTTAACATATTTCCTAATAGAAAAATATTTATTTGGTAAGTTTTTTGTGTAAAATCGAAGTTTTATTACTTTTCATGTAAAAATTGTTTGAAATTCCAGGTTTTGTCAAAAATTCTCAAATTCTAGTTTTTTTCCAGAATTTTTAAGCATAAATTTTCAAATTCAAAGCTTTTCCTTGATTCAAGCTTTTTGGCAACACTGGTTGTTCACACTTAACTGTACACAATAATATAAATAACATTTTGAATTATATTAGCTGCAAGACTTAAGATTTAACATATATTATAGCTTAAACCAACACTGTTGATTGAGCAAAACATACATCAGAAGTTTAAATTGCCACTCTTTTAAGCAAAAAAGCCAGCCTGAGTCAACAAAAATATTTCTGATATTTTTGTGTACAAAAAGCAATTCTAGACAAAAGCTTAAAAAATGACTTAGTTGACCTTGAGATTTGAAGTCTAGTTTATATTAAATAGGTAGATCCAAAAAACAGCAAATGTGTGTATTGATATGCAAAGCATAAAAGTTAACTTAGTTTGACAAAATCAAGTCTTCAAATAGTGATAGTCTGAGTTTGTGGCAATGTTTAAATGTTTATTTGCTTGAATTTGAATCAAACAATGTACAATTTTAACAAACTTATTATCCCTAAATCTATTTTATATTAAATAGGTAGCTTAAAAAAAAAAATAATTGTGTGTATTGATATTCCTGGCATAAAAATTAACTAAGTTAAAAAAAAAATGTTTGCAAATTGAAAATGTATACCTAACAAAAACTATATTAGTTTATGTAATATATATTGTTTTAAATATGTGTGTAAAATTTAGATATTACTTGTAGAAACAACAATGTTAAAAAATTACGTATAAACTAAACTTTAACAAACTAAAGTGTTAAATAAAAAGTTGTTTAAAATATGAGTATGTTTTAAGTTGGTGTGCATAGAAATTAATTTAAAGTGCAAATAAAACTTTTAAAAAATTAAAATGTGTTAAAACAAAAATTAAATAAGCCTTATGTTTTATTACTGTGTTATGTAAAATTTTTTTACACTAAAATGTAACATATACAAATAAAAAATCTATTAAGGAAGCTTAGGTATAAAAAATATTGAAAAAGAATATCTAAGCTATAAAGATATGACACTTAAGTTATTTACTATGCATCACTTTTGTACAAAATGGAAAACATTTGCATTTAGTTTATTTAATAAATAAGTATTATATATCTAACTTATTAAATCTAAGCACTGCACTCTTTACACTCTTTTTTCAGATAATTACTTGCTGTTGTTAAACAGATATATTATGAAACTGAAAAAATATCCTGTTAGAATACTAATCTGTCTTTTTCTCATTTTTAAACTAAAGCGGTAATTTTTTCTAATTGTATTTAAATATTATACAGAGATTTAAAACCGAACTAATTAAATTAAATCAAATTACCAAAAAAGTTAACTTGAAATATATTTTGCTCAGCGGGCCACATTTACATACTCGCGGGCCACAATTTTTATTTTGCGGGCCGCATTTCATTAAAAAAATTAACGTGTTCGCGGGCCGCAATTGGCCCGCGGGCCGCAGTTTTCCGACCCCTGAATTAAAGCTTTAACGCGCTAAATGTTACAATTTAGATGTATGTAATTCGTTTAATTTTTACGACACTAAAAAGAAAGAGTGCATATATGTCAAAATTATCTCTCAGGAGTGCATAACTAAGTTAAAATGAATACTTATAACTAAGAAAGCAAAGTCCTTTTAAGCAGAAATAAAAGCAAGTTTTTTTGCACAATAAGCAAGCCACGTGCCTGGTTATTACCATTATAAATTCTAGACAAGAGTATAGTTTATTTTAAACCTACTCTATAACTCATAATAAATAAATAATAAATAATAACCTAACTATTACTGATAATAAATGATACTTAGAGCTACTAATAAGAATCTAAGCATGACTTAAAAGAACATCTTGTATTAAAGAACATTTGCAAAAACTTATAAATATATAAGAACATCAAACTTTAGAAAGTATCTTAAATGTGGTCAAAACTTTACAAAGGAATTATATCTAAAAGGAGTTTACTTTACTTGTGTATAAAATCATAGTACATTTAAGTAAAATGTGATTTTAAAAAGATACACTGTTTTACAACGAGATTTACATTAAACAAGAAAGAATACTAATGTCTACTTGAACAACATGTTAACAACAGCAAGATAGTTTAGAATGAATGTCGATTTCTAAACTCAGTAAACAAATAGATGAACATAGTCTGAAAGGTATTTCATAAGACTTATATTCTCCTAACTTAAACTTTCTTCTAACTATTTCAGTATTCAACTAAACGTAAACACAGTGTAACTGGTATGTATTTCATTACAGAATAATGGCTTTCCGAAAGTTATTTTAAACTTGCCAAGACCTTTATGTAAACTTAAGACAATTCTAAAAAGCACTAAGACTTTTAGCCAGTTTTCTCAAAGGTTGGTTTTATAAATAATTAAACAACGAAAATATGATAATTGTAGATACATAGTGTTGCGATCTAGTTTAATGTGATAATTTAACGCTTTATTCTACGATGATGTAGTAGTTGTATTTTAGCAATCTACTGTGATGTGATAGTTGTATTGTTGCATCTAGTGTGATGTAATAGTTGAATTGTTGCGAACCACTGTGATGTGATAGTTGTATTGTAAAACTGTTCTATACAACACATCGTTTGTGCATAGGCTAGTAAACAAGCTAATACAAAAACAAAACTTCAAAGTCTGTCATAAATTTAAATAGCGACTATACTGCACAGCAGTTTTACTCAGAGTTAAAGTTTAAAATAAATTGAAACGAAAAAGCACAAGTAGACTTTATGAAATCTCAATTTGATCACAAAGTTGTTTCAACTACTAACTTAACAATTATCTTTTGAAGTAAAAAGTCTTTTGAAAACTACTAATGATAGTTTTATAATGCGTAGGACTGAACTATTGTAATGTAAAGATGAAGATTGTCATTTTATTTTACGTTCAATGAATGATAAAACATCTCAAGATAACTCTAAAGCTTTATATATCTTTACAATTAATTATGTTGATTAAAATGAATTTCAAAAAATTCAAAATGCTGACCTCAATCTTCACGGAGTTAAATCTGAAAAACTTTTAAATATGCTTAAGTATGGTTATCCAAAACATTGAAAATCTTATAATAAACAGTGCAAAAAAGATTGTTTTGGTGAAGACATTTTTCCTACAAATAACTGCTCTTGTAAAACGTCTAACATGTTAACATGAGAACTTTTAAAGGGCACTTGTTATTCTAAAGTAGGTGGTAAAATAAAAGAATTGTCTTTTGTTTTTGTTGTAGGCTACAAAAAAGAAAATACAAAAATGATTTCGACGTTGATAGAACAAGTTTATCAGGAGGAAGAAATGATGACAGATCTATAGATTTTAAGAAACTTACAAGTGTTATTTCAGACAGCAGAAGTTTTTCCATTTCTTCAGGTTCTTTTATAAATCCTATAAACCCGATTCAATTACCTACAACAAAGATGGTACCTGCATATTTGATTATATTCAACACTTAATATATAAAAATAGTCGAAATTTTTCTTTTTTTGACCAAACTTTATTTGGTTATCAAATTTCTAACAGAGCAGTACTTTCCTAAAGTATTTAGTTTTTTAGCATTCTAAGTACACTGGATAGTTAAATTTCTTTCTTTTTAGCAAACAAAATTCAAAAAAAATTATGTTTTTTACTCGGATTTAAAGGTCGATGTACTGTTTGTTTAACAAATATAGGTTTTCTTCTAGAAAATTTAGTTTTTTATAAATTGTTTGATTTAAAGATTGTTCAAATTAAAAATGACAACTTTTTTTTTATCTTAAGTTTTGCTGAATAAGTTTCTTTTTGCTAACTTTTTATATCTTTCTTTACATATAACAAACTAGGTTTACTATCCGAAAATATCTTAAAGTTTGTGATGCATTTTTGTCAATACTTCTTAATTTATAATTTTCGTTAAATAAATTAGTTTTCATTCTACACAATAAACTTTCTACAAAAGCTTTGTTTAAAGTTTTCTTTTATTTAAGTCACTTAGAAGTTTAATGTTATTCTTTCAAAAAAATCTTTTTAGCTTAAATGTAACAATTAAATAACCTTGATTAAAAGTTTAGTTATCAAAAAAGATATTTTAAATTTATATCTATATACATTGATATTTCTGACTGGAAAAGTTGGATTATGATTTTTTAGGCTAAATTTTTTTAAAATTGGAATTAACCTTTTATTAAACAACTTCCATGTTTTTAACTCAAAAATATACAATGCTATTTCTGTATATAAGTTTATAAAAATGTTTGATTAAAACAATAATTTAATTAATAAAACGTTTGATTAGTATAACTTACAAATATTTTTAAGAATTAAAAAGTATATCAACAGCAAAATGTATGTTATCAAGATTATTTTTTTAATTTATTTAAATGTCTAAACTAAATTTACGACACAGTAATTTATTATTGTTATAACTAGAAAGCAGAAATCGGCTACCTCTAAAATTAACGACTTGAAATAGTTAAATCTAATGTTTTTTTGATAATTTTTTTGTACATACTAGTTTTAAAATTCCAATGATAATGTTAGTTAGCGACTCCTTAGTTGTATCATTGGTTTAAGAGTTATTTGTGTAAGCAAAGTAACTACTAATCTGTTAAACCTGTTAGTCAATAATTAAAAAAAAAAACTGAGCAAAACTTAACAAAAACTCAACAATAAAATATTATTTTACAACAACTCTTCATCGAAAGATTTGATTTTTGTATTTTAAAAATATATATTTTTACGAATGGCAAAATTATATTCCATACGTTGTTAAATTTTAAAATTAAATATAATATATAACATACATTTTTTTCATTAACTTCAACTATCCCTATAAGTATAAGAAAACGAAACACATATTCAAAAAAGACATAAAAACTACATTTTAGCTACGAATATTAAACTAAACATTTATCATTAAGTGATTTAACTATTGTTTAGTATGAAGTACGATAAAAGGTTCATGATAGTTTTATACATGAAGTTAAAAACAAAACAATAACTTTCAAAATTAAAGTAGATCACCAAAAAATAAAACTGATCTTTTATTTTTGTTTGTTGCTTTTAAGATAATTGTTAATATTTCTAATAAAAGCAGCATACTTATTAACTTTTAATTGTTTTAATGTTGACGAAAATAGCTAATGTACAAGATTGACTTGATATACAACCTTTAAAATCAGGGTTTTTTAACAAATCGGACAACAGTTTTAAAGTGCAAGTTTATTTGTGTATTTATTATAACATATCTTCAATCACAATATACATAGTTAAAAAGTTACTCAATTTAAAAATCAGAAGAAGTAGAAGTGCATGTATATAAATTTGATTTTTTTAAATTCTTGTTTGTCTTATGTTAAATAAATTTCTCTATAATCTTTTTAGATGGTATTTATAACTGATGTTTAAATAAGTTATTTTGTTCTAGTATAAGTATACAAAGTTGAAATTTTAGCAAATTTCAGAAAAAAATTTACGAATATAATCTAAAAACAATAAAATGCAACTAACTTGCTCAAACTGGCATAATTTCTGTTGTGAAATCTTCAAAAAAAGTGTTAAATTGTTCAACTGTTAAGCTTTTAAAATTTACGATAATAAAACGACGATAATGTAGAAAAGCTTTTTAAAATAAAGTATTGTACTAAACTGAACTACATAATTTTTTTAGTGCTTGCCAACAAGTTAATATTTTCTTTTGTAGTAGTTTTAAAAAACATAATTAGTGTTGGTTTTTGAACAGTTCTTTAGTTAAAAAAGTTGATAACTACTTCAAGCTAAAAAATAAAACTAAAAAAGTAGCTTTTTATAATGATAAGCTATGTTTTTACTGATGATAAATAATGAATTGTAAATTGAGTTCTAATCAGTCTACAGTTATTCAAGTTAATTTTATAATTGCTTTTTTATAATTATATTTTAACTTTCAGATTTTTTAGTAGAATTTAATTATAGTAAAATTTATTTTAATTCATAAATATTACCTGACTATGATATTTTAATTTAAAACATACACACATACAACTTTGCTAAGAGTGTTAAGATCTCTTTATATTTATCAACTTTAGTAAAAAGAATTTTAAAAACAATTACTTTTTTCTTAAAAAGACAATTGTTATAAAGAATTGCTACACAGATCTACATATTTTAATAATAAGTTCAGTATAAAGTAATATCTTAGATCCTTTTGTAATTTAGTTTTTTTCTAAAAGAATATACCTACCTTTGTCTTAATCTTTTTTTTTGTTATTTGCATTTTAAATATTATTGGATCTTTATGATGATCTTCCATCACAATCTAATAAAACGAACTAATATTTTAAAATATTTTGAATAGCGTTTTTATTTTAAAAATAAACAACAGAATATTTCATAAAATTAAGATTTAGATATTTTACTCAAGTATTCACAATTAAACTAACCTTAAAATAAACGAGTAAATAAAAATTTATATTCTTTAAACGTTAAAATTTAATGTAATATTTAAAAAATTTTTATGACATCGTAAATTTACAACAAATTAATTTTTTCTAAACCAATTTTTGAATTAAAAATTGTTTGTTATTTAAAAAACAGAGAAAATAGTATTAGTCTTAGAAATGTTTAAATATTTTCTAAAACTCAATAACAGTTAAACATATTAACTTAGTCACTTTAATACTGTATAAATATTTTATTTTCAAGTATCATTATATCTAAACAGGTTATTGTGTGCTTTTCAATGATAAAGGTATCATTAAAACTAGATGTCAGCATTAGCAAATTGGCATTAGTTTTTGTTAGTTCAGCAGTTTGTTATGATATTAGTCAGTTTGTATCTCGTTTAGTTACATCATCTACTCAAGAATATTTGAAAGTTGTCTCTGATAATTTTCGAAAAGAAGATAGACCTGATGTAGATGATTGTAAAGAACATAAGAAAGAATCGGCAGCTGTTAAAAAGAATATAATAGATTTTGGTATCCCAAATAATCAAAACATAAATAAAAAAGTTGTTAGAAATAATTCAGGAACAACATCTGTTATTGATAGAAACAAAATAGATAAAAATTTGTCTTCAAAACAGAAAAGTCTAAATCCTGTTGCTAATTCTGATCTGTCTAATGAAAATGAGCATGCAAGTATCCAAAAAAGAATTTATTTAGAAAATAAAGTAAAATACGGTCTTTCAACAGAACTCAAGGCTCAAAGCAAAGCCACCGAACAAATCTTTGAATTTAATAAGAAAAAAGAGCAAGGTGTCTCTAATGCTGCTGCTAATTTTAATAAAAATGTTGAAGAAAATTTACTTTCAAATTCCAAGATCGGTGATGATAAGGTTTCGGAAAATCGTAGAGTGATGAGCGAAGTTGTTGGAAATATTTCAGAATCTACCCCTAACATTAATGCTTACAAAGTAAGCACAAACATGACTTTATATCAACAGAGTCGAAATATTGTTGATAATTACCAACAGTCTAATGAACACGAAAGTAAAGATTTTTTCGGAAACCAGAATCAAAATGCTGAAGGTTGTTCCATAAATCCTAATAATCCTAAGCGAAATACCGAGGAATATGATTTAAAAGATTATGTTCCCACGAATAATCTTAACTTTCAAAGCCAAGTCCAAGAACAAACTTTTGAACTTGCTAATAAAAATCATCAGGATTGTGATTTAATTAGCTTAAACCAAGTAACAAAAGTTATTCAAGAAAATAAACTTATAGCAAATAACCAGCCTGATGAAAACAATGCTGACATACCATTATGTTATTTGAAAGTTTGTAATTTATCGGAACTTTTAAAAAGATATCACGAAGTACAGAAGGAATTTTATAACTTATTAAATAACGTCAACAAGAACTATGCAACATTTTTTGAAAAGTTGAATTTACTTAAAATGAACGAGGAAAGCTATCAAAGTGAATTATCTAAGGCTATATCTCAATTATTTAAAAGTTTGGACAATATATATGACTGGGCAATAAATCTGAAAGATTCAAAGCTTTATTTAGAATTTACCAGTACATTACAAGCAGTGCTAAATGACTTAGTCAGTAAATACAAAAGAAATTTTATTTTATCTAAGAAAGAATTAAAATCTGCACAAAAAGTGGTAATTAATTATGATATACTGGTCGATATATATAACTTTTGTAAAGCCTTTTTAGTAGCCCTTGATACCTTGATCGCTTTAACTAAAAGTCTTGCGGAAAAACAAACGAAACAAAAACTTAAGGAAATCATTACTTGTTGGAACAGTAATGTTGGCGGTTATAGAAAAATGTTTCTTAGTGGATTGTATGAACTGAACAGTGCTAAAGCAAAATCCTACTCGGTTGAGTTGACAAAAAATATAAGAAAACTGTCTGAACAGTCAGATGTCATCTTTACTCATTTTACAAATAACTTGGGTTCAAAGATCGCTGTTAAAATGGGAAAAAACACCAAAAGACTAAACAAGATTCGTTTTAGTTTATCTTAAAAAGAAGATAAACTTTGAATTAGTTTGTTTTTGTTAACCTTTTAGTTTATAAGTGTCTTCTTACGTTGTATATTTTGTAATGCGCTATTATTAGTTTATGAATAAATCTCAGTTACTAAGAAAGGTCATATTAATTGTTTATTTACTTTGTTAGACTTGCACTTAATTACTATATAATCGATATATAAAAAAACCAAATTTCACAATTCATTTGACAATAAAGTAAATGTAAAATATACATAAATATTTATAGACAAATTTTTTACAAATGTAAAAGTTAATATAATTGGTTAGCAAGGATAAATGAAGAAATAGTTTAAACTATCATGGTTAAAATAATATGCCCTACAAAAATATTAGAATGCTAATATTATTATTATAAACTAATTTGACTACTCAATTTAATTTTGTTTCTTTAAAGTTAAAATGTAAAGATCGAGTGGCTAATTGCTTATGAAATTATAGCAATACATTAAACTTTAAACGTCATGAGCAATTAACTTTTATATAAACAACTTTAATATAATTTGGCGTAAACAAGCAACTACCCACTTGTTACTTTATATTAAAAAAATAACAATTTTCCATAAGTCATAAAAGTGAAATACTTCAAAATTTAAAAATAAATACATCTAAAAAAATGTAACACCTAACTCAGTAACTATTTATTTGATATGCAAAAACTTGTAGAGCATAAAAAAAAATAATTCAAATCATAAGCTTTAAAACTACTTCTATTGTAATAACTGTATTATAACAGTAGAAAATAGTTAACTATAAAAAATATAAAAAGTATTAAGCATTTGCTAATAAAATATTTTCTAAATCAAGCGCAAAATGTGAAAAACATTTACATCAAAATAGTCAGGTAAAATTAGTTTAAGTGTTTATAATGTATATGTTTATTTATTGAACGGTAAAAAAAGCGCTCATCATGTTTGGTCTAAGGACCTGTTGTACGAAAAAAACTTTCGATTAATAAGTCGTTTGAAAGCCTTTTATAAGTCGCAGGCCAATATTACTGAAATAAGCTGCTCGAAATTTAAAAAAAAAGAAAAAGTCTTCTGGGGTCGCAACTTTTAGCATTAAAGGCTGCACTTGGTCAACTCTCAATTGGGAACTAATTTAAAAAACTTTTTTTGTATTTTTTTTTTTAAGATATTTTTTTAAAGTATTTATATACCGTTTGTAACTTATAATTAAAAGGAGATTCGTTTTATTTCATGTTTTATTTCAGAAAACTTTTCAAAACTATACTAGTTTTCAATTAAAAATATGTCAAAATTTTGCGCTGTTTTTATCAGTTCCACAGTGGTCTGTAATTCGTCGAAAGATTTAATGGTCTGTAAGTCGATGTAGCCTTCCGACGTATTATAGATTACTGCGGAACTAATAAAAACACCGCAATATTTGAACATCTTTTTAATTACACACAATGTCAAAACTCTGAGTTTGAAGTTTTGAACGATGTAAACAAGGCGAACTCTACAGCATGGAATCAATATTGATCGAGGAAGAGCAATCTAAGTTTAATTTGCAAGTAGCATTAAATGGAAAGGCAATATTATTATCAATTTACTAATTAACATAGATACACTTTCGTTTTACTTGCTAGATCTCTAATAATTGTATTTATTTGAATTTATTCATACTTCATAATTTACTCTTATTATTAAAACTGTTTACTTACATTTTTTTTTAACTTAATATAAAATTTACCATTGATAATAAAACTAGTATAGTTTTGAAAAGCTTTCTAAAATAAAAATAAAATGAGTTTTCTGTTAATGTTAAGTTGCAAATGGAATAAAATTACTTTAACATATAATCTGATTAGTTTTGTGAAATATTGTTTCAGTTTAAAACATCACAATACAAATTTACAAACATGCGAGATTGAAATAATATTTACTTTTTTTTTTCATAATTTATTAATTACAAAGCATCAGTGATTTAAATCACCTTTTGAAAGATATTTTATTCATATAACACTTGAAAAAACAATTTTTAAAAGTAACCAGTAAGAGTTACTGAGTGAAAAATTAAAATAAACCTTTATGTAAATTTAAAGACAATCCAATTATTTAAATTCCTTTAGAAAAATTAACCGGTTTTTTTTTTTACTTTTTAAACCACAAAAATCGTTGTATTTATAGTTCATATCAAAAGTTTTTTTTATATATAAAATTATATTTCTTTTGATACATGACTTTTAATAAATACTTTATAGTCGGTTATTTAATTCTTTCTTGCTTTTTTATACTAATTTCTTTTTTAGCATAGTCAAGTAGCACTAAATAAGTTTTTAAAACGATACGCTTGAGGCAGTTAATGTTTATAAATAAAATATATTAATTAGCCTAAAAAAGTGAACAACTATGAGTATTTTACAGTGAAGCCATCATAAACAATATATGCATAGTTTTAACTAAAGCACTTTGTGTTGAAAATCTGTAATTTATTCAGATTATTTTCTTGTTGAGGGTGTACTTATACCACATTATTAATTATAACTCAAATCGATATCATCTATATCTAAATATAAAGTATATAAACTGCATAAAAATACAGTTTTACACTATGAATAGATTTAAAAAGTAACTTTATGTACATACAACTACAAGCTTACAAATAAACAGGCTCAAAGTTGTTAAGAAAACTATTAAAATTATTTGTAAATTTCACGGATGTAAAAACGACACTTACTCTTAACAATTAGAAAAAAGATCTTACATTTTATATTAATAAAGAAAATATATTTGCTTTGTTATAAAAAACTATACTGCTAGTGTGTTATTCTAAAAATTTTTAAACGTCTTTTCAAAAAGAAAACTAAGTAAAAATTTTATTGAATTATTTTTTGGTCATTTTAAAAATAAAATTATGTTCCAATTGAAACTTAATTTTGCACTAACTGTTCTAATAAAACCGTTGAAAATTTGCTTTGTTATAAAAAACTAAACTGCTAGTGTGTTATTCTAAAAATTTTTAAACGTCTTTTAAAAAACAAAACTAAGTAAAAATTTTATTGAATTATTTTTTGGTCATTTTAAAAATAAAATTATGTTCCAATTGAAACTTAATTTTGCACTAACTGTTCTAATAAAACCGCTTATATAAACTTCATTTTTATATTAGTAAAAAAACTTCAACTGTTTAGTAGATGACACAATATAATTTTGAAAAATAAAGTTGTTTAAAACAGATTGAGTTAAATAGTTATCTTGATAGTGATAAATTTTTTACACTTTATTTATTTAAAAGTACACTAAAATACTTAAAACTGAAAAAATTGTTATCTTATTTTATAAAAATATTTAAAACTATTAAATCAAATTAAAGTATTCATCAGCAAATTTTATTCAACTACTTATAAGTAGTAAAAAATAACTTTTTAAACAGTTTATGATAAAATATAATGTTTTTTTATTGTCAGTAACTTTTAAAAATTTGGATAACAGGTTTGTATTTTTGAAAAAGATTATTTTATTTTTGTAATACTATAATATTAAAAAAGAAAAAATCATTTTTAGTAAACTGAAATCTTACCAAGATAAAACATCTAAGACTTAATTTTTGTTTTAGTAAAACGTTACGTTCTAGAGTCTAGATAAACAATTCGATAAAAACTTTAGTTTAGATATAAAAGTACAGCAAAATATACTTTACTGATAGAACTTTAATAGAGTTTACTGCACAACAGTGCTTAAAAAACAATCAAAACTGTTTTTTTCTCTTTGAAGAAAACTAAACTACAAACTTCTTAAACTTTTTGAAACTACTTAGATAAAACTCGCTTGCGTAAAACAATTAGTGAAACTTCAATTTATGAAACTTAAATTCTGAAATTTGTTAGATATACTTTAAAATAGAAAAATAATTTAAATTAATAAAAACACATCAAAACCCACTAACAAACGGTTTAGTAATATTCTTTTATTCTGATTATAAAGTATCGATATCTTATTATTGCTCTTAAATATTTGTAATCAGCAACAGCCTCGATATTGGTGTCTCCTTTAATCCAATGACTATCTAACAACTCAATAGCTTCATCACAAATTCTGTTTATTTCTAATTTTGCTTTAAGATGTATTTCCCACTGTTGTTCAGCACCTACCTTCGATTCATCACAGGAAATAATGGAATCAATATATGGTAGTATTTGCTGACTGTAATTTTGAAATACCATATATGTCTTTCTTCAAAATTGAGTGGTGTTCCCATTTTAATTACTTCTTTCATGTAGCTAATTACATCCTCATGACGATAATTTTTATGAAATTTTTTTGCAAGAGACATTAGTGTACTTCTATCAAACTGAGACATTTTGAAATTTAAGCTGAAACGTATCACTATCTAATATATTTATAACATATCAAAAATCTTAATATATCAAAAGTTTTTGCCTAGAACATTTAAACTGTTATAGAAGATTATCTAAAACTTTAAAACTTAATTGTGTTCAGTAAACAATAGAATTAATAATTTTCATAAAATTAATTGTCAAATAATACTTATAAATTGTTCTAAATAAAAATGTTTGACATTAATTCTTAATGTATTTACACATTAGAAGTGGATTAAAAATATTTTATTCGTGATAAACTAAGTACAACTTAAAAAGAATACATTACTTATTTTTCAATAGTACATATATTAAGATTTGAAAATTTTACAATAATTTAATTATTCATTCTAGCAACAATAGCAAAATAACGTAATAACATATAATTTAATATCTTTAAATATTTATAATTTGTTTTACGACTCAAACTTAATTTAACTTTAAATGAAGCGCGTTATTTATTCTATAAACAGTAGTTCATCATAATTAACTACTAGTAATCAGGCTGGAATTTAATGACGAAAATTTTTTTTAAACAATAAGCACAACAAAGAAACTTTAAAATTGATATAATGAGTACGAAATTATATAAAAAAATCAAACAAGATATTATTAATTCAAGTATTATTAGATATTGTGAAATATTTATAAGTTTTATATGATAAATATTTCAAACTTTGAATTGAATAATATTTTCACTGAAGTTTTTCGGTAACAGTTAAAAATATCATTTTTAACGCTTACATGATTGTTTTTAAATCTTAGTAGAATGAATGATGGTTTATATGATCGTAGATCAAGCATAAGAAAAGTGTATAACGTTAGACATCCGCAAAAGTAGAGCATAGTTAAATTTTGTTAGTTAATTTTCACTAAGTTGTATGTTTTTAAAAGATACTTATTTTTAAGTTTTTAAATTGAACAGAATATCTCTAAAACCAAATAATTGCGTTATAATAGTTAAAATGGTTTATATTTTGTATTAATTTATTTAAAACAAAATTTTAGTTTAATTTATTTAATTTTTGTATTGAACTTTAATGTTGTATATTGAAAAATTTTAGTTATTTATAAAAAAAGTAAGTTTTTTTCCTGCTAACAATGAACTAAAATTAAAAAAGGTCTAAATTTTTGAAGCTTAAATCTAGTTGTATTTAAGTAACATATATATTTCTTTTGTCATTTTTTAATACTTAGATATTATTGAGTTTTGGAACTATGCATACGAGATTAGTTTTAATTTTTTTTTGTATGCATAATAATCTTTTTGTAGTAGAGAAAATTAAAACTCTTATATTTTATCGCAAACATTTATTAAGTTGTTACAAACTTTGTTTATAATATATCTGATTGTTAAAAAAGTATTTTGATTATCCATTAAAAAATGGTAATAGAAAACTGTATGAATTAACTTAAAAAAAAAAAATCCATGAGTTACAGTCTAAATGAATATTTTAATAAAAACATTAATACTTGTCATATTTATAAATAAAAAAAAAAAAACGTTCAAATTTGACATTGAGTATTAGATCTTCATGAATAAATAAGCATTTAATTTGTAACCCATTTTTTTTATATACCAATTCTGTAAATTTTCGAAGTAAGTAAATATATTAACAACATTTTTTTTTTGATTCGTGCTTATTAATCTTAAAACTGTGGGACTTAAATATGCTTGTAATTCTTTTTGTTGCTCTTTCATTTTCGCACTTAGATCTATATAAAACTGTTAGGCCGTCGTCACGCTATAAGCAAAAAGTTAGTAAAAGTTAGTAAACTATTCACGGAAGATAGATCAAATAATATGTAAAGTTATAGTAGGTCGCAGATCTCAGGATCCATATAACTAACTGCTTAACAGCAACATCCAAGTTACTGATGTCATTTTGCTTTACCCTTTCTGTACCCAGAGTATATAGTTAATCTTACAAATATAAGTTGATTTTTGTTTTATCGAATTACAACTATTTTAACCTTTATTTTTGTTCATTTAACAATTTCAATGATATTCTTTTTGTGTTTTAATATCTTAAGTTTTCAATTATGAATTTGCCAAGCAATTTGTTTTACGAATAAAGAATGTTCTTTGTTTTATTTTATTGCAGCCATTGTCAACTTGTAATTCTTTTCTAAACAACTCTAGTAGTATACACATTACGTTTATGAATTAAAAAAGTGTGTTTCTTATTTAAGAATAGGTTTGTTTATATATATTTATACTCTTCAGCTAAACTATAGTGCTGCTTTAACTACGATTTTGTAAGTCAAGCGCTCCTAAACAATTTTTAGTTATCATGTATTTTAAATATATATATTAAAAAATTAAAACTAGACAGACCTTATACTTATAGAAAAACTATTAGATATTACCAATTCAGCACATCAAGTTTGTCTCAGTATTGCATTAAACTTTTTGTTTTATCATCCATTTATTTTGTTATGTAGATAAAGCTATTATTTTTTGATAATGATTAATGTTTGTCTCAATTACCTTTAGTATCTGAAGAGTTGAAATACTATGCAAACAAATAACTCAAATATATTGTAAATCTTAAGTTTTTCATTAACATATTTTAATTTTTTTTCGCTTTTTATAATAAAACTGTGTGTTTTATCAGTATTATTTGTTGTTTCGATTCTTTTATACGTGCAAAAATAATAAATGAATCTTTATAAGTTTATTTAAATTAAAAGGTAGTAGTTTAACACCGTAATGTAAGTAAACTTCTTAATTATATTATTAATGTAAACTCTAGCCAAGGATTGTCAAAATTCGATACTTTCGAATAGTTAACAATTTTTTAATGTTTCAGCTTAAAATGTTAGGCTCGAGTAACTTTTAGTAAGTAAAATATTGTTTTTATAAGATAAAGTAGTATAAGTTCGGTTTAGAGTTATAATCAAAATAGAATTGATAAAAAATTAACATAAAATTTCATACTTAAGAACCTTGGTAATTAATAAATTGATTCAAAATTCTAAAATACTTGATCAATTAGCATCTGGCCGCAACCAAATCTTTTTTGGAAGATGATTCCGTTTGGATCCGGAACCTTGTCTGAAAATAATATTTTGCCAGATCCTGAGAATATTTTAGAATAAGGATCCGGATCTATAAAAGCTCCGATGGATCCGGCACGTCAATTATTTACGTTGCCCACCCCTAATGTATAGCATAAAAAATTAACCATCTTAAAAAAAACGTTTGACATCAATTTCTTGTAATGATTGGTTTGCAACAGTGAAAATACGCTATCTTAAAAATTGAATGAGAAAAACGAATCAAGCCTAAGCTAACAAACAATTTTCTAAATCTACTAAACACTCAAAAACCACTACATAAGGATATAATTGTAGTAAATGAATATACTTTTTAAACAGAGACGTTATAGACTTTTTCTTGAGATTAACGTTGAAAAAATAATTAAATAAATACTCAAAAGTTTACTAAAGAGGTTTGTGTTATAGAAGTTTCTCTTTGTTGAGTTTTAAATGTTGAATGGTGAATAAAGTAACACAATTTTTCGAAATAAATTCTAAAATTCTGGTTTCAGAATTTAATTTTTAATGCAGGTGTAAAAGGTATGTCCTAAATTTATAGTATTATAGTTATACACTTTAATATTTGTTATAAATGAATACAAAAGTTTAAACCACATTTGACTGAAACAAATTTTACTTATAAATTTTAGTAGGTGTTAATAAGTTAAAGCATTTAATTTTTGATTCTATATAATTTACAGCTAAATCAAAGAAAATATATAGATCTATTCTACATTATACAAGATGCAGGTTTTGAAAAAAATATGTGTTAAAAGATGTTGTATAGTATTATAGTATTAAAAAATATTTATTTTAAAATAAATTAAACAGTTTTTAGAACAATAAATCTAAATGCAGTACATTTTCTTAATTTAAAAAATGTAGTAGTTTCAAGTTGTTTATATAAAAGAAGTCTTATGCACAAATTTCATCGTATTTTTTTCTTATCTTTCACACTTATTATTTTTATAGTTTTCAATCTAATATCTTTCTATAAACTAAATAAGTCATTTAATTTAAAGTACTTGAAATTTTTACATAGATTATACATATTTTAAAACTATAATTACAAATACTTTCAACAAACAAAAAACAAACAAATTATTTGTAAACAAAATGAGTGGCAACACCGAATCAAACGAGCAAACGGATGCTGCACGAGATTCACCTTTAGAAGGCCAAAATGCACGAACAAGTCCAATACAAAATAATGTACAAGTGACAGACCTTATTAGACAGAGAATACCAGTACCAAGCGGCACTTTATCGAGCGAAGATAATTCAAATGCAAATTTGGAAACCCAAGCAGAAATTGCATTAGTACGTGCACGACTAGAAAGTCTGATAAGGCAACAGGAGGAGTCAATTGCCAGGCACAGGGAAGCACTTGCCAGGCAAAGGGAAGCAGCTGCCAGGCTCAGGGAAACTGATGCTATGCGCAGGGAAGCAGATGCCGGAAATCCATTTACTTTCACACCCAACGGAGGTCGTATGACGTTACGAAACAGGCGAAATCGGTTTCCAAGAACAAGACTCAATTCAGTTGGTGATGAACCCTACTCTGATGGAGAAAATTATTGAACTGTTTATTATTTTTTAATTTCCAAAAAAGAAGTTTTCTTATAAAGCTTTCTTGATATAAAGTAGTGACGTTTTAACTTTAAATCTTTAGAAATATATAATATCATTTTTATATGCTGTAAACCAACTATTGCGAACTATAAATAATTTTATGCATTTTAAGATACTTAATTTATTTTTTGTTTATTTCGGCTATACAAATGAAAAAGTTATTTTTTTAATAAAATATATAAAACAACTTGATGATTTTCTTATTTTAGTACTGAGTATAAAACATAATAAGACGTAGTAAACGATCGAAAGCTTAGTCTGGAAATAATTAAATTTGGGCAATAATGTTGAGAGTGCAGCAATATGAAATTTTAAGCATTTTTTGATTTTTTTGTGGTAAATGATTATCTATTAATTCTAGAAAATGCTTCGCAACTTTGGTCTGTACAGATTTGACACAACTACAAATGTTATTAATCTTAGCTTTTGAGCTTCGCATTGTTTTTCTGGATGCTTTAAGCTCAAAGCTTTGACTATAAAATATTTTTGGTTCAAGTACCTAATTAGACCAATTAAATCGATAGTTAAAAATTGCTATCTATATTTAGTATGTCTATAATGTCTTTTTTCATAGCTTTTAAACATTGAAGCAAAAATATGTGAAGTTTTTAGTCATTTTAAGGGCATTAACATAACATACAAGACTGTCTTTAAGATATGTTTTTGAAAAGCTTTATATAATTTTAAATTTATGAGAATATTTATCTACTGCGTAATATACTCTAAAATTATAAATGGTATGATGGTCTAAGTATGATTTTCAGTAAAACCTATGTTAATCTAAGATTCTCAATCATTAGAAATGGAGATATAAGACTTTAAAACTGAGCGTGAATTATTATTACATTGAATTAAGATTTGTAACTAAAAACTAAAGATTAAAACAACCACTAAGTAGTTTTTCAACACGTCTTTTTACTATACCGCTATCAATAAAGCTAAAAAAAAAAAGTCAAACTTTAGATAAAATAAAAATATCTGATAATAAAAATAACTTAATGTTAAAAGTAAATTTTTCTGATTTTCGTATGAAAACGATGTTAGCTGTTGAGGTAGAACAAATATAATCGAAGAATCTTACACAACAAGTTTTCATTAATCCGTGTAATATTTAAAACTAGAAGCCAGTTAGAAAAAAGGAGTAAATTTAAAAGTTTGCCTAAGTTTCTAAAAAGTATATATGATTTGATTGAAGTTTTATGTAAACTTGAGATATTTAGAGTCTTCTTTAGTGTATACTCCCTTTCAAAAAAGTTTTTTCTAGTAATAAGTTGCTTTTCTCAAGGTTTTCTAAACTTAAAAAAATTGTAGTAGATCTAAAACAATTTACATCAAAATGCATCATATATTTTTGCCTGACTATTCGTATCTCAAATAAAAATCTATACGTGTTAAAATAAAGTTAAAACATCAAATTTAAGCATAGATTAAGTTTATCTTATCCAAATTAGCTAAAGCTTTGCAATAAAAATTCTAACGAGTCATCTTAAGTTTTAAAAAATTCTAAACAAAAGTTTAAACTAGCTGTGACTCCTGCCTAGTTGAAACATATTTGTGCTTAAGTCACGTACATTTTGAAAAGGACTTAAATGTACTAATAACAGGTGCACGAATATTCAAATTCGGATAATTCAATTTCCGACACTTGAAACACTAAAAAAAATAGAAAGGGCCACTGCTAAAAAAGTAATGCGTGTTTGTCAAATATAAAAAATACTTATGTTTATATGTTAATCCTATTAATATATACAAGCCATTTTTTTTCTTTTTGCAAAACATTAAACATTTTTTGAGATATAGCTTAAATGAAGAAAATAACATATTTATTTATTGTAATTTTCATATATCTTGATAATATTTAAGATTACGCAAAAATGAAAAAAGTGGTTTGTAGATATTGGTAAGGTCTACATATGTATTTCTTTTTTTTAAAATTTATATTACTTATTAAAATATAGCCGTTTAATTATTATTTTGATAAATTGAATTGTCAGAACTTGAATTGTCTGAGTTTGAGTTGTCATGTCAAATGTATATTCGACTATTTAGTATTTTTTATAAGCACAAAACATCTTTCCATTAATAATATTTAACCACAGTTTTTCAAATACAACTGTTTTTCAGGAATGCCTAAAATTTTACAAAAAAGTATAAATTCAAGTATTCAGTTTATTGAGGTAATTTACAATAAACACATAAAAGAGTAACTCAATTTATTTTGATAAACTATTCTAAAATTAAATTTATGTTATTTTTTTTAGCACAGTCTTTCTACATACTCAAACAAAGTATTAAAACTCTATATGTTTATTACAATAAAATAAAACGAACGTATTTAAGATATTACGTAATCATAAAACATTTTACTTAACTTGTTCTCAATATTCGCTTTGAGACTTGTCATATCTTATTTTTACACAATTCTTATTTTTATGTAATATTTTATATTATTCATTGCTTATCCGTTTTACAGTTTTGGAACTAAAAACGTTTGTTTTTAGCAGGAGTGAATGAGAAAGTTTAAAGCATTTAATTAAAAATTATTTTCTTCTCGATTAATACATTTATTTATACTAATAGCTAAGTTCAAATCGAAGTGTATAAATTACAATCAAGACTATAATTAGTGATGTTTTAATATAACTAACGTTTTAAACTGAAAATTCTCTCATCAAGCTGTTAATTTAGCAAAAAAAAAGACATTTTGTTATAGCGAAAGTTGGCGCTCAAATTTTAAGTTTAAAAAATCGAGCTAGTTCGATTAATACGTCATAAAACGAAAGTTAATTTTATCTAATAATTTGTCTTGAGTAATTCATTTGTTAACTGTAAGTTTAAAAGTTACAGCTTAAAAAACTTGTATTAATTTTTTTTTCTCACTATCAATATTATTTTAAACTATGTTGTTTTTGAAGTTTTATGTCTCAAATGTGTAGTAATGTAATAAGATGAAGCTCGTTGAAAATGACCCAATAACTCTTATCAACTTCTTTTTGTTTAAGCAAACATGATATTATTTACAACTTTTTTTTAGTCTACTTTGCAAGTGTGGTTTAAATATGACTTTAGTTCAGAATTTCTAATTAGTGCAATAAAAAGACTTATGAATACTATTAAACCGTAACAAGTTTGTGTATCTGTAGCAACATTTTGCACTAAAAATAAAAGTCAACACACTCAAAGTGTCTACCTAATCTATCATGTTTTTTTATACAAGTGCTGAGAAAAATAGATGTGTCTTTAGTCATATTTTTTCACAGAAATCTGATGATCAATAGCTAATTCATGATGATCGACAACTAACTAATCAAACATTGAAAATTTTATTAAATTTTGACTTTTTGCTTGACCAGTTGTGCTATGTTTTTTATTTTAATCATAGGTCAATTTTTCATTATCTCATTCTGCTTGATTTGCTTTTCTCAAACTTGCAATAAGTGTCTCTTTCTTCAGTAACTGGTGAAGATGCTTGAGTGTCTTTTTCTGCGGTATTAAGATCTTTCTTACCTTTTATTCGCTTTTGTTTAGTTTAAACAATTGAAAGAATAACTTTTTAATGTTCATATTCATTGGTTAACCATTATTATCAACTAAATTTCAAATGTTGTTATATGCCATCAAATCAAAAGTTACACATACATCTTATTCTGTTAGGAAGTAGTGCTATTAAAAACTTTAGGCATATGTTTAATCAGTCTATATTTTGAATTATAAAGGAATTTTCTTTATGGTCTGTTATAGAGGCGTCTGTTAATGTGAAATAAAACGTGCATATTTAAGTTTTACTTCATATTAGTTGTATTCAAGACAGTCCTACACACCTGAAGGATCCTAGTTCTTGGACTTTATAATCGCAAAGGATAATCTTAAAGGCAACTTGCCTCAGTTAAGAAGAAAATTTCATTCGAACTATTGAAATCATTACACTAGTTCAGGGGTCGGCAAACTGCGGGCCAATTGCGGCCCGCGAGCACGTTATTTTTTTGAATGGAATGCGGCCCGCGAAAGAAAATTTTGTGGCCCGCGAGCATGTAAAAGTGGCCCGCTGAGCAAAAATATATTTCAAGTAAAACTTTTTTCGGTATTTCGATTTAATTTGTTTAGTTTGGTTTTAAGTCTCTGTATAACATTTAAAAATAATTAGAAGAAGTTACTACTTTAATTTAAAAATGTGAAAAGGACAGATTAGCATTCTAACAGGATTAATTTCTGAGTTTCACAATAACTTCTATTTTACAACAGCAAGTAATTATCTGAAAAAAGAGTGCTTGAATTTAATAAGTTAGTTATATTATACCTATTTATCAAATAAACTAAATGCAAACGTTTTGTACAAAAGTAATGCACAGTAATTAACTAGAGTGTCATTTGTTTATAGCTTAGATATTCTTTCCAATATTTTTTATACCTAAGTTTCTTTTATATATTGTTTTATTTGTAAATGTTATGTTTTAGTGTAAAAACATTTAAAATAATATAGTAATAAGAAAAAAAGGTTTATTTAAGTTTTGTTTTGACACATTTTAATTTTTTAGAAGTTTTCTTTGCACTTGAACTAACTTATATGCACACCAACTTAAAAAATGCTCATATTTTAAACCACTTTTTATAAAATACTTAAGTTAGTTTAAGTTTAGTTTATGCATAATTTTCTAAGTTTGTTTTTTCTACATGTAGTATCTAAATTTGTACAGACACAATTAAAACAATATATATGACATAAACTAATATAGTTTTTGTTAGTATACATTTTCATTTTTAAACATTGATTTTGTCAAACTAAATTAACTTTTATGCTTTGCATATCAATACACACATTTGCTGTTTTTTGGAGCTACCTTTTTAATATAAACTAGACTTAGGGATAGTTTATAAACATTGACACACACTCAGACTATCACTATTTGAAGACTTCGAATCTCAGGCCAACTAAGTCATTTTATAAGTTTTTGGCTAGAATTGTTTTTTGTATACAAAAATATCAGGAATGTTTTTGTTAATTCAGGCTGGCTGTTTTGCTTAAAAGAGTGGCAAATTAAACTTATGATGTAAGTTTTGCTCAACACAAAGTGTTAGTTTCAGTTATAATTTATGTTATAATATATCAAGTTCAAGCTTTGAACTTGAAAATATATGCTTAAAAATTTATGAAAAAAACTTGAATTTGAGAATTTTTGAAAAAGCCTGGAGTTTCAAACAATTTTTACATGTAAAGTAGTGAAATTTTGATTTGACACAAAAAATTTAGCAAATAAACATTTTATTATTAAAAAATATAATAAAGTAGCTTAACAGTGTTTTTTAATATTGATATACTTTATAAGACACTTTAATTAAACTTTATACTAAATATAAAAGAAGGAATTGTACTTTTAAAAACTTTTAGTGCATTGCACCTTTAGTTGTAAAATTTTACCGATTGTTGTGCTTCGTGTTTGAACTAAACCAAGAAATTATACTAAAGTGTCAAAGTTTAAAAAAAACGTCTCTAATAAAAATTCTCAGATGAGCAATAGTTTTTCTATCAGTGCTCTCATCTTAACATATTGATTAAAGTCATAATTTGATTTATGCGACTTTATAACCTTAAAGCATTTCCTAAATAGGACGTTTTGTTGTCATTGAAGAAATAAACAAAAGTTTTTCATTACTGCCAACAAA
Source organism: Thalia democratica (assembly GCF_965202585.1). NCBI lineage: Eukaryota > Metazoa > Chordata > Thaliacea > Salpida > Salpidae > Thalia > Thalia democratica. The sequence continues at coordinate 94,137,720 of NC_139165.1, forward strand.
AATTCTTTAAAAAAGTTTTCAATTATAAACGGTATCTCATTATTAATAATAAATTTTGCTTCTTTATAACTTGCCTTAAAAACTTTTTTCTGATAACTCTGTAGTTACTGAAGATAATCATGTGCTTTGTTGGAACTGACTTTGGTGATTTGTTTTTTATCGTTTCTCGCAATAACTCCTAACTAACGCTTTTTTTTGTAGCTCGTCTCTTATTTTACAATTAATATTTTTAAATTCTTATTGCAGATAAAGAATTGTTGTTATGCTTAATAAAAAAGAGGTTTTTCTCTTCGCTAATGACTCAATTAAGTCTTATACTTTTGTTAAAAATGTTTAAGAAAATTAATTGTCAATTCCAGCTGACTTATATTTTTTTGGCATGTAATTTGTTTACTGTTAATAAGTTTCGTTATTTCTTTATGTTGTAAACTTTGTTTTAACTGGGTTGCTACACAAACAGACTATTTTAAAAAGCTTGAATACTCAGATGTGTGTGAAACTTTTATTTCAAACACTTGAAATAAATCTTAGAATTCCTAGAATAGTTTTTATGAATGTAGTGTAGTTTACTTATTGTAGTTTTTTCTTGTTTTTTTACACTTTGTGTACTTTTTAATGATGATGATATTTTTACTAGGTTCTTAAGCTTGATTTACAACGATTTACTAGCTTTTTAAACTTTTAATGAACTTAGGCTGGTTTGATACAACTCAGACATTTTTGCTTTTTAAGTGACAACCATGTAAAAGACTAGTTACTAATAAGATATTTTATTTAAGTATTCGAGAATTAATTATTTTAAAGAATTTGTTTTAGCTTTCTATAATACAAACAGGTATTAATTTTATTAGCAAAAACTTTTTTTTTGAAGTTAATATTTTTATAAATATGAAAAAAGGAGTTGATAATATAACAAATATATAAAAGTAACTAATAAATTGTCTTTCAAGTTTGGTTTTTATAGAGAGTTAAATTGTATTAAAATTACAAAAGTATTAAATTTAACTAAGTAAGTGCTTATGAAAGTACATAGTCTATTAACACTTAAGTATATTAGTCAATGTAAATTTTATTCTAATTTAATTTAAATAGTCATTCTATGTATAGCTATAAGTTATTTAAAATGATAAGGTGAATAAAAGTAAAACTTTTCTCTAGTGTAACTAAAACTAAAACCAAAAGATTATTCAAATGTCACTAAAACTAAAACTGCGGCCCGCGAAGACTTTGTAAACTTGAAATTTGGCCCGTGACCACCAACTGCCTGCCGACCCCTGCACTAGTTAGTGTGAGCATATCATTTAAATTAACCTTTAAGATTATTTTTGGTTTTGATAATGTAAGTGCACTAAACTAATCATGGAGAAAATATCAGTTGATTTTTTAAAACTGTTAAAAGCTCTACAAGTTAAGCTTGATATTTCCGGAAACCATTGTTTTTGAATTAATTGTGTTTAATTTATCACATATTGTGTATATATTACATTCAACAACGAATGCATATAAACGAAGCTGAAGTCTGTTTTAATTTTAAACGGCAGAAGTTTGGAAAATGTAAAGCCATTTTCACAAAAACCCTGAATTATCTGGTAGAACAAAATAATTATTATTGATATTACAAATCATGTTGCCAATAACGTGTTTATAGTAGAAAATAGTAGAAATTATTGTTTTAAAAGTTGAATTTTTTGAAAAACGTTCAACTTAAGAAGCTTAAAAATTTTATTGAAAACAGTTGGCTTTTTAATTTATTTCAGTTTGAAATAGTTTGCTGCCTTCCCCACACTAGTACTACTAATTTATATATAAAAATTACTAAGTTAATTTATTTATTCAAACACTACTTAAAATTCAAAAACATTTACTAGAATTTCAAATCATCTTTTTGAGTAGTTATAAACTGTTTTATAAGTTAAAAGACAATAAACTTCTCTTTGTTTTTTGTTTGATTGTTTTTTAGATAAAATCAAAGATCTTTCAACGCAGGAGGCGAGAAGGAATACTCTGAAAGGAGTGAAAAATACGTAGAAGCAGTAATTGTAAAAAGCTCTATAAAGCAGCTGTGAAATTTCTCAAACGCTGTACTTGAGTTACTCCTGAATGGACTTTACAACAACTTTTGTATTGTGTATATGATATTGTACGATGTCAATAACTATTAAACAAATGTTTGGTTTTCTAAAACATTATTTTTTTGTTTTCATAACTACTGTTTTAAAGAACAGTTATAACTTATTTTAGATATCTTTTGACTTTTAAATCAGAAAAATACAAAATTCAAATAAAAGCAAACTTTGGGTTTTTTAGAAAAATACCAATACTGTAGATGGAACTCTATAACTGATTTACGATGCTGATTAAGATGATGTAGTCATAAAGAGCTGCAATAAATTTCATCCTGAACTTAAGAATTCTAAAAACGTCAGTTTTGATAGTTAATTTAATTTTTCTGTCATGAATAAACAGAAACATTCTGTGTAATTTTTTCTTTTTCTTATTTGACATAAAGCTCCATTATAACATTTGATTAAAAAACAGTAAGCAAACAAGAAAGACTGTTTTTTATTTCTAACAACAAAAACTTCTTTTCAACAATAAATGAGGCTTAAAAACACTTAATATTTACATGCTTTAGTTTAGGGGTGGGCAACGTTTTTCAATCAACGGGCCGGATCCGGTAAAAACTTAGTCTTTTGCGGGCCGGAGCATTTCGAATTAGTGAATTACCGTATCTGGATCAAGCCAAATAATAACTCTTTACATCCGAATCCCACTGGAAACTAATTTTAATTCAATATACGGATTCTAATGTAAATGAAAGTTTCTAGTTCGGCCGAAATATAGTTTTATGGATACAGTTTATCACTTTTTTCAATCCTTCAAGTTCAAAAAACTTTCTCAAGCCTGACAACTTAAGATGTAGATTGAGGCATGTCAGATGTTTAAATAATGTCTATAAATAAAATTGACATTACACTTGACAAAGGTACATATGTAAAATATCGTACTTAAAAAACACTTTGCTTTGGGTAATTTTACAAAAAGATATTCTAACTAAGTTAGAACAACACAAATTATTAGGACAAAATGGTGTATTCATTAGTACACATTAATTAATTAAGAACATTTTTTAGCATGTTTTTGAAGCAAATTCTTTTAGTTTTGCATTTTAAAAATATGATACAAAGTTTTATAATATTGACCCTTTGTTGGCCTGTAAGTTCTCTTGCAGGCCGGAACCAATTAAAGTTTATAATTGGTCGGGGGCCGGTAATTTTCACTTTGAGGGCCGGATCCGGCCCGCGGGCCGTACGTTGCCCACCCCTACTTTAGTATGTATTACGTTGCGAAATACTTTTTAATTATTTATATTTTTATATTTACTGACTCATAGTACACTTATATATAGATATATAGAAGACACTAGAAATGTCGTTGTGTCAAAAACAATTGTTTTACACTATACTGTAGATCATAGTTTTTAAACTCATCTACATAATCGCTACTCTTTATTAGATCTCGCCCCTTGACAAATAAATTCTTTTTATTAAATTAGGCATTTAATTTTTTTGCACCTTTTTTATTTTTTAATATGATAGATTAAAGAGGTAGTGCTGTTTGATTGCTTTATGTATATACAAAACTTAAACTTGCTGTATTTTAAATTGATATAAAAGCCTTAAAAATTAAAGCCTGATTATTTTTTACTTTGTCATGAAATCTAGGTTAAACTGATTTTATTCTTTTCAAAGACCTCGTACAATACTTATGTACACTTTTAAGCAGTCATTTAAAGAAAGCTAGTAAAAAGTTATTGAGTTATTGTTAAATTTAATCATAAAAATACTTTAATCATAAAATTACCGACTATCTACATTTAGTATTTAATTTTTTGTTGCCTAACAGTTTTATCAAATTTATTTTAATGTATGTATCAAAGTGCTCTGTTTATAAAAATACTAATATATTTTTTAATTTTTTAATTGATGTTCTCAGCACAACAGAGTGTAGCTAAAATTGCTCGTAAACACACATTTTAAGATTAAATATAATGATTTTTATATAAACTGGATAAATGTCTTTTAATTTAAAAAATTCATTTATATAGTATATTTTTTAGTCTAGTTTTAGATAATAAATCGAATTACATTCATAGTTTAATAGTTTCTATGTGATCTGACTAGTTTGAATTCTAATCTATTGATATTTAATCCCAACTATCATATCACATTATATTGCGACAGTAAAACCATCACAACACTGTAGATCACAACGATACAACTATAAAATCATATCATATTACATCACTACAACTATTACATCACATTAGATTAAAACAACATAAGTATCACAATAGATCGTCCAATACATCTATGACATCACAGTAGACTACAATAATACAACTATCACATCACATTAGACCGCAACAACACAACTATCATATCAAGTTAGACTATACCAATACAACTATCACATCACAGTACACTGCAACAATACAGCTGTCATATCACAATATACTGCAACAATACAACTATCACATCACAGTAGACTGCAACAATACAACTATCACATCATATTTGATAGCATAATTTTTTTTTTTGTAATTTACAATACTTCTTGTATAATGTATTAGTTATTTAGAAAATGCTAAATTAACAACTTACATGAAAATTAATGTGTACTCTGCTACAATTAACTAAAACAAATATTACATATTTTAGACTATAAAATATCTTTAATTATTTAAGTTTACAAAAACTTATCTAAATTTGAAAGCTAAAAATAATGTTTTATTAACTTATTCTAGTAATATTTAGACAATTTGATATTTAAGAAACCGGTAATATCCCATATCGTATCTTAATTTATACAATAGTTTATTGCCCTAATTTTCTTTATATAACTATTTTGGCTTAAGGTTTGATTATACAAAAAACAATACTTTTTATAAAAACTTTTTAAGATTTTTTACTAAATATTTTATTAGACTTTGTTTAACATTACTTTTTTAAAACTCTGTAGATAGCAATAAGTAAAAGACACGATTGCAGATCATCAAAAAAAATCTAGAAGAAAACAAGTTTCAAAACATTTAAATGCATAATAGCAACCGATTAACAATAATGCATTCCACTAACAAATAAATCTATGTGTGCTAAGAATAAGAACTTCTTTATTTATAAACTCAAGTATTTAGAAAATATTGGAGACAACTATAACACTATAATGGTATGATTCTTTTTCATTAATGTGTTCATTAAACAATATAGTTTAAAATAATATATATTTTCAAGAAACTTTTATTTAAATGTTGAAAGGTGTTTTTATTCAAACAAAACTTCTAGCATATAAAAAATAAACAATGTTTAATACAAAAAAATTATATTTAAATAAGTACTTTAAGAATTAGCATTAAATAAAATTAAAACTTATATATTACAGCTAAGATAAACATCTACAAATAACTTTAAGAAAATTGTCATTTTTACTAAAGCAAAAAGTTTAAAATTTAATATGTCCACACGTCATTAGCTTTTACACACAGAAAAAAGTCTCGAACTTGAAATATCATCCTATGTGTTTTACACTTGTCAGTTTGTTATAAACTTGAATATAATTATATTTGAATTTTAAAAGTTCACAGTAGTGTGCCTAGTATTGGTAAGATCAAAGGTTCACGAAAGGACTTTACTAACAATAAATTTTGAGTTTCAACACTGTTCAGAATAAATGTTTAAAAACTAAATGTGTAAAATAAACCTGTTATTTGCATTACAGGGGTAGTACTTAAAAGTGTATTTTGATAAATATACTCATGTTTATGTAAAAAAATCACTTGACGCAAATCTAAATCGACATTTAAAGTATTACAAATAAAAGTTACATACCAGTTTTAATGGTTTCAAATACAAAACTCGCTTACAATTTTTAGAAACGATTGTAACGATTGACAGTTTACTCGTGTTGGAAGTCTATTAAAAAGAATGCAACTTAAAAATAGAGTATTTATACACAAATCTTGTGAAACTTGATATTTATATATTTAAAGGTTTCAGAAACATAGTTATTAAGATAAAAGTATATTATAATTAAGCTGAGTAAAATCATAAATATAAGAAACTGTAATATGAATGATTTGTGTATGCACTTGTGTTACTGTAGCTATGCTTATATTAAGTAACAAAACAGAATAATAATGATCTTCAACTAATAACTTTCATTTCTTCTTGTAATAAGTTGTTGTAACCATAGGTAATTACAACTTAAGTGATAAGACTAATATAAAGTACGATTTTTTTACTCAAGTTTTGTTCTCAAACAATCCTTCAACACTAATCGTTATGCGGAGGTAATGAAGAGAAATATTTTAAAAGGTTTCAATATTTTTGATTTAACTGAATAATAGTTAGATACTAAATAATGTTATTATCAGCTTACTTACTTATTGTTCATTATTTAATACCTTCTAGTAAAACTATGTATTATCTATTTTTTTCGTAGAATTTTATTACAATATTTTATATTGAATCGTTTTATCGTACCACTAAAAAGCATTTTATTGTATTTTATTATTGGTTTTTTTTTACCAAAGTCTTAAATCTACAGAAGTATTAGACAGCAAAAACGATAAAACTGAAGTACAGAATTTTAAAAACCATTTCAATACACAAACTTTTATTGTTAAAGCTCACTGAACACTTTTTTTTTAAATATTTAAATGTTTATACCTTTCCTACACTTGTAAAAAATATTTTTACATCTTTAAAACTTTCTAAATGCACTTTCAATTAATGTAGCTGTATTTCTTTTTCTTTTTTAAATAAATATAAATAAGTTGTAGTGACAAGTAATTAATTTTTGATTTGTTCTTTATTTTAAATAGTTTGAATTATTGAACATAATTTTTAAAACATAGTGTATTTTTAAATCAAATCTAAACACAACACTTAAGTTCAAAATACACATAATAAACAATATCCCGTGGAAAGTTTATCCTTTTAATAAAACTAAAACAAACTAAACTAAGTTTTTAAAATATTTTTTATAAGCAAAATATAACATAATAAGCACCTACACGTTACAATTAAATTTAATTTAATCTTGCTAATATACTATATTTATACAAAAAAAGGTACAAGCTATAGATTTTATCGTATTACTTTTATTAAAACAGTAAATTTATTATTTAGATTTGTGCATTTAATAAAATTATATTTGAAATTTATTTTTATTTTCAAAGAACAAACACAACAGAATCATTTATAAAATTTAATTACGACTAAATGAAAAAAGCATAGCAAATTAAAAAATAATTATAAAACAATATTGCTGCTTTTTAGACAACAAAGTGGTTCACTAAACTTTATTAATTTTTTCACATTGTTTTTTGTTGATACTAAGTTTTATTTATTTTAGTTTTCAATAAAAATTGACTTCAAAAGTATTGAAACCAATAGGTGTTGGTGACCCAACACCCAAAGGTTCATTTACATTAGAACGTTTACGCTTAGGACTTAATTTAAGTGTGACTTTACTATTGGAATTTGACATAACTATTACTTTAGTCTAGACTTAGTATTACTAGATGTAAATAACCAGGCACAACAATTGAGTGGGTTTCTCTATTAAACGAACTTCAATGAACACAAAATCAGTTGTAAAAATCACAAGAACTATTAAATATGTAATTTGAGTACTTTAATACTGTATAATAACCACTAAAAAAACTCAATAATATTTTAAGAAATAATTATTAATAAACGCAAAACTAAGTGTTGAAAAATACAAGAACTATAAAAGTATGTCACTTATGTGAAAAATACTTTATATTTAACCACTGTAGGAAATGCTTTTAATAAATCACTTTTTAAAAATCAAAAGAGCTATAAAAATGTACAGTAAAAGAATTACTAAACTTACTTTAAATAACAATCTTTAAATTTAACAAATACACTTATAATTATATATACTAAAACTTTATAAAACAACTTAAAACCAATATTCAAGTGTCTTTCTTGTAAACAGTCTCTGCAGCTCCTAGCGGTTCAGCACACAACTCAGTCTGGACTGTCAGCTTGTGACTCAAAACATTAAAATTTTACGTTGCATCAAAATGTTTTGATTGTACGCCTTAAAAGAGAAATGCTCTCTCAATCTCTTTTATTCTCTTTACGTCATAAAAGAAGAATGCGCTCTCATTCTCTTTGTTCTCTTTCTCACTTTTTGTTACATCAGACTTTGCCCAGGCAAGACTTAACTCTTAATTTTCTCTCAAAAACAAATCAGTTTTCAAATGAAACTTTAAATATTGTTACAGTATTAGTCGAGTTATTATTTATATTTTGTTAATAGTTACGAATTTGATTACTAATAGTTTATTATACTGAAGTATGATTAATAAATATAGTATCAGTACCTTCGTAAAAAAGTTTAAAAGTTTTTGAAAACCCTTAAGCTTAAACTTTATATAGTTTAATAAATATTAAATTTAATATTAAAATATGTAAATATATATACACTATCGTCACATCACAGTAGATTAAAACAATACAACTATCACATCACAGTAGATTGCAATAATACAACTATCACAACATAGTAGATCGTAACAATACAACTATCACATCACAGTAGATATCAACACTACAACTATAACATCACAGTAGATTGCAACACTACAACTATCACATCACAGTTGATGCAACAATACAGCTATCACATCACAGTTGATTGAAACAATACAACTATCACATCATAGTAGATTGAAATAATACAACTATCACATCACAGTAAACTGCAACACTACAACTATCACATCACAGTAGATTGCAACTTTATAATTTCACATCAAACTAGATTGCAACACAATAGATCTACTATTATCATATCTTCGTTGTTTAGTTATTTAAGAATCCAAGCTTTAACAAAACTCTTTAAAAGGCTCAGTACTTTTTAGAGTTGTCTTAAGTTTACATAAATGTTCTTCCTAAAGGTCTTGGCAAGTTCAAAATAGTTGTTGGAAATCTTGTACTTTGTAATGGAACACCAGTTAAACTACGTTTCAATTTAGATAAATACTGTAAAAAGTAGAGAATAGTTATGAGAAACTGAGTTATATGAAATATTTTTCTGGCTATGTTCATCTATATATGTACTGAGTTCTGGCAGTGACATTCGTTTTAGTCCACCTTGATGCTGCTAACATGTTATTCAAGTAGACATTTTTATTTTCTGTTGTTAAATTTGAAATTTGTTTAAAAAAAATTTTTTTTTTTCAAAACTGTAATTTTTTTATTTAAATGTAATATGACTTTATAAATTAGTAGAGTATATTCCTTTAAAATTAAATTATTGTTTAAAGTTTTGACCACATTCAAGATATTTTCTAAACTATTAATTTTCTTATACATTTGTTACTTTTTGAAATTAACAATTCAAGTATTGCCTAGTTTCGATAAATAGTTCTAAATACCATTTAATATAAGTATTAGTTGGGTTAATGTTATTATTTATTTGATATGCGTTATAGTGTAGGTTTAAAGTACACTATAACCTTATCTGCAATTTATAATGGTTATAACTAAAAAAATCTCTTTATTTTAAATTTTAATCTACCTATTTGTAACGATGCAATCTACTGTGATGTGCTAGTTGTAGTGTTGCTATCTACTGTGATGTGATAGTTGTAACGATGCAATCTACTGTGATGTGCTAGTTCTAGTGTTGCTATCTACTGTGATGTGATAGTTGTATTGTTGCGATCTTTTGAAGACTTTAAGCCTAAAGCAACACGAAATACAATCTGGAACTTAAAATAGTTTGTTTAGTTATTCTGTTAGCAAATATATTTATTTTTTAATGTAGCTGAAAATAAAATAAAGACAAAAGACAAGTTGATTTTGAGCATTATAAATGAATTGAAAGTGTTGCTTTGTTCATTTAACAAAACAAATTCAAAAAAAAAGTGTTTAAAATATTTCTTTTTCAAAAATTATCGTTAAATGTTTGTTGAAAATGATATCAACCTGTATAAAAACAAGCATAATTAAGTATTCACTCATGCTAAATGAAAAACATTGCTACTTATTTATTTAAAAAATCAACAGTATTTCATTTTTAAGTACTCATAAAAGATTGATACTATTAAATATTTATAAATGAAGTTTAGTTGGAGATAGTTGATTTTTTCAAACACTACCGAACAATTGGAAAACTGACTCGACCTTTATGATATCTTGTCTTGGTTCATAAAAAATTTCTAAGGCTAAATCGATTTAGTTTAATACCTTATAATCAAACTCAATGCTTTTAATAAAGAATAAAATTATACTTGTAAAAATGAGCATATTTTTTTTTAATTTTGAACATAATTGACGAGTAATTATACAATAAGATATACGAGACACGTAATTTCTGTAAAACTAAATATAATTCGAGCAATTCTCATCAGTAGAGTACAAAGCTAACAATCTATTTACTTGCTAGCTTTGTACTCTACTGATGAGAATTGCTTGATTTTTTTTTGGTTTTACAGAAATATTTTGTCTTGTATAACTTGTTGTATAGTTTTTTTTGTAAGTAAGAAAGAGCTTTCTATAACTTCACAAGTTTTTTCTAATTCAAACTCGGTTTGTTTCCGCTACATCAAAGTAATAGTATTTTTAGAAAATTAGACAGTAATTTGAGCCAAGTAATAGTAAAACTGTTATATTCTTACTTTAATGTACTTAAATTGTTACTATAGTTGAATTAATTTTAGAAGACAAGTAAAAACGTAAGAATACAATTCACACTGGACTTTTAAAACTTTGAGAATCGTCAGTTTATTAGTAATGTAAGTCAAAATAACATTTTCAAAGTACAATAGCTAAAGTTCAAACCACATGAAATTATCTTATTGAGTAAAAACAATAATACAAATGTAAAGAAAAGCCGAAATTAATGTAGCGATAAAAATCTCACTTTATTAACAATTAGAAGTCCATTACAAATTATTTTTTAGCACACTAAAACCTTGTTTTCAATAAAAGTAAAAAAAGGTGTCTTCAAGAAAATAAGTTTAACTACGGTTTGCATTTCCAGCAGCTAATAACCAAGGAAAAGATCACTGGAAGACAGTTAGGGAACTATTGCAAACAAAAAACAACCAGGAAATAATGGAATTTTAATTTTTTTGTCTTTTTTTTTTTCGAATTGTAGTTTTAAACGGGAAATTCACCTGCATGTATAAACTAAGAATCATAAAAGAACATAAAGTTATAATAACAAAAACTTAATGGAGACTATTAAAACTAATTTTGATTTAGAGATAAATCAATTGATGAGAAGCACTCCGACAAAATTACTTATTGCAATAATACCAAGAAAAAAGGAAATATACAAAATAAGTCATGAAGAGTAGCAAACTTTTAATAGATAGTTGACAACCTCAAAAAAACATAAAAAATCTTGACTTAAGAGTAAGTGTTGTAGCTAATGGTAATTTTTTAAAAAACTTTAAAAGAATTTAGATAGGCAGCTGTTGTCATCTTTGATATAATAATAAAATTTGGAAATTAAAAAATTAAAAGAATTAAACCTTATAAAATTCAAAAACACACCAACAAGTCTAAATGACATCAATCAACGATTAAAAACGATCGTATTTTGACTAGTGTAATCTAACTTTAACATGTATCCGATAAACTTTTTTTTTTTCATTGAATAAAAGCAATAAACGTTTAATTCACTACAATGCCATTAAATACAAGGTGTTTTTGATAAAAAGTTTTATTTTGCTTTTTTGGTTTTGAAAAAATTTACTTATATAAACTATATACAAACTTTTAATAAGAAATAAAAGAAACTGCTTAACAAAGTACTTTAAACTAAAAAAGTGAATAAAATATTTGAAAAAAAGGTATGTCAGTTCCGAAAAAAGTAATAATTTACTTCAAATTGAGCTAAAACAGAAAAAAAAAACTGTAAAATGTACACACAAATTGTCAAAACAAATAGCGTTAGTTAAAATTACTGTAAGTCTGTAGATTTTTAAATAATTTGTACATTTGAATCTTTGTTAGCTTTTTTTCTTTACATCGTAATTGAGTTATAGATTTACACCTCGAATAAGCCCCGTAATTTCATAGTTAAATAAAATTATTAAATCATATAAATATTACCGAACTTTAAACAACTTAGAGTTATTAAATTTACTTTGGTTTTATAAAATAAATTGTTTATAAACCAATATTCAAGTTTAAATAAATAAATAATACAACTTACTTCTAAAATAAAATCTTAAAATAATACAAAAAATACAAAAAAGTTTAAACTAAAAACAAAAATATTTTTTATTTATATTCTGTTAAAGTTGAAAACATGGAACAAGTTTTTGAAAAAGTACAAACCTTTATAAGATTTTTACTAGTTGTCGTTTTAATCGCTGGTTTTAACAAAAAAATTATACAAATCAGTATAAAACTAATTTTTATAAATCAGTTTTAATAAAACTTTATTTATGTTTAGATTTCAGTAATTTTTGTATTTTTATACTGCCCATAGTTCTTAACTTTTATTTTTAATTTCTAGCTATTTTTATTCTAACTAATTATCATTTTAACAATCTAGCACAGACTATTGCTTCTGTACAGGCAATTCTGATCTAAGTTTGATCTAAGTTAATCTAAGACAAATCTAAGTTTATTTTTGTTATTTTTTAAAATTAGATACAAACTAGTGACTTTATAAAAGTTAATTTTTGCAAAAGTATATAAAGATTCAAATCCAAGAAAATTCACAACTTACAGCTGATAACAATTTATAAAAGCAACAACTTTAAGAAGGTGGTTGTTATATTGTTGAAATTAAAAACAAGAAACTGTTTTAATTTAAGATTATATTTATTGAAAATTATATAAAAAAAACTGTTTAATTTAAAAAAAAATTGTACACATTATTTTCAAAAAAATTCTGAAACTATCAATTTTCTTAATATCTGATTTGCTGCGCAAAATAAAATATTGAAGACATAAATAACATTAAACAACGCTAAACAACAACATTAATAAAATCATGTTATTTTTCAACTTTTCTTTATTTAACCTTGCTATCAAACAGTAACGACTTGTAACAACTGTAGTTCTTTCTATTTATTAGTTTATTAATTTTACATTATCTTAACAAAATATCTTTTAGTATGAAACAACATGTGAAGGATTTCTTTTTAATATCAATTATACAGTATAGCAACTAAGTTCTATTCTAACGAAATCAATAAAAACTTTTTTTACTGAGGTTTTTTATGAACTAAACAGCGCATTACATAATATACAACGTAAGAAGACACCTATTAACGTAAAAAACGAATCAATACAAAAACTAAAATAATTCAAAATATATCTTTTTATGATAAAATAGAACAAATCTTATTTATTCTTTTTGTTTTTTTCCTACTTCTACAGCGATCTTTGAACCCAAATTATTCAGAAATTGAGTAAAGATGACATCTGACTGTTCAGACAGTTTTGTTAAGTTTTTTGACAATTTAATGGAGTCGGTTTTCGCTTTAGTACTGTTCAATTTATTCAATCCATAAAGAAATGTTTTTCTATAACCGCCAACATTCCTGTTCCAATAAATAATGACTTCTTTAAGTTGTAGTTTTGTTGGTTTTTCTGCAAGAACTTTAGTTAAAGTTATCAAGATTTCAAGGACTACTAAAAAGCTTCCACAGAAGTAATATATATCAGCTAGTATTTCATACAAAATTAATATTTTTTGTTGAGATTTAAATTCTTTCTTGGATAAAATATAGTTTCTTTTGAAATCGTTGACTACGTCTTTTAATATTGTCCGTAAAGTATTTGTAAATTCTAAATGAGGCTTTGAATTCTTAAGATTAAATGCCCAGTCATATATATTGTCTAAACTTTTAAACAACTGAGATACAGCCTCAGATAATTCACTTTCATAGCTCTCCTCATTCTTTTGGGGTAAATTCAAATTTTCAAAAAAAGTTGCATAGTTCTTATTTATGTTATTTAATAAATCATAAAATGCCTTTTGCATTTCGTGATATCTTTGTAAAAGTTTTGATAAATTACACTCTTTCAAATAACATAATGGTATGTCAACATTGTTTTCATTAGGCTGGCTTTTTTCTATAAGTTTATTGTGTTGTATAACTTGTAATGCTTGGTTTAAGCTAATAAAATCATAACTTGGTTGATTTCTTTTAGTAAGTTTAAAAGTTTTTTCTTGGATTTTGCTTTGAAAGTTATGATTATTTGTCGGAACATGATCTTTTAAATCATTTTCTTCGGTATGTTTCGTAGGACTATTAGGCTTTTCGGATAAACCATCAAAACTTTTATTCTGCTTTCCAAAAAAAACTTTACTTTCATGTTCATTAAGCTGTTCAATATAATCAACAAAGCTTCGACTCTGTTGATATAAAATCCCGTTTGTAAGGGTAGGTTCTGAAATCTTTGCAACAAGTTTGCTCCATACTTTACGACTTTCCGAAACCTTATCATTTCCAATCTTGGTATTTGCTATTTGACTTTCTTCAAAATTTTCTTTACAATTATCTGCGTCGAATAAACTTTTTGTTGAATGCTTTATTTTTTATTGAACTCAAACATTTGTTTAGAGGCTTTGCTTTGAACCTTGAGTTTTGTTGAAAGACCATGTTTTGTTTTATTTTCTGAACAAAATTTATTTTGAATACATACATGCTCATTTTCATTAGACAAATAAGAATTATCAATATAATTTTGACTTTTTTGTTTTAAAACCAAGTTTTTATTTACTTTGTTTCTATTGCTAGCAGATGTTGCTTTGAAATATTCCTAACAACTTTGTTATTTGCACTTTTATTCTTTAAAATATCAAAACTTATTCTACTCCTTTTAACAGCTGCCAATTCTTTGTTATTTTCTTTACGATCATCTACATCAGATAAATTTCTTTTTGGAAAATGTTGAATGACGACTTTTGAATTTTCTTGCGGAGATGATCCAACTAACAAGATACAAACTGACTAATTCCATAACAAGCTGCTGATCCAACAAAAACTAATGCCAATTTGCTAATGCTGAAATCTAATTTTAATGATACCTTAGTCATTATAAAGCACACAAATACCTGTTTAGATTTAATGATATTTAAAATCAAATTTATAAATACTTATAAATCATTAACGTGACTAAGTTGAAATTTTTAACTTTTGTTGAGTTTTGAAAATATTCTAACATTTCTTATATCATAAACTAATACTAACTTTCTTGGTTTTTAATTTGAAAACATTTTTTATTTATAAATTAGTTAAAAAAAGTTAATTTTTTTGTAAAACAGTTTTATGGTATTAAAACTTCATTAAGTTTCACAACAAACTTTAATTTTTATGAATATAAGTTTCTATTTAGTCATTTATTTTAAGGCTAGCAATAATTAAACACTTTGTTTTATATTCTGAACCTTAATTGGATGAAGTTTTTTTTTTTAATTAACTTAAAAAAAAATAAAAATTTACAAATTATTTAAAAATAACCAGTTCGATTTAATACGTTATGATGGAATGTCATCGTAAACAGCTAATAATATTTTAAAGTCAAACAATAAAAAATAGATTAATAAAGACAAAGGTAAGTAGCTTCTTACTAAATAGAAAAAAATTAAATAACAAAACCATCAGAGTTATAATATTTTATACTAAACTTAAAATATGTAGATCAGTGTAGCAGTTGTTATAATATTTATGTATTTTAATAAAAATAATTAATTTTAATTTTGTTTACTTATGTTAGTAAATATAGTTCTTAATACCTCAGCAAAGTTTATTTGTGTATGTTTTAACTTTAAATATCAAGGTCGAATATGTTTGTGTATTATTTAAAATACAATGAAAAATTTTATACTGAAAAAGTCTGAATGATCAAGCGTAACTATCAAAAAACAATTATAAAATAAATTTAAAAACTATAAACTGATTACAACTTAAAAACAAATTATGAAAATTCATATAAAATCTAACAATATGTTTTAAAATATTAGATAAGATATGACATAAAAGACATTCAAAATATTTTTTAAATTATTTAAGCAGTACTTAAAAGATATATATAATAGATACTTAAAATTTTATAAAAATATAACAAAACTGTCTAACTTAAAATTACTGAATCTAACTTAGTCTATTTTATATTTACTAAAAAAGAACCTTAGATTAGTTAAAAAATGCTGAATTTTAACCCTAACTACAAAAATTAATTTGATGATATATATATATATTTGAAACTAAAAAAAAAGTCTTTATCAAATATTTTTTGTCACTTTACGTTTATACTTTGCTTTTAAAGTAAATTTAAATATAAAGTTTAATTAAAGATTATCATAATAAGACTGAAGCAATTGAAGTTCATACATTAACTATAATTTATAACTTGTTTTTCCAAATATTCAAAAAATATATATAATTAATAATAAAAAATAAATTATAACTAGTTTCAGTCGATTATAACTTTTTAGGAGCTACTATAATTTTTTCTGATAATTATACTAATTTGTATGAAATCAGACACTGCAATCAAAATGAAAATAATAGTTCTGTTTTTAGAAATGTTTCGTACCCTATTCGTTTAAACTTTGAGAATTTTAGTTTTATTATGTTGAATACATTTAACACTTAAAAGCTAATAAGTTGGAAATAGTTTCCAGGCTGTATCAAAAAAGTAATCATTTTCTGAAGCTAATAAAAATAACTATTTGATGTCTAAAGGAATGAATATTAGTGGTTGTCCTAACTTTTTTGAGTCATTTCAGGACGGAGGGTTTGGTTTTTGTGTTTGTAGTTTTTTGAAAAATTTATTTTTGATTGGTGGTTGGCATCACAGAACTGCAAAAAGATCTCGCTTAGTGTATAACTTTAGACAAAAACGTTGGATTTTCAGTGAAAATATGAACAAAAGAAGAAGCGCTGCAGCTTGTGCAGTTTTTGACGGAAAAACTATTGTTTCAAGTGGCAAAGAACAATTGACATACCATTTAAGATCAGTCGAAGCGTACGACCATCATGATAAAAAGTGGAATTATTTTTTTGATATGTTGGAGGCAAGGGTTTGTCATTCATTAGTTACTTTAGGCAACAAAGTGTTTGCAATCCGTGCACATTATAAATATAACTAGGAATTTTTTGATAGAATAAGTAATAAATTCACCTTGATCACTAAAGGCGCCAAAATTTACTAAGAATAAAATTTAGTTTATCGAGTACGACTCTAAAACTGAAGTGTTCGAAACATAAATTTAGTAACCTTAAACAATATGTATTTAGTAATCTTTACGATCAAAAACTTTCTTTTGTTTTTGACGACAGTATTATTAATTTTTTGTATTTAATAATTTAATTACGTTTTAATAAAATATATGGTATCCTTTTTCTTTTTTAAATCTTGACTTAGAAACCAGAAAAAAATAACATGTAACTAAAAATAAATTCATGTATACTAGACCATTTCTTTATTATGTTTAACAATCATAAAACATAACTTAGTTGCTGTTTATATTAAGTAAATTGAATAATTAGATTTAGCCCAAAAGTATTGTTGTGAAACTTGTTATTGTTCTTACTGCATTAAAATACTTAAAAAAAACCTTTTCCACTTCATAATAAAAAATTATTTAATAAAATGTAACATGTACAGTTTTGAAAGTGAAATTATGGTGCTAGTAATGAAGGCCGTTCGTAGTTGAGCGTAATACCATTAAGAAAAAAGTTTGACTTACTTTCCTAGTTTGATAGAAATAATAAACTATAATTTAATAGTTACTATAGAAATCAAAATGTTTGTAGATGTAATTCAAACCCGATTTTTTCTTTATGTATATTTTTTTGTAACTAACTGGATAGTTTTTGATAAAATAAGTAGTAAATTTGCATTATTCACCACTGTGCAAATATTTACAATATATAACAGTTAATGAGTGAACATTTCTTTATACTTCTGAAAACAACATTAAAACAAAGTCACAAAAATAAAACATAATTAAACAGAAGTCGGCAAACTTTGTCTCGTAAAGTTTTTTCAGCTAAGAACATATTTATTTTAAATAAAAAAAAAAAAAACTTACTACTTATTTTCATATCTACCTGTTTTAATCACGAGTGCTTTTTATTGCATATTTCATTACACACTTTAACTAATTAAAGTTTCATGTTGAATCTAAAAATTGTTTCAAACAGCTGCAACCCCCGGTAAGTTTTATATTGTAGTGCTACCCGTGATAATTTTTTACTAAGAATTTTTTTATGTTTGATTAAAAACATTTTTTTTATTTAGTTAAGTAAAATTATTTTAAAGAGCTGCGGCCCACAGTAATTTACAAAATAGCCTGCAAGCTATAAATTGCTGCCGACTTTTATACTAAAAGAGTTTTAGAAAAAAAAAACTAGCACATTATGTGTGTTTTATTACCAACTTATATTTAAACTGCCTGATTTTTATAGATGTTTTAATATTTTTTGATTTCAGTTAACTGAAGTTAAGATTTGTTAGTTGTCGATACTGAACTAATTAACAGGAAGGAAGTTTCTTCTTTAAAAGGTGTGAGCAACTTTTTTCAGCTGTAAACCAGTAAGTTCAACTTATAGAAACTATTTATTATATATATATAGCAGCTTTCTGTTTGAACGATTTGTTGTTTAAATTTATTAACTTTTTTAGTTTTAAACTATTTTATACAAAACCTTAATTGACTATTCACAAAAAATTTACTGAGCTTTAATCTTTTATAAAGTTTAAATTAATTTACTAAATTTGACTTAAAACTAAAAGAAAGTAAATATTTGTAATGAGTATATGTTTTTTGTTATCTTAAGTCTTTATACGTTTAAAATTCACAGTAATAATATTAATACTTATAATGAACAATTTAATACTTAAATTTTTCTTTAGGTATGTCAATCATTTTAGTGATTTTTTGTCGTTATCTCAATTGCAATATAAAAAAAAGATATTACAATTTAAAAATTAAACCAGCAAAACTTTTATTTCACACTAATTATAATTGCTTAAAGTACTTTAAATTTTTTTTCAGTAATTAAGTAGAATGTAGTTTAAGGAACATATGAAGAAATGAGTACTTTTTTAAATCAAAATCTACACTTTGTAAGTATTTTTCAATATTAAGCAATTAAAAATTGTTTTGTTTAGTTAAACTTTTATCTATTATGAGTTATTATTTTACTTGAAAACAAAAAAGAAGAATCAAAATTTATCGTATTAAGCTTTAAAATAATAACTGCACTCTGCCACGCTTAGTGACGTCATAAGATTTTTACGCACAAAACAAACTTTAAGTATTAGAATATGTAAAGGTTTGTTTTCTTGTTAATGAAACGTTAATCAAACGTTAATCAAATGTTAATCAAACGTTAATCAAATGTTAATCAAACGTTAATCAAACGTTAAAGTAGAATTTTCTTTAAAAATTTTAAAGGTACAGTAATGTACTTTGTAATTTTGTTTTAATCTTGCATATGCTAGATCAGGGGTCTGTAGCCTAATGAAACTCGCGGGCCAATTTTTCTAAAAAAATTGCTCGCGGGTCGCACTATTTAGAAAAAACCACTGAAGGCCACATCTACTTTTAAAAAGTTCTAGTAACTACAAGAAGAATATTATTTAAAATTAAAAATATGATAAATTAAGCAATATTAGAGCACTAATAAAGAGTATTTTTTAAATTAAGAGCCTAGCTGTAAGTTTTTATTACAAAATCTTTAGTTTTTATTATTTTTAAATTGTATATTTTCGATTAAAAAGGAGCTCGCGGGCCGCAGATTTTGACGTTGAGGGCTGCATTTGGTCCATTTGCTGCATTTTTGGCCGCAGCTTGCCGACCTCTGTGTTAGATAAGCATAAGTTCAAAAACTATACAAATAATAAAACAACAGATATCTAAAATATTTAAGTATGTCGACAGTTAGTGCTTGTACTATACAGGTCACTATCACTTTGATAAACGATAAAGTTTCCACTGAAAGTAAAAAGAAAGATAAATTTAAGCTTTATGTCAATAGTAGCATAACTAGTTATGATGTTTTGTAAAGCTTCGTGTAAATTTTTTTATTTATTTTAAGTTAACACAAGCAATAAACTTATATTTTAAAATCTAAGTTTTAATTAAAATATTTTTTAAGTTTTAATAGTAAAATAAGACAAATTTTTTTTATCAAGTTGAAAAACTTAATTTTTCCGTAACTATGTTAGTAAATTATTATGTTAAAGATGGTTATTTTTGATAAAACTTTATCAATTTTTCTTAAATTTTTTTTCAGTTTTAATGTAACTTTTTACTACTGTATCTTTAAATATTTTGTATGTTAAATTTAGGTTTTTTTTTAGTCAAATATTTTATAAATGTATATGTATTTTTATGTTTAACTTTATAAAATTTCAAAACAAGAAACTAAAAAACTAATGAATTTTGATGTTGAAGAATGCTTTGTAAAGTAAACTGTTAAAACTTTTAATCGCCTACAAAAATTACTCCCAGATTTTTTGTAAATTTTTCAGTTTGTTAATTTTTTTTTGTTTTGAACCTTAACTAAACATTAACAACATTAAAATTTAAATATTATGTCGTTTTATATTAATTTGTAAATTTATTCTTACTAAAGTAACCTTATATTAATTAAATGTAGTTTTTTATGAATGAATTAATAAATATACTATTTAGGTTGTTTTTTTTACTAGTTTACAAAAAAAAATTCCGTTATAAAAATTATTTTGTCCTATTTTTTTGATCAGTTTTTAAGTACAACTAATAGTAATAGTAAAACAATAATTCTGTTAATAGAATTAATTTACATTTTAAATACAAATAAATTTGTTAGTTAGTATTTTCAAGATTAAAAGCATGAGAAAACCTAGACAGTTATTATCAACTTACAGTTTTCAAAGAGTTCTAACAATAAATTTTAAATTTTATTTGCAAAAATTGAACACCTGATAAAAGTTATTCCGATAATTTTTGTTTATATTTTTTAAACTTATATTATCTATGTTACAGCAAAATATAAAACGCTGGTTATAACTGTTTTTAGCTTTAATTTAGTCTTAATTACCTCAAAAATTAATTTTAGTCACTTATTAGAACAAATCATAAACAAAACTGAAATTATGACAGCTAAAAAATCTGCTTAATAAAGATTGAGTTTAAAATAATTTATAATCAATCAAGACAAGGATTGTTGTAGGATTGTTGTTGTATTACACAGTTCGTTTAAGTAAGGTTAAGCAAAAAACTAGATAAATTTATATCCTTACTTTGTAGCTTTTAGTTTAAATTACATCGAAGACTTGGTTAATCTTACGACCTCGTAAACAAAAGAAATATTAATGTTTTTATTTTATAAAACAACTTATAACTTCTCTAAAAGATTGTATTAAATTAAAACATTAGTTTTAATTTTACGTAATGTTTGATTAATTAGTTTAACTTAATAATTAATTCTTTAACTTTAAAATAATTAATGTGGTGCAAACTGTAAGCTGTTTCAAACTAAAATAATTTAAAATGCAAATTAACTGTTTTTCATAAGGTTATTAAGCTTATTACTTGAAAGTTTTTCACAGAATTTAACTTTTAAAACAATACTTCTATACTATCAAGCTTTTGATAAAAAATACGTTAGCTAGCAAACTTTTCATATTTGGGCACTATGACAAAAGCGGTTCTACAGCCACAAAATAATAATTACAAGAAATTTGAAGTTTGTTAATTTTATGTACAAAATAATTCACAACAAGTCAATCACGAAAGTTTGTGGAACAACTGGTAACTGATTTTAAAACTACAAACAAAATAAAAGAAAAATAACATCATAATACTAGTTACTTACGTAAAATATTCTAAAGCTTAATTGAATATAAGTCATAATATGATTGTATAAACTGGTCTGGTTTTCTACCAACCAAATGTTATACATTTTGTTACAAGAATTTTATCTATAAACTTCACGCTTCAACTATTAAAACCACTTAGATACCTGGGTGGCTAAACTGCGGCGAACAGGCAAAAAGCGGTGCGAAAAACAGTGGCCTGCATGCAACTATTTATTTGTTTTAAAGTCATTAATAAAAAGAGTTGTTATGCTTAGAGTTGCATTATTATTTGGTAATCGATAAATTTCACAACTTATTTTTATTCCTTAAAAAAAAAATAATCTGCTACTACAGCCAACGTAATACTTTTTTATATGGAGTGAACACGTGGTAGAAACTTATATGGGTCAACTAATTCATTACTGACGATTTTAGGTCTATATAATTTACAAGTACAAAAATGTACTTAATTTTTGATAAATTTTCTGAAAGCAGCAACAGATCCATTCAATAATGCATCAGAAATCAAATGATTTCAACCTAGTACCGTATAAAAGCAACTGATTCTTCCATTTTAAATATAACGCATTATATTATTACGTGAGGTCTGACAACTGTTAGCAAACATTGAAATAAAACTTCTTAAACAAAATTCGTACACTGTTAAATCAATCACAGCCCAGTTAAAATTTTTACTGTTAAATAAACTGATTATCGTACAGCCATTTCTACCTTCCATCGGTTGAATGTCGAGAAAACCTCTACATTGGTAATCCATATGTCAAAACTATGAGGAAGAGTTGTTGAAATAGAATTAAACTGTTTGATTGCGAAATAAGCTGAGTTTGAAATTTTAATCAAACATCTTGTCATATTAACCTAAGTAAAAGTATTTAAATATTTAAAGCTAACTTATTTTAATAGGACCAAAACTTTAAGAGTTAAACCATAAAACAATCAGTAGTCCTCAAAATTATTAGTTGGTTTCGTTTTGAACTACATTAATCATCAATAAGTTAAAATTTTGAGTTTATTCCTAGCTAAAGTTTTAAAACTTTTTAAGTTTCGTTGTTAATCAAATCTTGAAAACAGAAGATATTTTCGGTTGATTTTTTTGAAATAGATGAAAACTACTACAACACTTATAAAAGTACAAATAGTTTTAAAAAACAACAACAAAAACAATATCTATATACTTTATATCTTATGATATTCATTCAACTCATCTATTATGCTAATTACTTAAAAATTAATTTTGATAACATTATTAAAACAAATTTAACTTATAAATTTAATTTTACTGGATAGTAGATTTTTTCAAATATAATAGTCTAACAAACTACCTAAAGTTCTGAAATTTATTGTAGAAAAAAAAAGAAAATTCATTTTAACTTGTTAATTGTAAAATATTATATCTAAACTTTGTTAAGTTACTAAAGTTACTTAAGATAGAATACTTTGATTATTTTAGAACAATGTTTACAAATGTATTTGTATCTTAATACAAAACTTACTAAATGTAGTTAACCTTTAAACAAAAAATGTAAAAAACACATATATCTAAAACTATAATACAATTTAAAGTTTGAGAAAAATAATATTTGTTGATAAAAACTTTAAAGACTTAAAACAATTGTTTTATAATGAAACTGATAAAGTTATAAAAATTGTCTTCAACTGGTTAGACAAATTAGTATCTGTTTTAAAATAGTGGTACAAAATTTCTATGAATAATTAATTTTTATTTATACAACAAAGTTTAATTGTTGTTAATTTCAAGAAGACCAAACTTTAGGTAATTTACAAACGTATATACAAGAAAGTTATAATTAACTTATATTTTTTTCAACAGTTCAAAAGTTGAACATCTGATAAAATTTAACACAGATACTTTTGTTTTTATTATCTACACTAAAATTGTCTTTGTTACAGCAAAATATCAAACGCTAAGTATAACTGTTTTTAGTTTTAAATTAATCCAAATCATTTTAAAGATTAGTTTTTGGTACTTATTACAATAATTCATACAATAAACTAAAATCAGATCTTTTTAATAAACCATAAAATCATAATAATCCTAGTAAAACTCAAGAGAAAACAAAAAATAATTTATACCCAATCTGTAGACGAATAAAAAAAAATTATTCTAGGTTTGTTGGTTATAAAAGCTCTATTAGTTAAATTAATCAAACTTGAAAAAATTAATTTAAATGAGTATATGTAGATGTGTTTTCAGCTAAATATGTTATGTTCTAACCATAAAATGTACTGATTATTAAACTATTAAGGTACATGACCTTCAAAAGATATCCCCTAAATACAAAATTAGACATAGTTTTCAGAAAATCATTCAAATTACATTTTATAAATACGTAACTTTAAATAGCTAAAATATTCTATTTTTTAAATTTAATTGAAAAATTTAGACTTAGTTTAACACAGTTTTTACGTCATACTTTTAGATAATCTTCACTTTTTTACTTTAGTATGAAATAATCCTTTTTTTAGAGTTAAAAGAAAAACAGTTAATATGCAATTAAAAAGCAATATATATTTTATATGAGCTAATTTATCTAAAGTTTTTATGCTAAAGTTACAGGTTTGAAGCAACTACTGATTAGTAATTGCATTACAGAGCAAAAAAGATTTGTTATTTTATATAAAGCATATCTTTTACAGCAATATCAACTTGCAAGAATCGTTTAAATCTAAAGTTTAATATGTCTCAAAGTTCACTATGAAAACTAAATAACTATTTTTTTTTTACAAACAATAAACAAAAAACTCTTCGATAACTGTTTTTACAAAAAGCTTTGCGTGAGGTTGAGCAGATGTTCAACCTAAAAAGTATAATCCACATTATAATAACATAGTACTGCTTTTTTAAACTAAACTTTTGTTTTCAAACAATTTATCGTAAATGTAGTATTTTAATCTTACTATTTTATTTGTAAAAACTATCAATTAATGTGATTTTTAGAAAGTTTAGAAAGATTTTAGAAATAATAACTACTTTAAATAAAACATTTTTTTATCAGATCGTTAATATACATAATACCTAAGTACAAAATGATTCAGTTTGTACTTAGGTATTTTATAATTAAGTATATTTTCAATTATACGTTATATTTTGTTAACTAATATTTACTAAGAAATAGACTTTATAAAATACTTATTTTCTTTTTTTTAATACAGTTTCATTACAGTATTTTATATTGCCACTAAAATGTTTTTAATTGTATCTTAACACTTTATTTTGTTTTAGTAACAAAGTTTTTAATCTACACAAGTATTAGACAGCAAAAAAAAAACTAAACTTGAAATACAAACTTTTTGAAATCGTTAAAATACACACATTTTTTTTATTGATAAAGCACTCTAAACATTTTTTTAAAATTTTAAAATTTTTAAAATAATAAGCAGCTAAACGTTGCAATGAAACTTAATCTAGTCAACCTAATATATTTATGCAACTAAGATACAAGCTATAAATTTTATTGTACTAATTTCAATTATACAGTATGTTTTTTTTATACATTGAATAAAACTATATTTTAAGTTTTTTTTCTAAACTAATAACAAACACAACAGAATAATTTTATAGAATGTAAATACGATAGAATTTTAAAATATGGCAAGTTAAAACATAGTAATATAATAATGTTGTCGTTTTTTAGACCATGTGATGGTTTCACTACTTTTTATTAAATTTTTCACCCTGCTTTTGCTAATACTTACTTCTATTAATTATAGGTTAAGAAAAATTAACAGTATTCTTCTTACTGATTGCTAATTGATGATTTTATTTAACTCTGATTAATTAATAAAATATAAGTACCTTCATAGAGAAGCATTAATTGTTTTTGAATAGACTTAAGATTATACTGTATATTGTTTTAAAAAGTGCATTTAATTTTAAGTATGTATATTTTATTTAATTCTTAAGCTAGTTAATTAAAAAAAGTTTAACTCTTTTTAAATTCATAACTTTCTTTTTTATAACTACTTTGTATTCAAGTTCTAAAATAACTACATTTTTTTAGCTAAAATTTCAAAATGTCTCAGTATGATAGAAGTGAATTAGTGTCTCTTGCTGAAATGTGTTATGAAAATGATCGTAATGAGGATGTAATTAGCTACATGAAACAAGTAATAAAAATGGGTACACCTCTTAATTTTGAAGAAAGAATTATGATTTACAAAAGTTATCAAAACCTTAAACTTCCATATAAACGTTCCTTTGTTTCCTGTGATAACTGGAGAGTTGATAAAAAACTACAGAGAGAAATAAATCAGAAAGCACAATCAGAAATAAACAGGATATCTGATGATGCTATTGAATTGGTAAATAGTTATTGGATTAAAAGAGATACCAATATCGAAGCTGTTGCTGATTACAAATCCTTTTTAGCTGTTCAACATCAAAGTAAATATTTTGTTGCATCAGGGGAAGATAGAGAACTAGAACTGAATAAAGCGTCAATTCTTTATGAGGAATCATTTGATTTGTCAAATAAAAATCTCAATCCAGCTCTTCCGGTAGCAATTGAAGTTGCGTGTTTTTACTTTGACTTTCTTTTTTATACACTTGGTTCAGTTGACAAAGCTCGTTCTATTGCTACTGAAGCCTACGAAAGAGGTTTATCCGGGTTACCTGATTTGCCTGAAGAGTTAAAAGACGAAGCTAACGAAACACTAGAAAAACTAAAAGAAAGAGTTGACTGTTGAATTTAGTTAGTTTATGTGTATAGTTCTCGAAATGTGTTGGTACATATTGAAGCACAAACTTCTATATTGCTGTGCTTACTATTTTTATTTTTACTATATAAGTTTTTTTATGCAAGTTGTCGAGTTGTGTTTTTATTATTGAAACCTATTTCTTTTGTAATAAACTAAGTTGCTTAGCTTGAACATTTTTTATAGGAAACTAGTTTTAAAATTATAATTCTAATAAAAAAATATTTAAGAGCTATTCCTATAACTATATAACATAAGCATTAGAAATTTTTAAATACTTATTAATAGTTTTTAGAGTACAACACTTAAATGCGAAGTTTAACATTGGTTAAAAAATGTTAATTAATTTTATATTGAAGCTGAAAGAAATAAGTATGCAGTATTTCATCATTGCCGAAGAACCATGTTTGTAAGAATAACAACTATTATATAAAGAAAATAATTTTAGTAAATACTAGTTTTTTAACAAAGTTCAGTTGAGGCAAACTTTTTATCTCTAAAAAGTAAATAAACTACACGCGATTTGTCAATATCTGACATTTGAATCCAAATCTTTTTTCATCCGAGACTTAGTTGAGGTAAAAAAGTTTTTCATTGAAACACTTTTTATTAAAGCCTGCATTTCTTGCAGAGTTTTATAAATCATATTTTGAAATAAAAATGGAAAATAAATAATTTTAAAAAAAAATATATTTAATAGCAGTAACTGATCAATAGATGGATTAAATAATTGTTTTTACGGTTAGTTAATACAAATCAATCCTTAACAAAACATAATAACTATATTTATGTCTAATATCAACTAATTACATTGATTATAAATTATAATTTCTAAATTCATAAATTTTAGTGTAATTTTGCTATCGAATTGTTATTTTTCAAAATGTTTTAAAAAGCTTGTAGGAATATTTTAAGTTCTTGGTCTTATTCGCTTTAGTATTAAACACTAGAAACATAGTATTAAATGTCAATCAAACATAGAAAACAGCGTTTTAAATTTGATTGCGTTTTTTTGACTGTTACATAGATTTCTGTTAATTTTATAGCTTTTTTTAATAGGAAGAAGTTATAATTAAAAATAATAATTTAATGGTTTTTTATGATTTTTTTTTCAAACAATCAAACTAACATCTGTTAATTTATCCCATTAAATAACATTTTAATTTAAAGTTTAGATACCAATTACTTTCTTTAAAAAACTTCTCAATGTTTATAACAGATGTTACTTAATTGCATACAAATAGAAAACTTAATTAATCAATTAAATTAATTAAAAATCATATTCTTGTAAATTTTTTTTTAAAGAAAAACAAACTGGTATACAGGTTTTTTAGTCTTGCTGTAATTTAAAGTTATGAATAGATTAACAAACTTGTTTTTACTGTGTTTAGTATGATAGAATGAAGTTAACAAGTTTTTGTCAAAGCAGTAAGTAAAAAGGCTAAAATTATTAGCTAAACAGTATAATAGACATACATAGTAAAAAGTTTTGTTTATATTATTTATGACAAACTTTTTCTAGAAAAGTTATTTAATAGAAAACATAGAAACACAATAATAATGACTAAAAGTAAATAATAAAAGTTATTAAATTTCCTAAAAATTTTCGCTGACCAAAATCGACATTTTGGTATCAGGTCTCTCCACAATTCAGTAGTGCAAGTAAAAAATCAACAAGGTCAACGTTTTCACAATTTCCACGTCTAAATAACTGCCGCTAAAAGTATTGATTTCGTTTACTTGAAGTGTCTAAACTACTGTTAAGAATTTTGGGCGGTACCTGTACCCTAAGCTTCTCTACTGTCTACATTTTTTTTAATTTATAATGATATGTTAGTTTACTTAAAGTTTAAATCTCCCTTTAGTTTTGAAAAGTTCTGAACGAAACAATTTTGTTTTATACACCTGATACATATAAAAATTAAAAAATAGGAAAATATTTTACGGTCAACCATGTATAAAAAGTTTGTAGAAATTGTTTACTTTATGTTTGCATTTAATTAACAAGTAAAATAAACTTTTGTTATTTTATACCGTAGCAAAACATTCGATAAAAAACAAAAAAAAAAAGGTAATTTTAATCATATTAGGTAGATAAGATATTATAAAGAAGTTGCTTAATAAATAAAATATTTTAATTAAAACTATTTAGAATTGAAGAAACTATATTTTTATCGCACATAATTGTAGTTAATACATTTTGTTAATAATTGTTATTTTATCTATGTTAAACGAAATACTTTTATTTTTATTTTTTGTTATCTTTAGATATTATCTTTATTGTTTCTAATCAAATCAAATTTGATTATTATTTATTACATAATACTTACTTGTCTATTTAAAAGCACGATTAAAGCAATTAATTTTAGTATATAAACCTCACACTTTTCTTATTTTAAAACTTTTATTTCGTTCGTTAAAGACATTTTTTAAGTTTTAAACGAACAAAATAAAAGTTATACACAATAAAAAAGTGTGAGTGTTATAAAAAAAAATCTTAAACAATAAAAAAAATATCATATATTTACATATTTATCAAACTAAATTGACAACAAAAGCTTTAAAATTTACGAGCTCCAATGTTGGCATTACAGAGATCACAAGTTTTTTATTTATTTTTAAGGTTTATAGTATTGATTATACTTTACCGATATTACTTTAATAGATGTTTTATAATAAAACTAGATTCTAAATTTAATGTTAAGTAGTTTCTTTGGGTTTAAAGTAAAAACACTGACTTATCTTTAAATATATTTAAATAGTAAATATTCATTTTACTGTATTCATATAAGAATTAAAAATAATTATAACTTTATCTAAAACAGTTTTGAATGGATCATTTTAATATCAATAAAATAAATAAGTTTTGCAACATAAATGTTTAGTAGAATTGGTTACTTATTAGCTATAGTTCTTCAATAATAATAGGTTTTTTAAATTTTGTAAAACACGTTAAAAGCACAACAATTTTAATTAAGTTTTAAATAATGTTTACTATTTTGAAGAAGAATTTAAGCAATTTGTTGAAGTTGAAAACTAATTTATAAAGAGATAAATATTGTGAAAATTAGTTATATTCGCATTCTGATCAGAATTAAATGTAATCAAAACAC
The DNA here is from genome assembly GCF_965202585.1 of Thalia democratica. Classification (NCBI taxonomy): domain Eukaryota; kingdom Metazoa; phylum Chordata; class Thaliacea; order Salpida; family Salpidae; genus Thalia; species Thalia democratica. The sequence continues at coordinate 94,167,439 of NC_139165.1, forward strand.
TTATTAAATCTAAAACACTACTAACAAACAACTAACTTTTGCATAAATGACTCTCTTTACAGATTGACTTGATTCTGGTGAAAATCTTTTTAAAAAGAACAATAAACTTGCTTCGCTTTTAACTTATTCTGAAATCGTTAAAAATTAAACTTTAGAAATTGTTACAAATTTTATGTCATTATTAAAACATTGAAATATTTTTAATTAAAATTTTATAAATTGAAATTAGCTTTAAGATGGTGGTTTGAAATATTTTGAAATAAACTTGTATTAAGCAATACCGAATGTTATTTGTTATATATAAAGAAAAAAATCTTTACAATTTTAAAACAGACCAATTTACTTAAACGTCTGGAATAAAACTTTTGAAGTGTACTACACAACTACTTCAAACATTACAGAAAAGTTGTGCTCCTAAAATGCACACTTGTTTAAACAGCCGTGTAACAAATTTTAATCATAGTTGAAATTTTATAAATAAAACAAAAAATTAAACTGAGATGTCCAGGTATAACATCAACAAAATTTTTAAACAGTATACACGAAAGATGCCATAAATTATATTTCACGCCATTCACGTCAGTTGATACATAGCAATAACTAAAAAAAAGTTAGAAATTATAAAGTAATAATACTAATCCTAGTAAACAAATCTGAACTACATACAGAGTTAGATACAAAAATCATTCAAAACATTAATTATGATTGAAGCTAGTTAAATACAAACTTATTAGTACCAAAAAATTGTAAAATTAAAATTTGTTTTAAAAATGATCATCTTATTTTTAGTTTGTTTTATTGTGTCGATAAACTATGCTTTTAAATATTTCGTTTTGTTTCAAATCAGCATTATAAAGCTGACTAACTTTACTTTAAATAGTTTGGTTTAATTTATATAAATATACAAAACATCCTTATTTTAATTGAAAAAGCCGGGGACGGGTTAACTATGCACGAATACGATTTTGCACGGAGACATTTTTTACAGAGGGTCACTTTTGCATGAAGAGTCATTTATGCAGTGTTTAAAGTAAAATTGTGGTGACAGTTAGTAAAGGCTGGTCAACTCCATTTGTTAAGTATAAGCGTATGATCATCATAATAACCAATTAAATCACTTACCTAATATGATAAAAACAATAAATGATCATTTAACAAACTTTAGGCATCAAAATGTTTCCAACCATTATATGTAGTTTGAAATGTTTTCATAGCAGTCAAATCCGTTATTTTCTTTGCAATTTTTCGGTGCGATATGATAATTGGAATTTTTTTAATAGTAGAAGTAGTAAGTTCTCATTAACTATCAATGTGAAAATGTCTACAACATCCAAAAGTTAGGTAGTGCTTGTTGTGTTGGCGATATAATTATTTTACGTTTGTTTCATCTGATAATAAATGAAATTTTATTGAGTATGACATTTTAAAAATTAAGAACTTAGTAAAATTAATAAGCTAGCTTTTAATAAAGTGTGTTAGTTTTAGTGTGGTCTAAACTCTTTTGTTGGTGTTGACAATGTTTTTTTTTGTTGTGTCAAATTTTTTTCTTTTAATAAATGTAAGCTTGGAGTTTTTGAATTTAAGTACGCAAGTATTTTGTTTTTGAAGATTCATAACACAATATACATTTTATAGCACAATAGTATAAACAAAATACCACTAAACATACGTAATAAGACTTTGTTAAACACTGAAACATTTGAAATATAAGTATGTTCGTTAAATAAAACAATGTTTTAAATCTGAATTTTAAGCAAACTATGACACGTAGCAGACCAAGCTAAGTTAAAAATGGTTAGTTATTAGATAAGAGGTAGTATGTGTTTTTTAATTATCAATATAAATTACAGTCCTTTGTTTATTTATTTAGCGATAAGAAGTTCAACTGAAATTATCAAGTACAATTTGTTATATATGTATATATTTATATTAGGGTGCAACTATTGCGCAAGAAAAAATTATTTTAGCGCGGGGAATCACATAAACATATAAGACAAAAAAAAATGCTTTTGAGTTTTTACCACCAAAGGGTTTTTTGCTTTTTCTGAAAACAACCCCTATGTAAGTTGTATAGGATCTTAAAATTTTGATCTTCAACTTTTTAACTTTAATCACTTTTTACATGTACCAATCATTACAAAAACACATTTTACGAGCTTTGAGACGATTTAAATAAAGTTTCATGGAAGAATTTTTATTTTTTCTGTACTTTTTTGTAGTTTTTTGTTAATTTTTTGTTTTTCTGAGAAAATTAAGAAATAGCTTCATAAAAATTTCTACAGATCGTCTTAAAACGCGTAGAATGTTTTTTTTTGTGATGACTGCTACATGTACAGAATAATTTACCAAAAAACATGAAGATCAAATTTTTAAAGATACAATGAAATTTACATAGGGGAAAAATATAAATAGCGCTATGGTTGTTTAGGCTAGAAAACTATTGTTTTTGTACTGTCTTTTTTTTTTTTTTTGGTTAGCCACTCCGAAAAAGTAAAACCAAGCTTTACTACAATATTTTCTTTTTGAGGGTTATTAGTTGCATCCTAATGTACATAGTATTTTTAACCAATTTTTAAGTATTCTTTATATAAACTTTTAATGATGATTTGTACAGTTTTTTTGTGAATAAAAATAAACTAAGCACAGAACATCATTGTCAGGTTATATTTAAAGTAAATGAAATAAAATAGCATCTGAGTATGCAAAAAATTTTTCAATGCATATTATACTATACCATTTCTATTGAATACTAAGAGTTCTTTAAAGTAGTCAAAAAAAGATTCATTATTTCTGTATTGTGTTTTTCTTTTTACTTTTAATGAAATATTATAAAACTGAACATTATGACTGAATTACTTTATTGTTAACAAAATTGATTTAAGTTATTGGTATATATACTACTTATAAATCCCAGTTTTCACTAAGAATAAAGTAAACAGTATATTATGGACAACGAAGATAGTTACGTATTTAAAATATCTAATTATAAATCTAGGGTTGTTGTTTGAAACAAAAAAATGTAGCTTTTTCGAAAGTTACAGACAACTTGATTCATTATATTATTAAAAAACTTTTCTGCTGGTCACAGTCATCAAAATTACTATAAGTTTCTAATAAACTGTATTTTTTAAAAGAAAAAATATTTTAAAGTATAGCAGCATTAATATATAAAAACCAAAAAATAATGAGCAAACTGTAAGTTTTTACAACATTAGTGTAAAAGTATCTTATGAGTGTAACTATAAGATATTACATGAAAATTAAAACATTATATTATGAGTATAATTAGATAGTTTTAACAACAAAAGTACAAAATGATTACATTTTCTTATTTTCAAGTTTTTACAACAAGTACATTTTTAGTTTATAAGAACCATTTTGCAGATTTTTGCTTTGGCCTGATACATTAAGTCATTCCCTTCTTAGAATATTAGCATGATATTTTTGGAACTTATAATTGTTGTTTGACACAAAAACAATTAATTTTATAAAACATGTATGAGATGTTTTTATTGTTTTTACTGTAATAATTTTGGACGGGTTCAAAATGCACAAAGACACTTTTGCACGAAAGTAAAATAAAATTATATTAAGTTATATTTAAAAAACAATTACCGACCATGGGTAAGGAGTAGCAGTGATAGTCTAAAAATAAATAAATAAAAAACAAAAAAAATCATAGATCTAACAAAAACTAAATGATGCTTTAACCCGTGCAAAGTATACTGTTTTGCTTTTTCCTCACCATTAAAAGTTACCATTAAGTAGTCAAGAAAAATCATTTATCACTTGGAATGATGAACTTAAATGATAAAAATTTTTAGTTTTTCTACACTTCTTGTAACTTCTCACGTATTTTACTTATATAAAATTTTAATATTTTTTTAAAACTTACTGACAAACCTTGAGCAAAACTTAGTTTGCCAAAAAAACCTAAGAAAATACATTTTTCAATTTAAAACTAGTTTAGTTGCTGTTCCTTTAAGTTGAAGATCGAATATTATAAAATCAGTCAACTAGAAAGCAAGTTGATTATAGCAAGTTTACATTTGTGAGATTTACTTATAAAATCAGCCACAGTGTGATTGCAGTTATATTCCAGTCAAGAGCTTCCAAATTGAGTTCCAGAACTGAACTAATTTGTTTCTGTATTGTTTATTGTAAAGTCCTTTTTTAAATAGTTGTTATCACTTACTTTTCTTCTTTTATTTTGATTTCAAGTAGTTAACTTTTAAATTAGTTATACATTCTTATAGTATATTTTTGTTAGTTTAATTTTTGTGTAAACGTTTTGGCCACATTTAAAGTATTTACTAAAGTGTGATGTTCTTTATTTTTTGGTGTTTGGTATGTTCTTTAAAATAAAATATAACTACCAAAAGTCATGTTTAGTTTTTATAACTAATACAGAATGCTTTAAAGTATCATTTAGTTAAGTTTAAATTAAATTATGGTTTTAGTGTGGTTGAACACTATATTACAATCTTACACGACCTACTCAAGTTAAAGAAATACCGGTTTTTTTGGTCACATCTAAATAAGACCAAGACAGTATTTTACTTTAAAAAAATTTACTTCTAAATATAACATTCTACTTTTAAGGCAGTATTTACCACATTTTTATCTCACATTCTTTTATATGTTTAAAATTTTTGTTTTATTGTGCATTTTATCAGGGTTTTCACTTTACCTGAAAGCCTGGAATTAGAGAATTTATTAAAAAAAAAACCAAGAAAAACCTTGAACTTGATAAACTAAAAAAATAGTAAAAAAATGGAGTTTTGAACATTACCAAGAAAAAACTGGAATTTTAAACAATTTTTACGTGTCAGTTAGAAAAAAATTGATTTGAAACAAAAAATCTACCAAAAAGATTTTTTTTTGTCCTCATCAAAAGTTTTTTTTATCAAAAAACACATTTGAAGCAGCTTTACAGTTTTTTTTTTCAATGTTTTGATAGTATTTAACACAAGTTTTTACCTTAAACTTAACTTTAAACTTAAAATAAACCCAAAAATGTCTACTTTTAAAACCTGGAGGAAACTTTGAAAACCTGGAGAAACTTTGCCAAAAAAAAGTAGTAACCCAGATTTTATGTTACAGTAGATATAGAGAAATAAAAAAAATAAGCTTGCATTTTTATTTTTGAGGCAATACTTACATTTATTATTTTCCCTTTTAAAAGTCTTTGAGGTTTAACCTGACTCGAAAGCCATTGGGAATAGAAGAAACAGTCAGACAATAAAGGATCATAATGATTAAAATACCCAAGGAGGATTAAAATGCAGACAACAATGGGTATTGTCCCAGTGTAAATTAACTAAGTCACTAAAGAACTTCAAATTTTAAGTCCATTAAGTCCCAATAGAACTGACAATTTTTGATTAACAAAGTTATAACAGTACTGACAAACTTTAAGTCCGCAAAGTCAAAATAAAACAGACAAGATATAAGTCTACAATAGAACTGAGAAAACTTAAATCTACTAAGTCAATATATAACTGACAAATTTTAAGTCTAAAAAGTCACAATAGAACTGACAAAATAAAAGTCAAAATAACTCAGAACAGTGTTGACAATGCTTGAATACAAATAAGTCACAAAAAAAATGGTGACTAATCTTAAGTCACAGTAAATAATTTTTATTTTATTTAAAACTCTTAAATCTTAATTTCATCATAAAAAAGACAATATTTACTAGTAGCTAAAACAGCAAAGACCAGCTAGTTTAAAATGAAAATCTAAAAAATAGTTTAAAAAATACATTATTTACTAATTATTTTACAGCTTATGTCATAACATCCCAAATGGAAAACAAATCTTCAAATAAAACCTATTTAAAAGGTACTGATGTTTGTAAGGCTAAACGAGTTTGTCCAAGCTTGTTAACTATGCAGAACAATAGTCCAATTGTAAACAACTTTACAAAGTTGTGTATAGAAAATATATCAAATAGCATTGATAGAAAAGCTTGGAAGACTTTAAAATCTTACATTCATTCACGTAAGTTTTCAGATCATTTATATTTTTTAGGGATATATATAATTTTATATATATTATAGTACCGAAAAATACTTTATTAAAAATGTATCTAATACTCTAAATTAAAGTTAAACTAATAAATTGTTGATGGTACCTTATCAATAAAAAACTTTAAAAATCTAACAGAATATTAGTTGAATTTTGTAAGAAACCAATCAGTAACTAGTAATTTACAAAGTTATTTAAATTTTAGGTAATCTACAGCAGAACGACAACAGTCTGACTCAAATTATTACTACACAAAAAATATTGTTAAACAAAAATGTACAAGACTTGACAGTAAAAAGAATTAAAGAAAAATTATTGTATAAAACTACTGATAAACATAAGTTTATTAGTCTTTTTTGTCAGTTGTCTGGTTTTTATAACTTGTTAGATATTCAGAATAAGACTTTAGATTACATTCACCGATGGTTTACAACAGTTGCAAGGACCGAAAACTTCCGACAACTAGAATTTAACCTTGTTAAAAAAATACTGTCAAGCTGTGAACTTCACATTTCTTCAGAACTTGAAGTTTTTAATGCATCAGAATTTTGGCTGAGCTGTGAAAATTTTGACAGGAGCGAATACGCCAAAAGATTGTTTCTAAATATTCGTTTTCCATTATTATCCGATAATGTAGTTAAGAGTCTGTTGGAACAAGGCAACGATTCAGGTAATATTTCTTCCTTTCATAAAAGTGAAGAGTGTCTTACGCTTATAAACGAAGTACTCAAAAACAAGGATGAGTTTTACTGCAACATGCCAACAGTTTACCAAACAAACAGATATTGCAACAGCATTATGTTTGATATGTTTTTATGCGGTGGATTTGATAACAGAAATTATCAATTAGACATAAATTTACATCGATTTGAAGCCACAAACCTCCACAAAATAGAAAAGCAAACCTTTAAAAAATACACTCAAATGAAAAATGGGTTTATGTATGGAACTGCTAGTATAAGAAATAAACTTTACTTGATTTTTGGTGACAACAATTACATTAAAAAAATTGCAAGATACTCACCTGTTTTAAACAAATGGGAAGAACTACATTTCTTTTATGATAAATTCTTTTGTGGCTTTTGTGTGTGCTCTTTTGTTGATAGTATATTTGCCATTGGAGGGAATGTACAAATTAGTGTTAGCGATTTTGATGTTGATGATGACGAAAATGTAAAATCGTGTGTAGTGTTTGATACAATTGCTGAAGCGTGGAAAAAAGTTTCTCCAATGAACGATTATAGAAGTAAAGCGGCCTGCACGGTTTTTGAAGGAAAAGTTGTAGTTTCTGGCGGAGAAAATGACGGTTGGTTGTTGAAATCTGTTGAGGCATATGACCATGTATCTGATAAATGGTCATACATGCCAAATATGATTAATGAAAGTTATTCTCACAACTTAATTGCAATTAATAATAAACTATTTGCAATAGGTTGTGGTGAACAATTTGACATTTGTGAAGTTTATGATTCTTTTTGCAAAAAATTTTCTGTTATAAACAGTCCTCCTGCATTTTTTAATGATCTCGACTTTACTGTTATTTCAATGAGTAGAAGAATTATAGTTTTCCGGGAACAATCGGAAAAAGTTGCAATATACGATGTTGATAAAAACGAATGGTCTGAAGATTCCTTTGAAGTTACGAAGCATATTGACGATTTTTATTGTTCAAAAATACCGAGTTTAAAATTTTAACTTCCCATTGCTTTTTATAGTTCGAAATTTAACTTTAATGTTATTATTATTATTTCAGGTTAAATATGTATTTATTTGTTTTGAAAAATGTTTAAGAAGCACATTTTTTTTTTCTTATATAAATAAAGACTAGTAGTTTAAGTATGAAGTTAAATTTGTTTTTGTAGTAAAGCTAGTAAAAGCAGTCAATAAAATAAAATAAATAAAAAATTAAATTTACAATTGCAAAAATTTTTTTCATACGTTTTAAATTCAATATTTTCTAATAATTTTTATTTAAAAACTGATAAAAAACTAAAATTTATAGTAAGATATTTTATAAAAGGTTTTAAGCACTATGTCTTTAGTCTAAAAAACTCTTTAGTATACAATAAAAACTGTACTCGTAAATACACTAAACACAAAGAGCTAAAAGAATTATAAAGTGTTTCACATATAGATTTAATAAAAGTAGTAACTCGAAATAGTATAAAAAGTAACGAAGGTACTTAAGAAAAAAATTAGATTAAAAATTAACTTTAAAAAAGTTAACCACAATTTGTGTAAAAAGTTTTTCAGATTCTTTATTAGTTTCGGTTTATATTAAGTAATTTTACTTGACATACATGAAATATATGATGTCATAGGTACATTACTTTAAGTTTCAAATTTACAAAACAGTAAAACTTTATACCGATAAGGCGAATGTCATTTTACATATTCAAATATAAACTATAATTTGTTTTAAAGACAATATTGTAATTGAAAGCATGTAAAGTAAAACCGTAATTATAAGTGTATAAGACAAAAAATTATAAAAAAAGCTTTATTTATAACCCATTTTATAGAAATCTTAAATAATAATCAACAAAGAAGTTGGATTTTTTATTAAAGTTATATTATTCCAACCATTAGATTAGCTTAATATATTAAGACAACTTCAGACAAGTGTAAAAACAAACTTGAAAGTACAAACTATTCTCAAAAAAGAATTATAAAAAAATAAAAATAAAAAGAATAGTTTATTATACGACATTCTAACAAAATTGTTTTATAAAAGATAGATATTTTTATTGATTTAAAGTATAATAAAAGAATAATTGGTAAGACATTATTTAAATTACGAAAAAAAAGTTGGCGCTGAACGGCCAACCGATTTGGTTTCGGCTACCGGTCCCGCGTACCAAGCTCACAACCCGATGTAGTTACCAACTTCGTCTTAAAAGACGGCTAATGCTTAGAAACTCAGACTAATAGCCGTTGGGCTAAGAAGAGTGCTAACCGCTGACTGCATTCTTATATACTTGCGTAGTCGTCCTCTTAAACAGCAACCATCGGAACTCGAAGTCGAGAGGTAGGAACCGCAGTCGGAGAACTAAACTGCTAGGCCGTACGAGCAGCCGCCTATGTACTCTAATTACAGTATATAAACCATTGGGTTTCAATATATTTTGTTAATATTTACAATATTTATTTTTTAATCATTTTCATTGTTTTAAATTTTTAAAACCATTTAAGTTTTGAAATATATTGAAAGCAGAAATGGGAAAAAAATTATTTATAAAACAAAAAAATTAGCACTGGACAGCCAACCGATTTAGTTTCGGCTGCCGGTCCTGCGTACCAAGTTCACGTCCCGATGGAGTTAATATCTCCGTCTGAAATGACGACCAATCTTTACAAGGTTTAAAATCTAAAACACACTGAACAAACAAGAGTGCTAGCCGCTGATCGCATTCTTAAATGCTTGCGCAATAGTCCTAATAAAGAGCAATCTAGACTCCAGCTCGCGAAGCAAGACCGGCAGTCGAAAAAGCAAACCGCTGCCTAGTCTGTCTACTCTAATAGTATATCAACCATTAAATTTTAATAAATCTATAGTGTGTTTGAATGTCTTTTAAACGAACTCATTGAACCAAAGTGGAAAGTGCAAAACGAAGACTTTAAAAAAATGCTGATATCACAGTACTACTTACACAACTTTATTGTTGTTTTTACAGCTATTTACAATAAAAAACACAACTAAAAACACAGTAAATATTAAACATGTTTATATATAATAAAACTAAGAAGTTGTTCAAACACTTTAAAATCACAGTATAGTGTCTTCAACAATTTCTAGTTTATCTTTCCAAACTAATAAGATTTGCTTCCAGATATGCTTTTGTCCAATAAAAATCAACGTTCTTAAACTAATCATCAAACATCAACCTGCCTGTAATGACACGTAATGAAAACGGATTAAAACCGTTTGTAACTTGGTTACCAGGGCGAAACGGGTCGATAGAAATATAAAATCTGTTGTACTTCATACACCCTTGTACGCCTGTTCCTCCGAAATTAATGATAGCAAAGTTGCATCCTGCATTCTAGCTGGTACTTAAATTTGGATACATGGGTTTTGGAAAAAAAAAATCAATTTCATTATGAACTTTTTCAGCAAAAAACAGGTTGCAAGCTTGCATGCCACGATCTGTAAATTCCATTATGAGTTTTCAATGGTTAAGTAGAACTAAAAGAATTGAAACAACACAATGATACTATGTTTTATGTTTTGGTATTTTATTAAAACCAATAACTTATTTTCTACATGTGGTTATTTAATTTAATTCAGTTCAAAGATTAGTATAAGAATTTTAATAACACATACAGCTCTCACAACAATTAAGTATTTAAACTGCTGACTCATTTCTATGTGGTTTTAACTAATTCGTGTGTTTTAAGAACAGTTCACATTTCAAAATGCTTCTTTTTTATGACTAAAAAATCATTTTGCTACTGTTTTAAAGATATCTTTATATAATATACTCCTTAATTTAAATAGTTTCTTTATTCAAAATTGAACAGTATAACAACCGTCATCTTAAAATTGTTAATGTTATAAATTGTAATTAGCAGTAAGATGTTAGTTTCTTAAAGTTGAAGTTTTATGGAGTTTTGCAAATCTTAGCTTTTATAGTGCAACTAGTTTATATTCAATTTAATGAACTAAACAAAATAAAATCAACATTGCCTGCACAAAATACAAGTCTGTGCTACAATAGTCTGTCCTAGATTAAAAATATAATGATTAGGTTGAATAAAATGAAAAGAAAAACTTAAAAATATTAGAAGAATAAAAAAAATAATGAAATCTAGACATAAACAAGTTTTTTAGAGCTGATTTAGAATAAATTAGTTTTATACTACTTTTTATTATTTTTTGATAAAATTAGCGAGGTTAACAACACTAGTAAAATTCTTATAAACGCTTGTTCTTTATCAGAAACTTGTTCCAGTTTTTAAACTTTAATAGAACATAACTGTATAATATTTGTAATGAACTTATTTTTAGTGGAAAATTATTTTGTATCACTTATTTTAAGATTTTAATTTAGAGCTAAGTTGTATCAGTTATTTACTTAAACTTGAATAATAATATGTTAAAAATTTTATTTAATAAAGCCTAAGTTAAATTTATAAATTTAAATTTGTACAATGCTTGGTAATACTTATAATTTTTCAATATTTTTATTTAAATATTAACTACGGGCTTATTTGAAACATAAATCAAAAGCTCAATTAAGTTGTAAAGAAAAAAAATTAACAACTTAACAGTAATTTTGACTAACACTATAAAGTTTTAACAACTTGATGTGCATTTTATAGTTTTATTTTTTTTAGTTTTAACTTAGTTTAAAGTAAAATATTGCTTAACCTTTTTTTGAATTTACATACCTTCTTTTAAAGAAAAAAGTTGATACAATTTTTTAGTTTGAACCTTGTTAAAGAATTTTTGTTACTTTCAAAAACAGTTTGTAATTTAAACAATTTATAAAAGCTAAATTATTTTAGACCAAAAAAGCAAAAACTACTTAATTTTTGAACATCAATGTATTTAATGGCAATTGTACAAAAGAAAACGTGTATAAAGTTTGAAAAAAATTAATAATTGACGATTTCAATCTATGTAACTTAAAGTACACCGAATTTTTCATGTATACATTTTTACAAGTATTGTTACGTCTTTTAAATATAATGATATTGTAAAGTAAAACTCGATTTTACAATAGTAGAGTATAATTATAAATTAGCAACCCTAGGATTTTAAGGTCTACATTAGATATTGATTTATATAATTAATTTTCATTTAATAAGCGAAAAACAATTTTAAATTTTTTGGAATCTGTTTAAGTAAAAGTACGATCGTTTTTCAATAACAAAAATTAAAAGAACATTTGACTTATTTTAACATAGAGGTATTATAGTTTTATTACCTTAAATTAAAATACTTCGTATTTTACATCTTTAATTTTACTTTCTTAGTAGTGAACCTTTATAATTAAAGAGAGAGTATTTTATGTACTTTACTGCAATAACTTTATTATTTTATTATTTTCTACATATAAACTTTGTTACGAAATAAATTATATAAAACTGTTGTAAAAAAATTCATTATACATACTAAATAAATTAATTAATAAATTTGGTACTTTTCATGAATTATTTGATACAATTTTTGCTAGTCTTATTTAAATTGTTTATATATAATTTATTCTTAACAATGAACATTTTTTCCTCCTTGCTTGTATTTTTTTTAGTTCGGTGTATACCAACTTTACTGTTTTTAATGTTTCTATTTTTTCAATTTTTATTAGTAATGACCTCTCTAACATCGTACTTTTGGTTTTATAACTGCAGGACTGTATAAAAAAAAACTAGAAAGTTTATAACTAAATAACTACCAACATATGTAGATTTTTAATTTGTGATACCTGTATAAAACACTAACCATAACAACAATACTTTCTTTGTAATTACAAAAGCAAATAAACTTTTCTTCTTCTTCTTCAATATTTGATAGGTGTTATTTTGACTTGTTGTTGTGTTTTTGAACTTCATCAATTTTAAATCTTCTAATATTTAAGTTTTGAAACTTTATTATGAAAAGGATTACAACAGCTGCCTATATTTAAATACCTACTTTAAAATTTATACAAAAAAGTCACCATTAAATACAACACACTTTCTTAATTACTACTTAAAATTTCGTTTTTAGAACAAGAAAATAGTTTATAAAATAGAAAATTCTAATAAAGATTTTTATTTGGTAAGTTGACCGAAGGAATATAAAGAACCAAAACTTTAAAATGTTCTAAGATAAAAACCAGCAGTAAATACCTGAAGTCTTTCATTCCTTTAAATAAGACATTTTGCATCTGGTGATCTTTTGAATGCTACAATAGTTTTGGCTTTTCCTTAATATTTATATAAATGTTTTTACTCATAAAAATAACTTCATGTTTTTTGAGTTAAAGTTATTGTAGTTTAGAAATGTTATTTTGACACATATGACTAAAAATTTGACGATTCTCAAAGTTTTAAATATCCATTGTAACTTGTGTCGTTACGATTTTCCTTGTCTTCTTAAATTGATAAACAAGTATATTAACAATTGAAGTACAGCAGATTAAAAATATAACGGATTTACTACTTTTTAGCTTACTTTGCTGTCTAATTTTCAAAAAAAATATTTAACTTTTAAGTAACGGAAACAAAACCAAGTTTGAGTTGGAAAAAAACTTTAAAATTTTTATAAATTTTTTTTTCTCTTACAAAAAAAATTTAAGCTAAAATTTACGGGTAGAATTTAATTTTTTATCAAAAGCATTAAGTTTAAATAAGGTATTATAAAAAATCAAATTAGTCATAGAACAGCTTTTGGAACAAAGACAAAATCTCATTGAGGTGCAAGTCAGTTTTCCAATTGTTCTGTATGGTTTGACAAAATCAACTATTTCGAATTGAACTTAAGTTATAAATAATTTTTAGTGACAGTAAAACTGTGCATTTTTAAAATCAAAACTTCAGACTAATAGCAAAGTTTTTCATTTAGGATGATTAAAAAATTAATTATGCTTGTTTTTATATTAGTTGATACTATTTTCAACATACTTTAACAATCATTTAATTAAAAAAAATATTTATAAGCACTTATTTTTGAATTATATTTGTTTAAATAACAAAGCAACATTTTCAAGTTCTTTTAAAAGCAATTTGTCTTCTATCTATACTCCATTTTCAAATTGACTAAAAATAAGTACACATGTTAACATAATAATTAAACGAACTGTTTTAAGCCCTAGTTTGTACTACGTGCTGCCCTAATTTAGGTTTAAAGTATTCAGTGGATACAACTATCACATCACAATAGACCGCAACGTTACAACTAACACATCACAGTAGATTGTATAGTTACAACTATCACATCACAGTAGATTGCAACAATACAACTATCACATCTAAGTAGATTGCTACACTACAACTATCACATCACAGTAGATTGAAACACTACAACTATCAAATCACAGTAGATTGCAACACTACAACTATCACATCACAGTAGATTGCAACAATACAACTATCACATCACAGTAGACCGCAACGTAACAACTACCACATCACAGTAGATTGTATAGTTACAACTATCACATCACAGTATATTGCAACAATACAACTATCACATCTAAGTAGATTGCAACACTACAACTATCAGATCACAATAGATTGAAACACTACAACTATCACATCACAGTAGATTGCAACAATACAACTATCACATCACAGTAGACCGCAACGTAACAACTACCACATCACAGTAGATTGTATAGTTACAACTATAACATCACAGTAGATTGCAACAATACAACTATCACATCTAAGTAGATTGCAACAATACAACTATCACATCACAGTAGATTGCAACACTACAACTATCACATCACAGTAGATTGTATAGTTACAACTATCACATCACAGTAGATTGCAACAATACAACTATCACATCACAGTAGATTGCAACACTACAACTATCACATCACAGTATATTGAAACACTACAACTATCACATCACAGTAGACCACAACGTTACAACTACCACATCACAGTAGATTGTATAGTTACAACTATCACATCACAGTAGATTGCAACAATACAACTATCACATCACAGTAGATTGCAACAATACAACTATCACATCACAGTAGATTGCAATACAACAACTGTCACATCACAGTAGATTGCAACACTACAACTATCACATCACAGTAGACCGCAACGTTACAACTAACATATCACAGTAGATTGTATAGTTGCAACTATCACATCACAGTATATTGCTGACTATACTTATCAAATCACGGTAGACCTCAGCTATACAACTGGCACATTACAGTAGATTGTAACGATACAAATAGGTAGATAAAAATTGTTTATAAAAGCTTTTCTTAGTTATAACCAACAAAAATTGTAGATTAGGTAATAGTGTGTTTTGAACCTACACTCCCCATAACAAACAAATGATAAAATTAATCTAACTGATAATAAATGATAATTAGAACTACTTATAAAAACTAGGCATAACTTGACAAAACATATTGTATTAAAGAACAATTAAAAAAAATGATAATTAAAAAAAAACGTCATTCTTTAGATAATATCTTAGATGTGGTCAAAACTTTACACAACAGTTTAATCTAAAAGGAATATAATTTACTAATGTATAAAATTTTATTACATTTAAGTATTTAAATTTAAATCTAAAATTCTGCTATTTAGCAAAAACACTGTTTTAATAGAAAAAGATAGCCTAGGAAACATTTCATAAAACTCATTTTCTCCTAAATTTAACTTTTTTCAACCTTATTGAGTATTTAACTTAATTGAATCGTAGTATAACTTGTATTCCGTTACAAAGTGATGTCTTTCTGAAGGGAACAGGTCAGAAAAGCACAGGTGACACTTTAGCACAGAGTGTCACTATAGCACAGGGTCACTTTAGCACGGAGTGAAACTTTAGCACAGAGTGTCAATTTAGCACAGAGTGACACTTTAAAACGGAGTGTCATTTTGGCACAGAATTTATTTTGCATTTTTTTTCTTTGCTTAAATCACATTAAGTACTGTATTGTATAAATAATCTAAAAATGAACTAAGCAACATGCAAATTAAACCTAACAGGCTTTAATTGAGTTACAAGTTTGAGCTTTACCTGAAAATAAAACAAAATTTAATCTAAAAACTTTATTAACTTGTTTTACTATTTAATCTTAAATAAAAATATTTTGATACTTTTACTTTAAAGTTTCCGACATAAAACTATTTTAATAAAGTTAGTAATAAATACAAGCTCTAAGATTTTTTTTTAATGCTTTAAATAATTTTAATAAGACTAAACTTTTAGCGTAAGTTTTAAATTAAAAGTGAGTAGTCTAAAGATTAAAAAATCTTTTTATTTCATTTTAAGCCCTTAGTATAAACTAAACTTAAAAATTTTTTTAGGGCGATACTTTTAAAAGTGTCCTAACTAATTTTCACAATTGTTTGTATATTAAGTTAATTATTTTAGATAATTAAACGTTATTTAATTAAACATATTAAAAGAATTAAAAATCTTACGTGCAAAATTGTCAAACCGTGCTAAAGTGTCACTCTATGCTGAAATGACGCCGTGTTTAAGTGTCACTCCGTGCTAAAGTGTCACCCCGTGCTAAAGTGACACTCCGTGCTTAAGTGTCACTCTTACTAAAGTTAGGCCGTGCTAAAGTGTCACTCCATGCTTTAGTGTCACCCCGTGCTAAAGTGACGTTGTGCTATTCTGACATCTACCCCTTTCCGACAGTTACTTCAAACTTGCAAAGAAGTGTGCCTTTTTAACAAAAACATATATGTCAACTTCAAAAAACTGTAAAAAGTACTAAGGATTTTAAATAGTTTTGTCAAAGGTTAGTTTCTTAAATAATTAAATAACGAAGATGTGACAATTGTAGATCAATAGTGATGCGGACAACCGTAATGCAATAGTTGTAACATTGCGGTCTACTGTAATGTGGTAGTTCTAGTGTTGCTATCTACTGTGATGTGATAGTTGTAACAGTGCGGTCTACTGTGATGTGGTAGTTAAAGTGTTGCTATCTACTGTGATGAGATAGTTTTATCTCTGCAGACAACTATGATGTGATAGTCGTATTATGCTATCTACTGTGATGTGATAATTTCATCGTTTTGACCTACTGTGATGTTATTAGAGTAGTGTTGCTAGATATTTTTTTTTTATTCATCTGTTTATTTTTTAAAGTTTTAGAAAAATTTAAGTTTTAGAAAAATATATATAATAAAATTATATTTAAGTCGAAAAATTAATTACCAAAACTATAGTAATAATGACAAGCTATACGTCCAAGGTTTATTACAAAAATTAAGTTTTAACATTAAGCTAAAATGCAATATTGTTATATACATGTTATATATTATACATATACATGTTTCAACATCACTTGTTAAATGAAACTAAAATCTTAATTTATTCCTGTTAAAATAACTTTAAAAAACAATAATTATATACACAACATTATTAAATAAAATTAAGGAGTAGAGAACCTATTTCAGTTCTGCATTTTACAAGTTTTTTTTTAAAGTTTTTTTCGTTTTAATGTGTTCAAAAAAGTTTGAAAAAATGTTTTAACAGCTTTAAAAACTATATTTAAAAAAAAATTCTTCTTTTGGGTTTTTAATTAGAATTTACCTAGGTAACTTTTTGAAAATTAAGAATTGCTTTTGAAAGATAGCATCTTAGAAATGTTAATTTATATTAAACTTTTCAATTTTTTTGACTACTGATCTTAAATGATCTATCCGATTTTCTTTGCCACCTAAAATAATAAATTTCCCTTCAAAAATTGCACAAGCTGCAGCAGTTCTTTTCTTGTTCATATTTTCAACACAACTCCAATGTTTTTATCTAAAATTATACACCAAGCAAGATCTTTTTGCAGTTTTTTGATTCCAACCGCCAATCAAAAATAGATTTTTCAAAAAACTGCAAACACAAAAATCAAACCCTCCGTCCAGAAGTGACTCCAAAAATTTAGGAAAATCATTAATATTCATTTCTTTAGGCATCAAATAGTTGTTTAAGTTAGCTTCAGAAAATATATACTTTTTTGATACAGCCAGGAAACTATTTCCACCATTTTTAGATTTTAAAGTGTTAAATGTTTTTAACGAAATAAAACTGAAATTCTCATAGTTTGAACAAAAAGGTTTGAAACATTTCTAAAAACAGAAATATAACTTTCATTTTGATTGCAGTGTCTGATTTAATACAAATTAGGATACTTATCAGAAATTTTAGTAGCTCCTGAAAAGTTATACTCGACTAAGTTAGTTAAACATTTTTCTTTTTCTAGTATTAATTTTATCTTTTTTTTGAATATTTGGAAAAATAAACTATGAATTTTAGTTAATGTATGAATTTTAATTGCTTCAGTCCTATTCAAATAATCTTGTTTAAACTTTATGTTCAAATTTACTTTGAAAACGCACTATAAACATACAGTGACACAAAACATTTCATAAAAAAAGACTTTATTTTTAGTTTTAAATATATATCTCACTAAAATAAATTTTATACCTATGGTTAAACTTCAGCATTTTTTTTTAACTAAACTAAGGTTGTTTTATAGTAAATATAAAATAGACCAAGTTAGATTCATTAACTTTAAGTTAGACAGCTTTTTTTATCATTTTATAAAATTTAAAAGTTGTTCAATAGAAACAAAACGAAATGTTTAGAAGAAGAATTTATAAACATGACAACACAAAGAAACATAAAATTGATTTTTTACGACATTATTATTATTGAATAATTGTTGAGTTGATTGTCTCTTTCGGTTATGATTGTTTTAAAATTCTGCTGTTGTTTTACATTGGACATCTCAGTTTTATTTTTTTACATCTATAAAGTTTTTTTTTAATTTCAAAATTGTATAAAAGGCTGTTAATTAGTCTGTATTTAAGGAGCACAACTATTTTTTAATATTTAAAGTAGTTGTGTAGTACCTTTCATAACTTTCATTACAATCGTCCAAAAATTTAAGCGAATTTAATCTATTTTTAAACGTAAAACAAAAATTGTTTATTACTATTGTTTGATACAACTTCTTTTTGCCAAAACTTATTCCAGTTTATAAAATTTTAATTAAAAATGTTTGAATGTTTAAATTATGACCTAAAACTTGTAACTTGTTCTAACTAACTTAATTGTACCTTAATTATTATAAGCGTTTTAAAAATCTTATTTAATTATGAAGTTACATGGTTATTTAAGTTGTAATTTTAACGATCAATAATTTTTTATTTAATAGAGTTTAAACTATTAAAAACTTCACGACAAAACAAGTGCTAGAAGTTTAAATACCGATTCAAAAATTAAAAGATATCTTAAATATTGAGAATAAAATTTTCTTTTAGTTTTGATTTTATCATAACCGTTATAATTTGAAATTTTCACTACATTAAAAAAAATAGTTTCAAACTGTTTATGATATATAGTTTAATTAAATCATTAAAGGTAGTAAAATGTCGCTTCTTCTACTGTTTATGAATTATCTTTTTTTGCAAAAAATGTTTCAATACTTTTTAAACCGTCATAAAACTATATTCTATACAGATTAAACCTTTTAGGGTACATTTCTATAATTTACTGTATAGTTGAAACTGACTTCACACAGAAATCGATTTAAATTGCAAGTTCAGTCATACCATTTATTTATTTTAACTTCAAGCTAAATTTTGAGATGCCGCCCGGCCCAATAAAATATGTACTGAAAGTAAAGTAATTTTAAAAATTACTGTCATTTTTATATGAAAATCTTGAAGTAAACCGTTTAATAGTTCTATTAGAAAGTTTTAAATTGTATTTATTACTAGTTTTTGTTTTTTAACAAAGTTTTGTACTTACAAAAGTATTAAACACCAAAGAAGAGTAAACTTGAATTACAGAATTTTTTAAAGCATTACAATACACAAACTTTAATTGACAAAGCTCACTAAACATTTGTTTTTCTAATATATAAATTTTATACTACGCATATTGAAAACATATTTTGAAGTTATAAATTGCCTAAAAGCATTTTCAATTCATGTAGCTGTTTTTTTTTTTAGATAAACCTAAACAATTTGTCAAAACAAAAACTTAATTTTTGTTATGTTCTTTATTTTATATAGTTTGAACAAATAAACCAAATTTTCAAAATAAAATATATTTTTATTTAAATATACACACAAAACCTTAAATATACACAATATAAACCAAATCCACTGTGAAATTTCTTCTTTAAATAATGATAAAACGAACTAAAATAAGTCTTTAAAGCATTATTATAGATCTTAACATAAAAAGTAGCTTAACGTTACAATCAAACTTAGTTAAATCAAACTAATATACTATACTTTTTCAAAAAAAATGTACAATCTATAAACTTTGTTTTATTAATTTCAAAAAAAAACTATTTTTTTTAGTTTTTTTTTCTGCATTAAATAAAACTAAATTTAAATTTATTTCCTATTCTAATTAACAAGCACAACAGAATAATTTATAAAATTTAATTACGACTGATTAAGAAAAACATAGTAAATTAAAAACAATGATAAAATAATGTTGCTGTCTTTTAGAGCATAGAATGGTTTCACGACTTTTTATTAAAATTTTACCTATTTTTGTTAATATTTAGTTCTAGTTAGTATATATATATTTTTTAACTCACTTTAAAAGAACTTGTCAAAAAGTATTTTGTAAATAGTTTTGAGCCTGATTCCTAATCGTTGATTATATTTAACTCTGATTAATTAATAAAGTATAAGTACCTTCATAGAAAAGCTTATAATGTTTTTGAAGAGATTTAAGCTTAAACTGTGTATTGTTAAAAATGTCGTTTAATTTAACATCTAAATACTTAATCTAGTTTATAAAAAGGATCAACTCCTATTTATACTCATATCTTTCTTGTTTAAGACTACTTGAAAATTTTTATTTATATTCTGAAATAACTACACGTTTCAGCTAAAGTTTCAAAATGTCTCAGTTTAGTAGAAGTGAATTAGTGTCTCTTGCTATTATTTGTCATAAAAATTATCGTCATGAGGATGTAATTAGCTACATGAAGGAAGTAATTAAAATGGGAACAACACTCAACTTTGAAGAAAGAAATATGATATTCTACAGTTACAGTCAGCTAATACTACCATGGATCAATTCCTTTATTTCCTGTGATGATTCAAGTGTAGATGCAAAACTACAGAGGGAAATAAATAAGAAAGCAAAATCAGAAACAAACAGAATTTGTCATGAGGCTATTGAGTTGTTTAATAGTTATTGGATTAAAAGAGACAACAATATCGAGGCTATTGCAGGTTATAAACGTTGTAGAGCAATTCAACATGAGTATATAGCTGTTACGGCATCAGGACATGCGAGGAACTTTGAAATCAGTAAAGCAATGAAGTTATTTGAGGAAGCATATGAAACTGCAAGTGAAAATCTTAGTCCTGCCCATCCACTTGTAATTTTGATTGCATTCAATTTTTCTAATTTTCGTACTTTTTTTGAGATATCTGTTGATAAAGCTCTTACTATTGCTATTGAAGCATACGACAAAGATTTGCCTCATCTACAAGAAATACATCAAGAATTGAAGTTTCGTGCTACTGAATTGTTAGTTGTACAAAATAAAAAATCGATGACTTGAAACAGCTGTGAAGTTTTTGGTACGCGTTTGATGTACTAGAACTTTTGTTATCATTTTACTTTTATTGACTTAGTTTAATATTGTTGTTGTTTAGTTTCGTCTAAAAAACTTGTTTAATAAATTAAATTTGCTAAGTAAGTCTATTAGTTTTGGTAAATTAAACATATGTTTTGTTTTATGTAAAAAATCTTCAGAAGGAAACAAAAATATTTAAAGGTTTAACTTAAAACATTAAATAGATATAATGTTAGATTGTATCAGTCATTAAATTTGTTACTATCGTCTGAAAGTCAGAATACTTAAATTTGACTGTTTTCACTAATTTATTATTCTAATTAAGTCGATGATCTTCTGAAGTATGTTGTTGTTTTGACTTGCAGTTAAAAATTTGATTTTTTTAGATAAGTTTAAAATAACTTCGGGCTTTGTTTAATTAGTTTGTTAATATGGATATGTATAATTTAAAATAAACTATAACAAGTTATTATAAACTACGCATACACCTTACTTTTACATCGTATAAGCTTTAAAATTTGTCTGATTATGTTTAAGTTATAACAAAATTTTTAAAATCAAAGTTTACATCATTATCTATTGAAAACTGACTAAATAGATATAAATAGACTACAATATAACTAAAATCATTAGCACAAAAAATATTATTAAAATCTAATATAATATATTTAATGATAAATTAAAATTTAATATAAATATTCAAATGATAACGCTTAAAACTGATTTCGATATATTTTTTGAAGTTCAAACATAACTCGAAACAACAGATAGTGATAGTCGAAAACAACTTTAGCTAAATCTATTGACGGCTCTAAAAATCAAAAAATAAAAATCTGGCAAAAGAAAAGCTAAAATAAATTTTGGAAGTTAAACACAACCGCGGTGTGAACGAATTAAACAACAATTTTAGGCTATTGGAATTGCTCATAACGATTTAAATACTTTCTATAAAAATATTCAAATGCAAACTATTTTTGGATTTTTTTTTTTTTTTAACTTTTGTATGAGCAGTTAAATAAGTTTTGTATTGCAGCTACACCAAGCTTTTCGACACGTAACCGAAAACCGTTGAACGAGAAAAAAAAAAGAAAAGCCGCGAGCGCTTTACATTGGTACGTTTTTTACTAAAACTTTTTGCTGACTTTCAATTAAAAAAAAAATTCTACCGCGTATAAACTTCTCAAGTAGAACAAGAAATGGTTAATAACGTCAAAATCACCACCACTTTGGTTTTCTAGCTTAAGAGCAGGATACCTTTTTTCAAGACTTCAAACCTCTTTTTGTTTTACAAAGTTTGTTCAAAACTGTTGTAAAATTTACGAATGATTGAAAAGAGACAAGTAGTGCTAATTTAACGTTTTTATTTTGAAGTGATGTAAATCAAAAGGGGATATTCGTGCAAAAGAGACGCTTCGAGAAAGTTAAAACCGTGCAAAATTGACGATCTTTTTGTATGGGAATGTATTCGGGTTAGAATTAATTGGTTGGTATTAGATTTAGGTGAGAAATGTTCAAATGGAAACAGATTCGTGTAGGTATTGATTAGATAGGAATTGATTCTGGAGGTAGTTAATTGATAGGGATCTTTCTGGATTGGAATTGTGGCTAAATTTAATTGTTTCATAATTCTAAAAGTAAATTAAAAACAAGACTAAAAACTTTTTTTTATGCGATTTTCTAGTAAGAATTTTTTCAAATGTTTATTTATGAAATAACATAAATTATAATCTGCAAATGATACCCTTAGAAATATATCAATTTTGTATTTTTTATATTTTTAACGCAGTTTTTTACCCTGTTAATATTTGTATTTATTTCTTACTCAAAAAACTAATTGTTGTTGCAGTGTACAGACTTCTTTTTTATTTTGTTCTAACACCGCTTAAAAAACAACTTTGAAATCAATACAGATCTAGTATAACTTCCATATTGAAATAAGCAAATGAGTTTTAGTAGTCTACAATCACAGAAAATATTAAAAGAGTATTTTGTAGATAATAAAATTTATCGTTTCTAAAACTAAATAGAAATATATACAGAAAATTATAGTATATTAAAGTCAATAAAGTAGTTAAATAATTAAGATTAAGTTTATATGAGTTTTTTAAGCTAATTTAATACAAAGACATTTGTTAAAAAATTATTATGCGAATGTGCACGCTTTCTGATAGTAAAGTTATAAATTTGATATATAGCTATAGAACTTAACTTCATGAAAAAAATTATCATTATAAAAACAAGTAGTTTATGTATCCTGCAGTCACCCGATTGAATTGAAGTAATTCTATGTCTTACAGAAAATTAACATTATAAGTAAACTTGCTTTAAATTCCACCTGTTATGCATTATAATAAGTTTTATTATAAATCGTTATGAAACAATTGGTCATTGGTAATTTCTATACTTACATGAAAAGTTAAGTATAAGACCATGGTATTGAAGTATTTCTTATCGTTATAAATGCTACACTCTCAAACCTTTTGTAATCAAAATGGTATTTGCTAATAATTATCAATCAAAATCGTTGTAGATAAAACTGAAATAAAGGTTTCTTGCTTTTAGACAAATTCAAAATACGTCTTATTTACTCGCTTAACTTTGATGGATAAAATTTAATAAAGTCATTTTTTAACTTAACCGTTTTTATTATAACATAACAATTACGAAAAAACGTTACATGAAAAACATGAAACAAGTTGACTGTACATTGGCGAGGCAATTATTATTCAAAATTTGATAAGAGGACTATATAGTATATTTTCTAATTATAAATCTTTGTTTTGTATAACAAATGATATTGTTACTTTATAAGATGTATTGCTTTTTAACTTAATATTGTAATTTGATTTTTGTAATAAACCTTAGCTTTGTATAGTTTGTTATTATTACTATATTTTTGGTTATAATTTTTTTGACCTAGATATTATTTTTAGTATACACATTTTTATACAACCTAATAATTCTTATTATAAACAACTTAAAATAAAAACTTCGCTAAGATGAAATAATCAAATCTTTTTGAGAATAAGAAAATACTTAAATAAAGCAATGATTAAATTTATTTAAATATCAAGAGAATAAAAAGGCATTTGAAATTGGTTACTTAACAAAAAGAAAACTAAAACAATCAAAAAAAGTTATAAAATCTAGCACATAATAAATTTAACAAGATCTTATAGTCTTACAAAAGTTTCTTAATACTCAAAAGCTTTGTTTTCATACAAAAGTGTATCCTAGATTATTTAAATTAATTTATATAAAACTAGTTATTCAAAAAAGTCTTTATTTATAAGTTGCTCTGCTATTTTTGTAGCATAAATAGTTAGTCAGTTTCAAAACATTATCGATTTTAAACTACAATCTTTAAAGAATTTTTTCATTATAGTTTTAGTTACGTTCTCACAGCTTGTATAAATAATTTCATTTAACTTACAAAATTAATACTAAAACTTCATTTTGATAACAAAGATGCACAATGCAGGAACTGGTCAAATTTACACGGAGAAAATTTTGTATGGTGGTTCATTTTTCCACAAGTGTCATTTTTGCACGAAAGTAAATAAAAGAATAGGAAAAAGAAAACATAAATAAAAAAACAAAAAAAAAACTAAAGATAAATAACTTAAAAAACAAAAATTCGGATCAAGGGTAAGGTTAGGGGTAATACTGATAGTAAAAAAAATAAATTAACAAAAATAACTATAAAAAAAAAAAAAGAACTAATTAAACTAAAACAAAAGCTACCGACCGAGGGTAAGGGTTACGGGTAAGAGTAATAACAAAATAAAATATGAACAAATAATAATAATATAAAAAACATATTGATAAATAAAAAAACTAGATCTAGCTCGTCTTTTTTATCTAGCAGCACTACACCTATCACATCACAGTAGATATCAATAATACAACTATCACATCACAATATATTACAACAATAAAACTATTACACAACAGTAGATCGTAACGATACAACTATCACAGTAGATAACAACACTACAACTATCACACCACAGTAGATAACAACACTTTAACTATCACATCACAGTAGATAACAACACTACAACTATCACATCACAGTAGATAACAACACTACAACTATCACATCACAGTAGATAACAACACTACAACTATCACATCACAGTAGATTGTAATAAAACAACCACATCACGGTTGTACGCAACATTATGGATCTATAATTATCACATCATCGTTGTTTAATTACTTAAGAAACCAATCTTTGACAAAACTTTTTGAAACTTTTTAAAAGGCTCAGTTTTTTTAGGGTTGTCTTAAGTTTACATAAATGATCATCCTAGAGGTCATGACAAGTTTAAAACAGCTGTCGGAAAGCAGTAAATCTGTAAAGAAATACCAGTTACACTGCGTTTCAGTTTAGTTGAATACTGATTTATATAGAAGAAAGTTAAATTTAGGAGAAAAGTCTTATGAAATATTTACTAAACTATGTTCAGCTATATGAATATTTAGTTTGGGCAGTGACATTCACTCTAAACCAAGTTGCTGCTGTTAACATGTTGTTCAAAAATACATTTGTATTTTTTACTCTCAAATTTTAAGTTTGTTTTTAAACAGTACTTTTTCTAAATAGCAGAATTTAAGATTTAAATTTAAGTACTTAAATGTAATAGGATTTTGTACATTATTAAAGTATATTCCTTTTAAATTAAATTCTTATGTTAAGTTTTGACCACATTTAAGATATTTTCTAAAGGATGACGTTCTTTATATACATTTATTAGTTTTTTTAATTGTTCTTTATAACATTATGTTCTTTCAAATCGTGCCTAGTTTTCATAAATCGATTTCAGTATCTTTTATTACCAGCATTAGTTAGGTTAAATTGATAATTATTAGTTATGGGTTATAGTACACTGTAACCTTATTTACAATTTATAAAAGTTAAAACTAATGGTTTCCAAATAATTAAGCTTTACTTATTTGTATCGTTGCGATCTACTGTGATGTGATAGTTGTATTGTTGTTATCTACTGTGATGTGATAATTGTAAGGTTGTGATCTACTGTGATGTGCTAGTTGTAACGTTGATATCTACTGTGATGTTATAGTTGTAATTTTGAAATCTACCGTGATGTCATAGTGGTATTATTGCGATCTACTGTGATGTGATAGTTGTGACGTTGTGATCTACTGTAATGTGCTAGTTGTTCTGTTGCGATGTTTTGAACACTTTAGGCTTAAAGCAACACGTAATACAAAATGAAGCTTAAAACAGTTTGTATAGTTATTCTGTTAAAAAATATAATTATCTATTAATACAGTTGAAAATAAAGTAAATATAGAAGACAAATTGATTTTGAGCAGTATGAAAAAAATTAAAGTATTGCTTTGTTCGTTGCACAAAACAAATTCAAAGAAAAAGTAGTTAGAAATACTTCTATTTGTAAAAATGATAGTCAGGTGTATGATGAAAATAACATTAAAAGTACAGTAGCTACACTCAAGCAACTTTAAACTAGTTTTTTTTAGTAAAAACTATTATTTTTTCCGCACAATAAAGCCTTGTTTTGAATAAAAGTTTCAACATCTTCAAAAAAAAGTATGTATAACTACGGTTTGCTTTTCAAACAGAAAATATACAACGGAAATAACCACTGGAAGACTGTTCAGAAACTACTCTAAAAAAAAAACAGGAAACAAAAAAGTTAAAGTAAGTTTTTACATTTTTTTCGCTAATTTTAGTTTCAAACAGGTAATTTAAACTAGATGTATGAACTAAAATTTAGAGAAAAACACTTTAAAGTTATAACAAAAATAATGAGTTTTGAATTATAAATAGTTTTTTAAAAGAAAGTAATTGTTGTCTAAACTTTAGCTTAAAAAGTTCAATTATGAAAAAAGATTAATATATTTTTTTAGAATGTTTGTTAAACTAAACTTTTTTTTTAATTATCATAAATTTTTATTTTTTGTTTTTAGTTTCTTCCTATTCAAAAAAGCTATAAAGTTAACAGAAAACTATGTAACAGTAAACAACACATAAACAAGTTTAAAAAGCTGATGTTTTATTTTAGATTAACATTAAAGACTAAGTTTGTAGTTTAATAAAGACACTTTTGGAAAATAATTACTCAACAGCAAATTTTTAACAATTATCCACGTAAATTTATTAAAGTTTTTAGTAACGTCAATAGCCGATATCAGTTATAAACATAGTTATTATATTTTGTTAAGGTTTGAGTTTTTTTGTAGAACAAATGTAAAATATCTTTATTTAATCTATCATTGACTAGATACAGCTATTAAATATATTTTTCTAAATATAATTTATTTTTTTTGTAGATTTATACAGTTCTTTAAGAAATGTTTCTAAAGCAATTTGTTTTTATAAATTAAACTTAAATCAGACTTTAGTGAAATAAATGTTTTTCATTAAAAACTTTAAAAATAGAAAATTTGATTTCAAATGTAAAACATTGACAAATCGCGTGTAGTATATTTAATTTTTGAAACAACTGAGCTTAGTTGAAATAAACTAGAATCTTTAATTATATTAACTTGAAGTTGTTTTCCTCACCACTAAACTGTACTCAATACGTTTAAAAATTTTTAATGCTTAATTTATATGGTTTATAAGAATCGTTTAATATGTAGTTATAGGTATAGTTCTTCAACAATTTCTTACTATAAATAATTTTATCACTACCGTAGACTACCGCTTAAGTATGCAAATTGAAACCGACAAAAAAGTGCGTACTTAGCACGGGTAGTGCGTACTTTTTGACGACACAGTATAATATTTATAGAATAGGATATATTATATGCTTTCTCACAACTAGCCACATAATAATTAAGCCAAATAAACAAGTCTTTTTATTTTTAATAACATTTAATACATAACTCTAATCTACAAAATCTTTTAATAGACTTTAAAACGATTTATTTTTTTCTATAAAAAGTTTAAACATAATTATTAAATACATTAATTATAAATTTTTTTATTTGCTAAAAAGTGTTTGATTTTTTTTTATTTGAAAGAAAAACGTTTCAGGACTGTTTTTGTAAGAAAGTTTATATCAGTAGAAACATTTTTAGTATAAGTGCACAATGATCAGATGCTCAATAATTTTTTTTAGTTATAGTTTTTTGTTGTTTTTGTTTCTATTTATATGTTTATGTTGACTTTATAAAATTTGTAACTAGTTTTTGTGGTTAACTAGTTCTATAATATGTCTCATTTAAATTAGCCTTTTCTTTTGCAGATATTCTGGAAGTTTTTGAATAAAAAAATTTAGAAATTTTAGAAAAATTTAGAAAAGTGGATGGAAAGCGTCAGAAAATTAATCTATGGAACAAGTCTAAGGATAAAGGTAAAGTTGCACCACAAAAACCAACATATGTCTCCCGTGATAATATGAGGGAACTTCTTAGGATTTTCAATGCGTACTTAAGGCGGGGTGCGTACCAAAAAAAGTATCTCTTGGTATCTCTTTTATTCCAATAACTATTTACCAATTGAATAGCATCATCATATATCCTGTTTATTTCTGATTGTGCTTTCTGATTTACTTCTCTCTGTAGTTTTTCATCTACTTTCGAGTCATCACAGGAAACAAAGGAACGTAGATAAGGAAGTTTAAGGCTTTGATAACTGTTGAATATCATAATTATTTCTTCAAAGTTAAGAGGTGTGCCTATTTTTATTACTTGTTTCATGTAGTTAATTATATCCTCATTACGACTATTTTCATAACACATTCCAGCAAGAGACACTAATTCACTTCTATCAAACTGAGACATTTTGAAATTTAAGCTAAAAAATGAGGTTATTTTAGAACTTAAATACGAAGTAGTTATAAATAAGAAAGGTATTAAAAAAAATTATTTTTTCCTAAAACCTATAGTTAATATAAATAAGTATTAACAAAAAACAGGGTTAAAAATTTGATAAAAAGCAGTGAAACCATCACATGGTCTTAAAAACGGCAACATAATTTTATTATTGTTTTTTATCTTTTTATGCTTCTAACATTTAGTCATATTTATATTTTATAATTTGACTCTGTTGTGTTTGTTAATTAGTTCAGAAAAAAAACTAAAATTGTAGTTTTATTAAATGCATAAAAAAAGATACTGTTTTATTGAAACTAGTACAATGAAATCTATAGCTTTTACCTTTGTTGTATAAATATAGTATATTAATTTGATTAAATCAAGTTTGATTGTAATATGTAGCTGCTTATTATGATAAGATTTTTTAAAAATTAACTTTAAAGACTTTGGTTTAGTAAGTTTAATTATTATATAAATGATAAATTCACACTAGGTATTGTTTTTTAAGTGCATTTTTAATTTAATTGTTGTATTTAGATTTAATTTCAAAATTTATTTTCTTTAAAATAACTTTTGTTTAATAATTCAAACTATGAAATAAATAACAAAATAAAAATTCATTACTAGATTTCTAACGTTTCCTTTACAAACTAGTTGTAAAAAAAGGTACTTTTGTCTTTAATTTTAGCGTGACTGCTAGAAGCTAATAATGTTGAGCTGTTATTTATAAAATAAATATAACACCCCTTAATAAAATGAATTTATCAATGAGTTAAATATAACTTTAAATTTTTAATATTCTTAATATCTCATGTTAAAATAGAATATTAGCAGTAAAAAATTTGAAGTAGGATTTTACTTTAAATCTCTAGAAAAAACTAAACTCTATTATTTTTTTTGTAGTAAGTTGTACATATATGAAAACTATAATTACTTACTGAAATATAAAACATGATTAATTCAATTTGTTTTATTTTTATTATACTTTGTTTTTCATCATTGTTTAAAAGATTAAGAAAAAAATTAATCTTAGTTTAAACTGCAAATAATATTAGTATGCATTCATACTTTTTAAAATTATTTTAAATTTAACTTAAAGATTAGAAAAAATTATATTGTAGATAAAAAAGTACTAAAGCTAATAATAGATTAATAATTTTTAATGTTTAATCCTGATTGCTACCAGTTAGTTATAAAATACCTAAATTAATCAGTTATAAATTACGCTGTTTAAGCTTATGTCTTTAAAAATTAAATTAGATGATGCACAAAAGAATTTAAAGCTCTAACTTAAAAAGTCATACGAATAAATACTGAAATAAAAAAGTTGTAATAAAATATATCAAATAATTAATTAGAATATGATTATATAATCGGTATAATTTCATATTTTGAAAACCGTTTCAACATAGTTAATTGTAGTATCAAGTTGTAGGAAACTTATGCAAAATCTTATTTTGCCTTGTGTCCAAATTTTGATAACTTAAAGAAATTAATGTTAATCACTTGATATAATATTTTTCCTTTAAAAAAAACAACAAATAAATATACTAAAACTAATTCCAAAAAAACTATTTTTAACAAACAAAATAAGTGCTAGTTAAAATGATTTTTCTCTTTGATTTCTTGATTAAACTGGAAATAGCTTGTTTATGGGTGTGGCTAAGGGAAAATGAGAGAATCAAATGATAGATCAAGTGATCTACAGTCCAAAGTCCAGGAAAATGAGAGAATCAAATGAGAGATCGCGTGATTATCGGAAATTCTAGAAAAAGAATCGAAAAACTATAAATACGCCCAATCAGAGCGTGAAGCAGGTCATTTACCTCGAAACAAGCACGAAGCGACACTCTGCTGCTCGCAAATTTGGGCGTTAGCCGCCATCTTGGAAAAGCTAGCTAATCTTTGGAAAAACCTTCTCTTGGCGCTCTGAACATAAGTCGCCATCTTGGAAAAGCTAGATGACACCCGAGAAAACCTTCTTATTCAACAACGTCGACGGGGCGAACAACTCGATTTGAGTTGTTAACGTGCCATACTCATAAGCCTACGCATACTGTAGCAGACAACTTCTTTGGATCAATTTGAACACTGAATTCCACGATTGAGTCCACAGCGTTCAAGGAAACAAAATTGAACATTCATCTTATCGAGCAAGCCCACACAGACTGTGGCTTCAACCTTAGCTACACTTCTACGAACAAGTTGTTTTCGAACTTTTAAATAATTCTGTCGTAATATTTATACATATTTATATTATCGTATCTATTTACTATTGAACTTGTATTGTGATATTTATACATATTTATATCATCGTGCCTATTTATATTGTATTTTATCGCCACGCTCCGATTACGGGAAGGAAACGAAAGAAGATCAAGCCACGTTTATCAAGATTCTGTAAACGAGACGGACCAACGTCGAGTGCCAGAAATTGGGCGACCGGAGACCAGTGACACGTCAAGGAGGGAATCCAGAGCACGTTTTCCTTCTAATTGTTAACTTTAAGTGTTTAGACTTATTGTGAGCTGTCATTGCGTTTATTTGTACATAATAAAACAACATTACTTAGTTTTATTATATTTAGTTATTTAAATTATATAGTTAAGTCCTTAAAACCCCTAAAAAAGGCATTAGTCTTGAAAGTGCCACGCACACATTCGTGCACCGAAATGAGTTGTTCCGAGACTACTGCTAACCTGGAATCTGATGAGATTGTCGAGCCTGAGACCGAGGCAATTTCGAAGGAAATCAGTGAGGCTCCTAGTCTAGGTAACAATAAAGTTAACAGCCAAAACTATTAACAAACTTCATAAAGACAGTACTAATTATATTGACTTTATGCTAGGTTCCTATATTGTGTAAATAGTCCTTATTAGGACTCATCAGTCAGTTACAACCGAAAACTTGCATTCTTCAATCTACAAACGGTTTTCACATGAAGCAACCAATTGCTGATATAGATCAAAGATGTGCTTTGATGATCAAATAGTATGATCAACCTTTTTGTAAAACTTGAGCTTATCTCACGGCGTATGAAAGGGTTTTGCTCTGCAGACTTTAGCCGATGTATTTGTTGATCACTTTTATTACAAACGTACCAGATGTCTTGTCTAGCGAACGTTGTGTTGAACGTTGCATGGCAAAAAACATTGCTGTCGTCACTGATCAATACCAGTAAATGGTTGCTTCATGTAAAAGCATAATAAACCGATTGTCGTATGAAGAGTGCAAGTTTTTCAGTTTTACAATTTAAAACATATGAAATCCAGCTATTTCAATTTAATAAACTTTATTAAAGCGATTCTTACATAAGTTAGTTACTATTAAAAAAGAAAAAAAAAAAGTAAATGATTAAAATGAATTATATACTAAATAATAAATTATTGTAACAATTTTCTTTGTTTTCCTAAATAAAATTTACATTTATATTTGCGGCATATTTTCATAGTAAAAATATTAAGCACATAAACACATTAATTACCAACTTAACTATACAAATTAATTAAAAAACAGTTTGTTGGTAACACCCAGTATACGTAAATGTTTCTTATTACAAATTTCATTAATTAATTAAAAATATTTCATTAGTAGAATTCATTTCATTTTGTAACATTTTTGTTATACAGTAAAGTTATCGACCATTTGTTTTTCATATTAAAACTTTTCACTATTTTTTAATCTAGTTTTCTTATTATCAAAACTGTTTTACTTTTTGTCAAAACATTAAATAACTTATGTAAATTCAAAGTCGGCCAGTTTAGTTAGTTTTCTGTTGAAAAATTACCAAAAAAATTTTTTAACGTATGTCAAAATTAAAGCTTGCGACAACTATACAAGAAAATTTAAATGCTTATAGAGATTCATTATTTTTATCCTTTTTATCTAGTATAGTATACTTCAATTAAAAAAATAGCATAAGCAAAATTTAACTCTCAAATAGTTTTGCTTTTAATTATTTTTTTGTTCAAAAAGACTTTTAAAACGGATGTATTGTTGAATTTAACAAAATGTATTATTTTTGTAGTTTTTCAATATAGTAGTCTGTTATTTAAAAAATATTTTAACATAAGTGACCAGTAATTATACAATAAGATATAAAAGACACACAATTTCAATAAAACTTTATATTTTTTGAGCAATTCCTATCAGTAGAGTACAAAGCTAACAAGTAATATGATTTTATAAATACTTATATAGTAACCAAGTAATCAAGTTATCATAAAGTAGTCAAGAGATTAATAAAAGACAAAAGCAATTAGTAACACTTAAAATCATTTCAATGCGTTTACATTATAATTGAAATACAGTTAAACTAAACATAAATAAAATAATAAAAACTAAACGTAAATAACTAAATAAAAACTTACTCTAGAATATCTAATGTAAGTTTAAAATAGTGACCTTATAGCTCACCCTTTTGCATACGGCCCTTTAAGTTTATGAATATTTTTTAAATATCTGTAAAAGTACTTTAAAACTCCCATTAAATAAGCAAAGGACTTTTTTTTGCTTTTCATGATGAACTCCAGAATATCGAGTTTAAGTTTCAAAAGTTTTAAACTATGACCTTTACAGTACAACTATCAGATCACAGTAAATCGTAATTGTACAACTATATTATCACAGTAGATCACAACAACACAACTATAACATTACAGTAGACCGCAACACTACAACTAGCACATCTGTAGATTGCAATGATACAAATATCACATCACAGTAGAATACAACATTACAAATATCACACCACAGTAGACCGCAACAATACAACTATCACATCACAGAAGATAGCAACACTACAACTATCACATCACAGAAGATAGCAACACTACAACTATCACATCACAGAAGATTGTAACAATACAACTATCACATCACAGTAAACCACAATAATACAACTATCACATCACAGTAGATCTCAACATTACAACTATCACATCACAGTAGATAACAATAATACAACTATCACATCACAGTAGATTGCAAAACTACAATTATCACACTATAAAAGTTTCGCAATTTAAATAAACTTTTGACGCAATTCTAAAAAGACGTTGCATTGATTTAAAACTTAAGAAATGTTTTAATAATACCAATAATGAAGTTTATAGTAAAATGAAAATCTAAAAGTTTAATTCGTATCTGACAATTCATGGTTTTTGTTATAAACAATTTACTTTATTTTCAAAACTAGTCGTAAAAATTGTTTTTTTTATATAGTATTGAACATATAACAACATGCGGTATAATCATAACTTAAAACTTGAAAAGTTTTCAAAATTATGCATTGACTAACTATTAGTCTACTACTATTTTTAACTGTTGTCCGTAGTACTATGGAGCTACATATATTACATCTCTTTTGTATAATTATTTAATAAAACAAACTTTGACGCAATTCGTTAAAAAACTCAGTATTTTTTAAAGTTGTGCGATGTAAAGATAAATACTATTCCTAAATGTATTGGCCAATTTTAAACAACTGTCGGAATGGCAATTTTTAATAAATTATTATTGACTTATTTGTATTGTTGCGACCTACTGCTATGTAAAAGTTTTATTGTTGCAATCTACTGTGATGTGAAAGTTTTAATGTTGAGATCTACTGTGATGTGGAAGTTGTAGATTTGCGGTCTACTGTGTCGTAATAGTTGTAGTTTTGCAGTGTACTGTGATATGATAGTTGTATTGTTGCATCTACTGTGATGTGATAGTTGTAGTGTTGCTATTTACTGTGAGTTGATAGTTCATCCTTATAGATAAGTCAGCCTGAGTTAAAAATACAAAATAAATATCATAAGATTACCAAATATTTCAAATATTCCTGATTTATTCTAAGTGCCCTAATTATGTGACTCCCTGTTAAAAATAAAGTAAACCGAGTAACTATACCCAAATAACATTCAATACATCATCTGATTTGCTAAAATATAACATATACTTATTTTTCTTTACTTAAAAATAATGCTCAATTTACTGTAATGTAAAGTAAAGAGCATTTTAGTGAAAATAAACTTTTCTGTTTTTACCAGGTTTTAGTAGGAAAAATTCTAAATTTTGATATATTTATAGAATCTTATTATTAGATCACTTCCTTAGCATTTAAAAAGATAAGAATCTTTCTTATTGAAACCTGTTAAAAATTAAATAGGTTATTGGCACTTTTATTATTACTTTAAAGCATATACAAAGTATGTTGTAAAATTTAAAATAATAGAAGAAGATTTACTAAAAAAAGATTGAATATTTGCAAAAACGGTCAATGGATTGATGTGGAGAATAACTTTTTGGTCATCAGCCTCGCATAATTTATTAAAAAAAAAAACTTTTGATCAATTTTAAAAGTTTTAAAGTATCTTAAATTTTAATAGTACAAAATAAGCTAAAGGAAACATGTTTAAAAATAAATAAATGGTTCATGTTAACTAAAAAAATCTGAGCACTGTTAACACTATCAGCAAATAAAACTTTAACAATACTAAGAATGTCAAAAAATTTGAATCTAGCTTCTATAAAAGCATTTAATTTTTAATTCTTGTCATAACAAATTAGTATAATCAACATTCAATGTATAAAAAATAAGAAATAATACTTAAAAGTTTTAAAAAAAGTCTCTATTACAAGTTTTTATCTAACCAAAATTTCAAACACGTTTTTTTATTCAACAATTGTATTAAGAAAACAGTCTTTACTGCACCATTATTTGATCTTTCGGATTGTTTTATTTCATAAGACTTGAAAAGTTCAAATTAAAAAAGTTGACTTTCTAGCTTGTAAGACAATGTAATTGCATGTGGTGTACGACACAGTAACCAGAGTTTTTTCGTACAACAGGTCCTTAGACTAAACTTGTTGTGCGCTTTTTTTATCTTAATGTTTAACGTATTTTTACCTTATTATGTTAATGTAAATATTTTTCAATATTTGCTTTAATTTGGACAATAAAAAATTAAATTAATAGCTAATATTTAATACTTTTTTATATTTTTTTCAATTTAACAACTTATTGTTCTGAGATTTAAAAAAATATACATTGTTATTCATTAATGTAAACTCTCCCTTTAAAAAAACAACAAATATTTATATTTTATACATTCTGTTACTTTTTAGCTACGGATATTAAACTGATCATTAATCATCAAGTGATTCAACGGTTATTTAGATAGAACTTAAATGAAAAACTCATAATCACTTTATATATAAGTAATAACCTTCACCATACGACCAAACACAACAGCATCCAAAAAAACTTACGACCGGTTGCGTCCTTGTAAGGAATCATCAGGCAGGCATAGTCGCAAAAAACCGCAGTTAGTAGCTTAACAAGCGGGATTAACTACAAAGTACTGAAGCAACTGTTTGTGAGTAAATTTAAATAAAGTTTCACTTTATGTATGAAATAAAAACAGAAAAAGGACCATAAAAACTGAAGTGACTCACCAAAAAATTAAACTGCCTTTTTTATTTTTTTGATGTTTATTGGTTTTAAGACTTTTGTTTTCATTTATAATGAAAGCAGATACTTCTTAACCTTTTAATTAGTATAATGTTTTAATATTGAAATAATAGCAATTGAGAATATAGTCGACCCGATATACATCTTTTAAAATCAGTACTATTTTACAAAATCGTACATAATTTTTAACTATAAAAATGTTTAAGTATCACATAATTTGTACCTTAAATCAGAATATACATAAATAAAAGTAATAAATAATTTCAAGGTCAAAAAAATGCTTGTAGGCATAGTATAAATATATGGATATAAATGTTTTTTTGCAAACTTGTTTGCCTAATATTTAATATTTTTCTCAAAAATCTTTGTAGCCGGTAAATATAGCTTATTTTTAATTAAGTTATTTTGTAATAGGATATCATTATTATAAAAAAAGTGAGGCAAATTTTCAAAAGTTGTTACGAGTATAAGGTAAAAACTATAAAAAAAGCAGCAAACTCGCTTGAACTGAAATAATTTGTGTTGAAAAATTAAAACTTATCTCTTAAACTGACTTATAGCTGTCTATTCGCTTGCATAAAAATTAGGTACACACTATTTCCTTCAAAGATACTAAAACTATTGACCTTTTTTATTATTAGTATCTAATTTACTGTAGTAAGTTAAATATTTTAAACAAAAAATTAATAACTAATCAAGCTTTAATATAGACTTAATGTTTACATTAATTTTTAAATCTTATACGATATACAAACAACAAGTTCACAATAATATAAAAAACCTATAAGATAAAACTTTTTTGTTTTTTATTTTTAAATCATGTGAGTTTTAAATTTTTCTTAATTTAACCTTGCTGAGAAACTGAAATAACTTTTACATTCGTAGTGTATTTATTTTCTATTTATGTTTTATTTTACTTTATCTTAACTTAAGTAACTTATACTCTTAACTATCAAACAAAATGTGAAGGTTGGCTATTTTTAATATCAATTTTATAGTAATTGAGTGTAAATCTAAAAAAGTAAATAAACACTAAAAATGATTATAGCTAGTAACTGAGGTTTATTCATGAACTAAACGGCGCAATACAAAATATTAAACGTTAGAAAACATTCATTAACTAAAACATATCTTTACAAATAAAAACTACTTCAAAATATATCGTTTTAAGATAAACTAGAACGGATCTTATTTAGTCTTTTGGTGTTTTTTCCAACTTTGACAGCGATCTTTGAACCCAAGTTATTTGAAAAATGAGTAAAGATGACATGTGACTGTTCAGACAATTTCGTTAAATTTTCTGACAATTCTTTTGAGTCTATTCTTTAGCACTGTTCAAACTATCCAATCCGACCAGAAATATTTTTCTTAAACCGCCAACTTTACTATTCCAACAAGTAATAATTTCTATAAGTTTTTGTTTTGTTGGTTTTTTAGCAAGACTTTTAGTTAAGGTGATCAAGATTTTAAAGGCTACTAAAAATCTTACACAGAAATAATATATGTCAAGTAGTATATCGTAAATAATTTCTAGTTTTGGTAAAAATTTTGGTTCATCTGTAGATAAAATATAGATACTTTTAAAATCATTGACTAGGTACTCTAATACTGTTTGTAATGTAATAAAAAATTCTAAATGAGGCTTCGAATCTTTCAAATCTATTTCCCAGTCATATATAGTGTTTAAACTGTTAAACAATTGAGTTTTAGCCTCAGATAACTCATTTTGATAGCTTAACTCTATAATTTTGAGTAATTTATGTCTTTCAAAATATAAATTAAAATTCTTGCTTATGTTATCCAATAAATCATAAAACTCTTTTTGTATTTCGTGATAACTTTGTAAAAGTTCTGTTAAATTACAATCTTTTAAATAACATATTGGTACGTCAACATCGTTTTCATCTCGCTGACTTTTTTCTATAAGTTTATCTTCTTGTGTAACTTTAGGTGCTTCGTTTGAGCTAATAAAATCATAATCCGTATGATTTTTATTAGTAAGTTCAAAAACTTGTTCTTGGACTTGGCTTTGAACGTTAGGATTATTTGTGGGAACATAATCTTTTAGATCATTTTCTTTGGTATTTCTCTTAGAATCATTAGGTTTTTCGGATAAATTATCAACATCTTGATTCTGGTTTCCCAAAAAATCTTCACATCCATATTCAACAGGCTGTTCGAAAGTATCAACAATATTTCGCCTCTGTTGATTTAAAATCACGTTTGTGTTTACTTTGAAAGTATTACTGTTAACGGTAGATTCTGAAATTTTTCCAACATCTTCGTTCTTCAAACCACGACTTTCCGAAACCCCATCAATTGCAACCTTGGAATTTGCAATTGGATTTTTATCAACATTTTCTTTACAATCATCTGCATCGAATAAACTTTTAATTGAACAATAATTAGAAACACCTTGCTCTATTTTCTTATTAAGTTCAAACGCTTGTTCAGAGGTTTTGCTTTGAACCTTGAGTTTTGTTGAAAGACCGTTTTTTCTTTTATTTTCTGAATAAAATCCCGTTTGAATACTTACATGCTCATCTTCATTAGACAGATCAGAACTAGCACTAGGATTTCGACTTTTTTTTTTTAAAACAAGTTTTTATTGCTAACAGATGTTATTTCTGAAATATTTTAACAACTTTGTTATTTACACGTTGGTTCTTTGAGATATCCACATTTATCATACTCCTTTTAACAACTGCCAATTCTTTGTTATTTTCTTTACAATCATCTACATCAGATACATTTCGTTTTGGAAAGTGTTGAAAAACAACTTTGAAATCTTCTTGAGGAAATGATCCAACTAAACGAGATACGAACTTACTAATTCCATAACAAGCTGCTGATCCAACAAAAACTAATGCCAATTTGCTAATGCTGACATCTAATTTTAATGATACCTCAATCATTATAAAGCACACAAATACCTGTTTAGATATAATGATATTTAAAATCAAAATTATGAATACTTATAAAACATTAACATGACTAAGTTAAAATTTTTAACTTTTGTTGAGTTTTGAAAAAATTCTAACATTTCTTATATCATAAACTAATACTAACTTTCTTGGTTTTTAATTTGAAAACAGTTTTTATTCATAAATTAGTTAAAAAAAGTTCATTTTTTTGTAAAACAGTTTTATGGTATTAAAACTTCATTAAGTTTCACAACAAACTTTAATTTTTATGAATATAAATTTCTATTTACTCATTTATTTTAAGGCTAGCAATAATTAAACACTTTGTTTTATGTTCTTAACCTTAATTGGATGAAGTATTTTTTTAATTAACTTAAAAAGAAATAAAAATTTGCAAATTATTTAAAAATAATCAGTTCGATTCAATACGTTATGATGGAATGTCATCATAAACAGCTAATAATATTTTAAAGTCAAACAATAAAAAATAGATTAATAAAGACAAAGGTAAGTAACTTCTTACTAAATAGACAAAAATTAAATAACAAAACCATCTAAGAGTTATAATATTTTATACTAAACTCAAAATATGTAGATCTGTGTAGCAGTTGTTTATAATAATTATGTATTTTAATAAGAATAATTATTTTCAATTTTGTTTACTTATGTTGGTAAATATAGAGAGCTCTTAATACCTCAGCAAAGTTTATTTGTGTATGTTTTAACTTAAAATATCAAGGTCGAATATGTTTGTGTATTATTTAAAATACAATGAAAAATTTTATACTAAAAAAGTCTGAATGATCAAGCGTAACTATCAAAAAACAATTATAAAATTAATTTAAAAACTATAAACTGATTACAACTAAAAACAATTTATGAAAATTCATATAACATCTAACAATGTAATGTTTTAAAATATTAGATAAGATATGACAAAAAAGTTTTTTTATTAAAAAATTTAAAATATTTTTAAAATTATTTGAGCAGTACTTAAAAGATATATATAACAGATACTTAAAATTTTATAAAAATATAACAAAAGTGTCTGAATTAAAATTACTGAATCTAAATTATTCTATTTTATATTTACTAAAAAGAACCTTAGATTAGTTAAAAATGCTGAAATTTAACCCTTAATACAAAAATTATTTTGATGATACATATATACTTGAAACTAAAAAAAAAGTCTTTATCAAATATTTTGTGTCACTTTACGTTTATACTTTGCTTTGAAAGTAAATTTAAATATAAATTTTAATTATAGATTATCATAATAAGACTAAAGCAATTGAAGTTCAAACATTATCTATAATTTATAACTTGTTTTTCCAAATATTCAAAAAATATATATAATTAATAATAAAAAATAAATTATAACAAGTTTTGGTCGATTATAACTTTTTAGGAGCTATTAAAATATTTTCTGATAATTATCCTAATTTGTATCAAATCAGACACTGCAATCAAACTGAAAATGTTAGTTCTGTTTTTAGAAACGTTTCGTACCCTTTTCGTTTAAACTTTGAGAATTTTAGTTTTATTATGTTAAATACATTTAACACTTTAAAAGCTAAAAAGTTGGAAATATTTTCCAGGTTGTATCAAAAAACTATTAATTTTCTGAAGCTAACATAAACAAATATTTGGTGTCTAAAGGAATGAACATTAGTGGTTGTCCTTACTTTTTGGAGTCATTTCCGGACGGAGAGTTTTATTTTTGTGTTTGCAGTTTTTTGAATAAATTTTATTTGTTTGGCGGTTGGCAACACAGAACTGCAAAAAGATATTGCTTGGTGTATAACTTTAGACAAAGACATTTGAGTTTTATTGAAAATATGAACAAAAGAAGAATTGCTGCAGCTTGTGCAGTTTTTGAAGGTAAAATTATTGTTTCAGGTGGCAAAGAAAAATTAAGAAGTTGTTTAAGATCAGTCGAAGCGTATAATCATTATGATAAAAATGGAATTATTTTCTTGATATAGTGGAGGCAAGAGTTCGTCATTCATTAGTTACTTTATGCAACAAAGTGTTTGCAGTTGGTGGATATTATAAATATAGCTGGGAAGTTGTTGATAGAATAAGTAGCACATTCACCTTGATTACTAATGTGCCAAAATTTACGAGATCTATATACAGTATATAAGAAGGTGCTTCTAGTGTTGATGATAAGATTATTTTAGTTGGTATTTTTACCAACTAAAATTGAATAAGGTTGAGTTAATCGAGTAAGACAATAAAACTTATGTGTTCAGTAAAGAAATTTAGTTACCTTTAACAAAGTGCTATTAGTATTTTTGGGAAAAAGCAAAAAATTTTTTGTTTTTAATGACATTTTTTATAATATTTTTTGTTTAGTTATTTTATTTACGGTTTAATTAAATATATGTTATCTATTTTTTTTGTTTCTTAGTCTTAGAAACCAGAGAAAAAACATGTAACTTAAAGAAAAGTAATGTATACCAGAACATTCCTTTAATATGTTTGACAATCATAAAACATAATTTAGTTGCTGATTATATTTAGTATATTGATTAAATAGATTTAGCCCAAGAGTACTGTTGTGAAACTTGTTATTGTTCTTATTGCATTAAGATACTTTGAAAAACCTTTCTCACTTAATAATAAAAAATAAAGTTTTTAAAAGGAACATGTAGAGTTTTGAAAGTGAAGTTATGATGCTAGTAATGAAGTCCCTTCGTATTAAAGCGTAATATCATTATGAAAAAAAATTGACTTATTTTCCTAATTTGATAGAAATAAGAAATTTTAGTTAATAGTTACTAAAGGCATTAAAATGTTTGTAGATGTAATTGAAGCCCGATTTTTTCTTTAGGTATTTTTTTGTAATTAACTGGATAGTTTTTGATAAAATAAGTATTAAATTTGCATTAATCACCACTGTGCAAACATTTACAAATATAACAGTTAAGGAGTGACATATTTCTTTATACTTATGAAAACAACATAAAAACAAAATTACAAAAAAAAGCATAATAAAACAGAGGTCGGCAAACTTGATCCCGTAAATTTTTTTCAGCTAAGAACATATTTATTTTAAATTATAAAAAAAAACTTACTATTCATTTCTATATCTACATGTTTTAGCCACTAGTGCTTTTTAATGCATATTTTATTACACACTTTAACTAATTAGAATTTCAAAGTTCCGAAAATTGTTTTAAACAACTGCGACCCACAGTAAATTACTAAATAGCCTGCAAGCTATAATTGCTGCCGACTTTTATACTAAAAGGGTTTTAGAAAATAAAGACTAGCGCATTATGAGTGTTTTATTACCAACTTATATTTAAACTGCCTGATTTTTATAGATGTTTTAATATTTTTGATATCAGTTAACTGAAGTTAATATTTGTTAGTTGTCGATACTGAACTAATTTCTTAGGAAGGAAGGTTCTTCTTTAAAAGGTGTGAGCATTTTTTTTCAGCGGTAAACCAATAAGTTTCACTTATAGAAATTAAATATAGTACTTATATATGTATATATATATATCAGCTTTCTGTTTCAACGATTTATTTTTTAAATTTATTAATTTTTTCGGTTTTAAACTATTTTGTATAAAACCTTAATTTACTATTCACCAAACTATTTACTTAGTTTTGTTATAAAGTTTAAACTATTTTGCTAAGTTTTACTTCAAGACTCAAAACTAAAAAAATGTAAATATTTGTGATGAGTAAATGTTTGTTATTATCTTTAGTCTTTATACGTTTAAAATACATAGTAACAATATTATAATACTTATGATGTATAATATAATACTTAAACTGTCCTTTAGGTATGTCAATCATTTTTTTTGATTTCTTTGTCTTTATCTTAATTGCAATATAAAAGAAGATGTTACAGTTTAAAAAATTGAATCAGTAAAACCTTTTTTTTTACCCTTGTTATAGTTGCTTGAAGTACTTTGAAATTTTTGTCAGTAATTAAATAGAACGTAGTTTAA
Organism: Thalia democratica; assembly: GCF_965202585.1. Taxonomy (NCBI): domain Eukaryota; kingdom Metazoa; phylum Chordata; class Thaliacea; order Salpida; family Salpidae; genus Thalia; species Thalia democratica. Next base: position 94,210,886 of record NC_139165.1, read on the forward strand.
AGGAACATATAAAGAAATGAAATGAGTACATTTTTAAATCAAATCTACATTTTGTAAGTGTTTTTCAATGTACTCGAAATAAAGAATGATATATTGTTGTTAACTATCAAATAATAAGATATTTTATAAGAAAGTTTGTTAAAAACCTTAATTTGTCTCGTTATTAAACAGTTTTTAGATTTAAATATAAAATATTTGAGAACTTTCATAGGGATTAAAAAAATTCATGAAGAAAAAGTGCTGTTAAATATTGTTTAAGGTCACTTTAGATAGATTTAAGTAAGTTTGCCAAGCACAAAAGATATTTCAGGATGTATTTGGTCTGTAAGGGTAGTTTTTTGGACATAATTAATGGCAATCTAGTTAATTTTAAAGCTGATTAAAGATTCCACCATTAAAAAAAACTGAAACTAGATTCACAAAATAAATTGATTAACTAAAAACTACATTATTTTTACAGGATAGCTACTTAAGCTGAAAACCTGTAATTTGACAACTTGGGCAAAAAATGACTAAAAGTTAAGAAATTTTGCAAAAGACATAGAAAACCTGGAATTTTGAACAAAAATAACTCAAAAACCAAGAATTTTAACATTTTAAGCAGAAAAATTTTGATTTTACACAAAAAATTTGCCATATAGATAATAATTTTGTGTCCCCATCAACAATTTTTTTCATTAAAAAACATATTTAAAGTTTCTTTACAATATATTTTAATGTTTTTATTGTATGTAACAAAGTTTTTTTTTTGACTTAAGTTAAAACTAAAAGTAGACCCAAAAACAAGTAGTTTAGAAAACCTTAAGGAATTTTGAAAACCTGAAGAAGATTTGCCTGAAATCAGTTGTAACCTTGTGTTAGATTAAATGCATTTGATTTTTTAATAACTTTCTGAATAGTGTATATTGAAATAACCACAGGATTGAAAAGTAAAATATCATTTCAAAAAATCTCATTTTAGTTGGTAGATCTTTAAGCAACAATTCTGAAATAGGGTTGATTAAAAGTTAGATATTCAGCATGATTTAAAACTTCTAATGTCTCAGTGTTACTCAGTTTAATTTTCTTTTTCAGGATGTCCTAAACTACTATTAAATTATTTAGAAAAAAATAGGATAATTTTAGGTATTTTTTAATCTTAGTCTTATTATAATTCTCTAGATCAAGAATGAGATATTGTTGTTCAATATACAAAAAAAATGTTTTATAGGCAAACTTTTTCATAACCTTAATTTGTCGTGTTATTAAAAAGTTTTTAGATTTAGATATAACATAATCTAATTTAGAAATATGTTAAGGGTTAAGAAGTTTATGATAAAAAAGTGTTGTTAATACTGTTTAAGATCACTCAGGTCAGATTTAAGTAAGTTTGCCAAACACAAAATATATCTCAGGATTAATTCGGTCTCCAAAGGTAGTTTTTTGGATATTATTAATGACAATCCTGTTAATCTTAAAACTGATTAAGGACTAAAAACTCTCAGAAATAATCAAGTTTAATAGCTTTAACACAAGTTATTCTTAATGGTGTTCAAGTTTACCTAAAGCTTAATTTGATATTTTATTTTTGAATACCTCGAGTCATTTCTAGAGTCAACCATTAAAAAAAAACAGAAATTAGTATCACCAAACAATTAGATTCACTAAATAAATTGATAAACTAAAAACTACACCAAGTTAACAGGGTAGCTACTCAAGCTGGAAATCTAAAAATACCTGTACTTTGACAATTTAGGTAAATTAACCTGACAAAACCTGGAACTTGAGAAATGTTTAAAAACACGTAGAAAAACCTGGTGTTAAAACAAAAATCACACAAAAACCTGCAATTTTATATAATTTTTAACATGTAAAGCAGACAAATTTTGATTTGACATAAAAAATTGCCTTATAGATAATAGTTTTGTGTCACCATCAACTTATTTTTTATTAAAAAATATATTGAATTTTCTTTACAATATTTTTTAAATGTTTTTATACTATTAAACACAGTTTTTTATTTTAAAATTAAGTTTAAACTTGAGAAATTTTAAAAACCTGGAGAAAATTAGCTTAAAGTCAATTTGCAATCCCTTTGTTAAATTAATTGCCTGTGGTTTTTTTTTGATTTTTTGAATTGTAAGTATTTAAATACCACATGATATAAAAGTTTTTTCTATTTTCATTAAAATAAATTTTAGTTAGTAGAGCTTGAAGCAACAATTCTGAATTAGGGTTGATTAAAATTTAAATACCCTGGAAAGATTGAAATTTTTAAATTCTCAGTGTACCTCAGGCTAGTTTTTTTATTCAGAATATTTCAAGCCACTATGGTAAAATTTAGAAATAGTTTAGAGTAATTTTATGTATTTTAAAAACTAAAGTCTTTTTTTTAAATCTATAGATTATGAATGAAATATTGTTGTTCAATATCAAATAACAAAATATTTTAAGTGAGTACATTAATACACTTAGCAATTTAAGATAAATGCATTAAGATTATTTTGCCATTTAATTTTATAAAATTTAATTATCCAAAGTTTAACTTTTGTTTATATGCCTGAATATGTAGTATAAACTTTATATTTGGAATAATATGAAAAATAATTTAAAATATTTTTTTATTCTGTAAACTTTTTATTGAAGTTTGATGATAGTTTAAACTGTAGTTAATCTAAATTCTTTTTTTATAAAGAAGATTAGTTATAGTTTAATATTTGGTGATTTAGTATTATTAAGTAAGTACTTTCACAATGTTTAAAAAGTAGTTTGTTATAACTAATTCATATTAGAATATTTATTTAGTTCTGGTTTATTCTACATAGCTGCTCGAGACTTTAAAAATTTAAGTGATCAAATTTAAAGCTCTAGGTTAATAGTTATCTAGATTTAATTTTATTAACAAATTTATAGCTAATTTAAATGCTAAATACCTAAATTTTAGTCTAGTTTCTTGATCATGTGCGACCTATTAAAATATACAACATAGAATAAACAAAAGTAGTTTTTAAGGTGTATTACTAAAAGCTACGACAAAATAATATTCTATTAAAAAACAAAACAATCATTAAACGCCACTGCGAAAATCTAAACAATCCCCTGATACCCACATAAAATTTGTCTTGCTTTTAATATAGTTTTAAAGTTTTATGCGTTACTGAAGCTGCTTGTTCTGTTCGAGTCGATATAAAAATAAGAAAAGGAAAGTCCTTCTAAATATTTATTAACATATGGTATAAAAAGTACTTCAGCCTAACTTAATAAATATTTAACTTTAAAAAAACTAACAAATAAAATAACAATGACATTAGACGATTTAATTTAAACTAGATAAAATTTTTGGAACATCTAAATTATAATGAGCGGCAACATCAATCCCAATAGGCAAGTAGAAGCTGCACAAGATTCTCCTCGAAGAAGCCAAGAACAAAATAATGTACAAGAAGCAGGTACACTACTACTGCAGAGCAACCCTCAAATGCCTGTTTTGAATGATACGCAGGGGATAACTTATCAACTCAACCCACCAACAGTAGTAAGTGTTACACCAACTACAGCGATGCCGTCGCTTTTCAGATATCCTCCAAGAATCACTCGACCGAGACGTCGGACATCACGTCTAGTTTAAGGTAGTCCATTTCCACGTATGATTGAAAGTAGCCCCATAGTGATAAATGATAGAGTCAGAACACTTCCTACCAATGTCATTAGACAGAGAATACCGATACCAAGCAACTTTGTATATAGCGAAGGTGGTTTAGATGAAAATTTGCTACCCCAAGCAACAAATCAGATACCAAGAATTCTTTTCAGGGCAGGAGCCACCGTTAATCAAGTTTTCAACATGCCCGAAAGAGGTCGTATGACGTCACGAAACATGAGAAATCGATTTCCGAGAACCAGACTCAATTCAGTTGGTGATGAGCCCTACTCTGACGAAGAAAATGGATAAGCTTTAGAATAGTTATCACAAAAAAAGCTTTCTAATAAAGCTCTCTAGACTTAGTTGACAGTGACGCTTTAGCTTTACATCTTTAGAAATATATAAAATTATTTTTATATGCTGGTAATAAACTATAGCAAACTGTAAAAATTTTGTTTATTGTTTTTAATAATTAGTTGAACTTTTACTTTTTTTTTCGGCTACACAAATGAGCCATGACCAATTGTTTTAAAATAAAAACGTTCAAATAAAAATTTTGTTTTTGATGTGATAACTTAATATTTTCAACTAGTTAAGTGTTTACACGTCTAAATAACCAGACCAAATTTACTTTTAAGCAATACAAATTTCTCATTGAAAGGTATCAAAGTAAGTATTTTGACATCTAATGTTTAACCACTTATTGTTTTAAACAAGCAACGCCAGATAAACGTTCAATTAAATGTATCGATGATTTATACAATGTCTTAAAGAGTAGACAAATTTGTCATGACTTATATTTAGCCAAACGAATTGGACTCATTGAAAGTTGTTAAAACTGTAGTTAAATAGACTACCAAGAGTAAAAATTTTTTTTTATATCATTGTTATTAGTAAATAGAAAAGCAAGAAAACAAAACAATAATTTATCATGCAATTTCAATGTTCATCAAAAAAATCTTTTAGAATCATGTTCTTTTAAAATTAAAGTGTTATCATATTTAAAAGTACAAACAAAATCTATCAATTGGTACTTTAAAATTTTAAGCAAGTTAGTCAATTTTTAACACTTTATTCTTTTATTTTTGTTTATTACTTTATATAGGTTCATCAACTTAATCCTGATTATTGCAATTTTTTTTCATTCGTATTCATAGCCGTTTATTTTATCTAGTTTAGTCATTTGTATAATTCTAAATATGCATCTATTTTAGTATCTTTTAAACAATATTTTATTTTATTTACTTTAATATGCTTAAGAAATTTTTCTATCTTTTTACTAACTTCTTAGCAATACTGTCTTATTTCAAATAACACTTTAAAATTTTTTATTATTTATCATTACGAAGCTTTTAAAATGTTAGCATTATAAATAAGTTCAGTTATACAAATAACAGGTTGAAAATAGCATACTGAAAATTTTTCAAATAGTATTTAATAAAAATGCATAAAAGTATTTGTTTATTTTTATACGGATTATTTTTACCAAAAGAGCTTTAAGCAACAATTCTAAAATAGGGTTGATTTAAAGTAAGACACTCAGCATGAATTAAAACTTCTAGTGTCTCAGTGTAACTCAGCTTAATTTTCTTTTTCTGGATGACCTAAACCACTTTTGAATTATTTAGAAAAAAATAGGGTAATTTTAGGTATTTTTTAACCTTAGTCTTATTTTAATTCCTTAGATGAAGAATAAGATATTGTTGTTCAATATACAATAATAAAATATTTTATAGGCAAACTCGTTCATAACCTTAATTTGTCGTGTTATCAAAAAGTTTTTAGGTTTAAATATAATATAATCTAATTTAGAAATATGTTCAAGGGTTAAGAAATTTATGATGAAAAAGTGTTGTTCATATTGTTTAAAATAACTCAGGACAGATTTAAGTAAGTTTGCCAAACACAAAAGATATCTCAGGATAAATTTGGTCTGCAAGGGTAGTTTTTTAGACATAATTAATGACATTTCTGTTAATTTTAAAACTGATTAAGGACTAAAGACTCTCAGAAATAATCAAGTTTACTAGCTTTAACACAAGTTGTTCTTAATGGTGTTCAAGTTTACCTAAAGCTTAATTTGATATTTAATTTTTGATACCTCGAGTCATTTTTAGAGTCAACCATTTAAAAAAAACTAAAATAAGTTACACCAAGCAATTAAATTCACTAATTAAAATGATAAACTAAAAATTACAACAAATTAACAGGGTAGCTACTTAATCTGGAAATCTAGAAATACCTGTAGTTTGACAGTTTAGGTAAAATAAACCTAAGAAAACCTGGAACTCTCGAAATTTTCAAAAACACGTAGAAAAACCTGGAGCTTTAAACAAAAATCATACAAAAACTTGGAATTTTATATAAATTTTAACATCTAAAGCAGACAAATTTTGATTTCACATAAAAAATTGCCTTATAGTTTTGTGTCACCATCAATTTATTTTTTATTAAAAAACATATTTAAAGTTTCTTTAAAATATTTTTCTAATGTTTTTATACAATTTAACACAGTTTTTTATTTTAAATTAAATTTAAACTAAAAGTAGAACTAAAGTCAAGTACTTTAAAAAACCTTAAGAAATTTAAAAAACCTGGAAAAAATTAGCTTAAAGTCAGTTTGCATTCATGTGTTAAATTAATTGCCTGTGGTTTTTTAATGATTTTTTGAATTGTAAATTGTGGGATTTTTTTAATACCACATGATACAAAGGTTTTTTTCTTTTCTTATTAAAATAAATTTTAGTTATTATAGCTTGAAGCAACAATTCTGAAAAAGGTTTGATTAAAATTTATATACCTTAGAAAGTTTGAAATTTTTAAAGTCTCATTGTAACTCAGGTTAGTTTTTTTTTATTTAGGATATTTCAAGCCGCTATAGTAAAATTTAGGAAAAAATTAGAGTAATTTTATGTATTTTAAAAACTTAAGTCTTTTTTTTTGATTCTTTAGATTATGAATGAAGTATTGTTGTTCAAGATCCAATAATAAAATACTTTAAGTGAGTACATTAATATACTTAGCAGTTTAAAATAAATTCATTAAGATTATTTTGCCATATAATTTTATAAAATTTAATAATCAAAAATTTAACTTTTGTTTATATGTTTGAATAAGTAGTATAAACTTTATATTTGAAATAATATGAAAAAAATTTAAAATATTTTTTTGTTCTGTAAACTTTTTATTGAAAGTTTGATCATAGTTTAAACTGTAGTTAATCTTAATTCTTTTTTTATAAAGAAGATTAGTTTTACTTAAATGTTTTATAACTTAGTTATATTAAGTAAGTACTTTCATAATGTTTAAAAAGTAGTTTGTCAAACTTAATTTAGATTAGAATATTTATTTAATTATGGTTTATTCTACATAGCTGCTTGAGACTTTTAGAGTTAAATTTGTCAAATTTAAAGCTCTAGGTTAATAGTTATCTAGATTTTATTTTTTTTTTAAATTTATAGCTAGGTAAGTTTTTGTGTAGTTTCTTGATCATGTGCGACCTATTAAAAATCCAACATTGAATAAACACAAGTGGATTTTAAGGTGTATTACTAAAAGCTATGACAAAATAATATTTTATTAACAAACAAAACAATCATTAAACGCCACTGCGACAATCTAAACAATCTCCTGATACCCACATAACATTTGTCTCGCTTTTAATAGAGTTTAGAAGTTTTATGCTTTTCTGAAGCTGCTTGTTCTGTTCGAGTCGATATAGAAGTATAAAAAGGAAAGTCCTTCTAAATATTTATTAACAGATGGTATAAAAAGTACTTAAGTCTAATTTAATAAATATTTAACTTTAAAAAATACTTACAAATAAAATAACAATAACATTAGACGATTTACTTTAATTAAGATAAAATTTTTGGAACATCTAAAATATAATGAGTGGCAACATCAATCCCAACAGGCAAGTAGAAGCTGCACAAGATTCACCTTCAACAAGCCAAGAACAAAATAATGTTCAAGGAGCAGGTACACCACTACTGCAGAGCAACCCTCCATTGCCTGTTTTGAATGATACGCAGGGGATAACTTATCAACTCAACCCACCAACAGTAGTAAGTGTTACACCAACTACAGCGATGCCGTCGCTTTTCAGATATCCTCCAAGAATCACTCGACCGAGACGTCGGACATCACATCTAGTCTTAGGTATTCCATTTCCACGTATGATTGAAGGTAGCCCCATAGTGATAAATGATAGTGTCAGAACACTTCCTACCAATGTCATTAGACAGAGAATACCGATACCAAGCGACTTTGTGTATAGCGAAGGTGGTTTAGATGAAAATTTGCTACCCCAAGCAACAAATCAGATACCAAGAATTCTGATCAGGGAAGAAGCCAACGTGGGTCAAGTTCTTAACATGCCCGAAAGAGGTCGTATGACGTCACGAAACATGAGAAATCGATTTCCGAGAACCAGACTCAATTCAGTTGGTGATGAGTCCTACTCTGATGAAGAAAATGGATAAGCTTTAGATTAGTTATCACAAAAAAAGCTTTCTATTAAAGCTCTCTAGACTTAGTTGACAGTGACGCTTTAGCTTTACATCTTTAGAAGCATATAAAATTATTTTTATATGCTGTTAATAAACTATAGCAAACTGTAAAAATTTGTTTTTTGTTTTTAATAATGAGTTAAACTTTTACTTTTTTTTCGCCTACACAAATGAGTTATAATCAATTGTTTTAGACAAAAACGTTCAAATAAAAATTTTGTTTTTTTAATGATAACTGAATATTTTAACAAGTTAACTGTTTACACGTTTAAAAAACCAGACAAAGTTTAATTTTAAGCAATACAAATTTTTCATTAAAAGGTATCAAAGTAAGCATTTTAAGTTTTGACACCTAATGTTTAACCACTTATTGTGCTTAATAAGTAATGCCAGATAAACGTTTAATTTCATGTATCGATGATTTATACAACGTCTTAAAGAGTCAACTCAATTGTTATGACTTATATTTAGCCAGACGAATAGGACTCATTTAAATTTCCTAAAACTTTAGTTAAATAGACTAGCAAGAATAAAAAGGTTTTTTTTTCTAATATAATTGTTATCAGTAAATAGAAAAGCAAGAAATAGATAATTTATTATGCAAATTCAATATTCAACAAAAAAATGCTTATAGAATCATGGTATTTAAAATTAAAGTCTTTGTACTATTAACAGTACAAACAAAAACTATCATTTGCTACTTTATGATTTTAAGCAAGATAGTCAGTTTTTAAAACTTTAATCTTTTATTTTTGTTTATTACTTTATATAGGTTCATCAACTAAATCCTGATTATTGCAATTTTTTTTCTTTTCGTTTATTTTATCTAGTTTAGTCATTTGTATAATTTTAAATACGCATCTATTTTAGTATCTTTTAAACAATATTTCATTTATTTACTCTAATATGGTTAAAAAAAATTTTCAATCTTTTATTAACTTAAAAGCAATACTGTCTTATTTTAAATAGCACTTTGAAACTTTTTATTACTTATCATTACGAAGCTTTTAAAATGTTAACTTTATTAATAAGTTCAGTTATACAAATAAGTAGTTGAAAATAGCATACTGAAAATATTTCTACGAGTATTTTTTAAAAATGCATAAAAGTTTTTGTTTTTTTTTTATACGGATTATTTTTACCAAAAGAAATTACTAGTGATGTACCGGACTCACTATCCGGGTCCGGGTCCGGCCGGATATTGCCATTTTTGTCTGATATCTGGATCTGGCCGGACTCTAATTTGAAAAAAAAATCCGGATCCGGTTCCGGCCGAATTCTAATTTGAAAAAAAAGTCCGGGTCCGGTTCCGGCCGGATTCTAATTTGAAAAAAAAGTCCGGATCCGGGTCCGGCCGGATCCCAACAGAGATCCGGCCGGACCCGGATCTAGTTAGTAAAAAAGAGCATACTGAAAAGTACTTTTTTCAAAAACAAACCCTGTAAAAATTAATAAGAGTCATTTTCGTCAGTTAAAATTAAACACCTACCGTGATTGGCTCATTTTGTACACGTGACTAATTTACATTTGTTTACATTTAAACTATAAATAAACATTTCATGAAATGCAACTCTTTACATATGTTGTAAAATTGAAAACTTTGGAATGAACACTTGCATTATTTATTGTTTAAAGTTGAGCTCAGAGAATATTTAGAGTTAATACGGTTGAATGTACGAGCCAATGAGAATCATATGACGAAATGTTTCAAATTAAATACTGATGCAACAAAACATCAGAACATGACAGGCAGTTTATATGTAAGCAGTTAGTTAGTTTGGTGTGTAGCTTGAAGCAACAAAATATCTTGAACGTTTTGTTAATGCTTATTGTAAGTAGTGTTTTGTTTTAAAAGAGAATATTTCAACAGGTGTTTAATTGTTTAAATATTTAAGCCAGGTATATAGTTTAATAGTCTATTAAAAATTTTACAGTTTTTTGTTTACTAAAAGTTTTATTTAATTTTTAGTTTTTTGTTTTAAGTCTTTTGATATAGATTTATATAGCTTGCAGTTTTTAAAGTGTTACCAAATTTATTAATAATTTTGTATATGCTAGTATTTCTTGTTGTGTTTTATATAAAAAATTCATCACTCAAAACTGTCGTGTCTGATTATAGAAAGTAGTCTCAGTTAGAATTTAGTATTTGTTAGATATTAATTAAATAAGGTAGGATTTAATTATGATGAGGAGTACTAATAAGTTAAGTGTACCACAATCAGTCCACAACTTTACTACTAAATTGTCAACCTTTGCTAGCTGTTCTACTGATTATTAGATTAAAATAATTTTTCATTTTTTAAAAACCTCATTCTGACTCAGGCTTGTTTATACTCACTCTAGCTAGTTTTATTGACTTAAACAGTGGCAACCCTCCTAGTTTGAAAATTTTTGGGAATTTTAGAAAATCTTGGACTGCCTCAGGCTAGTTTAGTTTTTTATAAAAACTCAGGCTTGTTTTCTTTAAGATTTTGAATGAGTTTGAGCTGATCCAGTTTTTAACATTTTGTAAATTTCTAGTGTATTTTGTTCAAGAACTTGATTTCAGATATTTAATTGGAAATAACACCTAAATTTGTAAACCTTGTTGGTAGCTGTTCTACTTATTATTAGATTAAAGTTCCTTTTTTTCAGTTTTTAAAAACCTCATTTTGACTCAAGCTAGTTTATTCTAGTGATGTACCGGACTCACTATCCGGGTCCGGGTCCGGCCGGATATTGCCATTTTTGTCTGATATCCGGATCCGGCCGGACTCTAATTTAAAAAAAAAGTCCGGATCCGGTTCCGGCCGGATTCTAATTTGAAAAAAAAGTCCGGATCCGGTTCCGGCCGGATTCTAGTTTGAAAAAAAAGTCCGGATCCGGGTCCGGCCGGACCCAAAATTGTGGGTCCGGTACATCACTAGAAATTACACAATTATATTTTTTTGTTAATTATTTACAATGCTTTCAAAGTTAATTATTATATATAATTCTGATCAAACAATAGTACTCATCTCTAACTTGTTTCTTTTGGTACATTTTATTTAAATTACTTTCTTTTAATATGATTTAAGATACAAATAAGTCTATAAACAACTAGGGTTACAAAAATCTAAATTATGTTTCTGATGATAAATTTATATTTTTTATTGTAAATCTCTTTTTGTTAAGCAGTACTTGTTATCTTTAAAATGAAATAAAAAATATGCAACACTTTTTTTTGTCAAACGTTTAATGTATCTACTAAATATTAAACACCTTGCTTAGATACAAACAATATACAACAAGTATATTTATGTTAAATTTTACATTTTCTTTTTGTCTTACAGGTAAACAAGCTAAGTAGAGTTTTGAAGTTTTTGATTCAACAGTTTATATATATTTTTTAATTATTTAAAATGTGCTTAAAGTCAAATTTATCACTTAGTATGGTAATAAACAAATTTTAATCATTCTTTTAAAAAAAATATACTAAAAACTTCTCTATACAACTCTGCTCTATGGGTTTAACGCAGTAACAAAATACTTATTTAAAGTTAAACATGAACCAATTTAATCAATAATTTCATAAAATTTGTGTAGTATCACTAGAAAACCTTTTAAAGTAAAAGTTAAATTTTCCTACCCAAATTAATCAATAAAGTTTCAAGAATAGTTCTTATAATATTTTTATGTAAAAGCATTGGTTAGAACTAGTTTTAAGTGTTAGAAAGTATTTTTTATTGCCATAAGTATTAAAAAATAACTTTAAAAGAATCTAAAGAAAATATCAATTTAAAAAATCTGTGTTATGTGAAGAAAATAGAAATTAAAACGTTTTAAGTAAATATGTTTGTCAAAGGTTTTTTTTGACATAGAATTTTATCAATTTAAAGACATCAAAATGTGTATTAACTATATAAAAAGACCCTTTAAATTGTCTCACGCTACCTGAAATAATTTTTTATTGTGAAAAGAATGTTTCAATTTGTTTTGAAGCTCTGACTGTGCTAAATTTTTAGTTTATTGGCTACCGACCATAAAAAATCATTCGTTACTTTAATCCTATTTTTTTTTTGTTGGTCCACTTTAATAGAAGCTAATTTTAAACTGTTTTATGCAATCAAATTACAAATTTATATAAATTAATACATCTAGAACATTTTGGTAAGAATCAAACTCTGTGATAATATTAAAACTTGTGTTTAAAAGTGTTGTTTTTCTTTCAATCTTTAATGTAATTCATAGATATTTTACCAATAACTTTAAGTTAATAATGGTGAGCTATTTCCAGTTCTTTTTTTTTGTCACACCTTCATTTCTAGTGATGTAAATTTAGTAGTATCGTTTAATATCTTTTTTTTTTTGGAATTACCATGAGATAATTAACTATCTTATAAGGAAGTATATAGTTTTTATGAACATTTTAGCTATATAATTATTTTAAAAATTTTTAAAGTACTACAATAGCCATTGACATCAAAATTGTTTTTTTTTTTGCATAGGTTAATAAAATTCTTTTGTATCATAACCAGTAAGTTAAAATATAAGAACGCTAAAGTAATAAAAACGTAACATATTTTTGTTTATAACTTGTAAGGTTTTTACATATTTCATAAGTTTCAATTATACTTTTATTTGACATAAAATAGTTTTACACCAAGTAAACCAGTTTATATCACTTGAAAATATTTTTAAAGAAAGTTTAGAATAAGTAAACATTGCAAATTTTACAAAAGTGTTTGCTTGAAAAGGTTATTTAAATTCGAGCTAATTTTTAACTTTTTACTTAGGAGTTAAATTTTTTTCTTTTTATTTAAGATAATTATAAGTTATATTAATATATATACATATTATTTATTTATATTTATAAAAACTATAACTAACTACTAGATAAGTTGTTGTATTTTGATTTACATAGTTATTTATTCGTAGTAATTTCAAAGCAATTACATTATAGCAGATGACTGCCCATCTTTCAAAAAACTGTTTTATTTGTTGTATATTCTTTTAGTATTAAAAGTTCTTTTTCATAGTTCACTATAAATTTACCTAGTTATTTTAAATACTAGTTTTTTTAATTAACACGACATTAATGTAGCAATATTAACTTAATATTTGCTTATACTAGAGATTTTTTTGTTACATATTAATAAAACGGTAAAAAATTCATATTCATATTTTGTCTTTCACTGTTTAATTGCATATTATTTTTCATTTTTTTTGTAATTTTTCTTTGTAAATAGAAACTCAAGACACTGAACATTTCATAAAACGTTTATTGTTGCAGAGGGGAGAGTGAGTTCTAATGTTTTTCTGCCATAAAAAAATACAACCATTTTACTTATAAATAAAGTACTTATAAGTATATACTTAGCTTTCATGATTTTAGTTGTACAGACTTTATCATTCCTGTAATTAGATCGTGAATAAACAAGAAAGTTATTTGTTTAATAAACAGCTTTCTGGCACACCAACAAGCAAGTAGCTTTCAGCGTTTTTTAAATTTTAATTTAATTTACTCAACGTCTGCTTACTTATTACTAAGCACTCTCTAATAAAAAATTTTTAATAAGGAGTTACATGAAGACATTTTTCGTTCTTTAACATAGTAAACTCCAAAAAAAAGTTATATTTTACATTGAAGCATCGACTTCGTTGTTTTCAAACTACACATCGAATATAAATACACAGTTTACATAAACTTTATTTATGCACTGTGGTCAGATGGTCTAGAAAAAATTTTTTTTGATGTCGTTTATAGAACCCACACGATTGCTTACTTATTTAATAACTTTATTTAGTTTTATTATAAATGAGTGTGAGTTTATAAAAATATACTTCTAAACAGTTTGCTTATTTCAATCAAAAAACGAAAAATTTAATTTGGCGTATAGGCATTCAATAAATTATATAAAACAGCAAATTGATTTAATTAAAACAAACTCGTAACTTATAACATTTTTCACTTTGTATTAAGCTGTTTTACTAAGGAAATTAAACAGTTGTCAACCAATTAATAAACTGTGCAAATTTGAATAAATGTTTTTGTTGAAATTTTTACCCTGTTTATTTGTGAGCTTGTCTGAGCTAATAAAATACTGCTTTTAATAAATTTATGTTCAAGAGTTCACTTTTAAAATCTATTCAGGCTTTGATATTGAGGATATGCACATTAATTATCAGATAAACTTTTTAGTTATATTAATTCTATGACTTAAGAATCCCTTCAAGAAAAATTTGATACATATTCAAAGCTATATTTTTAAACGCGAAGTACTTTTTCTTTGAATATTTAACTCTTTTCTTAAATTCAAATAAATCTTTACATAGATTATTTATGATGGATTCGCTGTAAAATACTTATAGTTGCTCTTTTTTTAAGGTTTATTAAAAAATTTTATATACATATTAGTTGGCTCATACGTATTGTTTTAAATTCTTATTTAGTTCAACTTGACTGTATTAAACTATAAAGATTTTCAACTATATACTATAATTTAGCAACTAAGAACCAAATAACCGACAAAAAATATTTTTAATTGTAAAATACCAAAATAAGTATTAAATATATTAAAAAACAACTTTTGATATGAAGTATAGGTACAACGAATTTGATGGTATACACAATTTTTATAAAAAACCAGTCCATTTTCAAAAAAAGATTCTGAATTATTTGATTGTATTCAAATTGTAATGAACTTTAAAAACTCAATAATTATAACTAGTTATTTTCAAAAGAATATTCTCAAATGTAATTTCAAAAAAAATCTTTTTTTAAAAGTATTTTAAATTACTAATGCTTTGTAAATAACAAATTATCAGGATAAAAATTGTAAACACCACTTTATCTCGCATTTTTGTAAATTTTTTTTACGATCTTTGAAACTGAAACAATGTTCAATAAACTAAAATAATTACAATAATAAAGGGTATTTATATGCCATTTGCAACATATTATTAACAGAAAATCATTATGTTATACATAATTATTTCAGAAAGCTTTTCAAAACTGTACTAATTTCATTATCGAGTGGTAAATGTTAACTGATTTAAAAAAAACAAATGGGTTAGTAAACAGGTTAAAAAATAAGTTTAAGTTATGACATATAAATAAGTTCAAATAAATACAAACTTTAGAGATTTAGAAAGTAAAAGTTAAGTGAATATATGTAACTTTTTTAATCGTTAATAACTTTAGTGTTCCATTTAATGATATTTGCATATTTAACTTAAGTCGCTCTTCTTTTATCAATTTTGATTCCAGGCTGTAGAATTCGCTTTGTTTGCATCGTTTTAAAATTTTGAAGATTTGAACTATGTCAGAGTTTTGACATTGTGTGCAATTAAAAAGATGTTAAATTTGGCGCTTTTTTTATATTTTCTGCAGTGGTCTGTAATTCGTCGGAAGATGACATCGAATTACAGACCTTTAAATAGTATCATAGTTTAATGACTATTGAAAACTATTAACACTACTAAATTAAGTAACAAATAGGTCGTCGCTCGTTAACGCCAAATTAAATCAAAATTATATAAAAATTACTTGCGTAAGATATTTAAAGCATGATGTATTGCCATAATTCGATAATAGCTACATAATACTCGACCTTTACATTTTAATCTGAAAAAAAAATTATTGAGGAGCAGTCTAATTTTATTTGTTATAGCAATATTAGCATTCTGATATTTTTGTTTGGTGAACAGTTTTTAATATGTTAGTTTTAATTTTTTTATGATTTAACGATGCTAATAAATTTTAATTAATTTAATAAGTTATAATAAGTTATAATATTAGTTGTAATAAGTTGTGATGTAACTTATTTGTAATTATTTATTTATATTTTTACATTATCTTAAGAAAACTAAATTAAGTAGAAATATATAAGGTTATTTATTTAGTAATTAAGAGTAAGTCTAACAAAGTAAATAATCAAAAAATTACGATTGTTAGCAACTGAGGTTTATTCATGAAATAAACGTCGCAAAAAAATATACAACTTAAGACAACACTTACTAACTGAAACGAATCGATATAACAACAAACTAATTCAAAATATATAATTTTAAGTTAAAATAGAACGAATCTTATTCAGTCTTTTTGTGTTTTTTCCTACTTTTACAGCGATCTTTGAACCCAAGTTATTTGGAAAATGAGTAAAGATGACATCTAAATGTTCAGAAAGTTTTGTTAAATTGTTTGACAACTCTACTGAGTTGGCTTTTGCTTTAGTCATGTTCAATTTATCCAATCCACCGAGAAATGCTTTTCTTTAACTGCCAACATAACTGTTCCAATAAATAGTGATTTCTTTAAGTTTTTGTTTTGTTGGTTTATCGGCAAGATTTTTAGTTAAAGTGATTAATTTTACAAAAGCTTTTAAAAAACTTTCACAAAAGCAACATATACCGACTAGTATATCATAAATATGTGATAGTTTTTGTCTTGATTTTGGTCCTTTCTTAGATAAAATAAAGTTTTTTTTGAAATCATTGACTACGTCTTTTAATACTGTTCGTAATATACTTGTAAATTCTAAATAAGGCTTTGAATCATTTAGATTAGTTGCCCAGTCATATAAATCGTCTAAACCTTTAAACAACTCAAATTTAGCCTCATATAATTCACTTAAATGTTTTTCCTCATTTATTTCAAGTAAATTAATTTTTTCAATAAAAGTGTCAGAGTTATCCATAATTTTATCTAACAAATCATAAAATTCCTTCTGTACTTCGTTATATCTTTGTAAAAGTTCTGATAAATTGCAATCTTTTAAATAACGTAATGGTATGTCAGCATTGTTTTCATTAGGATGGTTTTTTTTTCTATAAGTTTATCTTTTTGTATAAATTTTGAAGCTTGGTTTGAGCTAATAAATTCATAATCCGGAAAGTTTTTATTAGTAAGTTCAAAAATTTGTTCTTAGACTTGGCTTTTAATGGTAGGATTATTTGTGGGGACGTGATCTTTTAAATTATTTACTTCGTTATTTCTCTTAGGATTATTAGGTTTTTCGGATAAAACATCAATATTTTGATTCTGTTGTCCCAAAAATCTTTACTTTCATGTTCATTAGACTGTTGGAAATTATCAACAATATTTCGCCTCTGTTGATATAAAATCACGTTTGTGTTTACTTTGTAAGTATTAATGTTAAGGGTAGGTTTAGAAATATATCGATCAACTTCGCTTTTCACTCTACGATTTTCCGAAACCCCATCATCTGCGTTCTCGGAATTTTCAATTGGATTTTTATCAACATTTTCTTTACAATCAACTGCAGCATTAGAGACACCTTGCTCCATCTTATTATTGAATTCAAACGTTTGTTCAGCGGCTTTGCTTTGAACCTTGGGTTTTGTTGAAAGATTGTATTTTAGTTTAATTTCTGAATAAATTCTTTAATGAACACTTACATTCTCATTTTCATTAGACACATCAGAATTTCGACTTTTCTCTTTTAAAGACAAGTTTTTATTTACTTTGTTTTATTAATAACAGATGTTGTTACTGAAATATTTCTTACAGCTTTTTTATTTACGCTTTGATTATTTGGGTTACCAAAATTTATTATATTCTTTTCAACAGCTGACGATTCTTTGTTATTTTCTTTACAATTATCTATATCAGGTCTGTCTTCTTTTGGATATATATCAGAGACAACTTTTAAATTTTCTTGAGGAGATGATGTAACTAAACGAGATACGAACTTAATAATGCCATAACAAGCTGCTGATCCAACAAAAACTTATGCCAATTTGCTAATACTGACATCTAATTTCAATGATACCTTAATCAATATAAAGCATACAAATACCTGTTCAGATATCATGATATTTAAAATCAAAATTATGAATACTTATAAATCATTATGTGACTAAGGTAAAATGTTTAATTTTTATTGAGCTTTGAAAATATTCTAACATTTCTTATATCATAAACTAATACTAACTTTCCTGGTTTTTAATTTAAAAACAGTTTTTATTTATAAGTTTGTTAAAAAAAGTTAAATATATAGAAAAACTATTTTATGGTATTAAAACTTCATTAAGTTTTACAAGAAACTTTAATTATTATGAATAAATATTTTTGTTTATTCATTTAGTTTAACGCTAGTAACAACTAAACACTTTGTTATTATACCTAAACCATAATTGGACGAAGTATTTTTTAATTAACTTTAAAGATAAAACAATATGCAAGTTATTCTAAAATAATCAGTTCGATTTATTACGTTTTGACGGAATGTCATCATAAAGAGCTAATAATATTTGAAAGTCAAACAATGAAAAATAAATTAATTAAGATAAAGGTAATTAGCTTCTTACTATATAGTCAAAAAGAAAATAGCAAAAACATCTGAGATTTATAATAATTTATACTTAACTTAAAATATGTAGATCTGTGTAGCAGGTGTTTATATCAATTATGTTTTTTAATTAGAATATCCACTTTTTAATTTGTTTACTTAAGTTGGAAAATAGAGAAGGTTCTTAATGCCCTCAGCGAAATTGTATGTTTGTATGTTTCAACTTAAAATATCAAGGTCGAATATGTTTGTGTATTATTTAAAATAGAATGAAAAAATTTATACTATAAAAATCTGAACGACCAAGCGTAACTATCAAAAAACAATTATAAAATTAATTTAAAAATTATAAACTGATTACAACTTAATTTACGACCCATTTTTTAACATCAGTAAAAGTATAGCTTTAAAAAGTTATTATAAAATGTTACGTTTTGTAGTTTTGTTTTTCGGTTTGTTTACTTGACAATACAGTTTCCAATAGTTTCCAATAGTCCAACAGACAATACTCTAGTTCCGACAATACAGTTTCTAAAATAAATATTTAAAAGACTATATCACAACAAGTAATATGAACCTGATAAAAAAAACATATTTATATCTTGTTAAAATCTACAAGTTAATTTTCTTTTATTTGCATAATGTTAAACAATTTTCAAGATGTTTTAAAATTACAAAAAATAACTAATATTTTACTTTGTTTATTATATATTTCAAAAATATTTAATGTTTGGCAAAAAAAGAAATAGTTTGTAAATATTAATAGGAACTTCATATATTTTTTATAGTTGACAATTACACATTTAATTTTTAATTGTAACCCTTTAATTTTTTTTTTTAGAATTTAAATTGTCCGAATTAGAATAGTCGTGCATCCTTTTAGCTTGAAGTAGTTACAAACTTTTTTCAAATGTAAAAAAACAGCTGTTCAAAGACCAACATTAATTATGTTTTAAAAGATTACTACAAAAAAAATGTTAACTTGTTTGCAAGCACTACAATATTTACGTAGTTTAATTCATTATAATATTTTATTTTAAAAATGTATCTTACATTATCGTCATTTTATAATCGTAGGTTTAAGAGTTGAAAGATTTAAAAGAATAACAATTAAACTATTTAACACTTTTTTTGAAGATTTATCAACAGAAATTGTGCCAGTTTGAGCAAGTATGTTGCATTCATTAATTTAAATCTATTTTTGTAATATTTTTTTGTAAGTTAGGCTTATTTCTTGAAATACCGCTATACTTTTACAAAATAATTTAATTAAACATCAGTTAGCTACAGAGATTTTAGAGAAAAAATGTTAAACATAAGACAAACAATAGTCTAAAAAATCAATTTTATTACCATGCATTTCTACTCTTCTTACAAACTTCTAATTTTAAATTGTTTTATACTTTTAATTGTGTAGGTTCTATTTAAGTTTAAATTTCAAACGATACTCAAATAAACTTGCAATTAAAATTATTGTGCGATTTGTTAAATAGCACTGATTTTAAAGGTTGTATATCAAGTCAATCTTGAACTTTAGCTATTTTCGTCAACATTAAAACAATTAAATGTTAAGAAGTATCCTGCTTTCATTATAAACAACAATAACAATCTTAAAAGCAGTAAACAAAAATAAACAATCAGTTTAATGTTTTGGTGAGATACTGTATTTTTCAAATTTTTTTAGTTTTTTACTTCATATATAGAGTTATCGTGAACTATTTTTTAATTTAAACTAAACACCAGTTAAAACACTTAATGATAAATGATCAGTTCAATATTCGTAGCTAAAAAGTTGTTTAATTTTTCGTTTTGAATATATGTTTTGTTTTCTTATACTTATAGGGATAGTTGAAACTAATGAAGTACAATGTATGTTATAATTTTTATTTAATTTTAAAGTAATACTAAGTATGGAATATAAATTTGCCATAAGTTTAAAATATATTTTTTTTAAATATAAAAATCGAATCTTTTGATATAGAGTTGTTGTAAACAGTATTTTGATTGTGACGTTTTGTTAAGTTTTACTTATTTTTCCTTAAATTATTACCCTACAGATTAAAGAGATTAGTAGTTCCGTTGCTTACATAAATAACTCTTAAACCAATGTTACAACTAAAGAGTTACTAACTAAAACTATTGTTAACTAACATTTTCATTGTACTTTTTAAGCTGATACAAAAACAAAACTTTGAAGAAAAAAAAATATCCAAGAATATACGTTTTAACTATTTAATATCGTTAATTTTTGAGAGACGGACTTTTATTTTCTAGTTATAACCATAATACAAATATGTGTCTTAAATTTAGTTTAAACATTTACATAAATCAAAAGAATAATCTCGATAACATATATTTTGCTGTTAATAATACTTTTATTACTAATAATATACTGTTATACTTAATAATATACTGTTAATATACTTTTTAGTACTTAAAATTTTTTGTAAATTATGCTAATCAAAAGTTTTATAAATCAAATTATTGCTTTAATCAAATAACTATATAAACTTATATAAAGAAATAGCATTGTAAATTTTTGAGTTAAAAACATGGAAGTTGTTAAATAAAAGGCTTATTCCAATCTAAAAAGTGTTTCAGCCTAAAAAATCTAACTCAAACTTTTTCCTGCCAGAATTATTAATGTATATTGATATAAATTTACAAAACTATTTTATTTTAAACTGAACTTTTAATTAAAATTTTTTTATTGTTGCATTTAACCTAAAAGATATTTTTAAAGGAAAAAAAAAACTTCTAAATGACTATTATAAAACAAAACTTTAAACAATTTTTTATAGAAAGTTTTTTTCGTAGAATGAAAACTAACTTATTTAACGAAAATTATAAGTTAAGTAATATTGACAAAAGGATATCACGAACATTAAGATAACTTCGGAAAGTAATTCTAGTTTATTATATGTATAGAAAGCTATAAAAAGTTAGCTACAAGAAAATTATTCAGCGAAAATAAAGAAAAAAAAAATAGTCATTTATAATTTGAACAATCTTTAAATCAAACGATTTCTGAAAACTAAAT
The DNA here is from genome assembly GCF_965202585.1 of Thalia democratica. Classification (NCBI taxonomy): domain Eukaryota; kingdom Metazoa; phylum Chordata; class Thaliacea; order Salpida; family Salpidae; genus Thalia; species Thalia democratica. Next base: position 94,232,330 of record NC_139165.1, read on the forward strand.
TTCTAAATGAAAACCTATATTTGTTTAACAAACAGTACATTGACCTTTAAACCCGAGTTAAAAAATTTTTTATTTTGAATTTTGTTTGCTAAAAAAAAGGTATTTAAACTATCCAGTCTACTTAAAGTGCTTAAAAAATAAATACTTTAGGAAAGTACTGCTCTGTTTGACATTTGATAACCAAATAAAGTTTGTTCAAAAACAGAAATATTTCGACTATTTTTATATATTAAGTTTTGAATATAGTCAAATATGCAGGTACCATCTTTACTGTAGGTAATTGAATCAGGTTTTTATCATTTATATAAAAACCTGAAGAAATGGAACAACTTCTGCTGTCTGAAATAACACTTAGTAGGTTTCTTAAAATCTACAGATCTTTCCTCATTTCTGCCTCCTGATAAACGTGATATATTAACATCAAAATTGTTTTTTGTATTTATTTTTCATCTATTGAAACTTTAGACAGACTTTAAGGTTTTATTTTTGTTTTTGCTTGTTTACTAAACCTATGGACAAATAATATGTTGTACAAAATAGTTTAAACAATTTATTGTTAATTTTGTTTTTTTTTTTTTCAACTTTTATCAGATATGCAGGAGTAACTAAGTCATGATTGGCGACAGCTATATTGGATGCAACAATAAAACAATCACATCAAAGTAGATGCAACAATACAACTATCACATCCAAGTAGATGCAAAAATACTAATATCACATCACAGTAGATCGTAACGATACAACTATTACATCACAGTAGATAGCATGACTACAACTATCACATCACAGTAGATGCAACGATACAACTATTACATCACAGTAGATCGCAACAATACAACTATCACATCACAGTAGCTTGCAAAACTTCAACTATCACATCACAGTAGCTTGCAACAATACAACTATCACATCACAGTAGATCCCAACAATACAACTATCACATCACAGTAGATGCAACTATACAACTATCACATCTCAGTAGATTGCAATATTACAACTATAACATCACAGTAGATTGCAGTATTACAACTATCACATCACAGAAGATGCAACATACAACTATCACATCACAGTAGATTGCAATATTATAACTATCACATTACAGTAGATTGCAATATTACAACTATCACATCAAAGTAGATGCAACAATACAACTATCACATCCAATTAGACCCAACAATAAAATTACCACATCTTAGTAGATTGAAACAATACAGATATCACATCACAGTAGATTGCAACAGTGTGGATAAAAAATTATCACATCTTCGTTTTTTAAATATCTTAGAAACTAATCTTTAACAAAAATCTTTAAAAGGCTCGGTATTCTTAAAAATATTTTATAGTTTTACATAAATATTTTTCTTAAAGGTCATGGCATGTTTAAAGTATCTGTCGGAAAGCCATAACTCTGTAATAGTATAAAAAGTTACATTGCGTTTTCATTTAATTAAATACTGAATTAAGTAGAATAGAGTTTAATTTAGGAGAAACTGAGTTTTAAGAAATATTTCCTTGGTTATGTTAATCTATATATTTACTAAGTTTGGGCAGTGATATTCATTTTAGACCCATTGTTGCTGCTAACATGTTTTTGAAGTAGACATTAATATTTTTTGTTGTTAAATTTAAAGTTCGTTTGTAAACAGTGTTTTTTCTAAATAGCAGAATTTTTTATTCAAATTTAAGTACTTTAATGTAACATAATTTTAAACATTAGTAAAGTATATTCCTTTTAGACTATATTCTTGTGTGAAGTTTTGACCATATTAAATATATTTTCTAAAGTATGACGTTATTTATATACTTATTACTTTTTTGAAATTGTTCTTTAACATAGGATGCTTTCTCCAGTCATGCCTACTTTTTGTTATTAGTTATAGTGTAAGTTCAAAGTACACTATAACATTTATCTACAATTTTTGTTAGTTTTAACTAAAAAAGCTATTTTAGAACAACTTTTATCTACTTATTTGTATCGTTTCAATCTACTTTGATGTGATAGTTGTAACTATACGATCTACTGTGATGTGCTAGTTGTATCGTTGCGGTCTACTGTGATGTGATAGTTGTAGTGTTGCGATATACTGTGATGTGATAGTTGTAGTGTTGCGGTCTACTGTGACGTGATAATTGCGATCTATTGAAGACTTTAAACCTTTAGCGGCACGTATTAAAAACTGGGGCTTAAAACAGTTTGTTTAGTTATTCTGTTAACAAATATATTCATTCTTTAATAAAGTTAAAATTAATGTCTAGATAGAAGACAAATTGCTTTTGAGACAAATTGCTTTATAAAAATTTTGAAAAGAAGGAAATATAGTAGTCATTTCGATACTTTGATGCAAATATTGACAGCGTTTGTCAGCAGATAAATAGTTTTTGCATACAGTATTTCATGTATAAGCAAAACCATTTTCCTTTAGTTTTGTTATAAGTAATTTAAGTTTGCTTAAGTATATATATTAATGTTAGCCTACTTATCTAAAAAAAAACTTTAAAAACTCTAATACATAAAAGTAAAAAATTTCAGCAAATAGATTTAAGTTTGTTATGGAATTTATTCCAAAGTATGTAGCATTTATACCTAAACCCGTAAAAAATGCGATAAGTAGATCTTTATTTTATTATAAGCATAATGTACATTATATGCACTACAATTTAAATTTAGATTCTTAACCGTTTATACATATTTTTACATATTAACAAAAAAATAGAGCTCTTGTTTTGTATTTATTTTAAAAAATTCCTCTATTGTTTATCTTATCCTTAATAACAAATAAAAATGTTTCAAATTCACAATTTTGAGTTTACTTGAACTCATAAAATTACATGGTGAGAGTATGACCTTTATATCCATTAAAATGAGTTATGTAATATTTTGTAAAATACCAATTAAATAATGCAGTTATTAAAACTAATCATGAAAACTCATAAAACATCTAACAATGTAATGTTTTCAAATACTAGATAAAATATGACATAAAAAGCTTTTTTATAAAAAAATTTAAAATATTTTACAAATTAATTAAGCAATACTTAAAAGATATATATTTAATAGATACTTAAAAATTAATAACAGTATAACAAAACTGTCTGACTTAAAATCACTGAATCTAACTTAGTCTATTTTATATTTACTAAAAAAGAACCTTAGATTAGTTGAAAAATGCTGAAATTTAACCCTGGGTACAAAACTTATTTTGATGGTATATATATTTGAAACTAAAGCAAAAGTCTTTATGAATTTTTGTGTCACTATACGTTTATAGTTGGCTTTCAAAGTAAATTTTAACATAAAGTGTAATTATGGATCTTTTATTAAGACTGAAGCAAATTAAATTAATACAAAAACTATAATTTATAACTTGTTTTTCCAATTTTTCAAGTAAAAGATAAAATTTTTAATAAAAAAAAATTATATCTAATTTTAGTCAAGTAGAAATTTTCAGGAGCTACTAAAATGTTTTCAACAAAGTATCCTAATTTGTATCAAATCAGACATTGCAATCAAAATGGAAATTATAGCTCAGTTTTTAGAAATGTTTCAAACCCTTTTCGTCTAAGTTTTGACGATTTTAGTTTTATTATACTGAAGACATTTAAAAATTTAAAAGCTAAAAAAGTTGGAAATAGTTTTCTGGCTGTATCAAATAAGTATTCATTTACTGAAGCTAACTTAAACAACTATTTGATGTCTAAAGGAATGAATATTAGTGATTGTTCTAACTTTTTGGAGTCATTTCCGGACAGAGGATTTGATTTCTGTGTTTGTAGTTTTTTGAAAAATCTGTTTTTGATTGGCGGTTGGCATCAAAGAACTGCAAAAAGATCTTGCTTTGTGTACAATTTTACTCAAAAACATTGGAGTTGTGTTGAAAATACGAACAAAAGAAGAAGCGCTGCAGCTTGTGCAGTTTTTGAAGGCAAAATTATTGTTTCAGGTGGCAAAGAAAATCAGATAGATCATTTAAGATCAGTCGAAGCGTATGATCATCATGATAAAAAATGGAGTTATTTTCCTGATATGGTGGAGGCAAGAGTTCGTCATTCATTAGTTACTTTAGGCAACAAAGTGTTTGCGATTGGTGGATATTATAAGTATAGCTGGGAAGTTTTTGATAGAATAAGTAGTAAATTCATCTTGATTACTAATGCGCCAAAATTTACGAGATCTATATACGGTATCGAAGAAGGTGCTTGTTATGTTGGTGGAAAGATTGTTTTAGTTGGTATTTTTACTAAAAATAAGATTCAGTTAATCGAGTATGACACTAAAACTGAAATCTTCATAACAGAAATTTTGTAATCTTTAATAATATGTATTTAGTAATCTAGAAGATCATAAACTTCCTTTTGTTTTTTAAACAGTGTTATTAGTTTTTTTGTGTAAAATGATTTAATTACGTTTTAATATTTGTTTACTTTGAAACTATAACGATAAAAAATAATCTAGAAAAAATTTTTTAAACTAGGATATTCCTTTAGTATAAGCAATAGTTGTATAAAATAGCTAAGCTTTAAATAAAGCAGTATATCAAATAAGATGACTCAGCCTGTGAGTACTTTTCTAAAACTTGCTATTGATTTTACTTCTTTAGGATACTTTTGTATGCATTATGTTAGCATTATGTACAATTTTAAAGGTAAATAGTGTTAGGTTAAAAAGATTGGTCGTCTTTTAGTTAAGTAAAAATCAAGATGATTTGACAAGATCATAAACTAAATTAACTTACTTGATAGGAAAAATAATAGAAACTGTTACTTAATCGTTTATTTGGGCGTCAAAATTTTTGTAGGTGGTGGATATAGCTGGGACGTTTTTCATAGCAGGGTTTATATAAAGAATCAGGATAATTTAAAATGTGTTATATCTAGAGGTAGAAGTAAAAAAATGTTTCAAATGGAGTTATTCAACTAAAAGGTCCTGATTTTCGATCTTCTTTTAATCCTTGTTTAACTAAAAAATAGAATAGCAAAACAACTGTAGTTGGTTCTGTAACTAATATACTTAGTGGATATTATGAACGTTATTATTATTATAATTATTATTGTATTGTTATTGTGCAGTGTTGGACTCAGGAATCAAAACCTGAACCACTTTAGCAGGACATACAAAATAAAATAAAATAAACTTATATTCAACACTTAAAGATAAATTATATATATATACAAAAACATAGTATAAATATATAAATGAAAACACAAGTTAAACACAATATGATATACAAATGAAGTAAATTACAAAAAAATTCAATTCAAAAAATTCTATATTAAAAAAATATATATTACTTAGTACACACAATAAAGAAGTTTGTCTAAAATCATCGCTTATAAAACAAAATTTATAATTACAAAATTAATAAAAGTAAACTAATAGTTTGTAGGGGGAGAAGCATAGAGAAATAAATATTATTTTTTCTTTTGTTTATAGTGGAAATATTATGAATGGACATATTCTATTAATTTTATTCTTCCAAGAAAAACTTTGGAAGAAACTAGAAACTGTATTTGATAATACAGTTCCATTTAGTTTCTGTAAATATGTGAAATTCTTATAGGAAAATGTTAAAAAAAGTTTTTTAGATATATCAAGATGATAGGAAGCTTTATTTGTGAATATTTTTAACAGTTTGAAGGTTCAATTGATATTTTAGATGATCTGTTCAGTGCACTTACATTATCAAAACCAAATAAAAAATTTAAAGGTTAATTTAAATGGTGTGCTCACACTAATTATTACAATGATTTCAAATGAACTTTTCTCTCAAATGAGGTAAGTTGTGTCGATGATTAATCTTTGCGTATGTAAATTCAAGTATTAGGATCCTTCAGGTGTGTAGGACTGTCTTAAATAAAACTAATATAAAGTAATACTTAAATATGCACATTTTATTTCACATCAACAGACATTTTTATAACAATTAAAGACCATAAAATCAGTTCTCTTATATTTCAGAATGTAGACTCATTAAACGTATGCTAAACTTTTTGATGACACTATTACCTAACAGAAAAACATGTATGTGTAATTTTTGCTCTAATTGCATATAATAACATAAGAAATTTGGTCGATAATAATGGTACACCAATGAACTATGCACATAAGAAAGTTGATTATTCAAGTGCTAACCCAAACAAAAGCAAATCAAAGGTAAGATTTTAATACTTCAGAAAGAAACTCAAACATACTCATCAGTCACTGCAGAAAGACATTTATTGAAAGTTTGACAAAAGTAAAAAAGGACTTGACCGATAAATAAATGACCCATAATTGAAATAAGTTACAAACCACAACTGGTAAAGCGAAAAAGTCAAAATCTAATAAAACTTTCAATGTTTGATTAGTTACTTGTCAATTATTATGAAGTTAGCTTTTGAACTTCTGGTTTGAGTGAAAAATTTATACTTGTAGACACATCTATTAGTAACACAAGCATTTATGGCGAATTTGTCAGCAATTTTATAAAAACATGATTAGCTCAAGTAGACAATTGAGTATGGTGACTAGTTTTTTTTAGTGCAAAATGTTGCTACTGATACACAAACTTGCTTCAGTTTATAGTATAATTTGGATTTTATCTTTAGTTTTTTTCTTGCATCAGTAATAAACTCTTAACTAAAACCATAATTAAACTAAACTTCCATAGTAAGATAAAACAAAAGTTAAAAACTATAGTTTCTTTTGTCTAAACCAGGGACGTAGCTAACTCAAAAAAGTTACGAATCTACAAAAATTAAAACATATGAAATGACGCGTGATAACATCCTGGCGGGAATTTAGCAACTTAAACTACCTCTGATGTTATTGAATTTAATGTGAAACTATGCAGTTACGTTAATACATCAAAAATGGAATGTTGAAGTACGAGTGATAACTGTATACAAGGAAATTTATTTTGCTTTACACCCCTTATGACTCTTTATGTGTTGCCACTTGTGTAAACCCAGAAGACATTCATTAAAAATAAGAAAATCATAATTTAACTCAAAAACATTTATATTGTATTTAAAATCAAACATTTAACGTAGTAAATAGTAACAACAAGTTATGCAAACTTTTGTAACATAAAATTGTATGATTTTGATTTGTGAAGCTACAGCTTCCATTAGAATCAATTTTGCATGCAGCTTTTTGTCAAATTAAAGCTTTAACGCGCTTAATGTTACGATTTGAATGTATTTAATTCGTTTAATCTTTACGTCACTAAGAATGCTAGAGAGTACATACATGTCAAAATTATCTCTCAGGAGTGCATAACTAAGTTTTAATGAATACTTAAAGCTAAGAAAGCAGAGTCTTTTCAATCTGAAATTAAAGCATGTCACTAAACCATGTAAAAATATCGGTATTAAAAGTATTACTTATTTTATTTTTCAAACTGAAAATTTAACAACTACTAGTTTTTTTTACTAAAATGTAGTAAGGCCTACATTCTTCTTTTAAATATTCTAGCAGTAAAATATTAAAAGATTAGCTGTGTAACTAAAATAATTTAAAAGTTTTTATACTTAGTTTACTAAATACTTGACATTAAAACCATACTTTCTCGGTTTAAAGAAACTGAAGATTTTAAAAACAACAGAGCTTAAAAACAGTTAATTTTGAAAGTTTAAAAACACCAAACAACTAAGATGTTTTGGTTAAACGAAGTATTTATTTATTTTTAGTCAAACTGAAATTCGAAATAAAAAATAATTGTCAATTTATTTTTCTGCTATTAATTTGAAATTCTATATTAAAAGATTTTTTGAAAAATGTTAAAAAAACGAATAAACTTAATTAAGATAAAACTACAGCAGTATAGAATCAATAAGAAAAAAAGTTATGAACTAATATTTGGTATAAGATTACTAATTCAAAATAACAAATATATTATGATAACTAGAAGTAAATAAAAGTATTTTACTATTTGTAGTGTGCGAGGAAAATATAAAGGGCGTGAAGAATACTTGAAAAAAAGTTCATATGATTATGAATTTACCGCAGTAGTCTACTCAGAGCATCTGGACAGCAGACTAAAGACAAAAATGCACTTATAGTCTGTATTTATAAGTCTTAAAAAGTTAGTTTTAACATAATTTAACGTATTTTACCACCAGAAAATCAATTAGAATATAAACACAAAGCTTTACGGATAGTTTAGGTTGTCAATAACGCAAGTATTTCAAATGAAAGTAAAATTTTGTGAAAAACAGATTTAAATTCTTTACTAGTTTCTGGTGATTTTTAGATAGTTTAAGTTAATTCTTACTAACTAAATCTTTTTTGTTTAAGTAAGTAAACTATACTGCTTTTTCTTACGTTTGTTAATGCTAACCTATTCAAACAGTTTCTCAATTTTTTTAAATGATTAAAGTCAAGCGTAAAAAATAATTTATTACCACAAAAGTTACAAATATAAATATATATCTACAATAATACTTTTCTTTTCGAACTTTAAACACAGTCAAAAAGTGCGTACATATAAAAAATAGTCTATTTGGAAAGATGTATTTGAAGCAAACTTAATTGGCTTAAGTAGGTATCCTAAACAATAAACACATACTTAGGACGCGGGTACTCAAAAGATATACTACTGTATTTTACAGTTTTAAATTTTGAAAAAGCTGTAGCAAACTGAATGGCATAAGAATTCGTTCGCTTCAGTGTTGAAAAGCTTTAAATACTAACAAAGTTGAAATGTTTTGTGCTTTAAAGAAACTTTTTTGCGTTCAAAATTTTAGAAACGATATAAACAAATTTAAACACAATTTTGCTAATAAAGTGTATTTAAGTTACTTATTAGCTTTTATAATATTTTTTTTTAACTTGTTGAACTAATTTGAATACAAAAGTTTAAAAAAAATTCTTTACATAATTTGGATTATTTTTGTAATGGATTGAAAACTGTTTATTACTGTTTTTTACTAGATTTTTTACTCATAATAAAACTAAACACATAAATGATATTCTGAATAAGTAAGGTCTGTTCGTATTTTAATTTTAGTTATAACTTTTTTACTATACTTTTATAAAAAAAAACTTACAATTAGCTTGAAAACATTATGCTTTCTACCACGCTTAGTGACGTCATTAACTGTTTGCACACAGTAAAATATACTGTACTTTGGAATATAGCCTAAAGTGTTAAATACGAGTTAGGCTTTTTTTCATTTGAACGTGTTCTTACGTCAATTTTAAAGGGCACAGTAATGTGCTTAAAATGTTATTAAGATTTAACAACTTTTAAAAAAAGTTAAAAAAATTTTAAACTTACTAAAAACTAAAAACATAAGTTAAGTAGGCCAGTTAAGCATGTTCTTATTTTGGGCATTGCGACAATTAAAACAATAATTTACACTTTTTACATTGTTTATACACTATTATTTAATTTGTATAAAAAAATTGATAAGTGGTATACATACATGTAGTCTACCTTTCTCACTAAAGTTTATTCGTCAATTTCTGCTTAGTTTTAATAAAACAATTTTCATAGTTTCTTTTTAGTATTAAATTAGTTTATAAAAAAAACTGCTTTTAATGGTATAACAACATTAAAAAGATACTGTAAGGCTTTTTTTTATGTGTTTTATAAAAAAAAATTATACTAAATTTTGTTATCTTGCATAGAAATATAGTTTCAATTTTAGGTTTTTTTAGTTTCTTTACTGATTTTTGTTCGAAGTTCTTTTCAAATTCTTCGAAATCCTGTTTTTTTTTTCATGTTTTTGCCTAAATTGTCAAACACAAGAATTTTCCAGGATTCAAATTTTTTGGAAAACTTTCTATTTTAAATATCAATCGGACAGTTTTTTATGACATGAAAAACAAAATATATCAAAAAAAAGGCAAACAACTGTCTCAATTTTCTAGTCGAAAAATTTAGCAAGAACACTTAAATCTATTTAAAAACGTATTTTTTTCTAAAATTACTCAATTATTTCTATTTAATTGATTTTATTTAATTAAAAATCATAAACAAAAGACTTTGTGTAAATAATTAAAACAGATATAATCAATAATTTTTAACCAATTATTTATTCGTAGTAAATATGGTAATATAACGGCTTTTTTTTTTTTTTTTGCTGATTTTGTTTGCAGTCAAAGTAGATTCATTGTTTTAATTTTTTTAGTTTAATTAAATTTGAGTGAAAACAGGCTCAACTGGTTTAAAAATCTCATATATTTAAAAAATAACGCTTAACATAAAGCAAAAGTTGTAAGCAAATAGCAAATAGTAATAACAAATTAAGTACATTTTGTAAAGCTTTTTAAGTCGTTATAAAAATCTAGAAACATATGAGATTTTTTCTAAGGATTGAAAAACAAAACCATTGTAATATAAAAAATAAGTGATAGTCAATTTACTCGAATTTAAGGATAATAAACTTCTATTAAAACTTACAAATCTTTGTGGATAATCAGAATTGTTAAACCTAATTTCATTACGAACTTTATACTTTGAATGAACACATTGTAAAAATTTAACATTTATTGTTACCTGTGAGAGGATAGAGCATTCTTGCAAAACAATTCGAAAAAGTTTAATGAAACTTTTACTTTTAAAATACACCAGTGAATTAAAGACAAAAATGCCGTGACAAAAAAAAAAAAACTTTGTTAAAAACGAATTTTGTTTGAAGCTAAACACTTTAAGCGACAATAAATTATTTGGTTAAACTCTATTTTTATTAATACTATGCCGACTTTATAGTTGCAACAATTTTTTCACCATATTATAAAACTTGATATTGTTTGAATATAAAATCCGCCTTCCAGCTTCTTTCAATTATCAGCAGACACAGCTGATGATGACGTTCTTCTGCTTCCTAACATATTCCTCCACCTGCTTTATCAATTGTGAGACCTTGTTGAAGAAACCCACCCCGTACGAAGGGTGTTCCCCCTGCACGCAGAGTAACTGCATGTTGAAAGGAAACCTGACATCGCTCCTTTTAGACACTTTGCACACTTGCTTCACATTTTTATGCTTTTTGATGGTTCGCTATTGGGTTGATATTTTTGTGCTGAGTGTTCAAATGATAAGCTCAGATTGAATCTAAACACGCAGTGCTTTAGCTTAAGAGCTATATGTAGCAAAATAAAGCAAAAATAGACAAGTCTATCTCGTTTCTGTCTAATACTAGTTCAACGGTACAACAAATTTTTAATGCTAATACGGCTTTCCTTCCAACTTAAAAACGCTTGGTTATTTAGTGATGACCTTTAATACGTTTTTGATAATGTGTCTTTGGTTTTAAAAATAAATAGTAATTTTTTATAGTTTAATGTTTTTCAATGTTTTAAATACATTAATGTCAAGAAACACTTCAGCTCTAAATAAACGTTTTATTAAAATAAACGCTTGACTAGTGTAAAAATATACCAGTATGTCAGTCAAAACCGCAAAACAAAAACATAAAAAATTTAAAAATTGTGTTTACATAATTTTATACACAATATAAATTTTTTAAACATTAAAGCACAGTTTTTATTTTTGAGAGAGAACAATAAACGGCTCACTAGCTTTAAAACTAAATTTTTCAGATGTTTGATTTTTGTTTGGTTATAAGGATAACTTAAATAAAAAATGTTTTAGTGATCAAATTCGCGCTTAAAAATATTCAAATTTTCATGTATTTTATTTTAAAAACTTTTTGATCGGGCAAAACAACTAATTTATAGGGCAAAGAAATAAACTTTTAATGTTTAGTAGCGTTTTTTTAGTGAAATAGCCTAAATTATTTATGACGCTAATAAACTACTATATTAAGAAACTTTAAAAGTCATAAATTTTGTTAACTCAACAAAACATCATTTAAAAAAAGTTTTTATGAACAAAAAATAATTAAAAAAAAGTATTTGAGATATAGAAAAGATTATGCTATTATTAAATGTAATTGTACTATACCAGATAAAAGGGTAAAAATAATGAATATGTTTAAGTATTTTAACTTTCTTGTGTAGCTGTCGCAAGCTTTAATTAAGTGTTAAGAAATTTAAGTGTTAAGAAATTTATTGGGTAACTATTCAACAGAGAACTAACAAAACAGGACGAGTTCAAATATAGTTTTTTTTAACATTTTGAGGAAAGTAAAACAGTTGTAAAAAAGAAGAAAACTAGTTCTATTTATCAACGTGTAGCTTTTAAATTAGCTTTTAAGTCATTGAAAAAGTTAATTGCTGCATTACAGCCCACTGTTTATTGCACGAAAAAATAAGCAATAAAACAAAAGGTTTGTAGAAAATTTTGAAGTAACTTTCCACAAAAAATCTAATAAGTTTTTCAAAAAATGTCTCCATTTAAAAACTAAATTTAAACGTAATCTAACAAAATACTACAAATTCTCATTAATAGAAGATTCTAGTTTATAGTGTGTTCGATCTACATCAAGGCTTACAAAAAAATCCCAAAGTGTATCCAATTTGATACCTTAGTGTCAGAAAATTTTATAAACAGTGCAAAGTGTTAACATGAAAAACAAATGGTCGATAACTTTACTGTATTAAAAAAATGTTACAGAATGGAATATATTCTATTAATGAAATAATTTAAAATAACAAATAAAATTAATTTTAAGAAACATTCAATAAAACTGGGTATTACAAACAAATGATTTTTTTAACTAGTTTGTTTAGTGAAATTGGTAATAAGTGTGTTTAAAAAGTTTATGTAGTTAATATATTTATTACTTAAATATGATCTTCATATAAATATTAATTTTATTTAGTTGAACAAAAAATTGCTACAATAATGTATTATTTAGTTTATAATCCATTTTTAATAATTTACTACATATTTTCTATTTCTATAGTGACTAAATTATGCCAAAAACGCTTTAATAAAGTTTATTAAATAAAAGTAGCTAGATTTCATGTGTTTAAAATTGAAAAACTTGCGGTCTTCAATCTACAAACGGTTTTTAGCGCTTTCACATAAAGCAACCATTTACTGGTATTGATCAGTGACGACAGCATTTTTTTCCCATGCATTGCTTAACACAAGCTCCAGTAGCCAAGACATCTAATACGCTTGTAATAAATGCGATCAACAAAAACACCGGCGAAAGCCTGCAGAGCAAATCCTGGACTTTTGTACGCCGTGCGACAAGCTCAAGTTTAATTAAAGGTTTGATAATACCATTTGATCATCAGAGCACCAGCCTTCGGTAGACTGTGACCAGTCTCTGATCAATACCAGAAAATGGTTTCTTTATGTGAAAGCATGAAAAACCGTTTTTGATTGAAGACTGCAAATTTATTGGTTTTGACGGACTAATAAGACCTAATAATGACTTTTTACACAAAATACGAGCCTAGCCTAAGGTCAATTAAAATTGTACTGCCTTTATGAAGTTTGTTAATAGTTTTGGCCAAAAATTGGTTATATATTTATATATATAAACAATATTGAAAAAAATTTTAAAATATGAAATTATACATTTTATATAATCATGTTTACCTGTTTTGCCAGAAGAGTTAAAAGACGCAGCTAACGAAACACTAGAAAAACTAAAAGAAAGAGTTGACTGTTGAATTTAGTTAGTTTATGTGTACAGTTCTCGAAATATGTTGGTACATATTGAAGCACAAACTTCTATATTGCTGTGCTTACTATTTTTATTTTTACTATATAAGTTTTCTTATGCGAGTTGTCGAGTTGAGTTTTTATTATTGAAACCTATTCTTTTGTAATAAACTAAGTTGCTTAGCCTAACATTTTTTATAGGAAACTAGTTATAAAATTATCAATTATATATATTTATAATATTTAAGAACTATTCCTATAACTATATAACATAAGCATTGAAAATCTTAAAATACATATTAATAGTTTTTAGAGTACAACACTTAAATGCGAAGTTAACATTGATTAAAAAATGTTAATTAATTTTATTTTGAAGCTGAAAGAAATAACTATGCAGTATTTCATCATTGCCGAAGAAACATCATGTTTGTCAGAATAACAACTATTATATAAAGAAAATATTTTTTGTAAATACTAGTTTTTTAACAAAGTTCAGTTGAGTCGAACTTTTTATCTCTAAAAAGTAAATAAACTACACGCGATTTGTCAATATCTGACATTTGAATCCAAATCTTTTTTCATCCGAGACTTAGTTGAGGTAAAAAAGTTTTTCATTAAAACACATTTTACTAAAGCCTGCATTTCTTGCATAGTTTTATAAATCATATTTTTAAATAAAAATGGAAAATAAATCATATTTAAAAAAACATATTTAATAGCAGTAACTGGTCAATAGATAGATTAAATAATTGTTTTCGCGGTTAGTTAATACAAATCAATCCTTAACAAAACATAATAACTATATTTATGTCTAATATCAACTATTTACATTGATAAAAAATTATAATTTCTAAATTCATAAATTATAGTGTAATTTTGCTATCGAATTGTTATTTTTCAAAATGTTTTAAAAAGCTTGCAGAAATATTTTAAGTTCTTGGTCTTATTCGCTTTAGTATTAAACACTAGAAACATAGTATTAAATGTCAATTAAACATAGAAAACAGTGTTTTAAATTTGATTGCGTTTTTTACTGTTACATAGATGTCTGTTAACTTTATAGTTTTTTAATAGGAAGAAGTTATAATTAAAAATAATAATTTAATGGTTTTTTATGATTTTTTTTTAACGATCAATCTAACATCTGTTAATTTATCCCATTAAAGAACATTTTAACTTAAAGTTTAGATACCAATTACTTTCTTTAAAAAACTTCTCAATGTTTATAATAGATGTTACTTAATTGCATACATATAGAAAACTTATTGCTGTACATTAATTAAAAATCATGTTCTTGTAAATTTTTTTTTAAAGAAAAACAAACTGGCATACAGTTTTCTTAGTTTTGCGGTAATTTAATGTTATGAATAGATTAACAAACTTGTTTTTACTGTGTCTAGTATGATGGAATGAAGTTAACAAGTTTTTGTCAAAGCAATAAGTAAAAAGGCTAAAATTATTAGCTTAACAGTATAATACCTGAACATACATACTAAAAAGTTTTATTTATATTATTTATGACAAACTTTTTCTAGGAAAGTTATTTAATAGAAAACATAGAAACACAATAATAATGATTAAAAGTAAATAATAAAACTTATTAAGTTTCCTAAACATTGTCGCTGACCAAAATCGACATTTTAGTATCAGGTCTCTCCACAATTCAGTAGTGCAAGTAGAAAATCAACAAGTTCTATGTTTTCATAAGTTCCACGTCTACATAACTGCCGCTGACAGTCTTGGTTTTGTTTACATGAAGTGTCTAAACTATTGTTAAGATATTTTGACGTTACCTGTACCCTAAGATTCTCTGCTGTCTTCATTTTTTTTAATATACTGATATGTTACTTTAGTTAAAGTTTAAATCTTTTTTTAAATTTTGAAAAGTTCTGAACGAAACAAGTTTTGTTTTATACTCCTGATACATATAAAAAGTAAAAAAAAGGAAAATATTTTACGGTCAACCATGTATAAAAATTATAGAAACTTTTTACTTCATCTTTGCATTTATTTTACAATTAAAAAATAACTTTTTTTATCTTATACCGTAGAAAAACATTCGATAAAAAAGGAATTATTGTAAAATTAACAGTATTAGATAGATAAGATATTATAAAAAAGTTGCTTAACAAATAAAACATTTTTTTATTTAAAACTATTAAGAGTTTAAGAAACTATATTTTCATCACCTTTTACTGTAGTTAATACATTTTTTTAAGAAATGTTATTTTATGAACGTTAAACGAAGCATCGTTATTTTTATCCTTTTTTATCTTTAGATATTACCTTCATTGTTTATAATCAAATTAAATTAGTATTACATATTTATTACAGAATATTTAGTTGTCTATTTAAGAGCACGATTAAATCAATTAATTTTTTTAAAACAATCTCACTTTATAAGTCTTAAACGAACAAAATAAAAGTGATATACAATAAAAAAGTGTGAGTGTTAGAAACAAAAGTTATAAAAAAAAATGTATACATATATATATATTTTTTTTTTAAACTAAATTGACAACAAAAGCTTTAAACTCTACGAACTTCAATGTTGAAATTACAGAAATCACAACTTTTTTATCTATTTTTAAGGTTTATAATTTTGATGATAGTTTTAGTTATACTTTACCGATATTACTTTATAAAAATTTTTATAATAAAACTAGAATTTGAATCTAATGTTAAGTAGTTTCTTTGGGTTTAAAATAAAAAAACTGACTTATTTTTAAATATGTTTAACTAGTAAATATGCTTAGACCTTTCTGAAGTACTGCATTCTTCTTTTTACTTTTATCATAAAATAAAAAAATCGATTTAACTTTATTTACAACACAATAAGTTAAAATAAATGAATTTCCTTAAAAATATCTATCAATTTTTAGAATTTACAATTGCTCTTATCTAAATTATTTCAAATGCTCGTACTCGAATTTTAGTAAAATTAGAACATACAAAAGGG
The DNA here is from genome assembly GCF_965202585.1 of Thalia democratica. Taxonomy (NCBI): domain Eukaryota; kingdom Metazoa; phylum Chordata; class Thaliacea; order Salpida; family Salpidae; genus Thalia; species Thalia democratica. Next base: position 94,248,800 of record NC_139165.1, read on the forward strand.
TGCTGCAATAGAGTTGAAACAAGTCAAGTATATACAACATAGTTTATTGCAAAACTTTAGTTTTAAAATCGAGCATTAATAGTCAAAACAAATTAAAAACACACATATTCAAATTATATATTACCAACATATATTCTACAAGAATTTAAAAATTTGTATTATGTCGTGTACAAAGTAGTATTCAAAACCTTACACAAAACTGACTAATGCATCTCGTCAATTAATTCACTAAATCTTTTAGACTTTCGTTCGCAACGTCTTTTAATTCTTCAGGCAATGCAAGATAAACCTTTATTGTAAGCTTTATTAGCATTAGCACGAGCTCTATCAGCTGAACCAGTTAAGTAAAAAGGAAAACAGTTCAAAAATTTTGCGACATCAATTGTAACTTTGTGTACTGGATTAAGATTTTTATTTGCAATATTAAAATCTCGACCTTAAAAAGATTAGACGCTCTAATAATTTTAATTTTTCATCTACTCTTTAATCAACAAAATATTCTATTCTTTTTTAATAAAAGTGTAGAAGAATTAAGCTATCTAAAGAAGGTTTTATTTATATAAATTCAATGTCTGTAAAATTTTAAAAGAGATCAAACTTTATGGATAACTTTAAAATTATACTCGTGAGTATATAATAAAAAAATACTTTTTTATACTTGAAAAAATACTTTTTTATACTTAGAAAAAAGTTAAATTTTTAATGGAAATAATATTTAAAAACTAAGTTTTTTTCTAATGTTTGCATGAGCAGCTAAATAAGTTTTCATATTGTTACAATAAGCTGTTCGACCTGTGCTACCTCATCAGATTAGCAACCGTTTTTTCCCGGTTGCAATACATGAAGCCTGCTTTTTGCATTTTACATATGATTTTGACGTCACTGCCAATATTTAGGGTGTAAATCCGTTTTGGATCCTTCAGAAACATCTTCTTCATGAGATTGAATACGACGCAGGAGGGTAAGATAGCGATTTCTCTGTAGATGATGTTTGTTAAAAAAATTCGTCGTTATGTTTTTATATAATAAGCAAAGTTATCAATCAAAAACGTTCTAGATAAAATTGAAATAATGGTTACTAGCTTCTAGAGTCTAGAATGTAGATCTTATAAATGAAAAATTAAACTGGATTAAGCCTAAAAATTATTATTTTTACAAATGACAATCATCACAAAAAAAATTGTTTGCATAATTACTAGAAAGTACTATTTGTTCAGTTTTGTTAATACTTTAATGCTAAGTATTTATCAATTTATTACGACTACTATTAATATTAATAAAGCTAAATGTTTACTTACTTTACAGTGAAGAAACACAGATAAGAAGATCAACTACTTGTCATAAAAACAAATTACAAAAAGTATGTAGTTTATCTATAGTTGTCATAGAAAATATAAATATGTAAATAAATTTAACTTTTTTTATATAAAGTTGTTTTTTTTTGATTAAATGTTTAAATAAATTATCTACAAAAGAACTGATCATAACAGATAATTTAAAATTAGAGCTTAACTGAAAAAAATTTAAACACAAAAAGACCTATTTTTAAGTTAGATACCAATTGAAGTATATATTTGACTCTACTTAACAAAGAACATACCTACAAACTTATTGAACCAGAAATTTATCTATTAAACAATGTTTACTTCAAAAAAATCAATTAAATTCGTAAATATATACGTTTCTAAAAATTAAACTAAACATTCATAGAGATATCAAGACTTAGTGTACAAACTATATTAAAACATTTATGAAAACTTGTAAAAAATTAGCAATGATGAAATTTGTTAATAGTTCATGTTAAAGGTAATTAATGCTTATTAATAGAAACTAAAGAAACAATTTACCTACTGAATAAAATTGTGAGTGCTGATTTTGATAAAAAAAAAAGCTTAAATTTACTAAAATGTATTTGTAATTGTGAAAAAAACTGATAAACACCAGTATATCAACTTAAAATACTTTTAACAGTACCATAAAAGAATTTGCTGTTGACTTGTTGAATAACTTCAATAAAAAAGGTATGAATAAAATAATTAGTAAAAACTGACAAACAATCTAACTACTAATTTAAGTCAGGATTTTTATTTTAATTTAAAAGAGTATCAACTTGAGTTTACGAATAAAGAAAAAGAATTTTGACTTTTATAATTTTAAAATTATTTAGTCCTATACAAAATATAATTAGATAAATTTTGAATTTTAATGTTGCTCAAGAACGAAACAACATTACACTTCTAAAACAAAAAACTTAATGTTTAAAAAATAGTATTAACTGTATGGAGAGTTTTTAATTTACTATAAGAAATTTTTAAATTGTGTAACGACACTTCTATTAAAATTAATATTTTGGTAGAAAATGGTCTTTTTACTCAATTTAAAGAAAAAGCAAGGAATAAACTATACAATAAATAAAATATAACAAGTTCCTAACTGAACAAATTTTGTTTTTGCGAAACTTGTTGATTATTTAGGTTTATCACAAGGTTTATAAAGTAAATTTATTAAAATTTTTTTTTATAAATTTTGTCCCAAAACCTCAGCAAAATATTGTTTTTTGTTGTTTTCTAACAATAAAATTGGTACATAGCTTTTGACAATGATTGTAAGAAAACAATTAAAGCTATTTTATTTCGACTAGTGTTTCATATATTATGTTGAAGGTTTAGTATAAACCAATTAAACAATTTAAAACAGGGTTCCCTAACTAAGCAAAGTTGCTCCCTTGGGTGCGATAAGCAGCAAAGGGGCCACAGGAACGGCCAAGAGCAGTAAAGAGACCACAGGGTCCATTAAGTCATAATTTGGAACTTACACTAGATATTCTGAAGTTGATAATGAAGAGCAAAAAAAAAAGGTCTTAGGCGGTTTTAAAGGTAGCTATAGCTTTTTTACTTTTCTTTCTTTTCTGGGGAAAAAAACTTGGGAAACTTATTCTGGGGAAATTTAAAAAAACTATTCTTACCAACATTTTTAGATAAATAGTAAATTGGTAGAAAAAAATCGGACCTGAAGAAAAATATAATTAAAATATCTTGGACATGACATTAAACTATTCTGGTCTGGTGTATGACTCGATAACCGAAAGGTTTTTTGTGCACCAGGTCCTTGGACCAAACTTTTTGAGCTTTTTCATCATTCAAAAAACAAAATAAACTAAAAAATGCTTCAATATAACTAAAGATATCTTTCAAGTTTTCTGTTTTAAAGATTTAGTTAGCTTTTCAATAGATCGTAAAAAAATATTACAAGTTTTTGTAGCAAGCATGGTAAAGTTATTTAAATTGTTAAGGTTAATAACATGTTAACTACTTGAATTTTTTGAATTTTTATTTTAGCGCCCTTGGGTGCGATAAGCAGCAAAGGGGCCACAGTAATGGCCATGAGCAGTAAAGAGACCACAGTGGGCCATTAGGTCATAGTTTGAAACTTACACTAAATATTCAAAAGTTAATGATGAAGAACAAAAAAACAACTTGTTAGGCGGTTTTAATGGTAAATTTTAGAAAAATCTTGTTGCAGGGGGCCATAGCTTTTCCAAAAAAAAAAATTCCAACTGATAAATTGGTTGAAAGTTAAAAAAATTAATTAAAAAGTTTAATTTATTCCCTCGTTTTGTCCTTCTGTTAAATAAAAAGACCATTTTCTACCAAAGTATTTGTATCAGTGTTAAAAAATTTTTAGTTTTCTTGGTATAGTTTTCAAACTTGATTAAGTCAAAGGAATTTAAACTAGTTTTTAGTTATTTAATATTTAGTTCTTGAGCAAAATTAGTATTCAAAACTTATCTAGTTATGTTTTGTATACTATTAAATAATTTTTAAAGCAACAGTCAAAGTTAGTTTCTTTTTTTGTAAACTCAACTTAATATTCTTAAAAATGTAAAATAATAATCCCGATCTTACACAATAGCTAGATTATTTGTTAGTTTTTATTAATATTTTTAATCATATATTGTTTAGTAATTTAAGTTAACCAGTAGAAAATATCCTTTATAGTATTGTTAAAATAATATTTAAAATTTTTACTAGTATTTATCAGGTTTTCACACAAATTTAAATACATTTTTGTAAATTTTTGTTTTATTTCTAAATCAAATCTAACACTCATGATTTTATTCAGTAGGTTAATTGTTACTGTAGTTTAAAAAATTATTAATAAGCCTTATTTACCTCAACATAAAATGTTAACATAATTCATTATTGTTTATTCATGATAGTAGCATTATAATTTTACCGGTTTTCATAAGTGTTTAAATATAGTTTGTAAAATATGCTTTAATGTATCCATGAATGTTTAATTGAATTTTAAAAAACATAAGGATTTAAGAATTAAATTAATCTTCTTTAGTGAAACATTGTTTTATTGATAAACTTGTGATTCAATAAGTTTGTAGGTATATTTTTGTTAAGTAGAGTTTAATATTTACTTCAATTGGTATCTAACTTAACAATAGATCCTTTTGCTTTTGAATTTTTTAGTTTAGGTCTTCTTTTTAAGTATTTATTTTAATTAGTTCTATTTTAGACAGTTTCTACAGAGATATAAGCAAAATAATAAGTTTATTAAAAAAATAAAGATAAAAGCTATATCACATATACTTATTTTCTTTTACAAGTATAAATAAACTACATATTACTTTTTAGTTTTTTTTAATGATATCTAGTATATAGTATGTACTGTATACTACTTATCTATGATATTATACTGTTAAGATATTTTAAACTAAAACATTAACTTAATTAGATTCAAAGTAGTCATATCAAATTGATAAATATTAAGCATTAAAAAACTAACAAAACTGAATTGAAAAAGTGGTACTTTCCATTTGTTTTACAATCAGTGTTACTTACTTTTTATGATCGTCATTTGTTATAGTAAAATAGTTTTGAGCTTTAATCCAGTTTCATTCTTCAGTTGAAAGATCTAAAATTAAGTAGTCTCTTTCAATTTATAATTAAATATTGTTTTGCAATGCATTATTAAAATATTTAGACATTTTAAAGCTAATGCATAGAAACATTTATAATTCAGCGAAAGTTAACAAGCCTGATAAAACAGTTTCATTAAAATTGTATAAATTATAATGAAATGATATAAATCACTTGCAATTAAAGAGGTTTACTTATAAACGTAATTTAGATTGAATCTTAAATATTAGGCTCATAAAGAATCGAAATTTAGATATCTATAACCAAAACCAGTGGTTGTTAAAGTGTACACTGGTACACACTAGTGTACACAGAAAAGGGTAAAATAAAACTTTTAGGGTAATCCAAAAGTAAAGTTAAATATTTTTTTTACATTTATTTATTTCAAGCGAAAAACTTAAATATTTGAGTTATATCCGGCCCTGGTTTTAAGTTGGCTTTTTATAAATTGGCCATTTTAATCATAAGACTGTTCTTGTCTAAAACTCAATTGTCATTTTTTGAGCAAACAGTGTTGCTAAAAAATCATCTTCAAGTAGAAATTGTTGTGGATGCAGATAGTTTTGTCTTTTATCAGGCTACAATAATTAAAGGGAGTCAAATGTATTGAATTTAAAAGCTTAATATTTTCTCGTTTTTAGTTATTTTTTTCAAGTTATAATAATATGCTTAATGAAATAAATTTACTCTTTTTTAAATAAATTAAATTAACATAAATTTTATACCTTTTACTTTAAATAACTAATCTTACATGATGCTAAAAATAGTTTCTTTAATAACTTTACTTAACGTTAAGTATTGTACTTAGAGCAAAGTTTAACAAACTATTTCATTAAAAAAAATGTTTTAACTCTTTCTTAACTGCATTAACTCCTCTCTATAAATACATCAATTTTTTTAGTTTAGATTTATCTCCTTCCAAAGTAGTTGCTTTAGTTAGTTCTTTTTTAGACAGTTTCTACAAACATATATACAAAAGAATAAGTTTATAAAATATATAAAGGTTAAAATTATTTTACATATATTTATTTTCCTTGACAAGTATGAATAAACTACATATTACTTTTTAGCTTTTTTTTAGATATCTAGTACTAGTATGAACTATATACTACTTATCTATGATATTATACTGTAAAGATATTTTTATCTAAAACATTAATTTAATTAGAAAAAAAGATTCATATCAATTTGATAAATACTAAGCATTAAAACATTAACAAAACTGAAAAAGCTGTACTTTCCATTTGTTTTTAATTCAATGTTTATAACTGTTTATGATCGTCATTTGTTGTAGTAAAATAATTTTGAGCTTTTATCCAGTTTCATTCTTCAGTTGAAAGATCTAAAATTAGATAGTCTCTTTCAATTTATAATCTTAAATATTGTTTTGCAATGCAATTTTTAAAATATTTAGACATTTTGAAGCTAATGCTTAAAAACATTTTTTATTCTTAAAACGTTAACAAGCATGATAAAACAGTTTCATTAAAATTGTATCAATTATAATGAAATGATATAAATCACTTGCAATTAAATAAATTAAAAACTATTTATAAATGTAAATTAAATGCAATTTAAAAAAGTTAGGTTAATAAAAAAATAGAAATTTAAATATCTATAACCTAAATCAGTGGTTGTCATATTGTACACTGGTGCACAATAGTGTGCACAGAATTGTTTTTTGAGGTGCATGCAATTTGTAGGGTGCACGAGAAAAACTTGGGGTGACGTAAAATGTTTATGGTAAAAACAAAAAATAAGTTAAAGTTATTTTTACATTTATTTATTTCAAGCGACAAACTTAAATATTTGAGTTATATCCAGCACTGGTTTTTAGTTTGGCTTTTCATAATTGGCCATTTTAATCATAACACTATTCTCGTCTAAAACTTAACTGTCAGCTAAGTAATTATCTTCAAGTAAAAAAAACAAATGTGGTTGCTCACATTTATTGTCCATGGTTGAGTATGGAGAAAGCTCTGTTCTTCATCAAGGTACAATAACAAAGGGGAGTCAAATATATTAAATTTAAAAGCTTAATATTTTCTTGTTTTAAGTAACTATTTTAAGTTATAATATTTTCTAATTAATCAAGTTTAATTCTTTCAAACAAAAATAACTGTTATTTTACTAAAAATAGATTCTTAAATAATTTAACTAAATATTAAGTGTTATACTTACAGTAAAGTCTAACGAAATATTTTAATTTTAAGAAAATATATGTTTTAGAATCTTCTTAAGTACATAAATTCTTTTTTTAAATACATATTAGTAATAGATAAATTCAAAGTAACAAATTTTATTTCAAACAATTAAAGTTATTTTTAAATATATATTTTGTAATTATTTATTATTAATTCATTAGTAAATTTATATTGAAATCGAATTTGAATAGTACTTATAAAAATTATAGAAAATATAGGCTTATATTAATACAGAGTTGCCACACACTAAGGATACTTTGAAATTTTAAAAAGGTTTTGTCAGCAGTAAGGCTGTCTTGGGTTTTTCTGAAGTTTTATGTAAATCTCGTGCTAGTTAGATAATTTTTTTTTTAAATAAAGTTTTAGCTAGAGAAATTTACTAGTTTCTAATGTGAAAATACTTTTTAAGTTATCTATATTTTTATATTTATTTAATTCTTTTGAAAATCTTGAAGTATTTCTTCTTAATTAACTTTAAATTTCTCAGTTTTTGAACTTATCTTTAATATTTTTTTTAAGTCAGGATAGTCTCAATCTAATTTAATACAACAGTTGCTTTTTTTTTACTCAGATTAATATCTATACTCTTAAAAGTAGTTACTCTGTTAATAATCAGTTAATATCCAGTTTTAGGTTTTAGTATGAATCAGGGTTGCAACAAACTCAAACCAGTAAAATTTTTCTAAAAATAAAATAACTTGGCTAGGATGTCTTTTTTTTTATTTTTGCAAAACTTAAGCTAGTCTTGTTATTTTTCTTATCTCCGGATACTTTTATGACTCAGACTTTTTTTTAATTTTTTTTTTCAATATTAAATCTAACTTTTTTATTGAAATAAATGATAATTTGAGATATTAATTTCAACTTTTTACTTTTATCAGAAGATTTATAATACAAGAACTCAAAATATTAAATGTTAACTGTTTATATTTTGCAAGAACTCTTGAAGTTGACTTAAAAATAGTTTTTTGTTTTGTTCTATAATAATATGTATATTAAAAAATGACAAGTAAAATTTCTTCATTCTGTGAAATATGATATTATTTTTTAGTGTTTTAGTTAAAGTTTGTTCTAAAATAATGAAAGTTAGTTTTTGTTTCAAATGCTTCCAAAAATTTTATAGTTCTTTAAATTTTTATTAACCTAAACACTTGAACGAGAAATTGTTAGTTTTTATTCATTTTAAGAGTTTGTGTGAATTTTTATTCTGTAATTTGAATAATTTAAGTTAGTTTAAGTTTTTGGTAAATTAAACTAAAACTTAGACTGTTAAGAGTTTTTTAGTAATCATGTTAAGTTAAGTATTTTTAATTTAAATTTTGAGGCAATTTTTTGAATTTAAAACAAAATTTGCCTTGAAAATATTTTTTTTTATAATAAGCTCAGAATAGTTTAAGTTTATTTGAAAATCTCAGGACTTTTTTTTAAAAGTTTGAATGATGCTTATTTTAATATTTTTTTTTTTAACCAATTTTTTTTTAAAGTCTGATGTTTATTTACTTTGATTATTTGTTTAGATTTGAAGGAACTCACTTTTGAAACAAAGAAGTGGCAACAGTATATATTCAGTTACACTATAAACTTATATACTTAAAATAAAGTAATTTGAGTTAGTTTCGAAAAAAAATCTTAGAACTTTTTTCTGCTTGAAATAAATTAGTTTTAAACTTTTAATTGTTATAAAAGGAAGAAGTGACAATCTATTTCAACCCTGAACTTAATGGAGTACATAATTTAGTACATGTATGAAAAATAACAACTTAAAGTAATATTTTACTCAGAAGAACAACATACATAATTTTAAAACTTAAGTGGACTTGGTTTGTTCTTTCATTTTTGTTCAACATCTATGTAAATAACAGAAAATATATTAATAAAATAATGTTCAGTTATTTTATGTATGTGTTTAGTTCTTAGTGAAACATTTGAGAGTACTAGATATTTATCAAGATGAGCGGAAGTGCGTTTATTTAAAATTGTAAAAGGAGTCCATATTAATGCTGTGGAAATAAAAAAGCATTAAGAAAGAGGACTGCATGATTAAGTTGTTATAAATTTCAGCTTCAGATGATATAAGGCTTTTAGTTGATATAGTTGATGTATTTGATCAGTATATCAGATTGATATATTAGTTGATTTTTGATCTTTCAGTTGATGATAGTTTGATAAGTTCATATTAATTTGATATAGTTGATGTATTTGATCAGTATATCGGTTCAATATATCAGTTGTTATATTTGTTCTTTCAGTTGATAATAGTTTGATTACATGTTTAAATAAGTTTAGTTAATTGTTTCTAATCGTAAGAATGTATGTATTTTAAAATAAATTAAAAAAAATCGTTTTCCTGCCACTAGAGGCTCTGTTAAATTAGGTCTTTGGGTGCACATAATTTGTATAATATTGTTAACAGCAAGCTAGATAGATATTAAAATGTCAATTTTTGAAAACACAACTGGCAACATTGAAGCCTCGAGCGCATCTAGTGTTGAAAAAATAAAAACCACGAACTCTGAGAACCATAAATTTTGTGAAAAGTTTCTCAGGAACTTCGATGTAAACAAAAATTCCGAAGACGAAAATATTGTTAAATATTTCAAAAGAAATACAGTTTCGTGTTTTGGTAAAAGTGCATTAAAAAGTTTCTCTGATTTTTTTCGTACAGGTAAAAAGTTTTTTATTACTCTCTGTTAATTATATGATGGTTTTATGTAGAAATCGAAAAAATACTTTTTATAGTTATCATCTCTGTCTAGTTTTATTAATTTCTTTTTATTTTATATTAAACAAACAATATTTGAACTAAATAAACTTTTGTAGGTAATACGAAGTTATCCAACGAAAATTTCTTCAAAATTTACAAAGTCGCAAAACTACTAAACTTCGCCAACGCCAAACAACATTTGCTCGACTCGTTCAAGATCGACCTGAAAATTGATAACGTTTGTTTCTACCATCAATTTTCCAACATTGCATACAACAAACAAATTCAAAAGTGTACTTTCGACTTCATAACAAGGTGGTTCTGCTATTTGGCAGAAAACAAAATGCTGGACGGTTTGAGCTTTGATCTCTTTGTGAGGATCTTGTCAAGTTCAGGCTTGAATATCACCTCGGAGCTTGAGGTAGCAAAAGCTGTGAACAGTTGGATTGAACAAGATCAAGAATCAAGAAGCAAGCTTACAATAGATTTGGTGAAAACAATTCGTCTACCTCTGCTCTCAACTGCTGCTCTGAATACATTGTTGAATGCTGAAACATTTTTAAAATGTGCTAAGAGTAAGGGGGTTATATTCAAAGCTATCAGCGATAAAACTCTTCAGAACCTTGACCCAAGCTTTGTGGACTGTCGAGTGAGACATTGCACTTAGGATAGTTTTGAGATGGCACTTTGCGGCAACACGTCTGTTGCATACAGTACACATACCTATCACCTTACTAATGAAAACACTCGTCGTACCTATCGCGTGTTCGAGTTGGAAAATGAGAACTACTCGTCCTTCACTGAGATTGCCTGTAGAGATGAAAATATCGACGTGTCCTCCGTTGAGTTCGTGAACGGGATCATATACTTCTTGGGTTACGATCGCTTTCTTGATAGTTTGTGGGTGCGGTCTTACTCAGTTTTGACTAGATCCTGGGAGCATTTAAGGTTTTCCGATTCTTTGATAAACTGCAATAAGTTTTCAACTTGCAGTTTGGCGGGAAAGATTTACATTTTAGGAGGAAAACTCCGTAAAGCGTCAAGAACCGTCTGGAACCGTCATCAACGTGACCTATCAGGAACCAACTTTGTCCTTTTTGATCCCAGCACTAAAAGATTCAGGAAGCTGAAAGACACCAAACACTACAGGAAGGTAACATTGTCAACCGTATTCAACGGGAGAATTGTCACCTCAGGAGGTCGACTTCATCCGAGATCCGTTGAAGCGTACGATCACTGCGCAGGTGAGTGGTCACGTGACATGCCCGACATGCTGGAGCGAAAAATTTCTCACGCCTTGGTGAGCATCGGCAGCAAAATGTACGTGATCAGTGGAGCGGAAAGTTGCGAGGTTTTTGATCTCTTTAGCGGGAAGTTTGCTCTTCTTCAAGCACCGTGGGTTGAGAAGAATTTTTTCATCTATCAGTGCGTAGTGATTGGTAGCAAAATAATAGCGGTTTCAAACAACTTTGATTATGTTGTTTTCGATTCAGAGGAATTAAAATGGGAGAAGGAAGTTAGTTTTAGGCAATACGAGCTGGATTGTAATTATCACTGCGTTAATTATCCAAAATTTAATGTTATTCTTTGATCGTTTTTCTTTGAGGTTTGATTTTTTACTGTGGTGAATAAACTTACTATTCAAATGAGTAAAGGCCCAAACATTCATTGGCACTTCAATTTTTCTTAAGATATTTAAATCCTTGAAACTTCACTATTTTTTCAATTTAAATAGTATTTTTCTATTGTTTCTACATCTCAACCAAAGATTATATAGGCAAAACTTTTGAGACAAAGAATAATTGGTAAAGGTGAAATATTTATCAGCAATTTTCCTTGAACACTATAAACTATAACTTTTACCTTGTTGATGAAGTAAAATGTTTTTTTCTACTACTTATACAAAGAAAAAAACAAATAAAAAGTATTCAATTAATAGTTTTAAAACAATGTTATACTTAGATTGAGCTATCTTCCACAACAAGCTCGTCTATTTTTTGTGCTGAATAAGAAAATATGAGTGTATATAATGGCCGTGACTGACCTTCAGTTATAACAACTTCGTGGCATCTATTTCCACAAAAGATGTTTTAGTTTTAATTTACGTTTTGTTTGACTGATGAGGCACCGAGGCTGCGTCTGCCTGAAAACCTGGAATTTGACAATTCAGGCTGAGCTATCCGGAACAAGAGATTTTTTTTAAATCTGTAATTTCAAACAACTTTTAATTTTAAAGTAGTAAAGTTTTTATTTGGCCCAAAAAATCTGTCATATACATTAAAAAAAATTGTCGTCACTAAATATTGTTTTATTGAAAAACACAATTAAAGTAGCTTTACAGTATGTTTTCAGTGTTTTAATACTATTTAACACATTTTTTGAACTTTAATTTTTCTCTAAACTAAAAGTGAACCCAAAAACCTGGAAAAATATTTAAAAAACCAGCGGCCACCATGTAATAAGGATAAGACTACAGAGTTTCACGTGGACTGTTTTTAATTATTTTTTAATTGTTTATTAATTTATTAACTAATTTTCAAACAGTTTAATACTTATCAGATCACAGTGTAAAAGTGTAAAAGTGTAAAATACATTTTCGATGTTTTCCAATGTTTATTAAAAGCTTTACTTTTAAACACTTTGTTTGTAATGTCTGTTCAAAATACGCAGTAGTTTCATAAATTTTTGAGTTTTTTTAAACTTTTTTTCAATAATTATCATTTATTATATTTTAATGTTTAGCTTAATACCACAAATAAAAATTTTGTTTAAACGTTTTATATGTATTTTAAAACTTATATGGGGTTTAATTTGTTTTCTAAGCGCTTTTTTAAAGATCTAAGTCTAGTAACATATGCAAGTTTTAAAAAAGTTATAGAAAGCTAAAAACCAAGTTAAAACCTTTAATGTTTTTGTTTAACTCTAATTATCCATTTAATAACTTTGTCGTTAGATCATTTAAAAATTTAGATATACGCTAATGTAAGAATTTATTAATACAGTAACATCAGGTTTTTGATATAATGACACAGCTAATAGATATAAAAATTCTTTAAAATTATTGCGAACAAATTAGATTTTTATTCAACAAACGAGATTTTTACACAACTTAGCAGCTTTAATTTATCAGTGAGATATTTATTTAATTAAACTTATTTTTAGAACTTGTGTAATTAACTAGTTTTATAATCTGAATCAAGAAACTTCTTAATACATCATTATATAATTAAAGTATACGCTAATACAAGAACTTACTATCATCATGTTCTTAAATTTTTGACACAGCTAATAGGTATTTAATTTGTTTAAACTTCTTAGTTCTTAAAAATACTTCTTAGAATTTTCTACAAATGTGTAATCTTAGTTAGTTATATAATCTGAATAATAGCTAATAACTATATTTCAAGATAATGGTATAATGAAATTAAGTTTATACAATACTTATAGTTGATAGTCTGAACCTTAATTTGAAATTTATTGGTAAAATTTTTTTTAATTGGGCTGGTTAATTAATAATAGAATAGTTGCTAACAACTAAATTTTACAGATTAAAAGTCCTTTAGATACTCAATACAAAGCTATAGATTAAGGTATTAAAGTGTAAAAAGATTGAAACTATAAAGTGTAGTTTAATTTTTAAACAAACAAAGTTTATTCTTGCAAAGTTCTCATTAAACGCAATGGTAAAGTCTTTAAAGCTTTTATTAGATTGCTTATACTGCTAAAGTGGTTTATAAAAAAATATTTTATCTAAAACTAACTTGTTGTATAGTATTGTTAAGTTGTTAAGTACTTCGATCTACTTAAAGTTGTATGGTGATAAATTATTTAAAAGTTAATTTACATTGGCCACTATTAAAAATTAGAACTCATGTGGTTAAACTAAGTAAACTTTTGTTTTCATTTTTGTTTTATTTATTATCACGCTGAGCAGAAAAAGCTAACAACGGGCAAAAACTTGATTGAAAAATATCATGGTAAAAAAAACTTTTCGAATATTGATGTGATTAAAATATTTGTTTAATTTTTATTTTCACCAAGCTCTAATAAACAAGTTTTTTTTAACGAATAAAGAACTGATAAAAATCTTTGTACAATGCTTAAACAAAATGTAAACCATGGGAGCGATTTTAGTAAGTTGGGAGGCAATAATTAGTAAAGGGGGGCGATTTTGAAACCTACACTAGACATTTTTGAGTTACAGATGAAAAGAAAAAACAAAAAAATGTGTTAGGAGTTTTAAATGGTAGTTTTTGAGTAATCTAGTTGGAGAGGCGATAGCTATACAATTTCTTTAAAAGGGGCAGTTTGAAAAAAAAAGTTTGGGAAACCCTGGTATACAGTTTACTAATTACCAACATATAACTAATCCAAACCCAACAGAGTTGTATCGGGATAACGTGACGCAACGTTGCGAATGTGGGACGTCACCATGGGAACGTGCACCCACCAGCTGGTCGGCCACCTAGCGGCCGTCAGGTGCGTCTGTTACGATGGCAACCGCGTGGTCAGTGGACCGTACGATTTCATCGTCAAGGTTTGGGACCCGAACACTGAAACTTGCACACACTCCCTTCACGGGCACACTAACAGAGCTTACTCTTTACAGGTCGGAAATAGTTATTTTTTATTATGTTGTTTATATATATAGACAAGGAAACAGTTTAATATTTTGATATCAATTACTTATTAAATATTACTTTAATCTCATTACATGTTATTTAGTTTGTTATTTATTAATTTATTAAATGTTAATAGTATTCGTTGCCTAGACATACTATATTATGGACATACGTAGTTAACTCAATGTAGGAAATTTGTTTTAATACTTATTCTTTATTTATTTAGTGTTTATTCAAATTACTTACAACGGAAAATTCCTTTCAAATTTCCGTTAACTGCAAAGTATAAATTACATTTTTGGTTTTAGTTTTTAGCTTTTCATCAAAGTATACATTATTTTTGTTTGTTCTTGGATCAAAATCAAGATTTTTAACCTTTTGATAAATTACGGTCCACACTCAAAAAAAAAATCCTTGCTACTTTAACTTTAAAAATTTAAACAAGCAAAATAACATTGAAAAGTTATTAAAAGTTGTGAAGAATTGATTATAAGATAAGCAATGTTGTTTACTCAAAACAAAATTAATAGAATATTTGTAAAGTTAATTATAGAAATCCGTCGCGGTTTGTTCTAAGTCCCTTGGCGGTAGTTTGCCTAAAAGAACAGTAATTAGTAATGAAAAATTAGTATATATCATTGTTTTATCTAAAGTGATGTTTCCCAGGGTTTAGTGTTTGCAAATCTTTTATCATTTTTTGTTTCCAAAAATTGTTTATGTTTTTGTACGGGTTAAACAAGTTATTATTTTAATTCAATGCTAATTAAATTAACAGTTTTTGAAACATATTATCTTTAATAATATCAGAAATATCAGAAATGTAAGCATGTGACACATCTAACTGAATAAATGATAATCACTAGTTTGTAGTTAGATTATAAACTATTTACTGTCTTGCTTGTTTAAATATGTTACTGTTTAATTTTATATTCGCATAATTTCTTATGTCATTTTTTAAGTGACATATTTTCCTTATTTATAAGTTGAGAACTTTTATTGTAATCTTAAGATTTTTAAGTACACAATTACTTATGTTGTAAGCAGCTTTAGTTGTTAACTTTAAATAAGTTGACATTTTCTTAAACTACTTATATCCACAGTTCGACAAAAGATACATAGTAAGCGGATCTTTGGATACATCAATAAGAGTTTGGGACGCTTCTACAGGTAAAATATGAAAAAATAAATAATTCGATTTATAGGTAAGTACTAATTTTAGTTTTTAAAATTCACACTTCAATAAGAGTTTGGGACGCTTCTACAGGTTAATATAAACTAATAAAACCATTAATAGGTAAATACTTGTTTAACTTTATATTTGATAAATTGACACATGAATAACAGTTTGGGAAGCTTCTACAAGTATTTTTTTTTTTTTTTGATTAATTTAATTAATAATAGTTTTCAGATAGATATTTAACTACGTTATATTTTATTTATATACATTAATATTTTATTTAAATACTACATTGGATCAACAGGTAGATGTTTGCACCAATTGTTGGGCCACCAGTCACTAACAATTGGTATGCAGTTGAAAGATAATATCTTAATATCTGGTAATGCCGATTCTACTGTTAAAATATGGAACATACTAACTGGGAAATGTTTAAATACATTGGAAGGTCTTAATTTAATTATTGCAAGATTTTGTTAGAAAGTACAGAATAATATATAAAAAAATTATAAGTTAGAAAGTTAATTGTTATTAGTTGTTACATTTTGTTAGTATTTTTTTCTGTGGACAATATTTTAAAATACTCAATGGTTATGTTTATATTTCGTGAATCAAGATTATTTATATGATTATTTTTCAAGTAAAGTATTTTTACTAACTACATTTACTAACAAAAAATACTATTTCGAATTTATAAAACAAATCAGAGCTTCCACAAACTCTGGTCCATTCAGGTCAGCTTGAGTGTTTCAAAACTCATGCTGGAATGTTTTGCCAAATAAATTACAACTTCATAGAAAATTCATGAATAATGACAATATAAATTACAAATAAGTAATTTACAGGAGACAGCAAACACGAGTCAGCAGTGACGTCACTACAACTTCACGGAAAATTCGTTGTTACGTCATCTGATGACGGAACTGTTAAATTGTGGGACGCTAAAACCGGACAAGTAATTAAAATTTGTTATTCATTGCTTAGGTTGAACCATTATATTTTGTAACAGGGTTGCCGAAAAACCTGGTACAGTAACCTCTCGCTTATTTACGCACATTGTGTCCACAGAAAAAGTGCGTAAAGATATGAGAGATCGTAAAGAAACGAGAGGTACCAAATATACTCACTATAATGGCTGTTTTTTAATATTGCTTCTAGTTAAAAGCAGACTGGGCACTTTCCCACTTTTAACTATTTGTTTACTTAGTTTATAAATATGAAAATAACAGATAAAACTATACATATATTAAAAAAAGAATTTGAATTTCTTTAAAATAATAATACGAGTAGAAATAGTTTTAGTATTTTAATAATAAGTAAAAATTATCTTTATCTTTATTTATATGTGACATTTATATTCTTTTCTACTAAGCAAATTCAATTTATAATTAAGCATTTCTTTACAATTATAAAATGGTGTTTATTAATATATAGGGCAAGACTGCTGTATTATTTCTTTGTGTTTTAAACTCTCATTATTTTATTATACATTTATTATTAAACACAGTCATGTTTATTTCAGAATTTTGATTTAATCTCTTATCAATTACAAAATTTCTGATATACTGAGGTATAACTAAATGTTTATTAATTAGTCAAGGAACATAAATTTACAAAGTCTAAAGATATAGAGAGGTGTGTTAGCATTCAAAAATATACATTAAACCTAATTTGTGCAATATTTAAAAAATGAAAGTTTTTTTTTTCTGAATTTTATAGAGTTCTGAAATGCGTAACTAAACGAGAGTGCGTAACGTCACGAGTGCGTAAAGATGCGAGAGGTTACTGTATTTGAGAAAAGTTTAAACAAATCTAGAACTTTAAAGAGTATTCATATGTTTATTTAGATAATATACAAAAAAAAAATCATCATAAGGAAAAAAAATTATCATTAAATTTATTTTTATTAAAAAACACATTTAAGTTAGCTTTACAGTATTTTTGTTGTTATACTACTTAGTACAGTTTTTAAACTAAACTAAAGATGGACCCTAAAACGTGTACCTTAAAAACATGGAAGAAATTTCTCAAAAAAAATTGTATTAACAATAATTAAATACCACAGATGTTTTTGTGTCAAAACTTTATTCCGACTAACAGCGTCTCACTGCTCTCAAATGAATTTAAGAACAGATCTACGGAATCTCAAAAAAGCACTAAGAATTTTGAGACACCGTAGATCTGTTCTTAAATTTATTTGAGAGCAGTGAAACGCCGTTAGTCGGTATAAAGTTTTGACACAAAAAACATCTGAGGTATATATTCCGATAAGCTTAGTTTGATAAGAAACGTAGTAGAGTTGGAATCCCGAGGCAGCGGAGGAGTTGTTTGGAGGATTTCCGCTTCTTCCTCCAAGCTGGTGTGCGCGGTGGGCAGCAGGTACCAAACTGAAGACACCAAAATACTGGTGTACGATTTCGAGTGACGTCATAATAGCTTTTCACCAGAATGAAGAAACCAAAATACTGGTGTACGATTTCAAGTGACGTCATAATAGCTTTTCACCAGTCTGAAGACACCAAAATACTGGTGTACGATTTCGAGTGACGTCATAGTAGCTTTTAACCAGTCTGAAGACACAAAAATACTGGTGTACGATTTCGAGTGACGTCATAATAGCTTTTCACCAGAATGAAGACACCAAAATACTGGTGTACGATTTCGAGTGACGTCATAATACGTGATGTCATAATTTTGTAATTTTGACGTCGCTATGTAAAACCACTACTAGGATTTTATATTATGTAACTAAAACACAAGTTTTTCTGGCGTCGCAGAATATTTTGATTCTGAGGTGAGTTTATTCATGACGTCATAATCACAAAAAACACCCATTATTTACTTCGTCATTAAAAGTAAAGAAAAAATCACGGGTATAGATCAATGAGAGCGTAGAAGTTATTAACGTAAATCGCTTGATTCGTATTTTATTGAAATGTTTATGAAAACATATTCTTGAAAAAAAGTAAAAAACTTAAAAAAAAATATAAATTTTCAGCCTGTTTTTGCGCACGTTAACATAAAAAAAAGTAATTAAAAAAAAGAAGCAGCACTTTTTTATTATTTTTACCACGAAATTATTGACTAATTTCAGCATGATTTTAAATTTACTTGATTTTCACTTTTAATTTTTTTATTTGGGTGCTTTTTAAACGCCTTTTATTAACCTCTTATATTAAACTTTTTTTGTTTGTTTGTTTTTTATTGACTGAAACTTTTTAGTAAATTACAAAATATGAAAACAAATACTTACTAATGCGAGTTTAACGTATAAAATTTTTGTAGTTTGGATTGAATATTTTTTTTTTTTGCCAAAACGAACTTAATACGAATATTAGTTTTTTTAAACAAAATAACAAAAACTGTTTTCAGCATATAATTTCAATTAGGTCCAATTTTGATAAAAAGTCCTTTGGAAGCAAATCGTTTTAAATCATATTTTATTGAACATTTAAACAGTTGACAATTTTTTTATTTTTCTTGTATCGTGTTATTATTTCCTGGTGTTAATTTTATTTTTGCATGTTTTTATTTTTCATGTTTTTTTTGTATTCGAATAATCAATAAACCTTTTACAGCTGTGTATTATATTTGTTTTTATTATAACCTTAACAGTATAAATTCTGTAAACTATGAGTTTTACATATTTTTAACCTGTAAGTAATTTAAACTACTTTTTAATATTTATTAGTTTTATATTTTAATTTTTACTCAGTACTTTTTACCAGTAAGTAATAAAAATAAATTTTTAGAGAATATTTATCAAGTAATTTTTAATATTTATAATAAAACATATTGTTAATATCATCATTTATATAACAATAAACTGAAATACTTTTGATATAGAGAAAGTGCATTAACCAAAACTTTTTTGAGATATGCAGGGTTCGTGCGCGTCAGGCTAAATAAGTTTTTTTATTCAAAAATTTGAGAACCTCAGTTTTTATGAGTTTAAATGCTTGAAATTTTAAACTAAAAAAAATTGAAAAACTTTTAAAGATCAATTAAAACAGGGTTCGTGCGCATCAGGCTAAATCAGTCTAAATTAGTTTTTTTAAAAGCAGTTAAAAAACGTCAGGTTAAATCAGTTTATCATTTTAAAATTTATGAATCTCAGTTTTTCTCAGTTCAAATGCTTGAAAATTTTTGATTAAAAGTAATTAAGAATTCTTTTAAGACCAAATTGAGATGTGAATTTATTTCTGTAAAAAGATTTAGTTTTTAAAGACAAAATCAGTCAGTATTTGTAAAAACAAATGTTTAAGACTTTTTGTTAAATCTCTAAAAAAAATTTAAGAGTCTTCATTTTATTGTTTTGAGTAGATTATTTACGTTATAATTTTAAAATTCATAAAAATAGTTCAGTTTAAACCTTACAGTTTAGTTAAACAACTTAGATCTTTGTTTGAATTCGTTTACATCAGCTATGTATTTTATAGTCTAGTTGGTTGAACTATTTTAATTTTTAATTTAAATCTTTATACTAAATACTTTTTAGATTAAAACTCTTAGCAATTTATTCATATATTTTACTGTTTTTTTAAAGTTATTAGAGATATTTATAACACTAAAACTTAACTTTAAGATATAAGTATCAAGTTTTGTGGGAGTACAAATTTTAAATACAATTCTTTTTTCTTTACAAGAAAAAAACATTAAATGTTTTTTTTTATTTAAGTATAAGCTTTTAAATCTGAAACGACGTCAACAATCACTATATTTATTTAGAGTTTAGGATTTATAATTATGTATCAATATTAAGAATTAGTCAAAAATAAACATGTTTTACTTATTTTAATACTCGTGTAAGCGTTTCATTTTAAATTTTAATAAAACACGACAATGCACGTCCTTTTATTATAAATATTCTGGTTATAATGATTTTACTTAGTGCTTAATTGATAAAACAATTGTGTTTAGTAATATTTATTAAATTTTTACACTAGTAATAGATTAGATATAACACTTATTTTAAAACTTATCACTGAATTTGTTATGTTAAGGACATAGGGAGGTCAATAACCTTTTTGACAATTTAGTCTTATTTTATTAAATTGTAACTAAGCTATGAGTTGCTTTTTGCAGATTTTTAAAGCTCAAAATATTTTCAAAATAAAGCTGGTTGAAGTCGGAGACTACAATAGTACTAATCATGACCTGCCAATACCTAAAATGACTTCTAAAGGGAATTTTCCTTATTTTGAAAAAATGTCAGGCTAAATTGGTCTCAGTCAGGCTAAATGAAAAAAAAATTCGCGCACAAACCCTGAATAATGCTGAAGTTCACCGAAAATGACCTATAGACTTTCATCAATTTCTTTTTGTTCATACAAAAAAAGCTATTACTTTTAACTTTTTTTTAATCTACTTTGCAAGTATGGTTTAAAAATGTTTTTAGTTCAGAATTACTAATTGATGCAAAAAAAAAGCATAAGATAGAACCCAACTCATCCTATACAATTAAACAAGAGCAAGATTGTGTATTAGTTACAACATTTTGTACTGAGAAAATAAGTCAACATACTCAAAGTGTCTATCTAAGCTATCATGTTTTTTTATAGAAGTACTTAGAAAATTGCCATAGATACTTGCTTTACTTTAGATGTATCTTTAAGTATATCTTTTCACTAAAATCTCATGATCATAGCTAACCTCATGATGGTTAACAAGTACCGAACCCAAGAATAGAAATTTATGACATTTTGATTTTTTGATTGACCAAGTGTGGTTTGTTACTTATTTCAATTATGGGTCATTTCTTCATTATCTCATTCTGCTTGATTTGCTTTTGTCAAACTTGCAATAAGTGTCTTTCTGCAGTGATTGATGAGTATGCTTGAGTGTCTGTAGTATTAAATCTTACCTGTGATTCGCTTTTGTTTAGGTTAAGCAATTTAATACCATTATTTAAAAAGTAAATACGCCTAAAATTTATACTTGTCATTATTTTTTTAACGTTGTTTAAGTTACTTGCTAAAATTATGTCGTTTATCAGATAATGATAACTTACTTAATGTTAATTTAATATCTCAT
This sequence comes from Thalia democratica, assembly GCF_965202585.1. Classification (NCBI taxonomy): domain Eukaryota; kingdom Metazoa; phylum Chordata; class Thaliacea; order Salpida; family Salpidae; genus Thalia; species Thalia democratica. Next base: position 94,270,471 of record NC_139165.1, read on the forward strand.
GCTTTTCTCGCGTTTCTAAAAATAGACATTGTCTGCCCCTTTATCATTTACAAGAACAGACTCTGCTGAAAATACTTAAAAATAAAAAGTTATTTGGTTTAGGCACTAAAAAAATAGTTTCAGTTATAAAAAGAATTTCATAAAAAACGAGAGTTTGACTCTATTTTACAGCAAAAAAAATAATAATAGTTTAAGTTATCTACTAAATTTTATTAAAACAAAAAACATTTAATTTAATACTGTTTCAAATAAATTATAAAAATATCTATACCTATAAAATTGAAAATAGAATTATCAAAATTGTTAAATTTTTATTTTAAAAATTTGTTTATTTGTTAAAAGCAAAAGTTTGTTTGCAATAGTAAGTATATTTAAATTACTGATACTCTTAAGCATGTATAGTAAAGCTTTTATTTTATAAATAATAATTTTTATAAAATCACTGTAAAATAAGACAAACTAAAGAATAAGTAGAACGAATATATTGTAAATTGAAAAAAAAAAATATTGGTTATGTACCGTTTTCATTTCAAATTGTAACTCACGATTGATTATACTATACTGTAATGGTAGAGACTTTGTATCCATGTTTAATAAAAACTAATCTACTTTTTAGAGTCTTATAGCCCCTAACTAATAGTTCCTTTTTTTACATTTATGGTTAATTTAGTTACATTTAAATTAATCTGAATTTTTACCTAGTTTAATAAGTTTTTTTGTGTACATAATTAAAATTTCTTGTTGCTCTCTATTTTAATTAATTGGTTATTGAACAACTTCTGTAATACTTGTTTTTATTTTATTACTGACTAACTCTTTGAGAAAAACCTAGTTTGCCTAAAAAACTTAAAAGAATATGAAATTTAATTTAATACCAGTTTCACTGTTCTTTTTAGTTTAACATTGAATATAAATCAGTCAACCAGAAAACAAGCTGATCTAAAATTTTAAAGCAAGTTTACGTTTGGAAGATATAGCTATAAAATCATCCACATGGTGGTTGCAGTGAAATTCTAGTCAAAAGCATCCAGATTGAGTTCAAGTGCTGAACTTTTTTGTTTTTATATTGTTTATTTTAAAGTTCTTTTTCAAATAGATTTTTTAACTTAAACTTATTTTTTTTATTTTTGTTCAAAGTATTTAATTCTTTAATTACTTATACATTGCTATGGTTTATTTCTCTTAGTTTAATTTTTGTGTAAAAGTTTTGACCACATCAAAATTATTTTCTAGAAAATGATGTTCTTTGTTTTCTAGTGTTTGGTTTGTCTTTAATATAAAGTATAACCACCAAAAGTCATGACTAGTTTTTATAAGTAATACAGAATGCCTTAAAGTATCATTTAGTTTAAAGTTAGTTATAGTTTTTAGTGTGGTTGCACACTTCATTATAACCTTACATGGCCTCTTTAAGGTAAAGAATCACCAGTTTTTTAGGTTACATCTAAAAATTACAAAGACAGTACCCTAACAAAATTTACTTGTAAATATTACTTTCCATTTTTAAGGCAGTATTTATCATATTTTTATCTCACATTCTTATATATGTTTGAAATTTTTATTTCATAGTGCATTTTATCAGGGTTTCCTAAACACCTTAAAACCTGGAATTTGACAATTTAGGCAAAAAAAACCTGGAGTTTGATAAATTTATAAAAAAATGAGGAATAATCTCGAATTTTGAACACACCATAGAAAACACTTGAATTTTAAACAATTTTTACATGTCATTTAATAAAATATTGAATTAATACAAAAAGTCTACCATAAAAATAACTTTTATTTGTCATCGTCAAGGTTTTTTTTATTAAAAACACATTTGAGCAGCTTTACAGTATTATTTTTCAATGTTTTGATACTACTTATCAAATTTTTTTACCTTAAACTTGACTTTCTACTAAAAATATACCCAAAAATGTGTACTTTTAAAAACCTGGAGGAAACTTTGAAAACCTTGTGAAAGTTTGCCAAAAACAAGTGACAACCCTGTTTTTATGTAACAGTAGATTTAGAGAAATAAAAAATTAGCTTGCATTTAATTTTTGAGGCAATACTTACATTTGCAATTAGCCCTAGTAAAAGCCCTTGAGGTTTAACCATAACTCAAAAGCCATAGGGGGTAGAAAAAATACCAGGCAATAAAGGGACATAATTATGAAAATACCATAAGAGTATTTTAATGCAAACAACAAAGGGTGTTGTCCCAGTGTAAATCCACAAAGTCACTGACAAAATTTAAATCCACAAAAAAAAAGTTTTTTACAAACTTTTATTCCACAAAGTCAAAATACAACAACAAGATATAAGTCCATAAAATGACAATAGAACTGAGAAAACTTAAATCCACAAAGTCAAAATAAAATTGACAAGTTTTAAGTTCACAAAGTAATAATAGAACAGACTAAATAAAAGTTTGAATATATAACAAGTGTGTTGACAATGTATGAGTACAAATAAGTCACAAAAAATAAAGACTAACTATAAGTCTCAGTAAGTCATGTTAATTTTATGTAAGACTCTTTACTCTTAATATCATTTTAGAACGAGAGAATACTTAAAAGTAAATAAGACATCAAATACCCGTAACATACTGAAAATTATTTAGAATTAGTATCAAAGGGGTTTGCATAGGCATGACAATTGAGTGATTTTTCAGTTGAAAAAGTTTTTTTCATTGTAGAGTGCAGGGTTCCCCAAAGTAGACCTAGAGGCCCCCTTGGAGGCCAAGATCAGTAAAGAAGCCACCGGGGAATAATGAGGTCATAATTTGAAAATTACACTTGATATTCTGGAGTTGTTGATGAAGAGCAAAAAAAAGGTCTTAGGTGCTTTTAATAGTAGTTTATTGGGTAACTTTGTTGAAGAGGGTCATAGCTTTTTTAATTTCTTTAATGAGTTCTATTTAAAATAAAGTTTTGGAAACCCTGGAGTAGAGTTGTGTGTGAACTATTAAAGTTCTTTTTAATTGATATAAAAGTTACTTAAAGTTATGTAAACAGTATTTTCTTAAAATTTGTTTAAAGAAGTTTACATAAGTAATTTTAAGAGATGATTAAGGTTTTAAATTTGAAAGGCTATTTAGTCTAAAAAATAGTAAAATTGTTAGTACCTTTTTGTATACAACATCAGTTTTTTATATGAAGCTTTCTATTTCAGTTGAAGATTATGTTCAATAAGATTAATGAAGTAACTCTATCAAGTAAGGTTTAATAAGTTAAAATAAATTGTTTTTTCTTATAACTAGTAAACTGTTGCTCAAGATGATAAATAATTTTATTATACAAAAAATATTTTCTTATTAAATAAATATAAGTTTTATGAGTTAATTTTGACTTAAAAATTCTCAATTACACATTTTTGTACAAATTTTTAAATATTTGCAGTGTATTTCAGCAAAACATTTTTAGATTCTTATTATTAATTCTTTTCATACTAGTTTTTGTTATTTTGTTAGTGGAATAAATAAGATGTTTTAATAGTTATAACAAAATCAAAACAAAATGTAATAGCTAGTCTTTTAGACTACTCAAATATATTTTTGTAATATTTTCAATAGTTTTTTAATATTATGCTTATCAAGTTTATCTAAAAATTCATGTCCAAGGTCTAAATTACTGTACTTGTAGTCTTAAGTAAATATATAATTACATAATAAATGTTTCTTTTGAGGCAAACTTAATTATTCAAATGTTATAGATTTATCAGCTCTTTTTTTGAAGAATGATTTGATTCATAAATATAAAATACTAAACATACAAAATATATTTTATTTTATACTATTATACTTAATTCAGTTTTTTATAAAGTATTGAGCTCGTATAAACAAAAAAAAATCAAATGTACTTTTAATTAAAATCTTTATTTAAAATCATATATTACCAATTCTTCTGTTACTTAATATTAAGTCATGACATCAGTATGATTATATTTCATTTAAGCTTATTTATTTATTTGAAGCAATTTATTTTGTAATTTAGGTATAAACTTGATCAAGTTCAAAAAGAACTTGTGTCACATTTACTTTAAGCTTTTAAAAAATTGAATCATCTTTTAAAAAATTAGTATTTGAAGATTTGTCATTTGCTTATCTAAAGTAAAGTTTGATGCATAAGTTTCAAATCTAAATCATACAAAATATTAGAATTTTTATACTAACTATATTTAAATTTGCTTTTTTTCTATAAAGTATTGAGATCTGGTCACTAAGATTAGAAAAAGCAAAATTTTATAAAATATAAAATCATAAAACTGGAACAAGCAGCATAAGATTTTATCGAACAGCTAATACTTTTGTATAATTTATCAGTACAAATTTAATACAGCTTAAAAGTTAAATTTGTGGCACATTTACTTAAAGCTTTTAAAAATAGATACGTCAGTTTGAAAACTTTCAAAGTTCTTTTTATTTCTACTTAATATGACTTTAGCAATAAAGATTTGTTCTATTGCTAATCACTACACAAACTATTTTAGAAATATGTATTTGAAAAAGATCTATTGATAACAGGTGAAAAATAAAATATTTATACTTAATTTTCAACAGACCTCAACAGTTTTGTTTTTGTTCTGGTTTTGATTTACATTTGAAAATTTAAGTTTTCGTTAAAATTAAAGATCTGAGTTATCTGACAAAAAAGTTCATTGAATTTAAATACTAAGATAGAAAAATAACCAAAAAAAATCGGCCAAAGACTACAAAGCCTAAGCCTGGACCTGCCATGGTAAAATTTGAAAACCACTAATTACATTTGTTTTATTGCTGTAGTAACCAGAAAGCTAAAGTAACAAATATAGCTTTTTTTTTCTCATATTTCACATTGGATAAAATTACATATGTTTATCTTTATTACTTTTGTTGTTATAAACTTACTAAAATGTTAGATGACATATGGTTTAATTTACAATGTACTAGAACAATTCTAACACCTTGATTGTAAACTCAATTAGTTTATAATAATATTTTTACATAATACCTAATTGTTTCTTCATTAACAAAAAGTGACGTTCTTCTTAAATTGTTTTTGGCTTAAAGTTTTAAAAAAAGATTGTAAAAATTTTTAAATACAGAATATTTTTTTGTAACTTAACCTTTTATTCAACATTATAATTTATTAACTGTTATATTGTTTGTATAAATTTTTATTAAGTTATATACATAAGTTTTTCAAGATAAATTAGACTTAAATGTTTTAATATCTTTATTAATCTATAAAAATTAGAAACAACATTTTTAGAAAAATAATTTAATGATACTCTTACAGTATACAAAAATAAGTTTTGTTTTGTGCATGCTTTGTCCAAAGTTGAGAGTTGTAAGTTATAGGCTGAAAATTGTTAAAAAAAATTACTGTAAAGTACTAATTTGTGGCTATAAAATAAATCAGAATTTTAAATAGTGAAACTAAAAAAAATTAAATTAAATTAATTTTGATATCTTCATTATAAGAAAATCTATCTTAAGATTAAAAATAATTATTATAACTATTATTAAATGTTTTTTTACATTTGACATTAAAAATCCTACTGTCGGGGATTTTTTGGTAGTTGTTTATTTAATTTACGACGCTTGTTACCATGTCCGGCCTGGACTTTCGTATGCAGTGAGACAAACTTAACAACATTGAAAAAGTATAAGTCTTAAAGCGTTATTTTTATACTTAAGTTTAGTTTTAAAAAATATTTAGCTAAACAATATTTTTGATGTGTTATTAATTACACACTTATGCAACATTTGATACAAATTAACCTAAAAAGATAGGCAATAAAACAGCTCATTAAATTTTAAATACTATGCAATAATTTATATAACAATTATTGAATCTTTTTTTAGATATATTTATATTTTTCAATGTTTATAAGATTTTCTTTTGTAATAAGTTTTTTTTAAATATTAATATAAATAAAACTCTACTAATGATCAAATTAAAAAGTATGATTGTAATAATATTAGTTTTAGTAAACTATGTTTTTGTAGTATATATATTTTTAAATGCTAGTATGTTTGAATTGACTCTAAAGCAGGGTTTCCGAAAGTGGGCCATGATAGAAATATAGGGGGTCATGAGGAGCAAATTGGTCGAAAAAAGTTAGGATTTTTTAAAGGTAGCTTTGACACTTACCCCTGAATATTCAGGAGTTGATGATAAATGGCAAAAAAAAGTCTTAGGTGTTTTTTGAGTAATCTTGATGGAGGGGGCCATAGCTTTTTTAATTTCTGTTTAAAGGTCTATTTGAAAACAAAAATTGAGAAAACCTAGTCTAAAGTAGTTTTAGACAACTGTTTTCAAGCATTTTAATAACTTAATAGTGCTATATTTCATAAATAAACAGAAGAAATAATTTACATCACAACTATTTTCCTTACAGCTTATTTGTATATTGTAAAATGGACAATCGACCTCTAAACCTTTTTGAAAGCTTATATGGATTTATGAGTGAATTCTTTAAAGTTTGTGAAAGTTTTTAATAACAAATTTGATATAATAAAAAATGTAATCATAAAATATATGTAGCAACTGTGACATAAATTTAAAATGATCATTTTCTTAAATGTAAAAAAATAAACTACTAAGTTAATTAAAAAAATTTAGGTACTTGGTTTTAAAACGGATTATAGTGATTGTCAGAAGTGTTTTTACTACTGGCATACTCAATTACAAATTACCTCGTCTGTTGACGAAATGCTATCTTTTGAAACTTACACAAGCTCTTTATATGATTCGACCATTAAGAAGCTCAATAAAAGAAATGAAATTAATGATGGGAAGCTCAAAGTAATTAATGACAGTTTTGTAAGTCTGTACGAAATAAGAGGTGTATGCGTGAAGAGATAAATAATAATAATCAAAAACTTTTGGACCAGTATATTAGGACGAAAAGTGAGTTAGAAGACAAAAGCAATAACTGGTTGAAGAAAGCAAAAAAAAATCATACAAGAAAACGAGACAATACAGAGGCTTCTAACAGAGTCCCAACAATACCTGGAGATGGCTAAGGAAAAAATAGCAATGAGAAAACGTGATCTACAGTTCGGCCTGACTCTTGAAAGAATCCAGCAGTTTCATCAATTTCAAGCTGATCAATCAACGGTTGGCGATCGATGCGAAGTGTGTCTTGGGGACATTGAAGTCGGAAGAAGAATGATGCGCCTGGATTGCAAACACGTTTTTTGTCAGGAATGCATTGAAAGATGGTTTGTCGACCACAAATCGTGCCCTAACTGCCGCCAATCGTTTGCGTAAAATATTTAACGTGTAGTACAGAAGTCAGCAGCTCAAAAAAGAAAAAAATAATAATCTATTAAAAATTATCATTTTTACTAATTAAAAAAAATAAAGCGATAGATTATTTTTAAGATATCGTTTCTTTAATGATATTAATTTACTTAAAAAAAAGTTTTTAAATGTGGGCCTCTTTTTTTCGAACTTTGATGTAGTGTATTAGAACAAACATATTTACTTAAAATCTTTAGTTAGTTTTTATTCTAAACCAATGAGGTTTCTTTTAAAAATTAGTGTTTGTTGAGTAGCATTTGAAGAGCTAAAGACTCAAAAAGATAAAAACAAAGTTTTAAGTAAAGTAAATTTAATTTCTGTTTCTAACATATCTTATATATAACATTGCTAGTTATTTGTTTTATGCTTGAACTGCTTATTACTACAGCTTTAACCTTGTCACAATAAAATTTTGTGCTAAAAAAGCTAGTTTGAGTTATAGATGATAAAAAGTTAAAAAACTTAAAAAGAACTTTTTTATTGTCAAATACTATCGAATTAAAGAAAAAAATGTTTGTTATTTATGATTAAATTAAAGTTTAGGTTATTTTTAAAATTAATGTTACAAAAGTTTCTATAAATTGCTAAAACAAGGCGCTCACGAGTATTTTGTTTTATAACTATAGAAGTTTGTATATTTAATAAATTTTCAATCGCATTTTTACAACTACTTTCAACTTAGAATGTTTGTTAACTATAAGTAAATGTACTGAATAAACTTTTTTAAACAGTTTGTAGTTGTAATAAAGTTTACAATAAGAAAAAGCAAAGCAAAACAAAACCAGCTTATTTAGTACGAAATTAAACTTACAATCTGAATTCTGAACTATAACTTATTTAAAGTTAAATTATAAAAAAATTAGTTGTTTCTTCGTCTAAATATTTTATTAATTGTTATATTTAATTTGTAACAATTGATATACGTAGCATATCTGAAAATGTTTAAAATAACTAAATCTGAAAAACCTACTTCATTACTACCAAGATTTAGTGCTGTTCTGTATGACATACTATGGGCCCTCAGGTCAAACTGACAGATTTTAGCATTTTAAATATTTTAGGTTAGCTTTATATGGCATCTAAGTCTTTTAAAATTCGACGCTGTAAAATAATTTATGAAAAACTCTAACATTTCAATAACTTTATCAGATAAATGAATTGATATTCAATTTCTAAACATGGGCAACTGTTAATAAAACTTAAGCTTTTGAAACAATTAAAACATAATATAGAAAATGGAATTTAATTTGAAAATTTTACAAATTGATATTTAATTTTGTTACTACAAACCTTTAAATAAAAAGAATAATAGGTTAGAATCATTTTATATTGTAATCTCACGAAAGTGTTATATTAAAACTAAACCTCAAGAACAAATATAAGTAGTAACAACTATTTTTATAGAAAAGCGTCAATAAATTGGCTTGGGTCATTCTATTCAGCAAAAAGAGAAAATGGTTTATATTTAAACTAAGTAGAGCTTCTATAAAATTTACCACAAATGTATTTGAAAATAAGACGAGCATAAAGTTATTTTGATAGGCAAATTTATTAATTTTTCAAAAAACATAAAGCTTTAATGTCAATTATTTTCCACATATTTCAAGCTATCTAATTTTTTTTTATTTTAGAGAACGCACCTTTGTCGTTAATTTAAAAAAAGAAAAATTTGTTTTAGGGTTTGAATTATTTCATGGGGTCCCTCAAAAAAAAAGTTTTTTATTTATTATTATGGCTTTAGAACAAAAATAAGTATATATTTTTTTATTTTTTCCTTAGTTTGCATGTTATTTAAATTCTTAAATGTTTAATTTATAAATAATGTTAATATCTTTTACGATTTGGCCTCAATCAAGGACCAGATTTGCTAAAACTTAAAAACATGATATAAATTAAAAAAAAAAGTTAATTAAATCATTTTAATTTAATCAAATTTGTTGTAATTCACATTCTTATCATTTTTTTTTTCCATTTATAAAATTTTTATCTAGGAAATGGCCAAGGCAAATGATAGTGTAATATACATCATTTTGCTTGTTTCTTCTCATATTTCAATTTAATCGTTTAGGGATTTAACCGTCCCTTATTCTGTTGCTTAGATAAGTTTAGTTAGACAACTTAGTAACTGTCAAGTATTAACTGATATTGAGTCTATTAAAAGATACTACTATTAAACTAATATAAAAAATTAAATTGATAATCAAAGACAGTTACTATACAAAACACGTTTGTCTATTTACATTATATCATTCTATATTTATTTTTAAAAAGGCCAATGCCAAAATCAAGAAAATCATTTAAGTGCAGACTAACTGTTTCAATACTTAATAGTTTCTGTGAAGCTTTAATTGAAACAGACTATTATCAGAAAATAGATACCACTCCTAAAAACGAGATTTTAAGGTTAGTGGCTTTGAAAGTTATAAAGCCAGTGACTCTGTGGCCAAAAATAAAACTAGAGTAAAAGCTCTAACAAAAAGGTGTGAATTATTTTTTTTAAACAATCAAAAGGAAATTGATACTTATTTTTCCACACACTTTAAGGGCAGTGATTCAAATTTTCCAGCTAAGTTCTTTTTAAATTTCGAATTCTCAGATATTTTGAATAATAATAATACATTCAACCACAATTTAAGAAACAGTGTATTTCAAAAATTTACAACAATTAACTCTTCATGTATACTTAAATGCAAGTATAGAAATATAAAAGTTAATAAGCCTTTTGTAGTTTTAAAATTCTCTTGTTACTTTCCAATTTACATTAAACAATGATGTCATAAAAAATAAATGTAAATTTCACAATAAAACAAAATGGTCCCATACTTAACCGAAAAGGGGTCGATAAGACAAGATTTATAAATAAAGATAATAGAAAAGAGATAGGTAATAAACTATTTGAAGGCAATATAAGTCCAGAGGATCTTTATTATGAACTAATGTCATATATTGAATTTCTGATGACATGCTAGACAAGGAGGATGACATTAAAAAGTTGGTGCCATATAAGAGTGTATTACTTCAAATCAAATATGAAACATTAAAAAACAACAAGTTAGATCAAGAGCCTTTTATTGAATTAATTAAGTTTAAAAATTACAAGAAAATGAAAAAAAAATATTTTATTTAAGAAATTCATTATTCACCTCTTAGGGTTTTTCTCTTCCATTATAGTATGTACAAAAGCTTTAAAAAATAATTATTTTATACAAATTAAAATATTTCTTGACCTACACCTAGATTGTACCGGCTCATTATTTAAAAATATAAAGAAAAACGGGCATTTTATTATTCCATCGCTTTGCCTAGTATCAAAGACAATTCCTCCTTGTCATCATGTCCTCAAATTTCAATATATGACGGCATCCTTGCAGACCACACATCCTGTTCCATAAAAAGTTGGCTCGAACATTTCATTAAATTAATAGAAAAAAATACAGACAAAACACACCCAGTAAAAAAAGTTACTGTTGACCTTAGCTGGGCTTTCTTGCATGTCTCAGTTGAAGCCTTCAACAAAACAGATTTAAAAACCTATCTGCAACGGTCATTTGAGGTAGCAACAAAATCTAAGCTGATGTCCGATTTTTCTTTTTTTACTGTGGATAATATATGTGCTGCACACTTAATTAAAAGTGTAAGCACAAATTATGGTAAAATTTTAAAGTCTAAAAAAATTAAAAATGAACTTATGTATTGTTTTGCCCGACTTCTTAATTGTGATAAGTTAGAGAACGCATGTGATTTTTTTTCATTTAGTTATAGTCTTTTTGTCAGAATACGAAACTGAACTTTTTGCAAACAGTTTAAATATTTTAAATATTTAAGTTCAAAATCCTGATTTAAACTTTTCAAATGATAACCATAGCCAAGGTGAAGAATTTAATAAATTTAACACTAACTTTCAATCTGGTTTAATTAATGGGTCACCATATAGTTTTTTTATAATCAAGTGTTCTGTGAGGCAGAGACGGCAATTGGTTTATCACTAGAAAATACAAAGAGGAACTGCTTATATTGCCCAGAATTATTTACATCCTCCTTTTAAAAAAAGTATCTGGCCATTTATCCATTGTGGTCTGGTGTCCACTTGGTCGAAATGGACAAAACAAGGGACACCAAATCATCAGTGGAAAATTGGTTCAGACAAGTTGAAAAAAAAATCAATACAAAAGATTTAGAATTACAGAGATTATAAAAAAATTATACCATCAGATTAACGCCAGATGGAAAGAAAGACTAGTGTGTTTAAAAAAAGTTTTAACAATCAAACATACTAAAAAATTAGATGACATTACCTCCAATATTGCTCAAGAACGTTGGAGCAAAAAAAGGTGCCATGAACAGACATTTTTGTTTATAAAATCATATTAAGAACTTAGCTAGTTTTGTTTGTTCTCAACAAGCATCGGGAATAAGGACTTCACAAACTATCACACAAATAACGAACTGCAAAAGTTCACTCAGTACATTTTGGGCAAACGAAGCTGAGACTTTATTTTGATATAACAAAATTGATTTAAACTAGATTTTAAACATTTATACCACTTGAGTATTTAAAATCATGAAAAAATGTATTACTTTTTGTATTTCATTTGATAATAACATGACAATTTCTACAAAAGATCGTAGTTGAAGTTTTATTTTAAAAATTGTAGCTATTTGTTCAGCTAATAATATATAACTCATTCAAATAAATATTAATCTGACCAGAACAAAAACATCTAAAATTGAACAAGCTTAGCCAGCTGGATTCCTTATATCACCTAAGATCGAAAGCTAAAAACAAATCATGAGAAGCAATTATTCAGAGAACCTGGTAAAAACTTAAGGAATATTATTGAACAAATTAAATCACAGCTCAATTATAAAACAAATATTTGTAATTGAGTCTTTAGATGAAAAGTGACAATGATTTTTCATTCCTTTTAAATTTCAAAATGTCTGGAACAAATAATGAGTTCGGTTGTACAGAGACGGTGGTCAAACTGTATTACTCTTCTGGCTTTAAAGTTGAGAAACTAAAAACAAACTCATGCCTTCTTCAAATCTGTGGGGTTACGAGTCACTGTGGAATGGCCACTAGTGATAACTGACTTCCTAGATGGTAATGACACTGGTTACAGTCTAAAATTTGAAATAAGTTCTTTGATCCACTTTTTAAACAACTTGCAATATTTTAAAACATTTATTCTTTATTAATGCATTTTGCTACATGTCGTAATGTATATTTTAACTTCCCAGAAAGTATACATGATAAGCATGCAATTTTTTCAGTTTGAACTTTATGTTTAAAACTGACTTTGAAGTCCATAAAAACGAAAACATATAAATGTTGCTGGTAAGTAAAACCAGATTTAACCTAAGGCAAGTTCATTCAGTTACTCAGGCGGGCCAGCCATAAGGAAAGAAAAAACTTCCGAATCATAAGATCAGAATCAAGACACACAATAAGAAACAGATCTTTTTGTTGTCCTAGTTAAAATCAAATACTGTTTGGTGATGCTGTGAAAGAACCAGCTATTGAAGTCAGCTGTTTAAAACGTTTGACATAAATTTGAAACAACTAATATTTGGAGATGTCTTGCAGAACTTTACCTCAAATAAAAATTATTAAAGAAACTAACTTTATTTTTTAACTAAAAAGTTACACTCTTTAAATAGATCGCAGCTAAAATTCTTTGCTGAGATAATTTACAGCAATAAAGTTCTGGCATTTATAAAATTTGTTAAGAAGCATTAATAGTCAAACAATTTAAAATCTTGGTTCGGAATTATTGTAATTTGACTAAGATGTCAGAAGTATTGCTGAAATCCCAGGTAATTTTTTTTGTATAATAGAAATTAATTGATTTTTCTCAAACATCTAACAAGCTTAAAATAAATTGGACAGATATTTCTTGGCTAAAATCTCAAATGATAAATCACCATCAAATAAAAATGGAGGCAATCAAGTAACTGAAAAGAGGAGGCATCAAAATTCTGTTGTCGAGATTCTCTAAGGCCAGGAAACTAGAAGAAGTTTTCATGTGTTATAAATCTAATCAATTGTACTTAGCTTAAATTGTATTATAAATACGTAGCGATTAATAATAAACTAAGTTTATTTGTAAGTATTAGTTATTGAAAAAGATATATAAACGTACTTAGACTAGAAAAAGAACAACTGAATTTTAACAAGCCAATCTAGCTGGACCTGATTATATCGCAAGTTATTTATTAGTTGTTAGAATCTGTACCTAAGATCTTTCAAACTGCTCATTTTTATGAAGCAAAAAAAGTGGCACATTTAATGCTCGTCCCTGAGACGATCCAGCTTTAAGTACACGTTATAAATATAAAGTTTGCTCTGTCACCATAATTAAGGCTTTAGCAAGCCACATAAACAGATCAAGTGAAGACAAGGACGAAATACTTCTGTACAAACACGTTATTGGCAACATAACTTGTAAAATTTTGTAATGTCAATTATTATTATTTTTGTTGTGCCAAGTTTTTAAGGGTTTTTAGAAAGTGGCTGTGCACTGTTCAAAATTTTCTAACTTTCTGCCGTTTAAAGTTGTAACAGACTTTAGGTACGTATTTATGCAATTATTATTAATGTATTAAATACAGAATCATTAGACAAATCTAATTTAAGATAAGTAATGAAACACATTTTTTACAAAAAAAAGTTTATAGATAGATCAAGCTGATAGTATGCTTAATTTGTAAGTGTTTAAACAGTTTGAATAATTCAACTGATATTTTTTACATGATAAAATCAGTGAACTTACAATATCAAAACAACTATTAATCAAACTTTATTGTGTGTGTGCAATTTTTGCATAACAACATGGGGAACTTGGTTGATAGTAATGGTTAACCAATGAACTATGCACATAAAAAGGTTAATCATTCAACTACTTAACCTAAACAAAAGCAAATCAAAGGTAAGATCTTAATACTGCAAAAAGAGTGACTGAAATACACTTATCAGTTACTGGAGAAAGAGACACTAAAGCATACTCATCAGTTACTGGAGAAAGAGACACTTAAGCATACACATCAGTTACTGGAGAAAGAGACATTCAAACATACTCATCAGTTACTGGTGAAAGAGACAGTTAAGCATACTCATCAGTTACTGGAGGAAAACAAAGTCAAGCATACTCATCAGTTACTGCAGAAAGAGAAACGTCATTTGCCCTGGTTCATCACGTGTTTCCTCCTATAGTGGGCTCCAATCATTTTGTTTGGTTACAATAGCAGTAAAAACAGTAACATTGGTTTAGTTTTTATCAATGAGAATAATTTCTTAAATGGAAAAGTGTGGTACAACTTATTAATACATTGTGGTTGTACACCAGAAATAAAATTAAATGCTGCCGTTTAAAATTATAACCGACTTTAGCTACGTTTTTATCCATTCATAATTGTATGTGATAGATACAGAATCGCTAGATGACTTTATTTTATGGTTGTAGCTGTATTTAAGCTTCTTATAATACATTTCAAATTGAAAAGTAATTTATATGAGATAAATTGGAATTTCCGATTACAGAAAATGAAACCCCAGCATACCCACCAGTTGCTGCAGAATGAAAAAGTCAAGAACACTCACCAGTTATTGCAGAAAGAGACACGTCATTTGTCCTGGTTCATCACGTATATCCTTCAACAGTGGGCTCCAATCATTCTATTGTGGATTGATGTTTTGTTGAAATATTTGCCAAACGAAGAAACTTTCTATAACAACTAAGCTGTTGAAGCCCTTTTTTTCTTACCTTAAAAATCACCAACTATGTCATCCGGATCAAGAAGAGGCAAGAAATAATTTCATAAAAAGAAGGAAAGCTTGGGAAATTGGAAGCTTTATAGAATTAGTAGGAAAAAGATATATGTTTTTAGTATTACTTTTTAGTCATACATGTCTTTTCTTAAGATGATCAAACCTTTTAGACATAAATAAATTCCCTTTATGAGAAATCATAAAGTGTTTGATGATAGCATTGATCCAGAAGAAGAAACTCTTCACGAAGAGAATCCAGCACTTGAAGAAGATGGGATTGCCGTCTGTATAAATGAAACAAGCAAAGAAGCGAAGTCCGTAAAGTCGTACTGTAGTGAGGATCATGTATTTTCCTATTATAAAAGAAAGTTTTAATTTTAACTTTATATTTAATACGTAGCTTGCTCACAAAAAAATAGCAACTTTTTGAAGCTGAACGAACCGAAAGCAACACAACAAGGAATGATGTGTTAACTTTCAGAGATGTAAGCTATAAGTATATTTTAAACAATTTAAAACAACTGACATTCTAGAGAGCTCATTTGTGGAGATGATCATCATCTTCAGTTTTAGCAAGTGTTAGTCAACTCATTAACTCTTTTTGGCGTTAATATATCAACAAGTTTAAACAATTTTTGACGGCTATGAAACCTTTTAGAAAAGAAAAAGATATTAGGAAAATTTGAAGGAATTCTAGTTACTGAATAAAGAAACTGTAGCACACTCACCAGTTATTGCAGGAAGGGACACTGTTGCATACTCACCAGTTACGTAGAGACACATATTACTTAAGCAAAACAAAAGCAGAATAGGCTAAACAATAAAGAAATTACCCATTATTAAATAAGATACAGACCACAACTGGTTAAGAAAAAAAGTCAAAATAAAAAGTTTAATGTCGGATTAGTTACTTGTCAATCATTATAAAGTTAGAAATTGATCATCGGATTTCAGTGAAAAAATATAACTAAAGACACATCTATAAGTAAAACAAGTATTTATAGCAAGTTTTTTCATCACTTAAATAGAAACATGAATAGCTTAAGTAGACACTTGAGTATGTTGACTTGTTTTCTCAGTGCAAAATGTTGTTGTTAATGCACAAACATACAACAGTCTAATAGTATATGTTTAATAAAATTTATCTTAACTTTTTTTATGCATCTATTACAAAATCTTTACTAAAAGTACATTTCAATCATACTTGCAAAGTAGATTAAACAAAAGATGAAATTCAAGTCTTTATGTTTGAATAAAAAGTAGTGAACTAAAAGAAATTGATAAGAGTCTAATTGGTCATTTTCGACGAGCTTCATCTTATTACATTACTACACATTTGAGACAAAAAACTTCAAACAAAATAGTTTAAAATAGTTTTGAAAGTGAGAAGAAAAAAGTTTACAAACTTAGTAAGCTGTAACTTTTAAACATACAGTTAACAAATGAAATTTGATCAAGAAAAATTATTAAGAAAAATTATCTTTTGTTTTATGACGTATTAATCGAACTAACTCGATTTTTATCGCTTAAAATTTGAGCGCCAAATTTAGTGCTTTTAACAAAATGTCTTTTTTGCTAAATTATTCGTTTATTTAGAGATGTTCAGTATAACACAGCAGTCATATTAAAACATCGCTTATTTTAAAACATCGTGATTTATATCACTAATCTATCGTAATCACTTTAATTTGGACTTAACTATTAGTATAGATAAACGTGTTCACCGAGAAAAGTATATTGTTTATGGTACGTTTTTATCTAAATGTTTTGAACTTTTACATTTAAAAAGTTCCAAAATATAAACGTTTTCAGTTCTAAAACTTAGATAATGGGTAAATTATGAATAATACAACATAATTTATACATAAAAATAAGAGTTGTGTTAAAAGTAAAATAAGACAAACTCGCTTTTAATGGTATAGCGTTTTTCTTTACAAAAGTGGTAAATATAATATCATTTAATATTTTACGAATTAACAAAAAAAAATTATGAGATTGATATATGATTTTAGAATGATATTTATTTTAGAATCATTTTTAGAATATTTACTTTTGAAAATTCAAACATTTAGTGAACATTTAAACAAAAGTATAGTTTGTTTATATCTATTAACGTATTATAACTAAAGTTTATAAATGCAATTATCACATCACAATGAGATACAACAATACAATTATCACATCACATTAGATTGCAGCATTACAACTATCGCATCACAGTAGATTGCAATGTTACAACTATCACATCACAGTAGATTGCAACAATACAACTATCGCATTACAGTAAGTTACAATAGTACAATATCACATTACAGTAGATGCAACAATACAACTATCACATCACAGTAGATTACAATGTTACAACTATCACGTCACAGTAGATTGGAACATTACAACTATCACATCACAGTAGATTGAAACATTTTAACTATCACATCACAGTAGATTGCAACATTACAACTACCACATCACAGTAGACTGCTACAATACAACTATCAAGTCCCTGGTGTTTTATAATTTAAATCAACCTTTGACAAAACTCTATAAAAGATATAGCATAAGTATTAATTATAAAAAATGTGTTTGAAATATTTTCCTTAAATTTATTCAATGCTTTATTTTAGAAAAACCTTAAAAATTTGTAATGTAATTTGAAAAAGTAATTAATCATTTTTGTTAAGCAAACTGAACAAATAATACCACATAGAATCTATTTTTACAACAATAAAACACTGAACGCTTTGTTAAAATTAAGATAAATTGTACAAGAACATCATTTTAAGTTATTCTTTATTAAAAGCATTATAAAAATATATTTGTTAATGTGAGTTTAATAAACCGTTCAAGTAGTTATTATTAAACAGTATGCTTTTGTTCTATAAATGCTTACAGTTAAACATAAAATATTTTACATAGTATATATGATTAATTTATTTTTCCTTTATAATTTTTTCTAAACTTTTATCATATATCTCAACATCTATATGTTTTAATATAAGGTAAAAGCTATAAAATAATTAGTTTTTGATAAACACCTAGAAAAAAAAAACAGCTTTTGGTATCAAACAAACAGTATTGTCTTTTATGAAAATAAGTAAAGCAAACTGTACGATTTAAAGTTTTTTGACTAGTATTTTCTTTAAATATTTATACTTCAACAAACCTTACTTTTTGTAATGTACATGATGATTATAAGCAGTTTTTTAAAACAAGTTGTAAATAATCAAATGTTATATAAATTTATGCATCTATAAAGTAAATTCTTTTTATATTTATTTCTTGTTTATCAGCTTTGACCACATTTAAGGTATTGTCTAAACTCTAAAGTATTATATTTCTTGTATATTATTTAGTGTTTGCAATCGTTCTTTAATACAATATATTCACTTAAGCCATGCCAAATTATTTTAAGTAGTTTAAGTATTATTAATATCAGTATTAGTTATGTTAATGAAACTATTTATTTGTATGGGTTATAGTGTAGGTTTAAAACACAATACAACCATACCTACCTTTTTTTACTGGTTTTAACTCAAAGTATCATTTTCCAACAGTTTATAATTACTTATTTGTATCGTTGCTGTCTACTGTGATGTGATAGTTTTATTGTTGCTGTCTACTGTGATGTGATAGTTGTATTGTTGCGACCTACTGTGATTTGATATTTGTACTGTTGCGATCAACTGTGATGTGATAGTTGTATCATTGCTGAAATTTTTACTTTAGATTATATCTAAACAGTGATATATATATATATATATATATATATATATATATATGTTATTACATATATTTCTAAAAGCATAAATTGGTGACTAGTAACAAAATGATAATAAAGGAATTACATCCTTGTAATTTGTTATTTTTCGTAAAGAATGTTTGTTTAGCTAACTAATCTCTGTATTAAAAAAAAGAAATATATGAAATCCGTAGTCAATCACTTAAGGTAATTTTATTTTTTATTTTATATGACTTATATATTTATAGTAAACTACAATATGATCGTTTGTACATATTTACAGATTAGTGAGTTTACATAAAAACAAGCTGTGAATGTTTTACATAAAATAGTAAAATTTATTGTATTTTTATATCAAATAGGTACATATCCATGAAAATACAAAAGTTCAGTTTAAACCCAAAGGTTAATGTTTTCTAATTAATATCTTTCTGAGATGCTACGGAAATTTCAAAAGATAGTGGGTATTCTTTATAAATACTTCATTATATTTTTACTTACTATTTGGTTTTAAGATGTATGTTTCTATGTGTAAAAAAATATTTTGTTTCATAAGAAGTTAGTACAAATAAACTGTATCATTTAGTAACTATTTATTTTATTATAACTTTTTTATAAACATTTATAAGTTAAACACTTTTAAAATATTCCAAGTATCATAAAACTAAACTTCAAATTTTTATAAAATTTTTCCTTTTTTTAAGTTAAATTTTCTAAGTTTAAAATTGATTTAAATTTACAATTATGTCTTTAATTTACCTTTTACTGTTATTTTGACAGCTCATTCTCGATTTTAATGATAACAACAGAGCTGTAGTAGTGATAAAGATAGCTGTAGGACTATTATTTTGTTTAAATAGAGTTGATACGTTTTTTTAAATTATTTAAGATTAACAAAAACTAATACCAAGCCAAAATTACGGAAAAAATATATTTTAACCAACATAAAAAATTATTGAGCATTTCCAAAATACAGACTTTTTGATAGGTACAATTTTAACTTAATCTGTTCACGATGTTTAACAGAAAAACATTAGAAAACAAATGATAATATTCGTTTACTGTGGACACCAACTTATCATGCGAACTACTTTTTCATTGTCTACTTTTAAGACATAAAACAAATCAAGGCAATTAAATAAGTTTGGTACATTATTTTCTTTTTAACTTACTAAAATTAAAAAAATTAAGCTGATGTTTACTCTGCAAATTAAATTAATATGCGCACTACTTTTAATATTTTTAATTTAAAACTGCATACAGTTAAGACAACTACATTAAGCTATACACTTTATTACATTTCCTGGAAAATTCAAAATAAATGTATACGAAAAGTTACTAAAACTCTTCGTTTACTGCTAACTAATTTTACAATGTTTATTTACAAGTAAGTACGTACTACTTAAACAAGTAAATTAAGTTTGATACATTGCTAAATGTGATCGACCAAAAATTCAAATGAGTTATCAGATATAAAAAAAATGTTTTCTTTTACTGTTTGCTCCATTTATTAATGTGCACTAATTTTACCAAAGTACAAGGAAATCATGTGAAAAAACTCAGCCTGATACATGTTTACCGTTCTTAAACTATCTAAAAGTAAATTTAGAAAAATATTAATTTGATTAGCAACTTTAAAACATAGTTTGATATCTAAACCAGTGGCCAAATGTGATATTTTAAAATGGGTGCCAAAAATTTAAAATACAACGCTAAAATATTATTAATTTTAACTTATGTGAATTATTTACTTTTTAATTTAGTATATCATAAAACATAATTTGTGAGAAAAATAAAACTACAACATACTCTTTGTTTAAAAAGCTTATTTAAAAAAAAACAGTTTAAACAGTTTCAAAAATTGTGATGCTTTTTTTGTTTTAAATTAGGATTGCTGCTCCGATGCCTCACCCAACGCGACGCGCTGATGCAAACTAAAGCTGATATTTGTCAACACTAGGAAATTAAGTTTGATAAATTACTCAGAATTAAATTAACCAGAAAGCAAAATCTAAAACAAACATAATTTGTGATGAAGCTATCGAGTTGTTAGATAGTCATTGGATTAAAGGAGACACCAATGTTGAGGCTGTTGCTGATTACAAATATTTAAGAGCAATTCAACAAAAGACTAAAGCTCTTACTGCATATGGGCAAGCGAGGAACTTCGAAATCAGTAAAGCAATGAAGTTATTTGAGGAAGCATATGAAACTGCAAGTAAAAATCTTAGTCGTGCTCATCAACTTGTAATATTGATTGCATTCAATTTTTCTAATTTTCGTACTTTTTTTGAGATATATGTTGATAAAGCTCTTGCTATTGCTATTGAAGCGTACGAAAAAGATTTGCCTCATCTACAAGAAATACATGAAGAATTGAAGTTTTGTGCTAATGAATTGTTAATTGTATTAAAAGAAAAAATCGATGACTTGAAACAGCTGTGAAGTTTATGGTTTGCGTTTGATGTACAAAATATTTGTTATCATTTTATTTTTATTGATTTAGTTTAATGTTGTTGTTATTTGGTTTCGTCTAAACCAGGGTTTCACAAACTTTTTTGCTAATGGCCCCCTTTAAAGATTTTGAAAAAGTAATGGCCCCCTCATATAGATTACTTATAAACTACAATATAGTACACGTAAGACCTTTTTTTTTTTTTTTTTTTTTTTTTTTGCTCATACTTAAATACTTTCATACTCAAGAATATTTAGTGTTAGTTTCAAGTTATGGCCTCATGGCCCCCCTGTGGCTCCTTTACTGCTCATGGCCCCCCTCTTCCCCCTTTGCTACTCATGGCCCCCTGAGTATCTGTCATGGCCCCCTAGGGGGCCACTTGGCCCACTTTGGGAAACCCTGGTCTAAACTAACTTGTTTAATAAATTAAATAAGTTAACATATTTAATGTCTATTTAATCAGACATACACTTTATTTTTACGTTTGAGCATTATTTTACTTACAACTTTAACTATACTTAAACTACTTTTATAATACCTAGCAATTAACCATAAATAAAGGAACTATCTCTAACTATACTATCATAAACCAAACTATATACTCCATTTAGTTTCTTTTTGTAATTTCGTCTGCTTGAATATATTAGATAGAATTATAGATTTAACCTTTTACTTGTAATATAGTCCTTTTATTGATAAGTACCTTATTATTAATACCGTTTCGATATATTTATAACTTAAATATATATTTTGTCAAATTATCTTCTTAAACTATTTAAAATTTTTTAGCTAAAAAAATTAACTACAACTTAACTGAACTCTAAAACTGAACTTTATCAATGATTTACAAGACAATTATTTTAAGTTATAATTTAAGTTAAACTGGATGAAGTTTTACATTAAAAAATGAAAAATATGCTTTATCAAATAAAAGTTAAACTAAATTTATTCCTAAACACTTAAGTACATTTAAAGTGCTTAAATTTAAAGTAAAAACTTTTATGTTTGCTAATATTCCAGGCAAGAATTATTTTTATTCAAAACACATGCAAATGACATAGGGAAAGTTTGTTGCAGTAACACGTTCTTTATAAAATCTTTTTCTTATAGATGACTTTACATAGCGTTTCAATATATAATTAGATCAATAAACTTATTTTACGTTGTTAACATTAAAAACTGTTAAATACTATTACTTTCAATTTTTTTGTTTGATAAGTTCAACATGACTTACACGATGACAATAATTTAATAGAACAAATTTAATCATTTTTTTATTTTTTATCAGTTTTATGCTTTATAAAAGTTTCTTCTTATTTTGAAAATTTATTATGTTTAGGGTCAAGTGTTTTTGCTAAAAATTTTGAACGTAAAATAATATTATTTGAGGTTTTTGTAAACATAGGTGTTTTCTTTAAAAACTAAAATACATAAGATATTTTCCTGTTGTTAAAAAATATAATTTTTATGTTAAATATCCGTTTTACTTATTTTTTTTTAGCAACTTCTCAGTGTTTTAGTAGTTTTTTAATCAAAAAAAAAGTTTTTATGTTAATTTAATCTTTTTATTTTGTTTCAAGAAATATTTTCATCGCATTTAAAGTTCGTAATAAAATGTAATTACAGAATTCAGACTGTTCTAATGTTGTTATAAAAAGAGATCTTTATTTTTTTTCAATTATGTACTTCAGGTTTTAAAACCCGTTACGTAGCTAATAAAACAAGTGTAATTTTAAAAACCACAAATTTAAGTTATGTAGTTCTGTTCATAAGTTTTATTAAAATTTTTTAAACATTCAAAATGAATTTAGTCTGTTTTAAAGCTTAAAAATAAAATTTTGTTCAATTACGGTTATTTGTGTTAACTAAAACAGATTGTTCAGTTTACTGTAGTTTAAAGAGCTTATTTAAAGAAAGATGTGCAAGTTGAATATTTTATTTACAATCAGGTTTCGGTGACAAAAAATTGCGACCATTTCAAGTAAATTAAAGTAGTGAACTGTTTTATTTTACTTGAAAAGTTCGCAATTCTTTTTCATTAAAACCTGGTTTTAAATAAAATATTCAATTTGTTTATCTTTATTTAAATATGATATAAAAACAAATACTAGATATTGTTTTCAAAAATTATTTGAGCAATCACATTGATAAAAGTATGCTTTTAGCTGAAAAGTACATCGCGGGCCTCAGTTTGCTGATCCCAGATTCAACGCTTAGCTTTGTTAATTTGTCATCAAAATAGTCGTTTTCTGCATATAAGATCTATATAGAATATTAACGTTAATGACGTACCTAGTTTTTTAAAACTTTAATGTTTTTTTCTTAAAGAAAATTGCAACCTTAAACCTAATGAGCAATTTACATTGTCGAACTCTCAAGGTGTGGATGTTGACGGTTCAGGATAAATATCAGAAAGTTCATCCGATAAAATCAAACGACTGACCAGCTTGGTTGTTGTCCTCATGGTTGCACTGGTGGTTTAACTACTAAAGAATACAAATTAAACCAATAAACTATTAGTATCATATTTATGTTTTGAGAAAATTAAACTTGATGCATTATTGTTTTTCCTATTCTAAGAAATACTCATCTACAAAATTTGAGAAAAGAAGTGCTATTTTATCATTTAAAATGATAGGTATAATGTGTTTATGGTGTTTATCTTTCAACAAACTAAAAAAAGTTCTGATGTATTACTAATCAAGTTTTTTTCTCGAATATAAAAAAAACAGTAAGCTTTACATTATTTTTTTATTTTTTTGGAACTAAAATGTTTTTAATTGTCTTAATTTTTAATATAACAAAATTTATAACATATATCTATATTTTAAAATACAATTGTTTAACAAGCTAGTATATATGTAATCTCACAACATTCAATTTTTTTTTTTTAAGTTGTTAAGACAACTGGCTTAAAAAATGCGCATGCGGAAAAATGAATCCATGCAAACACAACGTTTTGTGCAAAAATCTAGTTATAAATATGGGATATTTCGTTGAATAGTGTCACCTTTGCGAAACTGACACTGTGCAAAACTGTCACTGTGTAAAAGCGACTTGCAAAATTGATTAAGTATTTAGACATTGGGCGAGTATTGATCGTATAGAATTAGTTTCATGGGGTAGTTGAATCGGGTAGGAATTACTCAAGAGGAAATTAGTTATGCATGGATTGATTCGAGTTAAAATTTATGGAGAATTGTATGCGAGTTTGAAATGAGAGCGTCCCTATACTTTTAGATAATTAAACATTATTTGACTCTAAAATAAATTCTTTCAAACAATATAAATAATACTCAATTTTTCAGAACAAAATATATTTCATGCTTCTTTCATCAGTTGTATACTAAGCAATAAAAATAAAATTTCAAATCTAACTTATATAGTGAAAATGCAGTCAACGTAATTAATAATGATAAAGCAAAGAGTAATTAACATTACATAAGTACTTCTAATTACAGAGCAACATGCGTTATGTAGGGATGACCTCAAGACAATTTGGCAAAAGAATATAGGAACACATTCCAAAAATTATTGATGAATATTGTAAGAGTAATAAGAAAACTAAATCTATTAGAGTAATAAATGCTTCAAAAAGATCTGCTATTGGTGAACACTTGGTAAATAACCTTGATTGTGCTAGTAATTATAATTTAAAAAGATTAAAAATTGTTAAAAATTGTTTTTACATATCGGATTTAATTAAACTTGAGGCTACTTGTATTTTGTTAAGAAAACCTAGGTTGTGTAAACATAAAGATTTTGATTAAACTGTTTCGTTTTTTTCTTAAATTGTTTTATAAGTTGTTGCTCTGTAATTAAAAGTAACTATACTTCTACCTATTTTTTGTTATTTTTCAGCTCATTAGTTTTTTTTTCGTTCACGTCATACTACCTGATGTGCAATTCTTAAATTAAAAACTTATTTATAAGGTTTAAAGTCTTTTATTAATCTTGATAACGATATAAAACTATTGTTGAAAAGCTTTATCTAAAAACCAAAATAGATTATTTTCTGTTTTTTTAAACTAAGTTACAAATACAAATTACTTACAAGTTTTTTACTATATTTTGCTAATTTCTGTCATTATCTACAGATTAACAATTTTTTTAAGTATTTTTATTCTTAGTTTAAATGAAAATACAAAAGAAAAAAATGTCTTTCAATTGTACTGGTACGAAGTGAAATATACTGTTAAAGAATAAAGTCAGTATCTTAAAAAAATATAGTAAACAACAACAAAAAAGTAATCATTTTATTTAAATTATAAAAATAAAAAAAAGTATATAAAAAAGTAATTTCTTAGCGCACCTAATAATAAAAATATTGAAAACGAAGTAGTTAGTTTTTTTTCTAAAATCAAAAAAAAAAAATCTTTTTTGCGCTTTTTATTTAACTAAAATTATTGTTTTAATCAGTATTTTAGCTTTATATACTTATCTTTATATTAAACATACCAAAAAACTGTAAATATTTGAAATAATATAATAACTTTTTAAAATTGTTGATATGAAAACTTTAACTTTTACAAATTTTTCAAATATAAAAAGAAATTTTTTAAACTATTTCTCACAATAAAACTATTCATAAGATTTATTCAAAACTTGTTATTTTCTAAACTGGTGTTAACGTTTTTAATTTTGCGAATTAAAATTTCATACCTCCAGTTTTGGGATCGTCAAAAAGAAGTTGCTACCGTCTGTTGCCGTGCAACAAGATTCATTCGACCATTCATTTTTGTCAGCATCGTAACAAAGAACATCAGAAGCTTCGAACCAAAAAATTAAAACTTTTCTCCCCATACCTATGGCGTGAGTGAGCCAAGAATATGGAGAATACATGCCAGATGTATAGGTTGGGTAATGATTAATAAACACAAATGCGTTGGATGTAGAGTCGTACATTTCAAGGAATTTTTTACTAGCTCCTATTGCAAACAATTTGTTCTTTATAGCAATTAAACTATGCATCGATTCTCTTTCTTTCATGCTGGGCATGTATGTCCATTCATCAGCTATGTGGTCATATGCCTCAACAGTGTTTAAAGACCCACCGTTATACCCACCAGAAACAACAATTCTTTCTTCAAATACTGTGCAAGCTGCACTTGATCTAGCTTCTTTCATGCTTGCTACATTACCCCATGTGTAGTCATTTGTATCAAAAAAAATACAAGTTGCTGTATCTTTGTTTACTAACTCACCTCCAATAAAATAAACTTTACCTATAAAGCCACAAGCACAATAACAAACACGATCATCAAACATATCTCCTACAATTTCTAAAGAATCAGTAGCAATTGAGTATTTTTCAATTTTTTTTAAATCTCTACCTTCATCGTGTAAACATCCTAACAAGTAAACATGACCTTTTAAATATACCACTGGTGTGGAAGAATATGGAAAACGACGGTTTTTTGTGAGCGAACTAGCTTTTCTACATCTAATAAGATTTCTACCATCTATTTTGTTCACGAAACTAGTATTTATATCAACATCGCTGTCTACCGATGAGAAATAGTCTCCGCAGTGCAAAACATCAAAGTTGTTTTCCTTGTAATACCTCGTTGTGAAACATGAACTTGGCGAGCGTTTATAGTACAATTCTATATTTTCAAGTATCTTGTTTATTAGTGTTAAACACTCATCAACTTTATGAAAAGATGTGGATTTGTTTAAAACTTGTACCAGAGCAGGTTCCGTCAGTAAAGGGAGGCGAATTAGTAATAAAACACTTTTTGCATCTTTGGTTCTCTCATCAAGCCTGTAACTTACCCATTCATTTGCTGCGGAGAAAACTTCAATTTCTGAAGTGATGTGTAAGTTAGAGCTTGAAATAATTCGTTTCATCAGTGGAAAATCTAGCTCTAAGAAGTTGTTAGTTTCGGCAACTGTTGTGAACCAAAGTTGAATATAATTCATAATCAGTTTAGAAAGGTCATTCAAGTTGTAAAGTATAGACAAAAAATAAAAAGTTGCTACGTTTTGGGGTTTTATTTTACTCTTCATGAGTTTAAGCACACTATCGTTCAATTTTTTTTCAAATTTTATTTGTTTAAATTTCATATTTTTCAAGTATTTTATCACATCTCCAGGAAAGGTACCTGAAAGTTGTTTATTTTACACTAATAAAAACAAAACTGCAATAAGGTTGTTTATTCAATAGTATTAAAATCAAGTATACTTGAATATACTTTTCATTATTTCATTGTCTTTAAAACTATTTTGAGACTTTCTTTGTAGCTGAATTTAAGAAAGAAGTAATCTTTGTGTATACATACATTATTTATGTTTTATAAAATATTTCCAAGAAACTACATAAATAATTCAAAGCTTTATAACTGCTTAATAAAAAATGATACAATTAAACTTTTATCATTTAATACATACTTCATTATATATATTTTAGTTAGGTAGGTGTCAGAAAAGAACAGTGTCACTTTAGCACGGAGTGACATTTTTGCACGTAATAATTTTAAATCTTTTGAAATGTTTTAAATTAATTTTTGTCATAGTTTTTCAAACTTTTAATTAATTTTAAGCTTTTAAATTTAATTTTAATTTACATGTTGCATAGTTTGTTTTTAAATTTTAAAACAATACAGTACTTTATGTCATTGAAACAATTAAAAACAATTGCAAAATAAACTTTATGCTAAAATTTCACTCCGTACCAAAGTGTCACTCCGTGCTTAAGTAATGTTGTGCTAAAGTGACACTTTGTGCTATAGTGTCACTCCGTGCTAAATTGTCACACTATGCTAAAATGTCACTAGGTGCTAAAGTGTCATCCGTGCTTTTCTGACCCGTTCTCGTTTTAGTTAGATATAATGTACAAATATATTAATTAAAAACTGAATTTATCATTCATGTTACAAAATATACCTGCTTGAGAGTTTATTACCCTAAAATCTTTTTCCTTGAAGACTGTTGGAGAATTTTCTCTGCATAGCTTTAAAAATTTTTCCTGCCGTTTTTTTAAGCTTTTTGAAATACCATTAATTTTCAATTCACTTGTATTTTTATGGATTTCATTGAAGTTCCATATTTTAGACATTTTATTTCCCATTTTATAAATGCTGGTTATTTTTATAATTTAAAAAAATTTTGTACTTACCAACTTTAATAACAAATAAATCTGTCCTTTACTACATTTTTGCATAATGTTTTAGGCTTAACAACATAACCTTTTATCCTTTTAGATAATAAGTGTAGTATATTATTAATTTATATAGTATTATTATGAACATTTAACATTGTTACTGTAGTTTATTAAAACAAAAAGAAATATTTTAAAGACTCAAGTAGATTCTCCGTATATCATAAACTAGGGAGTGGGTCAAATACGCACGAAAACATTTTTGCAATAAGGGTCATATTCCCATGAGAGTAAAAAAGAAATAAACAAAAAATTAATTGAAAAAAAAAACAAAAAAAAAACAAGTTACTGACCGAGGGTAAGGGTTAAGGGTAACAGTGACAGTAAGAACTAAAACCAATGTATATTGCAAAAAGATACTGAAAAAAAAAGTACAAAAAAAAAGTTACTAACCTAGGGTAAGGGTAAGAGGTAACAGTAATAGAAAATATGTATATAAATATAGGTAATAAAATTGTTAATTAAAAAATTTAAAATAAATAAGTTAAAAAACAACAACAAAAAAAAACACAAACGACCTAGGATAGCAAAAACATATATAATAAATTTTCTTTTTTTTATTTTTCCAATTTTGCTAAACTGTCTTTGTACAAAATTGAGCCCTTGTTCAAAATTAATGCCATGCAAAATTGTCTTCGAGCAAAAATGTTGCTTCGTGAGTATTACACTTTTTACCAATAACTAATAATTTTATATACAACTTTTTTTTATGATGTTTACAAAGTAAAAGCATGTGTAGGGTTACAAAATATTTACAAACAATATTATAAAAAAAACAAATAACAAATACATAGCAATATAACAACTTTAAAATAACTAATACTGATACTAATAATACAAAAGGCTACTCTATATAATACTAGGCATAACATGAGTATTATATTTAAGAACAAGCAAACCTTAACAAATATATAAAAAATATTTTTTTTAGAAAATACCTTTAAACGTGGTCAAATTTTTACACAAGATTTAATCTAACAGGGATATATTTAGAGTGTCTGTAAAACAAAATAAGATTTAACTACTTAGAATATAAGTAATAAAAAAATTATAAAAAATAACATAATAAAAAAATTTTATATTACTCAACAAAACAATATAAATGTCTACTCCATAATATCATGTTTACTGCAGCAGGCTATGGCTACAAATGTTCCCACCACTCTCTGTGGCTTGATTTTAACTTCATTCAACATTACATTAGTAATAGGTTACTGTCTGTTGTCTGCTCTTCATTTTCTCCTTATCTTTACTCTATTTATCTTGTATCAGTAAACCACATGACCTTGCAAGCTTTCTCTTAAACACTAGGATAAAGAAGAACTTTCATTCAAAGATTTCCATCTAATTAAAATAGTTATCAAATGCAGTTTGATATCATTTTACACATAAGTTTAGTTTGTATATAAAGTGTTTGTTTTAAAACTTGGTTTTATTTGCAGATGTTTTATAAAATAACATAACAATGATAAAATACATAGTCATACTCTAAATAGTTGTTTAAAATAAAGGGCTATAAAGATAATTGCTCAGTTTTTTACAAGCATTTTTACACGATAAAAAGTATTAATATAAATCAATTTGATATTATATCTTAATTAAGCATTTGTTAAATGTTTAATATGCAATTGTAAATAAAATTTAAAGTTTAAACAAACTATATATTTTCATTTTCTAAGAAAAAATTAAAACGTAGTTCCCTATCAAAAAGTGTTTTACCGTATTTTAAATTTTAATTAAAAAGTCTGATAGAAAATCTGTTTCAGTTGATACTACGACATTAATATTTAAAAAGGTGCTTTATATTTATACAAAAGCAACAATAAAACATTATTCTTGTTAATAATACTTACATTTATTTATAATTTTTTAATTAATTATATTAATTATTGAGTCATTTAACACTTTTCAAACAAACTTCAAATTGTTTGCTATAAATTTGACTTAACTATTAGTGTTAATTATCAAATGCCAAATTTAAATATCCTAAAAAATTTTAGTAGCAGTCCTACGTGAAATATAAATACAAAATTAAATATGTTTGCTCTTAATAATATTTTTTTCTAGCTTTTAAGTTATATTCTGCTAAATGAAATTGATGAATTTTTATTAAAAAAAAAAACTGTTGGTTAATTTTTATAAAAGTATATTTAATTACTGTCGAAAAATTAGAACTAACGAAGTTAAAGCTTTACAGAAAAAATTAAATGATAAAAAAAGTATCCTAACTTGATTTATTCAGGTAAGCAAACTTTTAAAAAAGTTTTCACAAAAATCTGTTATTAAGATATTTTATGGTACTAAATTAAAAGGTTTTATAACCAGGGTTGACTAATTGAATTCGAGATACTTCTTCCAGGTTTTCAAGGTTTTTTAATGCATTTAAAAAGTAAATTTTTGGGTCTATTTTTAGTTTAAAGGCTAAGTTTAAGGTTAAAAACTTTGTTAAGCAGTAAAACCACAATGAAAAAATACTGTGAAGCAATTTAAAATTTTTTTGATATCGTAGATTTTTAGTGTGAAATTAAAATTTTACTACTTAAAATATCTATTTTGTTAAAAATTCCACAGATTTTAGTGATTTTTGTTCAAAATTTCCTTTTTTACAAAGTTTGAAGGATTTTCCAGGTTTCATTAACATAAATTGGAAAATTACAGGATTTTCAGTGATTCCAGGTTTTTTGGCAGGCACGTTTAATTGACAAAACTATTTATTAAGGGATATGTATTTTAAACTGTTTATTTAATTTCTTTTAACTTTAAATCAGGGTTTCTCAATATTTTTTATTTAAACTGCTTCCTTTTATTAAACTAAGAAACCTATTGCTTCCTTCAAGAAAATTTCTCTAAAATCTACAATTGAAAAAGCCTAAGATCTTTATATTTGCTTTTCATTATCAACTTCATACTATCTAGTGTAAATTTTAAATTGTGGCCTTGTGGCGTCGATTAAACAGCTCATAGCCCCGAATTTTCCTTAAATTTTTGTTCTTTATTAACAATTTAAGAATATATGCAAATTATGACATTATTGCCCCATTGTGATCCTTTTACTACTCATGGTCCTCCTTTAGCTCTTTGCTGCTAACGATCCCATTTCTTTAATGCCCCCAAAGGAGTTGGCAGGGTTGCCATAGTTTTTTCAAAAATTTATCCAGGTTTTCCAAAATTTTTCCAGGTTTTTAAAATTTCTTCCACGATTTTATAAGTACACATTTCGTGTCTATTTTGTTTAAAATCTAGTTTAGGGTAAAAAATTTTGTTAAATAGTATTAAAAGATTGAAAAGATACTGTAAAGCTACTTAAAATATGTTTTTTGGTAGAATAAATTTTGCTGATGAAAAAAAATATTTTTGTTAGATTATTGAGTCAAATTAAAGTTTTACTACTAAACATGAGAAAATTATTTGAATTCCAGGTTTTTTAGTGACGTTTGTACAAAATATCATTTTTTTTTTTTTTTTTTAAATTTCTCAAATTTTAGGTTATTTTTTAGCCTAAATTGTAAAATTCTAGGTTATTCCAGGTAAGTGGCAATTCTGAGCTGGGAAATATAGGTCATGAATGCAGATTTAAGAATAATGAAATGTGGGCTTTTCATATCTAAAATTTAAACACAAAATTTATATGTACCTTCCCACTAAAGAATTTTAAGCAGGTGATATTTTTAGTGACAGGCTTTAAAATAATTTAACTTAACTGTAAGTAAGCTTTTGTTTATAGCTTTTTTATGCTACTTTTAAAAATGCTGATTTTTAAAAGTTTAAGTATTAATAGTAAAAACAGTGAAATTGGAAAACTAGGTTAGTGACTTTACAAATTTAATTTAAAAGTAATTTACAAGTATTTACTAACATAAAACAAATAAGTGAAAAAGTGAGGTCTTTGATAATTGATGCTCAGGAAAAATTTAACACATTCAAAATAAATTAATAACAGAAATTATATTCTTTATATAATATATTGTTTTTGATAACTTCAACTACATTATAACTAAAAATTAGATATAAGCTTTTTTAATCAACATTTTAAAGGAAAACACTGTGATTTTTAAATTTGGTTCAATAGACAAAATTGTTAACAAAAACACTAGAAATGTACTTAACCTGTATAAAATATTTGACACTTCCTGCTACTTCTACTATTTGTCCAATATTTTTTTTTATTGAGCTTATATTATCAAATATTGTAAATTTGCACTTGTTTCACTGATTTTAGATTCAGTATTCAAAAAATTATTTATTTTTAAAAATTAAGGTAGCATAAAAGGTATATATTGTCCTTAAATTTAAGGATTTTGACGTATGATTTCAGTTTGATACAATAACTTAAGCTCAAAGAAAAAAAAAACAATGTTTTGTTTTGTTTCTGTAATTTTTTAAAGTATATTCATAAATGTGTTTAATACAATTCAAACTTCATACTATTATACTTATGACTTCATTACTACCACGAATTTAAACTTATATGTAAAATTTTAATAGTTAGATTTTTTTTAAGGTATTGCCAATGTTTTTTACACTATTGTTGCAAGAATTTGGGTCTAAAGTTAAGTTTTCAATATACCTAATTTGTTCTTATTTAAACAGTTGAGTAAGGAATAAGGGTAATAAAGTAGAAATACAGGATTATTGTATTAAAAATATTAAGTTGGTTTGCATTTTCAACTTCTTATAATTGAAGTTTATGTAAATTAGTTATTAAGTACTTTTATTTACAGTAAATAAAAAAAATATATGTGTATTCAGAATAAAATTATAAGGCTTTTGTTAGTAAACCTAAGAATTTAGTGCCTTAAACTAAACTGTTACCTAACCAATAACTCAAAAAAAAGGTAGGCTTTATGTTTAAACTATGTTCAATAATTATACTACAACCTAATAAAACAGTTCTTTAACTTTTAGAACTCTTTAACGTTTTTAACAAAAAATGTGACTTATACCTTTTAAAACTAATTATAACTACAAAAAAATACTAACTATATATACTGTTTATTGAACGATAAAAAAACGCTCAAAAGTTTGGTCTAAGGACCTGGTGTACGAAAAACCTTTCAGTTATTGAGTCGTACACCATAACTATATACCTAAACTGTATTTTTTATTCCTTTGCACTTATACTTGTAACTTTTGTAAAGCATTGTTTTAGAATGAGTTTTTATAAAGAGATAACATGGATTTACAATAAAGTTTACTATTAGTGTTTTCACGCATAATATTCTGAGTTTGTTTTTAAAATAAGAGACTTAGCATAAAAAGTTACTTAGATACATTATCATATGCACATAAATATATACATATATTGTATGATTTAACAAAATTAAACACATCCGAATCATAGAACGATCATGAATTTTTATGTTATGTGAATGTAGCTAAATAGTATCATTCTTAATTTAATATGGGTAATGAAATGTACGTGATAGCTAAAGGCTATCTAAAACACTCTGAGGAATATTCTTACTTTTAATATATCAAAAATTAATTGTGTAAGAATAATTGGTTTATCAGATTAGATTTATTCAGAGACGAGTTTGTATGGTTAACACAAATGGGACAAGTTGAAATTTAAATGTTCTGTACTAAATGATAATTTGTGGTATACAGCTTTCCCAAAATTCTATAATAACTTGTGCTTATACGCAAGTCAAGGAAGAAAACTGGGCCTCCAAGCAAACGAATGCCTAAAGTGCTCAAATATAAATTAACCGGCGTTATGGGCAAAGTAAGGTAACAATATCACAAATAGTAATAGAAACGTCATAGTTGAAGGTAAAAATAACACAAATAGTAAAAGAAATGCTTATTAGAAGTAACAATACCACAGAAGTATCAGAAACGCCATAGTTGAAGTTAACATAAACGCTACTGTTGAAATTAACAGGAAAACTACTGTTGAAACAAACACAAACATTGAAGATACTAGGAACAGTTCAACTTGTGTGGACTTTTTAAGGAAGGAATCTGGTCCTCCAAGAAAACATATGCCTAAACTGCTCAGATATAAGTTAAGCGGAGTTATGGGGAAAGTAAGTGCAAAGTTTTGCAGTTGCTAAAATCTGCATCTAAAATTTGTGAACGTTTTGATCTAAAAACCAAAAAATACACTGCTTGCACTTCAAACAAGGATCTTAACTTGACTTTTTATTTTGTAAACAAACACTTATTTTAGTTTATGATTAATACTTAGATAAAGCGTTAAAATTCATTTAAGATTATGTACTAAGAAATTAAGCTAGTAGGTTAATTCTATGGTTAAATTAAAGGGCGGAAGGGTAACCGTATTATCTGCATATTACACACTTGATAGAATCAATTACGCTCTCAAGTTACAAGTGATCAGCAATTTATAAGTTGTTTTTAAAACTTATTGTTGTGAAATACAAACAGAAAACTTAACTTTGACCTAATACTTTTTTTACACTTATTTAGCTACATAAAACAACATTTATTTTTTTTTAATCTTTAAGCTGCTAAACTATAAAGGTTTTTGATTGAAATTATATTATTGATCTTGAAAATAGTTATAGGTTTTCATATGATAGGGTTGTAAAAAACAGCATGCATTAGTTTTAGGTTCTCAATATAAAAATTCTTGAGCTGGTAAAAAAGAAACAAACCTAATTTTACTTGGTAAATAACAAATACATTATGCATATTAGCTACCCAATGGACAAAGAGTGTACTAAAGCTGAAAATCTGGCCAAAATGAATCGCCCATGAATTGTGAAATATAATGACATTTGGAGAGAAATTTCGGACAACCGAATCAAGTAAATTATTTACTTGAAATTAATCAGTATTTTCAATGTAGTAAACTTATAACGTGTTAAAATTTTTACAATGGCTTCAACTTGCTAACGAGTTTTTAGCTTACTTTTTGTATGTAATTAAAGTTTTCTTGTAGTATTTCAGTCTAAGTGAAGTTGTGTTTGAAAACAACAACGCTACTGTTGAAACCAACAGGAACGCTACTGTTGAAACAAACAGCAACGCTACTGTTGAAACAAACAGCAACGCTACTGTTGAAAGTAACACAGGAGTTGAAGATACTAGAAACAGTTCAACTGGTGTGAAACCCTATTAAGAAAGGAAACTTGGTCTTAAAGAAAACAAAAGCCTAAACTGCTCAAATATAAATTAACCGGCGTTATGGGTAAAGTAAGGTAACAATACCACGAATAGTAAAAGAAACGTCTGTAAGAAGTAACAATACAACAGAAATTATTAGAAACTGTGGATTCGGTGATCAAGCAAAAAATTCAGACATTGATATCAGCTGTTTTAAGAGTTTAAGAATATTCAAATAAGTAGATATTTGAAGATGTTAGGCAGAAATTTATCTACAAAAATAAGAATCATTAAGAAACTAACTTTAGTTGTCATTTTTGGAAATAAAAAATATAGCGCCTGAAAAAAAAAAAAATTTCAAATAAAAACTATAGAGAATTTCAAACAAATAAATTACAATTATCGTCAAAATAAGTGTTTTTAACATGGTATGCTTGAAGATAAAAAAAATTCTAAAGTCTCTTAAAAAGGTAACGTTTTCTGAAAGAAAAATGGTTTAAGTTTTTATTATTTCTGAAAACTGTACCTTTACCAATTTGATTTATAAATTTTACTATGTTAAAATCAGGTCTAATAATAAAAGATTGTCAAACGTACAACATTATGGAAGTGGGTGTGAATGAAACAGGATATGAAGTTTGTAGAAGAAGATAAAAGTTGCTTTTGTTACTACAAACTTCAACCTTTGTTTACAAAATTTTTAAAACAATTTAGGCTTTGTCCAGAATTCATCAGAAGAACAAAAAAATTTTCTATTCTTGAATACTGGAACAAATCAGTTCTCAGAACTATGTGCTTGTCAGCTGAAAAAAAAGTAAAAGTATCTGAAATACTTTCAACCATAATTATAAGGAGATCTTGATATTTTGAAGCAGGTAGATGCGACATAAATTATCAAGCTACAATAATAACAAACAAATAAAAGCAATAAGGTTTAATAATAAAAGATTGTTAAATGTACAACACTATGGAAGTATACAGGATATGAAGTTAGTAATACTAGTTTTAAGTTGCTGTTCTGTCAAAACATTTGAACCTTCATTTCAAAAATTGCTACAAAATAAAGATTTCTTTCGGAATTATCAGGATGACAAAACAGCACAAAATGTATTGAACCCGTTGTTGAACACCAGAGAAAATTAGTTCTTAGAACAAATTGCTTGTCAGTTGACAAAAAGCTAAAATTATCTGAAACACCTTCAACCAGAATGATGAGGAAATCTTGATATTTTGAAGCAGGTAGTTGCAACATAAATTTCGAAGCTACAACAAAATATTTCGTATGTTCAACTAGTGATAATAGTAGTTGAGGTTTGTAGTAGAAGACTAAAGTTGCTGTTTTTTAAAATGACGACAGTAAGAAAATTTTCAAAAGTGTAGTTGTACACCACAACAAAATGCATACAGAAGCTGAATACTGATCCCCAAACAAAAAAGTCGAAGTTGTGTGCAGGAAAGTAAGTTCAGCACAAAACGATAGCGGCTGAATCCGAAGATGTCGAAAGTACAGTAACTTCTGGGATAAAATGGGATTAGTTCCTGTGTTAGCAATTATTTTCTAGTGCACTATTTGGCACCACAGAAAAAGTCTGTAGATAATAAAAACGCAAACACGATATTGAACAAACCCACGTGTAATAAACTTCAAATAATAATATGATAGTTGAGGATTGTAGTAGAAGGAAGCTGCTGTCTGACAAAAATAAAGATCATTTCGAAAACTACACTTTTTTGAAATTAATTTTGTTTATAAAATCATATTAAGAATTTAGCTAGTTTTGTTTGTTCTCAACAAGCTTCGGGAGTAAGGACTTCACAAACTGTCACACAAATAATGAACTGTTAAGTTCGTTATTTTGGGCAATCAAAGCTAAGATTTTTTTTTTTATTATTACAAAATAAATTTGAAACATTAGTAAGACTCAAATATTCAAATTTATAAAAAAACTGTTTATGAATTTTTGTATTTCCTTGATCACTTGATAAAATTTCTGATGGATTTACAACGAAAGTACTCAAAAAAAATAAGAAAAATGAAATGTGTTTTGTTATATCTTTTAAATAAGTCTAAATATTGAAATATATTGTTTGGTCCATTTTTTTAAACACTTGCAACATTTTAAGACATTTGTTTTTTTTTTAATGCTTTTACTACAATGCATATTTCAATTCTCAGAAAAGTGTTATAAAAAGCACGCAAATTTTTTATTGTGAACTTAATGTTTACAATTGACTTTGAAGTGAACAAGAACAAAAATATGTTGCAGGTATGTAAGACCAAATTTAACCTAAAGAGAGTTCATTCAGTTTCTTAGGCGGGCCAGCCATTAGTCAAGTAAAATACCCGAATCATAACATCAGATTCAAAACATACAATAAAAAACAGGTCTTTTTTCGTCCTTTTTAAAATCAAATACTGTTTGGTGATGCAGTGAAAAGACTAGCTATTGAAGTCAGCTGTTTAAAGCGTTTGACATAAACTTATAACAATTAATATTTTAAGATGTCTTGCAGAACTTTACCTCAAATAAAAATCATAAAAAAACTGACTTAATTTTTTAAGTAAAGTTACACACTTTTAGTAAATCACTTGACAGATATTCAAAGCTGTCACAAGGCTGAAATCGCAAACCACCTTCAAATAAGTATGGAGGAAATCCAGCTACTGAAAAGAGGAGGTATCAAAATTTTGTTGTCTAGATTCTCTGACGCTCGGAACAAGGTAAATTTGTGTAAAACAGGCAACAAATATATTAACTTTCGGAAAATTCCTAAAATATAAAGAGGAAATGTTCCAAAGGTGAAACACGATTAATTTTAAGAAAGTAGTTATACACCCTTCAAAAATTTTCCAAGCTTCTGCCGTTTAAAGTTAAAACCGACTTCAGCTACATTTTTAATGCATTCCTTATTGAATGTGATAAATACAGACGATTATATATTAAGGTAAGTAACTATTGTTAAAAAGCTGAGTACAGAAAACATTTAGTCATAGTAAACGTTTTGCGCAGCCCACATAAACTGTAGAAAGCCACATAAACAGATTAATAGAAGATAAGGACGCAATACTACTTTACAAACACGTTATGGGCTACATGATTTGTTAAGTTTTGTAATGTCAATAATAATTATTTTTGTTCTACCAGATAATTCAGGGTTTTTGTGAAAATGGCTGTACATTATCCAACCTTCTGCCAATTAAAGTTGAAACAGACTTCTGCTACGTTTATATGAATTCGTTGTGAAATGTAATATATACACATTTTGTGATAAATTAAACACTATTTATACAAAAAAAATGGTTTCCAGGTATATCAAGATGATAACAAGCTTAACTTGTAGAGTTTTAAACAGTTTAAAAAAACCAACTGATATTTTTTCATTGATTAGTTTAGGGCACTTACATTATCAAAACCAAATAAAAAACTTAAAGGTTAATTTAAATGATATGCTCACACTTACTAGTGCAATGATTTCAATAGTTCGAATGAAACTTTCTTCTTAATTGAGGCAACTTGCCTTTAAGATTCACCTATGCAATTATAAAGTCCAAGAATTAGGATCCTTCAGGTGTGTAGGAATGTCTTAAATTAAACTAATATAAAGTAAAACTTAAAATATGCACATTTTATTTCACATTAACAGACGCTTTCATAACAATAATAGACCATAAAGGTATTTCCCTTATAATTCTAAATGTAAACTGATTAAAGATATGCCTAAAATTAATAATAGCACTACTTCATAGTTGTTGATAATAATGGTTTACCAATGAACTATGCACATAGAAAAATTTAGTCATTCATAACCTAAACAAAAGCGAATCAAAGGTAAGAAAGATCTTAATACCGCAGAAAAAGACACACAAGCAGAATCAGATAATGATGGAATGACCCATGATTGAAATAAGTAACAAACCATTACTAGTCAAGCAAAAAGTTAAAATTTAATAAAGTTTCCAATGTTTAATTAGTCGCTTGTCAATCATCATAAAGCTACCTATTGATCATCAGATTTCTGTGAAAAAATATGACTAAAGACACATCTAAATTTCTCAGCACTTGTATGTAAAAACATGATAGCTTAGTGAGACACTTTGAGTGTGTTGACTTTTATTTTTAGTGTAAAATGTTGCTACAGTTACAAAAACTTGCTACGGTTTGATAGTATTCTTAAGCTTTTTTTCATGCACTAATTAGAAGTTCTGAACTAAAATCATATCTAAACCATACTTGCATAGTAGACTAAACAAATGTTGAAAGTAATTGCATATTTGCTTGAACAAAAAGAAGTTGATAAGAGTCGTTGGGTCATTATCACCGAGCTTCAGCATATTAAATTAGTACACATTTGAGACATAAAACTTCAATACAAAATATTTTAGAATAATATTGATGGTGAAAAGAAAAATTGATACAAGCTTTGTAAGCTGTAACTTTTAAACTAGCAGTTAACAAATGAATTGCTTGAGAAAAATTGTTAGATAAAATTAACATTCGTTTTATGACGTATTAATCGAACTAGCTCGATTTTTTTCACTTAAAATTTGAGCGCCAACTTTAGTGTTTATAACAAAATGTCTTTTTTTGCTAAACTATCAGCTTGATCAGAGAATTATCAGTTTAAAACGTTAGTTTTTTTAAAACATCACTAATTATAATCTTAATTGTAATTTATACACTTCGATTTGAACTTAGCTATTAGTATAAATAAGTGTATTCATCGAGAAAAAAAAAGAATATAGTTCGTTTTTTAGCTAAATGCTTTGAACTTTCACATTCACTCCTGCTAAAAATAAACGTTTTCAGTTACAAAACTAAAGAACGGATAAGCAATGAATAATAAAAAATATTACATAAAAATAAGAATTGTGTCAAAAGTAAGATAAGACAAGTCTTTAGGCGAAAATTGAGTACAAATTAGGTAAAATGTTTTATGTTTACGTAATATCTTAAATATGGTCGATTTAATTCTATTGTAATATACATATAGAGTTTTAAGACTTTGTTTGAGTATATTGAAAGACTGTACTAAGAAAAATAACACTAGTTTAATTTAAAAATAGTTTATCAAAATAAATTGAGTTTCTCTTTTATGTGTTTGTTGTAAATTACCTAAATAATCTGTATACTTGAATTTATACTTTTTTGTAAAATTTTAGACATCCCTGAAAAAAAGTTTTTTTTGAAGAACTGTGGTAAAACATTATTAATGTGAAGAAGTTTTGTGTTTAGAAAAAAATACTAAATAGTCGTATATACAGCCGGAAATTTTTATTACGATTTAAATAAAAATGGCTCACTTGATGCATATTTGTAAATACCATAAAAAATAGGCAAACTAGTTGAAAATTGTTAGATTAGATGAAAATTGCTAAAAACCCGATATTGACAGTTCTAGGTTATTAGTATACATATGACAATTTAAATTCGGACAATTCAAACTCAGACAATTCAATTTGTTAAAAAACTAATTAAATGACTATATCTCAATAAGTACTACAAACTTGAAAAAAAAAATACATATGTAGATCTTATTAATATCTACAAGTCATGTTTTTCTTTTTTTTTTTGAAAATTGTAATTATTTTATAAGATATATTAAAATTACTAAAAGCAAATATGTTTTTAACTTTATTTAAGCCATGTCTCAAAATTTTTTTATGTTTTGCAAAAAGAAAAAATAACTTGTAGATATTGATAATACCTACGTAAGTATTTTTTAAATTTGACAAATATACTTTACTTTTTTAGTAGTGGCCCTTTCTATTTTTTTTTAAAGAGTTTGAATTGTCCGAATTTGAATAGTCTTGCACCTCTTATTAGTACAATAAAGTCTTTTTTAAGATATGCGTAACTTAAATACAAATTTGTTTCAACTAGGCAGAGTGTCACGGCAAGTTTAAACTTTTTTTTAGGGTTTTAAAACTTAAGACAGCTCGTTAGAATTTTTATTGCAAAGCTTGAGCTAATTTGAATAAGCTTAATTAGTTTATGCCTAAACTTGATAATTTAGTTTAAATTTAACACGTCTAGACTCTTATTAGAGATACAAATAGTTAGGCAAGAAGGTATGAGGCATTTTAATGTAAAATGTTTTTGATCTACTACAAATTTTTTAAATTTAGATAAATTAAAAAAAAAAGTTTATTACCAAAAGAGAAGTTTTTGAAAGAGAACTTATACTAAAGACTTTAAAGGTTTAAGTTTACATAAAACTTCAATCAAATCATATATACTTTTTAAAAACTTAGGCCAGCATTTACTTCTTTTTTCTAAGTGGCTTATAGTTTTAAATATTACACGGATTAATGAAAACTTGTAATGTAAGATTCTCTAGTTATACTTGTTCTATCTTATCAGCTAACATCATTTTATGAAAGCCAGGAAAAATTAGTTTAAAAAGTTAAGTTATTTTTATTATCAGATAGTTTTACTTTATCTAAAGTTTTACGTTTTCAATCAGCTTTATTAAAAACGGTGTATTAAAAAGACGTATTGGAAAACTACTAATCTTATTTTAATGTAAAACTAATTTACGCTCAGTTTTAAAATCTTATATCTTCATTTCTAATAATAGAGAAGCTTAGATTAACATAGGTTTTACTGAAAATCATACTTTTTATGTAGACCATCACACCATATAACATTTTAGAGTATATTATGCAGTAGAAAACTATTTTTCTGAATCAAAAACAATTTAAATTTTTTCATAAAGATGGCCTTGTATGTTATATCAATGTTATAGAAACAACTATGAATATAACGCATTATTGCTTCAATGTGTAAAAACTATGACAAAAGACTTAACATACTTAGTATTGTTAGAAAATTTTAACTATCGATTTAGTTAGTCTCATTAGGTATTTAAACTAAAAATATTTTATAGTTAAAGCTGTAGTTTAGCTTAATGCATTCTTAAAAACAATGTGTAGCTCAAAAAGCTAGGAGTCATAGTCTTAAATTTGTACAGACCAAAATAGTCAATAATTTCCTAGAATTAATACATCAGAACTTACCAAATACTGATCAAAAAAAATTGCATAAAATATCATATTGCTGCACACTAAACATTATAGTCATTATTAATTCACACAACAAAAATATTAATTTTCAATCTAACCTTTCGATGGATTACTGCGTCTTATTATTTGTTTTAAACTCAATACTCAGGAAGGTAAAATTATAAAATCGTTTTAAATTTTTATTTGAATATTTTTATTTATGAAAACAACTGGTCGTGGCTCTGTATAGCCAAAAAAAGTGCAAGAACTATAATATAAAACATAAAACTATAAATAGTAACTAAGTAACTATAAATAGCAATATTTCGTTAACAGCATATAAAAATTATATTATATATTTCTAAAGAGTTGAAGTTAAACCATCACTAGGGTAGATCTACGTTGTCTACAAAGCTTTATTAGAAAGTTTTTTTTTTCGAAATAAAAAATTTAAAATATATTTTAAATATTATCTCCATCAGAGTAGGGCTCATCACCAACTGAATTGAGTCTTGTTCTCGGAAACCGATTTCGCATGTTTCGTGACGTCATACGACCTCTGTCGGGTATGTAAGTGATTGGTTCTCTAGCATCAGCTTCCCTTAGCCTGGCAACTGCTTCCCTGAGCCTGGCAGCTGCTTCCCTATCTTCCATTCTCATAATTGCTGTTTCTAATAAAGTATTTTCTATTTGGATTCGCAGGTTTTCATTTCTCTGTCTAATAACTTCGATAGGAAGTGTTCGGACTCGGTGGGGCGTGTAGATTGTTGGATCTCTGGCATCTGTTTCCCTGTGTTCCCTTTGCAGAATTTCTGCTTGTGCTAATGCATTTTCTGCTTGGGCTACCATATTTTCATTTGAATTATCTCCGCTCGACAAAGTTTCGCTTGGTAATGGTATTCTCTGACTGGTGGCATGTAACATAAGCGACGGCATCGCTGTAGTATGTGTAACACTTACTGCGTTCGGTGGATTGACTGTTATCCTCCCGTATCATTCAAAACAGGCACTAGCGGGTTGCTCTGCAATAGTGGTGTGTCTGCCTCTTGTACATTATTTTGTACTCGACTGGTCGATGCACTTTGGCCTTCTGAAGGTGAATCTCGTGCAGCATCCGTTTGCTCGTTTGGGTTGGCGTTGCTACTCATTTTGTTTATAAATAGCCTGTTTGGTTTTTGTTTGTTGAAAGTATTTATAATTATAGTTTCAAAATCTGTTTAATCTATGTAAAAATTTGATTCAGTTGAAATTAAATGACTTATTTGTTCTTAAAATATTAGAATAACAACTTGAAAAATGATGAAGTGTGAAAAAAAAAATATGATGCAAATTTTGTATAAGAATTCTTTTATATAACCAAATTAAAAATTCTGCATTTTTCAATAAAAGAAGATATACTGATTTAGA
Organism: Thalia democratica; assembly: GCF_965202585.1. Classification (NCBI taxonomy): domain Eukaryota; kingdom Metazoa; phylum Chordata; class Thaliacea; order Salpida; family Salpidae; genus Thalia; species Thalia democratica. Next base: position 94,314,347 of record NC_139165.1, read on the forward strand.
ATTTTTTTTTCTAAAAACTGTTTAGTGTGTTTTAAAATATATTTCTTTTTAGTCCTATAATTTTATAAAGCATTTTGTTACACATATTTTTTTTATAAAATTGTAGTTTATAAAATGTAGAACAAGCATATTTGTATATTATATATCAATAAATAGTATATACTTAAATATTTCTATAGTATATCTTTATACTTTGTTCGGTATATCTGTTTATTATATAGAATCAAAAACTAAATGCTTTAACTTGTTTACACCAACTAAGTTATTTAAGTAAAAGTTTATTTTAGTCAAATGTGGGATAACTTTTTATATTCACTTTTAACAAATATCAAAGTATAATATAACTATAGTTCTATAGACTTAAACATAACTTTTATACCTGCATTAAAATACAAATTTTGAAATTACAATTTTAGAATTTATTTAAAAATTAAATTACTATATTCACCGTTCAACATTAAAAATATTAGATTCAAAATTGAACGATGAAAATCCTTTACAACACAAACCTCTTTAGTAAACTTTTAAATGTTTATTTACATAATTTTTTAACAATAATATTAAAAAAAAGTCTATAATATCTCTTTTAAAAAAGTATATTAAAATTATTCAATTTATTTTTACAAAAATATTCTGGTGTAGTGGTTTTTGAGTGTTTTTTTGATTTAGAAAATTTTTATTAGCTTAGGCTTAGTTCCCTTATTCATTAATTTTATAAGATAGCAAATACATTGTTGCAAAATAGTCATTACAAGAAATTGAAGTAAAACGTTTTTTTAGAAGATAAGTATAAGTTTACATGCATAGCAATGAAAAAACTGAACTATGTATTGGGTATTCTGTTTTTATGTATATTTTATATATTGTTAAGTTTATCTAAACATGTTAAACAATTTTATTCAGCTTAAGATAAGAAGTGAATCTCTTGAACACGCTAACTGGATTAAGAACGACGCATAAAAATTGTTTTTGGATGACACATAAGATTTTATCTACCGCCATGAACCAAACATCTAATGATAATTAAAATTAATATTTAATAATAAAAGAAACAAACGTTTATAAAGTATTTAGTGTTACCTCAGATTAGTAATTTAGCATTCTACCAAATTTCAATTAAAGCGTTTAGCATAAAAAGTTTGTTTTATTTTGACTGGATGGTCGGTAATAGATCTTACACAAAACGTACTAATATCTTATATCTTATAACTGGATCATTATCTATAGGTGTGTAAATAAAAAAAAAAACAATGAATATAGAAATCTGTTGTAATGCTATGAAAGAACTATGTAGTATATAAATTTAAGCTACGATTGAAAAGGCTGTTAGTTGCTTTTAAATTCCTAAAAAAAATAATTAGCCAAAAATGTGCTAAAAACTTTTTGTGTTAAAAGCATAAAAACAATTAATTGTATTAACTTTAAAGTGAGTCATAATTCCACAAAAAAGAGCTCAACTAAAAAGGAGGAAATAAACATTGATTAGACATTTTCAGATTGAGAGTTTTATTCAACACGTTTTTAAATCGAAATAATTGCGTTTGCATTAAACACCGTGTTGAATAAAACTCTCAACCTGAAATTGTCTAATTAATGATTAAAAATTAAGAATGGCTTTTTTTTTCTACTATTATGAGTGAGTGTTCATGATGTTTTACTAAAGTTTTTACTAACTTTGTTGAGTTTATAATTAGTTGATCTTTATAGACAGTATTTTTTCGTTCGTAAGTAGTTAAAGCTTAGTATTTTTTAGCTTAATAATTTAGATATCAATTTTTCAAATATTTAAGATAAATGAATGTTTAACTTAATGGAAGCAAACAGTAGTTTAAACTTATATAAATAATCTTGTTAAGGCTTGTTTTGAAAAATTATATAGTCTTAGCACATTTAAAAAAAGTTGTATTAATTTTCAATTTTTATTAATTTTATAAGGCTTATGTTTTGCATTTGTGGTTTTTATTTTTAATGTAACTAGGAATTTTAAATATCAAGTAGGGTACATGCCAATTATGCAAGAAGGAACATTTTTGCACAAAGACAAATTTCCACAAAGGGTCACTTATGCACGAACACATTATTCGACAAATGGAATTTATGTTTCATAAGTTTTGTTTAATTTATTTTTACTTAACGTTTATCCGTAACCCTTACCTTCGGTCGGTAACCTAATTTCCTTCTTTTTTTGATTTGAAAATTCTAGTTTTTATTTTTTTTAGTATTTTTCAGTTTTATATTACTATCATGATAACCTTAACCCTTACCATCGGTCCGTATTTTTAAGTTTTTTTAATATATTTTTTAGCTATTATTTTATAATGACTTTTAATTGCTTACTTTTAATTTCTCGTTTTTAAATTTACTTTAACGGATAACCACAACCCTTACGTTCGGTAGGTAACTTTTTTTTTTTTTTTTATTAAACTATCTATTTTTTTCTCTTTTCAATTTTCTTTAACTTTTATTTTACTATCGTGCAAAAAAGATTCACGCTTAATAAACCTTTTCCCATTTAAATAAATAAGCTAACTTACATATATTAATAAATTAGCTTTGATTTCTTACTAATTGTTCAAAAGTTGAATGTTGAATTTACAATTGTATACATTGAATAAAAAACAAAGTAAGTTTGTTGGTGTACTCAACAAATTAGTTAGCTAGTTATTTATTTGATCAATTATTTAAGTTGTAAATTCGTTTAATGCCAGAGTGACTTGGTATTTGTAAAACCATACACTTCTTAAGATCATGTTCTAAAATACAAGTGAAAGTATTTGTAATTAGATTAAGAATGTGCAATATTCTTCAAGTTTACACTTTAACTAATATAAAATAATCTGCTGGGTAGTTTTAAATTAAAATACAATGAATTTTATCAAGTGTATCTCCCCTATTCTTATTTTAATCAATCTAGTTAAAGCTTTAGAATATGTTTTGTTTTACCAGTTAATAGTTATGCATTTTTTTAATTTTATATATTGATAAAATTTTAAATTCTTGTAAATAATTTGTTTTATAAATTACCAATGTGACTGTTTAGCAGAAGATCATTATAAAATCATTAAAAACTGAAAACATTTTTAAAAATTTAGTTTACAATTGTTGATGCAAAACTAATTCTTTTTTGTTTGTATTTAATCTACTGAAATCATTATTTTAATTATTTTTAGCCCTCAGTACTTAGTTATAAATTTGAAATAAATTCCACATATCTTTAGCTGTTTTTTTTTATTGATATAATAATGAAATTTTTATTGACATAGTACTATTTCTTTAATAATTTTAGAGTAGGGTTTCATAATAAGGGCAGTGAAGTATCTTAAGGGTTGAGTTTAGCTTTTAGCAGGATTACAAAAAAAAAGGGAAAAGTAATTAAATGACTTACTGACTAGTAAGGGATAAATAATGAAATAGGGGGATGTTTAATACTAAATTTATTTACAGGGCTACTTAATGGTTATATTTCTACCTACAAGCACAATTACACTTAAATTTACTTAAATTATTTAAAAATATCATTTTTATTTTAATTTAAATTTCTAGAATACTTATTTTTTTTTTCAATGCAACAGGTATACTATAGATAAAGTTAAGTTAGTTAGCTAAACTGAACTAAACTAAAATAAGTTTATCTAATGCTGCTGTTGACCAAAATGTTTTATCATTATTACTCATTGCTGTTTAGTTACATTTTCAAAAAATCAGGACAGATTTCAAATTTAAAACTTTTATTTCAAAAAACTATATAAAGATTTTGTTTTTATTTTTACACATAGATTTTTTTATCATGAGTTAAATCAATATTTGGAGCTCTATCCTGATATTTTATTTATACTTTTTTACTATTAAAGCTGACAACAAATTTTACCTTAACAGTTTTATAAATAGTTAAGTTTCTAATACAAAACTATTATAAATCCCTGTTTTTGCTTAAGTAAGCATTAATAGAAATTACTATAGTGTGACATAAACATTTCAGTGTTTAGTATTTTAGTAACAATAACTTAAACTTAAAAACTAACAAATTTTATTAGATAAACAACAGTTGTACTTACAAAACTAGACATTTCAGTGGTGCAGTAGACTAGTATATAGTAAGTTAAAAAAACTATATATATAAATTTCATTAATCAGTAAAATTAATTTGTTTACACTTTTTTACAGAATCTTATAATAAAATATGATCGAAGTTGTATGCATCCATCGTCTTGGCTTTAAAATCCACGTCGAAATAAGCGAACATGACACTGTTGGCGACCTCAAGAAGATTATTGAAGCTAAGACTACAGTCAGTCAAGACTTGATCGTTTTAAGGAAGTTGGGCGTTATCTTAAAAAATCACATACAGTTAGATGATTATGAGATAGACGATGGACCAAATCTTGATATGTTGTATTTAGGACGTAGTTAGTATGAAATAATTTATTCGCTATACGATTTAATAAAATAAGAAGCAAAAATAAGTTTATACAGATATAATACTAGTTATTTTATGTTTCATGTATTTTATTTTAATGTTTTTAAGTAACTTTAAAAAGATTATTTTGAAAATTTGTATATTTTTCTGAATATTTATTTTATAAAATTTATAAAAAAATTTAAAGTTAAGTTATAACATTTTTACTTCAAAACAAAACACAATACTAATTTTTGTAAATAAAGTTCGCTTACAGAAATTTATGGTTTGCTGAAAGGATTTGGTTTGTTCATTGGCCATTATTACTCAAGTAAGACCTGGTAATTTTCAGTGTAGTAATTTTTTTATCTTTTAGTTTTTCATTTACTGTCAAATAGTTGTTTGAATTCTACCTAACTACTTACTACCTCTAACAAATTTTAAACTTCGAAAACTTTTATTTTTATAATTCAACACCATTGCATACAAGATTTATAAATTCCAAGTTTTTCCAGTTATTTTTAACTTCTTATAGTATAGACATTTCCTTATTTTGGCAAAATTTTTAAATTTCTGGTTTTTTTGGTTTTAAAGTTTTTTTGGTTAACTTGTTTAAAATTGCTTATAGATATTAATTTTATGTAAAAAAAAAAATTATGCCTTTAAAATGCATAAGCTTTATGTTTATCATAAAAACATTAAAATACTAAATTAATTTATTTTAAAAATTAAAATAAATGTTTACTTTAAAAATTTCAAATTCTGTTTCAAGGAGTTAAAAGCTGAAACAATCAAAAAAATCATCAGTATATAATTAGTCTACTGAATGAAAATTTAAAAACTTGATAAACTTGGTATAAGTTTTCCTTGCTTTTTCTTCAATTATATATGTTTAGTAAATGTTTGACAAAATAAATAACTAATCAGGATATCTTCTTTGAAGCATTTTTTTTACTTATATCAAATCTTTACTGACAACTTTTCTTAGGCTTCAACCAAAAGTATTTCTTATTTTATAGTAATATTACTATTAAGGATTGTTGTAAACTTTAACTATCTAATGCTGTCCTTAATCTTAAAAAACTTCTTTTTGGAGGTACATATACAAGGGTTAATATTTTTTTATTATAGTCCCGTCTATAGTAACTACAAACTTATTCCTAGCTTATCTATCTATATATATGTATATATATATATAGGTACTTGAACATTCCCATTAGCTGCATATGTATAACTAATAAAAAAATAGATGTAACAATTCTAAAGCAGTACAACTGATCCGTTTTAGTTTATTAACTGTATATATGTATAATAATTCTCTATATGTTTGCATGTTTAAAAAAGTAGTTCAAGTATTAAAACATCTGTAATAAACTTGGGCATATTAATATAATATTTTAAATGTGTTTTCATGGTTAAAAGACTGATATAGTAAAACAATATAAAGAAAATTGATTAAATATGTATAAACTAAACAGTAATAAAATTATAGTATGTAGTTAGAAATCACAAATAAATTATTAAAAAATATTAAAAAAGAATTGTTACGTTGTGTTTAGACAAAACATACATAAAATCTTTTTTAAAATAGTTATTTTAATTTTAACCTTTGATAAACTTTAGGCTTTACATAAGTAAAAGATATAAAAGGATATTTATTAAATTAACAGAACTTTTTTTGCTTGGTTGAAAAACCTTTTTTTGTTTCCTAAGCTAATGCAGAACGAAGCTGCTATTTTTTTTAGACTAACTTTTTTTATGATATTTAAAATTTTATTACTATTATTCAAATATTAAAATAACTAAGAAAACTTATGCTATAAATGTAAGTATAAGTGTTTAACAAAATTATTTTGTTTAATTTAGAAATTTATTAATTTAAGGAACTTTTAGATAAATATTGTAATTATCTAGAAGGTGTATGTAATAAATGTGACTCTTAGTACACAATTTTTTTTTTTTTCTAATTAACAAACAATATAAGCATGTTTTTAATTGCTTTAGTTGATACTTATACTCGGTAGAATCTATTATATATTAAAAAAAAAATAGTTTTAACTTTTTAATAAAACTTTGTGTAAAATTTGACCTGACGACAGCTCTTAAAACTGTCTTAGTTAAACATTACTTGTTGGAAACCCATGGCAAACAAATATACACAATAAATAACTATTATAAAAATATTTCAAGCATAGATAAAAATGTTTACATATGCTAAATATAATACGTCATTCTACAAAAGCATGACTACATTACTAAAAGACTATCCTTTGAATTCTAGCAATAGTTTTGAAACTATGATTTTTTATAGAAGTATTAATAGATTTTAGTACAGAAAATTACAATTGCTTACTAAAAAAATTACCTATGAAAAAAACTCTATCGAATTAGATGCTCATACTATAATGACATTACGTAACAATGTCATTATTGCCACCAAGGCTAGGAGCCTCATTGATTCCCTTCGAAATTGCCTTGGCCTCAGGCTCGGTAAGCTCTTCAGATTTCAGGTTAGCAGTCGCAACGACTTATTTCGGTTTGAGACCGCGTGCGCGAAGGTTTTAGTTTTAATTTTTTCTTAGGGGTTTTAAAGACATAACTATATAATGCATATAATTAGGTATAATTAAACATGGTAATGTTGATATATTATATACAAGTAACGCAATAACAGCCTACAATAAGTCTAAAACTTAAAGTCAATAGTCAAGAAGGAGAAACGTGCTCTGGATTCCTTATTTGATGTGTTACTGGTCTCCGATCGGTCAACTTTTGGTACTTGACGTTTAAATTGCTGGTCCATCTCGTGTACAGAGTCTTGATGAACATTTACTCAGTCTTCTTTCGATTCCTTCCGTATGCGAAGCACGGCTATTAATAGACATTAGAGTATAAACATATATAAATATTTTGAAAAATAAGATTAAATATGAGAAACAACTTGTTCGTACAAATGTAGCTAAGGCTGACGCCACAGTCTGTGTGGGCTTATTCGACAAGACAAATATTCAATTTCGTTTACGCTATTGATGTTAGGTTCACTTGGCTTGATCCCACTCTGTGTGGGTGGACTTTATTGTAAAACTCAATATAGAGTTTTTTGGCAAAATATTATTGCTGTGGACTTTGTTTCGTCGACGCCAAAGAATGCGTGGGCTTCTTTGATTATGCTACTGTTCAAGTCTTCTTTGCTTAAAAGTTAGTGTTGGATGCCTTGTTTCGTATGATGGCGGCAATTGCTATAGGCATCTGTAGAGCAGAGTGGCGCTTCGTGCTTGTTTCGATGTAATTGACCTAATTCACGCTCTGATTTGGCGTATTTCTAGTTTTTCGATTCTTTGCCTGGAATTTTCCATGGACTTTGGACTTGTAGATCACGCAATCTCTCATTTTCCCTTAGCTAACACTCGCAAACAAGTATTTCCAGTTCAATCAAGAAATTAAAAACACAAGGCTCAGTTTGAGGCACCCAATTTTTATGTATACCAAAAGCCTTATAATGTTAAATTTGAATATACATATACTTTTTTATATTACTGTAAATAAAAGTATTTAATAACTATATGACCTTAAACTTCAATTATAAGAAGTTGTAAATCTAAATCATCAAAATATTCTTTATTTCACTAATTCTTTATTCCTACTTCATTCCGTAGTTCCTAACCAAATTTTCTAAAAAATAATTATTAAAAACTACCTATATCAATAGTTTTAGAACTAAATTCTTGTCAACAAGAGTGTAAGAAACCTTAGCAATCACAAGCTAAAACTTAAAAAATCTCTAATTATTAACGATTAACATATAATTTTAAAAACGTGACAGTAATCTAGTTATAAATATTGTAATATGAATTATAAATTGTAGAAAAAACATTTTTGAATGTGTAATAAGGTAGTACAAAATAGAAATACCAAGTTAAGAAAATATTGTTTTTTTTTTGTTTGTCCTTCAATTCATCCTATCAATTTAAAACCATATGTCGAATTCCTTTAATTATAAAAAGTTTTGTACCTTTAATGCTATCTTAATGTTTAATGATCAATAACTTGTTGAATACTTGTAGAATAATAAAGACTATAGCTGATTTTTAGTGTTTATATTTATACTTCTTTTTTTTTTCAGATTATACATTTTTAATAAATTATTAAACTAAATTGACGAGGAGTTATTCTTCATGTAAAATCTTTTCAACAACTTGAGAAAAGTAAAATGGTTGTAGTTAAGTGCCCAATCCGTGGATGCGAGTTCAAGACGCCATATCTATCCGGTGATGTAGTGAGGAGCCTTCTCAACCTCCACAAAGTGGAGCATCAGCAAGATTCTGGGTTATCCAATAACTGAGTAATGCCAAATGCACCTCGACTGATTTGATTAAGGGTTGACCGGGAGATCAGCCAAGAGACATGGCTTGCTTTTATTCGGAGGTGGGAAGCATTCAAGATTGGTTCAAATATAAGCAACCAAAATGCAAGCATAAAGCTTTTTCAGTGTGCGCAGGACAAGGTTGGCGATCTTATGTTAGCAAGTGATCCTCGACTGATGGCCAAATCAGAAAGTTACGTTGCAAAACTGATGGATTCGATTGCAGTCATAAAAGTTGCTGTTGGTGTAAAGAGAGCAGAACTTATGAACCTACATCAGGAACAAGATGAACCGTTTAGAACGTTTGCCACACGTGTACGAAGCAAAGCAGACACCTGCAATTTCACTACAGTCAGTGAGTGTGATTTTGGGAAAAGCACTTTGACGAGCTACACAGAAGAAGCAATAAAAGACGTGATGCTCGCTGGCGTTGGGGATGATGACATAAGAAGAAAAGTTCTCATTACTGAAGATATCTTATCCCGGTCATCATTTGATATAATTTCCTTTATTGAAAGTAAAGAAATGGGTCGCCATGCAACTGAGAATTTTTGGACTATATCTGCAGTCTCTTCCTTTCAACGTCAGAAGAAGAGACGTGTCAACATAGGGAATAAGTCCCAACATGTTCCTTGCGAGAACTGTAAAAAGCTTTTCTATCCTTTCAACGAAAAAGGTAACCGAAATAAAAAGCGTTTCAGATATTGTCTATCTTGTTGGCGTAGTCAATCAAAAAAAGGTTAATGCTGTTCAAATCCAAGCTGATCATTCTGATTTTATGCAACAAGATACCCAAATAATGTCACAAACGCAACTAAAAGAATCATGTTGAATAACAACATATTCAGCAAGAACTCCTTGCGTAAAGCCAAGGCAACGACTGATCATCCTCGTGCATCAGTCAAGATTGCTAGACATGGCACAAAAAAGTTTGCATGGGTAAGTGCTTTAGCTGATACTGGAGCACAGTCGAACTTTGTGGGGTGGAAAAACTTTCAGGAGGCTGGTTTTTGTAAGAAGGATTTAATGCCTGTATCCATCACAATTCGGGCTGCCAATAAAATTTCCTATTAACATTCTAGGGGCTTTCGAAGCTAATTTTAGCGGAATGTCTCCGAAGAAGGAGGTTATCAGATGTGATGGAATTGTTTATGTAAGCGATTCAGTGACTAGATTCTCTTCTCGTATGAAACCATGGTTAACCTCCTGATTATCAATAAGGATTTTCCCACCATTGGATCTAAACTGCCTCTTCAGCATTCTGAAGTTGCTGTAAGTTCAAATGAAAATGATCCGAATAGACTGGACTCGCATAGAGATGTGACCTGTGATTGCCCGCCAAGGAGTAAAGTGCCAGACCGACCAAACAAACTTCCGTTTAAGGCAAAAATTACAAACGTGAGCAAAATGCGTGATTGGCTCTTACAAAGGTACGCAGCTTCAACGTTTAATGTATGTCCACATAAATTACTCCAGCAAATGACAGGGCCTCCACTTGAGATACATTTGGATGATGATGCTTGTCATACACCAGCTCACGTGCCAATTCATTGGCGGAAACAGGTTGAAGCAGATCTCATTCGAGATGTGAGGTTGGGTGTCTTGGAACGTGTCCTATTTATTGAACCTGTAAGCTGGTGTCACCACATGGTGGTCACCTAGGAGGACAGTAGATCTCTCACCACTAAACAAGTATTGCAAGAGGGAGACAAAAGCTACAGATACTCCGTTTAAACTAGCGCGCAGAATTTCAAAGGGAACGTTCAAGACTGTAACAGATGCATGGAACAGGTATCATGGAGTTCCACTGAGAGAAAGTTATAAACACCTCACTACATTTACCACTCCGTTTGGCAGTTTCCGATATACTTGAGCACCTCAAGGCTTTGTATCATCTGGTGATGGTTACAATCGACGATTTGCAGCTATTTTATCTGATTTTGAAAGAAAGGAGAGATGTGTTGATGAAACCATATTTTTTGATTCAGAATTAGAGTGTCACTGGTGGCAAACAACAGATTTTCTGTCAAAAGATGGCAATGCAGGCATCATTCTAAATCCCAAGATGTTCCAGTTTTGTCAAAAGTCCGTTGATTTTGCTAGATTTAGAATTTCTGATGAACGTATAGAACCTTTGCCCAAATATCTGGATTCCATTCGCAATTTCCCAACCCCAAAGTCTGCCACAGATATACGTAGCTGTTTGGTCTGATAAATCAAACAAAAACTAAATCGTAAACTTAAAAGTTTTTAAACTATTCTTTTTTGCACACTAATAGAAAAGAGCAAATGCATCACAATCCTAGTTTTAAAAATATCTTATCAATTACAACCTCTACATCAGGGTTTCCTAAACTTATTTTTCAAAAGGCTTCATTTTAATAAATTAATGGCCTCCAACAACATGTTTACTAAAATACTACCATTAAAAACTGTCAGCATCTTTAGAACATATAGTGTAAGTTAAAAAACTACCAGTTTTTTTTTTGGAGTCAAAAAAATTCTAGTGTAAGTTACAAAACTAGTAGTTTTTTTTTTGGTTTTTGGTCTTCATCTGCAGTTCAAGAAATTCTAGTGTAAGTTTCAAAACATGACCTCATGGCCCACCTGTGGCTCCTTTACTGCTCCATAAGTAGTAAAGGGACCACAAGGGGCCATAAGGTCATAATTTGAATTTATTTTGGAGTTAATGATAAAAAGCAAAAATTCAAGGAAAAATTAGGAGACCATAAGCTCTTAAAGTGACGCCACAATGCCATGATTTAAAATTTACTTTAGATATTATGAAGTTGATAATGAAGAGCAAAATTAAAAGGTCTTAGGCTTTTTCAAATCTAGTTTTTAGAAAAATCTTGTCGTAGGGAGCCGTAATTTTTTTTAATATCTAAAAGTTGATTCTTAAAATGAATAAAAAATTGGAAACGCTAATTAGAGTTAAAGTCGAAAAAAATGAAAATAAATCAACAGTTTGAAAGACATATTTCTTAATATATAACGTTTTCAATTATACAGGGTTGCCAAAAACCTGTAGTTCAGGAAATTCCTGTAATTTCACAATTTAGGCTAAAGAAACCTGGAAAAGCCTTAAAATTAAGAAATTTTGAAGAAAAAATAAATAAAACTTTAATAGAAATCATAATAAAAAATGGATTTTTAAACAATATTTACATGTTAAATTGTAAAATTAGTAAGACCATACTATATAAATCAAATAAAGTATAAAAAGTTACCTAAAAAATCTACGATAAAGATTAAAAGTATTTTATAATCATCAAAAAATTATTTATTAAAAAAACAAATAAAGTAGCCTTACATTATCTTTTTAATGTTGTTGTACTACTTGAAACAGTTTTTTACCTTAAACTTAAGTTTTAATTAAGGATAGATATACTCAAAAACGTGTACTTTTTATACCCAATAATTGTAAATTCCCATTGTTCATTAATATAACCTCAGTCTTAAAAAGATAAGACGAATAGTAAAAGTAGCAGAAAATGACAAATTTTTCATGCAGGTTAGTATATTACTTGTGTTTTTGTTGTAAATGTTTTCTGTATAATCACGTAAAAAAAATAAAACTGTTTTTCTTTAAAATTTTGATTTAAAATAGGATTTTAACTAATTTTTAGTTAAAATATAGTTGAAATTCACAATAAATAGATTATGATTAAAATACAAAAATTTCTATTGTTAATTTATTATGAATTGTGTTAAGTTATTCCTAAACAATTATTATCAAAAACCACACTCATTCACTTAATTGATTTATATTAAAAAATAGTGCAATTAAATTTGTAAAGTCACTATCCTGGTATAACGATTTCACTGTATCGTTTTTGGTCTCACCCAAACATTAAAAAGCAGCATCGTTAAAAGATGCATATAAACAACCTACTAACAAAAGCTTACTTATAGTTAAGTTCAATTTAATTTAAGCCTGTTACTTAAAATATGTTTGCTTTAAATTCTTTAATAATAGGGTACATATAAATCTTTAATTGGGTATTTTAGTTTTTAAATATAAAAATTCCACATTTCCTTAGTTTTAAATTCACATTCATAACCAACTCAGGTTTGCAAATTACCTGGAAAAATCTGGGATTTAACAATATAGGCTAAAAAAAATTAGGAAATACCTTGATTTGAAAAAAAACCTGGAATTTTGTACAAAAATCACTAAAAAAATCTGGAATTTAAACAGTTTTCACATATTCAGTAGTAAAACTTTGGTTGAACTAAAAACTCTATTATGTAAATTAAATGTGTTTTTCATCACCAAATAAAAAAAAAACATTTTAAAAAAAGCTTTACAGTATCTTTTCAATGTTTTAATACTATCTAACACAGTTTTTTACCATAAACTAAATTTAAAACTAAAAATAGACCTAAAATGTTAATTATAAAAACCTGGAAGAAATTTAGAAAACCTGGAAACATTTTTGAAAAAACAAGAGGCAACCCTGCCAACTTTTTAAAAACAGCTTGATAACAAAGTCTTTATAAAAAAAACTATTAAACCTAGCAGTTCACAAACTAATGCTTTTGCACTCAAATGGTTAACATTAAATAAATGAAAATTCAAGTGTAGAATATTTTAACAATAAAAGCGTGTAAATTTTTAAAAAATTATTATTTTGTACTATTTAAATATATAACTAGTACTTATATGTGTATTTATATAAGTAACCTTACTTGTGCATATGAATGTAATAAAATATGACTTATCTTCAAGTTTTGGCTATAGTTTTTAAGTGACCACATGCTTTAAGGATGTGTTAATTTTTATGGCCAACTTATAGTTACAGTTTATTTATTTTAAGCACTGTCAATGAAATCTCCATTGCTTAAAGTTCTTTAATAAGAGATTACAAACAAATAAGTTTGTTTGAATTTATAGATATAAAAAATTAATGTTCCTTTATTTTTTATTCAATGTTCTTAAACCATCTTACTCATTTTTAAAGCAGCATTATCTTACAACAAAACCTAAATCTTGAAATTAGAACTTTTCAAACTATTATTTTTTGCACACTAATGTAAAAAAATGCATGACAATCCTATTTTCAAAGAAATTTTTGCATTTTCAACCACTAGATCAGGTTTTCCTAAACTTTTTTTTTCAAAAGGCTTCATTTAATGAAATTAATGGCCTCCTACAACAAGTTAACTAAAAAGTTTACTAAAAACCATCAGATACTCCAGAATATCTAGTGTTAGTCTCCAAACTACGAGACTTTTTTGTTTTTTTGTCTTCATCTGCACTTCTAGAAAATCTAGTGTATATTTCAAAATATGACATCATGGTCTACCTGTGGCTCCTTAAGTGCTCCTGCTCCTACCCCCCTTGCTGCTCATAGTCCCAAAGGGGCTGCTTTGCCCACTTTTGGCAAACCTACCCTAGATTCATAAATGCTGACACTATTAAAAACTCTTCAAAGCAAGTTTTATTTATTGATAGGGAACAAGTACAGTTTAATAATATTCCAAGTTATTAGTTTTATATTGAACTAATTAAGGCAAAGTTTCCAAAGCGAGCTAAGTGGTCCCCTAGGGGCATTAAAGAAATTAATGGGACTGTAAGCAGCATAGGGGTTAGAAGAGGGTCATAACTAGTAAAGGGACTACAAGGGGGTTATAAGGTCACAATTTGTGTATATTCCTGATATGATGACAAAAAGAGCAAAAATTTTAGAAAAATTAGGGGCCATAAGCTGTTAGAATGATGCCAAAAAGCCATAATTAAAGATTTACGCTAGATATTATGACTTTGATGATCAAGGGCAAAAATAAAAGGTATTAGGCTTTTTTTATAGTAGTTTTTAACGAAAACTTGTCGGAGGTGACCATGGATTTTTTAATTTCTTAAAAGGGAGCCTTTTGAAGAAAAATATGTTTATGAAACCATGATTTAAAGTTAAACTGACTAAAAATGAAATTTAAACCACAATTATGTAAAAAATATTCTTTATAATTTATGTTGTCAGTTATACAGGGTAGTCAAAAAACCTGGTAATTCTTGAAATTCCTGTAATTTGACAATTTAGTCTTAAGAAACCTGAAAAATCCTTGAAATTTAGTAATTGAAAAAAAAAAAACGTAGAATTTTGAACACTAGTCATAAAAAAAAACTATAATTTTAATACAAAATTTACATGTTCAGTATGAAATTTTAATTTGAGACAAAAAATCTACATTATAAATGAAAAATTTTTAAATATCAAAAACTTTCTTATTAAAAACACATTTAAAGTAACTTTACAGTATCTCTTAAATGATTTTATACTACTTAAGACAGTGTTTAACCTTAAGCTTAGGTTATAATTAAAATTAGAACCAAAAACCTGTACTTCTGAAAATTTAGAAGATATTTTTAAAACAAAAAAAAAAATCTCAAAAAAATCGGGCAACTCTAGTAACCTTTTGTCTCTTTGTAGATTTAGTACAATAAAAAATTTCATTAACAGATTTTTATAAAAATTATTTTAAAAATTATAAATCATGATTACCTGAACTGAATCAAGTTCAGTAATTTTTTTTATCATTCAAATTTTACTCTAAAGCTGTAACTTTAGCAAGTTCTAAATTTTTGTTAGTAAGTAAATTATAAATTTATAGAAATTAAGCAATAAATGCTTTTAAGAAAAAAATCATACATTTTATTTAGCATAAAATAATGTAAAAGCTGATAAAAAATATTAATGAGAGCAAACATATTTTATTTGTATATTTTATGTAGGACTGCTGCTATTTTAGGATATTTAGATTTAGCTGTTGATAATTGACTCTATTAATTTTGTCAAATGTCAAATTTGTAGCAATCAAATTAAAGTTTTTTAAAAACATGTTTTTTAACTATTTAATGACTCAATAATTGATAAAATTCATAAGAAGTTATATTTAAATGTAAGTACTATGAACAAGAAATATTTTCTATCGTTGTTTTTGTATAAATAAAAAAAGTTTTTTAAAGGCTTATGTTGTAGTATTAACTATAACAGACTTTCGATGAGAGTTTTTAATTAAAGTTTAAAAATAAGTAATACTCTTTTTATAAGGAACTACTTTTAAACTTTTTCTTAGCAAGTGAGAATATATAGTTTGTTACAACTGTTAATTTTGATTTACAATTGAACAATAGACACTTAACAAATGCTAAACTAAATTATAATATCAAAATACTTTTTAGAAAATTAAAGATATGACTTTCAAAAATGAATTCTTGATGTTTAAAGAAATGTTTGTTATTAAGATTTAAGATCTAACTACTTAAACAACAGCGAAAAATAATTAATAAAATATATTAGTATTATGTAAAAAATAGTTAATTTTGACAAGTATAGTATGATTTGCAGAGCTTTAGAAAAATATTATTGCTTAATAAGCTTAAAAACTCAAGTTTTTTTTAACTAAAAGATAACTTTTAACAAAGTTTTAATAATTAAAATGTGACTCAAAACTTTAGGACTAAAATTATTGACAATTACCTAATTAAAAAATACTATCAGTATCTCAATTAAATTGATATTTAGTTAAAAAGTTATATAGACAGAAGTTCTTTGTTTTAACGGAGTAAAACGTACAGTTTATTTGTGAAAAATTTTATTTTTATTAGTTTGTCATTGTTTACATTTTATAATTGGTTTTTTAAAAACTTTACCTTTTTTAGAATAAAAAAATTGAGTTAACGAATTTTTATTGTTACTAGCATCTATAAGTCAATTATAAGTTTAGAAGTTTGTAATCATCTAAAATATCTAAAATGACTAGACTAGCTTTTCTAGCAAAAATTTTTCTGAGTATGTTTTTATTTTGTAAACACATTTTAAATAGTATTTTACGAAAAGATACTAAAGGTAGAAACATTTTACTAATATTTTGTGTGGTACTTTTACAGAAAAGTTTATAAATAATAAACGTGATGTACTTAAATGATACAAATTTAAACCAGTTAATAAAAGACTTTTCTGGTCCTCAAAACTTTTTGCGCAAGCTTTGTAATGAAGAAAGAGAAAAGTGTATTAAAAAAATTGAGAATTTAAACAAAGATTATGAGGAAACTAAAAAAAAATTGATAAATGAAGTGAAGGATATTTTTCAGTACAACACTTCAAGCTTTAAAACACCCTCTCCAAATTTTAAGTACAAACTCGAACTGATGCAAAATGAAGATCCAGATTGTATGATTTTGAAAAGCTCGCTTGATAAAGGTTCTGAAATCACTATCTCTTCAACTATTACTTCAAGTAATTATTTTAATCTTGTTAAACAGGAGCAACTTGTTTACAGAATTTACAGAGTAAAAACTAATGATAAAGATATAATTGAGACGAAAAACTCTGAATCTTCTAGTATACTCTTACTTCATGGAACAAAAGGGCCATGTGTAGAAGGTATATTGAAAGAAGGATTCAGACCATCGCAATCTGGAAGTCTTGGCCCAGGAGTGTATTTAACTAACAGTTTTATTTATGCTTTCAAGTATGGTAATAGTTTTGTAAATGATGGGGAAGCTCCTAAAAACTTGTGTTACTTGTTTGTTAGTAAAGTTAAAACTTCTAATACAAACGTAGTCTATGAAAAATTAAGTAAAGACAAGCGGGATATCAATTTAAGCAAAAGTAATATTTTATTTGCAGCTCCTAAAACTACTGCCTATTATGAAAATGGTAAGAAACAGACTTTTGGAAATTCAACAAGTCGACAACCAGAAAAAAGTATAGAAGATTATGCTTATAATAAACCATTCCTAAAGCTTTTTTGTAGAGATAGGCTCAACAGAATATTAACAACTGTAAAAGACTCCCCTCAGGACAAGCTTGACAGTCAGAAAAACAAAATTATGGAAGGTACATTTAGCTATAAATTATTAGAAGAAAAAGTAGCTGTAGCCCATCATGACTTAGTTACTCCTGCCTATTTGATAGAAGTTGAAGTTAAACAAAATATACAAGAAAATGTTAATAATGTACTATACAACGCATTAAAGGTGCATAGGTTTAGTAAACAAGCTAATACAAAAATACAACCTGAGTTTCAGTCTAAAGTTTCAATAGATGAAACTTGTTTGAAAACAACAAGCGAATACTCTTCAGAACAGTTTTATTCAGAGTTAGAGTCGGAAATAAATCTAAACCAAAGAGCAAAAATAGAATTTATAAAATCTAAATTTGATCACAAAATTGTTTCAATTACTCAACGATTATCTTTTAAAGTAAGCAGTCTATTGAAAACTTCTAGTGATAGTTCTATATTGTATAAGACTGAACTATTGAAATCTACAAATAAAGATCATCAATTTATCTTACGTTCGATAAATGATCAAAATACTAAAGATATCTTTAAAGCTCGACATATCTTTAGAATTAACTATGTTGATCAAAATCAGCTTGAAACAATTCAAAATGCTGACCTTATTCTTCAAGGAGTTAAGTGTGACAAAATTTTAAATGTATTTAAGTCTGGCTATCCAAAAGATTGGGAATCTTATGATAAACAGTGCACAAAATATTGTTTTGGTGAAGACATTTTACCCTCATACAACTGCTCTTGTAGAGCGTCTAACATGTTGACAAACGAAATTTCAAAAGGCACTTGTTATTCTAAAGTAGACGGTGAAATAAAAAAATTGTTTTTTGTTTTTGTTGTAGGCTACAAAAAACAAAATACAAAAAATGATTTAATTGTTGATAGACCACGTCTATTAGAAGGCAAAAATGAGGAAAGATCTGTAGATTTTAAGAAACCTACAATTGTTATATCAGACAGCAGAGGTTGTTCCATTTCTTCAGGCTCTTTTATAAATCCTACAAACCCGATTCAATTACCTACAATAAAGATGGTACCTGCATATTTGATTATATTCAACACTTAGTATATAAAAACAGTCGAAATTTTTCTGTTTTTGAACAAAGTTTATTTGGTTATCAAATGTCTAACAGCAGATTTTCCTAAAATATCTAATTTTTCAAGCATTTTAAGTACACTGGACCGTTAAAATTCTATTTTTAGTTAAGAAAAAAAAATATGTTTTTAACTTGGATTTAAAGGTAAGTGTACTGTTTGTTTAACAAATATAGGTTTTCTTTAAGAAATTTATTTATTCATAAGTCGTTTGATTTAAAAATTGTTTAAATTATAAACGACTATTTCTCTTTTTACATCTTAAGTTTTGCTGAATAAGTTTCTTGTAGTAACTTTTTTTATATAAAATAAACTGGATTTATTTTCCGAAAATATCTTAATGTTCGTGATGTTTTTTTGTCATTACTTCTTATCTTATAAATTTCGTTAAATAAATTTGTTTTCATACTACACAATAAACTTTCAATAAAAACATTGTTTAAAGTTTTGTTTTATATCAGTCTTTTTATATTTAATGTTGTTCTTTTAAAAAAAAACTTAAAGGTTTTTAAAAAAGGTTAAATGTAACAATAAAAAATCTTGATTAAAAGTTTAGTTCTGGAAAAAAATATTGTAAATTTATATCTACATACATTTATATTTCTGACAGGATAAAGTTCGAGTATGATTTTTGTAGGCTGAAATATTTTTAAATTTGAATCAATCTTTTATTTTACAACTTCTATGTTTTTAGCTTAAAAATGTGTAATGCTATTCCTCTATATAAATATATAAAATTGTATTAGTTTATTTACAAGTGTTTCAAGTATTTAAAAGTGAATGAGCAGCAAAATATTTGTTATAAAGATTTTTTTTAATTGATGTAAATGTTTAAACTAAACTTTAACTGTATTATGGTTATAACTAAAAATCAGAAGTCAGCTACCTCTAAAATTAACGATTTGAAATAGTTAAAACAAATCTTTTTGGTACATATTGATTTTAAAATTACAATAACAATGTTAGTTATCAATAGTATTAGTTAGCGTTTCCTTAGTTGTTTCTTTGGTTTAAGAGTTATCTATGTAAACAACAGAACTACTAATCTCTTAAACCTGTAGGTCATTAATTAAAAAAAAATAAGTAAAACTTTACAAAACGTCACAATTAAAATACTGTTTTAAAACAACTCTTCATTAAAAGATCAATTTTTTGTATTAAAAAAAAAAAAAACATTTTTTACGTATGGTAAAGTTATATTCCATACTTTTTTATTACTCTAAAATTAAAAAATAAACATACATTTACTTCATTAATTTCAACTATCCCTATAAGTATAAGAAAACAAATAAATATTCAAAACAGACATTTAAACAACTTTTTAGCTACGAATATTGAACTGATCATTTATCATTAAGTGATTTAACTGGTGTTTAGTTTGAATTAAAAAAGAAAGGTTCATGATAACTTTATAAACGAAGTAAAAAACGAAACAAGAACTTTGAAAAATTAAGTATCTCACTAAAAAATTAAACTGATCGTTTGATTTTGTTTACTGCTTTTAAGATTGTTGTTTTTATTTCTAATGAAAGCAGGATACTTCTGAACATTTAACTGTTTTAATGTTGACAAAAATAGTGTAGGTTTAAGATTGACCTGATAAACAACCTTTAAAATCAGTGTTATTTAAGAACAATTTTAACTGTAAGCTTATTTGAGTATCACTTGAAATGTAACTTTAAATAGAATATAAACTGTTAAAAGTATAAAACAGTTTGAAACTGTTATAAATATTTATGCCAAAGATAATTTAAAAAAAAAAGTCTTGAAACGCTTTAGACATTAAAAAAAATAATAAAACGTCGAAGTTAAAACTTTAGTAATTAAATGAACAGTAGAGAAGTGTATTAATTCTGGGTCGTAATGTGATAAACTTCTTCCCATTAATAATATTTTACCAAAGTTTTTCAAATAAAACTGTTTTTCAGGGATGCCTAAAATTTTACAAAAAAGTATAAATTCAAGTATTCAGTTTATTAAGGTAATTTACAATAAACACATAAAAGAGTAACTCAATTTATTTTGATTAACTATTTTAAAAATAAATTAGTTTTATTTTTTTAGTACAATCTTTCAATATATTCAAACAAAGTTTTAAAACACTACATGTTTATTGCAATAAAGTTAAATCAAACGTATTTAATTTATTACGTAAACATAAAAAATTTTACCTAATTTGTTCTCAATTTTCGCTTTTAGACTTGTCTTATATTACTTTTACACAATTCTTATTTTATGTAATATTCTTTATTATTCATTGCTTATCCGTTCTTTAGTTTTGGAACTAAAAACGTTTATTTTTAGCAGGAATGATTGAGAAAGTTTAAAGCATTTAGCTAAAAAACAACTATAAAAATTATTTTTAAATTTCTTATGAAAATGACACTTATTTATACCAATAGCTAAGTCCAAATCGAAATGTATGAATTACAATCAAAATTATAATTAGTGATGTTTTAAAATAACCAACGTTTTGAACTAAAAATTATCTTATCAAGCTGATAATTTAGCAAAAAAAGACATTTTGTTATAAACACTAAAGTTGGCGCTCAAATTTTAAGTGAAAATAATCGAGCTAGTTCGATTAATACGTCATAAAACGAAAGTTAATTTTATCTAATAATTTTTCTTAAGCAATTCATTTGTTAACTGTATGTTTAAAAGTTACAGCTTAAAAAGTTTGTGTTATTTTTTTCTAACCATCAATATTATATTAGACCATTTTGTTTTGAAGTTTTATGTCTTAAATGTGCAGTAATGTAATAAGCTTAAGCTCGTTGGAAATGACCCAAAGACTCTTATCAACTTCTTTTTGTTCAAGCAAATATGCTATTACTTACAACTTTTGTTTAGTCTACTTTGCAAGTATGGTTTAGATATGATTTTATATCAGAATTTCTAATTAGTGCATGAAAAAAAGCTTAAGAATACTATTAAACCGTAGCAAGAATGTGTAGCTGTAGCAACATTTTGCACTAAAAATAAAAGTCAACACACACAAAGTGTCTACCTAAGCTATCATTTTTTCTATACAAACGCTGAAAAAATTAGATGTGTCTTTAGTTATATTTTTTCACAAAAATCTGATGATCAATAGCTAACTTCTTGATGATTGACAAGTAACTAAACCAACATTGACTTTTTTGCTTGACCAATTGTGGTATGTTACTTATTTCAATCATGGGTCATTTCTTCTTTATCTCATTCTGCTTGATTTGCTTTTGACAAACTTGCAATAAGAGTCTCTTTCTTCAGTAACTGGCGAAGATACTTGAGTGTCTTTTTCTGCGGTATTAAAATCTATCTTACCTTTGATTTGCTTTTGTTTAGGTTAAGCAATTGAAAGTATAGCTTTATATATGCATAGTTCATTGGTAAACCATTATTATGAACCAAATTCTAAGTGTTGTTATATTCAATTAAGTCAAAAATTGCACATAGATCTTATTTTGTTAGAAAGTAGTGCTATCAAAGATTTTAGGCATATGTTTGAAAACTCTATATTTTGAATTTAGAGGGAAATATCTTTATGGTCTATTATTGTTATGAAAGCGTCTGTTAATGTGAAATAAAATGTGCATGTTTTGAGTTTTACTTCATATTAGTTTTATTGAAGAAAGTCCTACACACCTGAAGGATCCTAACACTTGGACTTTATAATCGTAAAGGTTAATCTTAAAGGCAACTTGCCTCAATTAAGAAGAAAAGTTCATTTGAGATATTGAAATCATTGCACTAGTTAGTGTGAGCATATCATTTGAATTAACCTTAAAGTATTTTATTTGGTTTTGATAATGTAAGTGCACTGAACATATGGAAAAAAAGTAGAATTTTTCATACTGTTGAAAACTCTACAAATTAATATTGTCATCATCTTGATATATCTGGAAATCATTTTTTTTTGTATAAATTTTGTTTAATTTATCACATATTGTCTATTTATTACATTCAACAACGAATGCATATAAACGTAGCTGAAGTCTGTTTCAACTTTAAACGGCAGAAGTTTGGATAATGTACAGCCATTTTCACAAAAACCCTGAACTATCTGGTAGAACAAAAATAATTATTATTGACATTACAAAACTTTACAAATCATGTTGCCAATAACGTGTTTGTAAAGTAGTATTGCGTCCTTATCTTACTTGATCTGTTTATAAGGCTTGTTAGAGCCTTAATTATGTGGCAGAGCTAACGTGTACTATAACTTAATCTTTTCTGTACCTAGCTTTGTAACAATAGTTACTTACCATAATATTTAGTCGTATGTATTTATAACATTTAATAAAGAATGCATAAAAACATAGCTGCAGTCGGTTTCACCTTTGAATGCAGAAGCTTGGAAAACTGCTTTCTTAAAATTAATTGTGCTTCACCTTTGGAACATTTCCTTTTTATATTTTTAGGAATTTTCCGAAAGTTTAAATATATTTATTGCCTGTTTTACACAAATTTACCTACTCCGGTCTCAGAAAATCCAGACAACATGATTATGATAGTAGCTTTTCAGTAGCTAGATTACCTACATATTTATTTAATGGTGGTTTATAATTTGCCTTTTCAGCCATGTGACAGCTTTACATATCTGTCAAGATTTCCAATTTATAAGGTTACCGTGGAGCTGGGCAGCAAGTTATTGACGATCTGAAACTTAAGGGCGTATTTGTCCCATCTTCTATGTTCAGGGCTTGGTTAACGAACCCTTATCTTTATATATGTTTAACTAATTTTAAACTTATTAGATGTTGAAGAAAAATCATTTAATTTCTATTTTACTAAAAGTTTTATTACGGGCTTCAGCAGTACTTCTGACGTCTTAGTCAAATAACAATAATCCCTTTCCAAGCTTATAAATTGTTTGAATATTAGTACTTCACATTAAAGTTAATAAATGCCAGAACTTTGTGAGTTGTCTCAGCAAAAATTTTTAGCTGCTCTATTATTTAAAAGTCAATTTCTTAATTTATTTTGATTTGACGTAAAGTTCTGCAAGAAAGTTTATTTATTTACTTATTCTTCTTTTTTTAGATAAATTTCTGTCTGACAATTTAAACATTAAAATTAATTGAGTTTTTCTTTAAAACAGCTGGTATCAATGACTGGTTTTTGGCTGGATCACCGAATCCACAAAATCTATTAATTTCTGTGGTTTTATTAATTATAACATGCTTTTTTTTTACTAGTTGTGGATTGTTATCTTTAACTGTGGCTTTTCTACTACTATTTGTGATATTGTTACCTTGCTTTACCCACAACATCGGTCAACTTATATCTGAGCAGTTTAGGCATTTGTTTGCTTGGAGGACCAGCTTCCTTCCTTATAAAGTCTACACCCGTTGAACTGTTCTGAGTCTCTTCAACGCTTGTGTTGGTTTCAATAGTAGCGTTACTGTTTTCAAACACAGTTTCACTTAGACTGAAAAACTACAAGAAAACTGTAGTTACATACAAAAATTCAGCCAAAACCTCGTTATCAAGTTGAAGCCACTGTATAAATTTTAACACGTTATAAATTTACTAAATTATAAATACTGATTAATTTTAAAATAATTAAGTTACTTGATTTAATTGTCCGAAATTTCTCCCCAAATGTCATTATATTTCCAATTCGTGGGTGATTCATTTAGGCTAGATTTTCAGTTAGTACACTCTTTGTCCGTTGAGTAGCTGTTATGCAAAAAGTATTTGCTATTTCTTAAGTAAAATTAGGTTTGCTTTTTTTTCATTAAAATTTATTACTATAATGTTTGACAAAACCTTTTTTTTCAACATATTATACTATGAATTCTTTTACATTTAATTTTTTTTACCAGCTTAAGAATTTTTATATTGAGAACCTAAAACTCATACAAGCTTTTTCTTATAAACACTATGATATGAAAACCTAAAACTATTTTGAAAATAAATAACATACTTTCAATCAAAAAACTTTTACAGTTTAGCAGCTTAAACAAGAAGATAAAAAAAACAATAACTGCTGTATGTACCTAAAAAAGTTTTAGGTCAAAATTAAGTTTTCTGCTTTATCTTATTTGTACTTCACAATAATAAGTTTTAAAAACAACTTACAAGTTGCTGACCACTTGTAACTTGAGAGCGTAATTTGTTCTATCAAGTGAGTGGTATGCGGACAATACGGTTCCCATTCCGCCCTTTAACTTAACATATGAAAAAAAAATACTAGCTTACAACATTTTGAGTACATAATCTTAAATAAATTTTAAAGCTTGATTATTATTAAAGCTTTGAAAGTATTAATCATATATACTGAAAAAAGTGTTTGTTTACAAATCAAAAAGTCAAGCTAAGATCCTTGTTTAAAGTGCAAGCAGTGTATTTTAGGTTACATTTATAAATTTACAAAACATTTACAAATTTAGATGCAGGTTTGAGCACCAGCAAATTTTTGCACTTCCTTTCTCCATAACTCCGCTTAACTTATATCTTAGCAGTTTAGGCATTTGTTTTCTCGGAGGACCAGTTTTCTTTCCAAAAAAAGTCCACACCAGTTGAACTGTTCCTAGTATCTTCAAAGTTTGTGTTGGTTTGAATAGTAGCGTTCCTTTTTGTTTCAACAGTAGCGTTTATGTTAACTTCAACTGTGGCGTTTCTGATACTTTCTGTGGTATTGTTACTTCTAACAAGCGTTTCTATTACTATTTTTGGTATTGTTACCTTACTTTACCCATAACGCCGGTCAATTTATATTTAAGCATTTTAGGCATTCGTTTGCTTGGAGGCCCAGTTTTCTTCCTTAACTTGCGTATAAGCACAAGTTAATATAGAATTTTGGGAAAGCTGCATACCACAAACTATCATTTAGTACAGAACATTCAAATTTCAACTTGTCCCATTTATGTTAAGCATATAAACTCGTCCCTGAATAAATCTAATCTAATAAACCTATTATTTTTACACAAACAATTTTGATATATTATAAGTAATAATATTCCTCAGAATGTTTTAGATAGCCTTTACCTATCACGTACATTTCATTAACATATTAAATTAAGAATGATACGATTTAGCTACATTCACATAACATAAAAATTCATGATCCTTCTATGATTCGGATGTGTTTAATTTTGTTAAATCATACATATATGTATATATATGTTTATGTGCATATGATAATGTATTTAAGTAACTTTTTATGCTAACTCTCATATTTAAAATCAAACTCAGAATAGTATACGTGAAAACATAATAGTAGACTAAGTCCATATTATCTTATTATAAAAACTCATTCTAAAACAACGCTTTACAAAAGTTACAAGTATAAGTGCTAAGGAATAAAAAAATACAGTTTAAGTATATAGTTGTGTTGTACGACTCAATAACTGAAATGTTTTTTGTACACCAGGTCCTTAGACAAAACTTTTGAGGGCTTTTTTATCGTTTAATAAACAGTATTTATAGTTAGTTTTTGTTGTAGTAATAACTAGTTTTAAAAGGTATAAGTCACATTGTTTTTGTTAAAAACGTTAAAGAGTTCTAAAAGTTAAAGAACTGTTTTATTAGGTTGTAGTATAATTATTAAACATAGTTTAAACATAAAGTCTACCTTTTTTTTAGTTATTAGTTAGGTAACACTTTAGTTTAATGCACTAAATTCTTAAGTTTTCTAACAAAAGCCTTATAATTTTATTCTGAATATACACACACTTGTTTTTATTTACTGTTAATAAAAGTATTTAATAACTAATTTACATAAACTTTAATTATAAGGAGTTGAAAATGCAAACTAATTTAATATTTTTAATACAATAGTTCTGTATTTTTACTTTATTCCTTACCCAACTGCTTAAAAAAATTACAAATTAGGTGTATTGAAAACTTTACTTTAGACCCAAATTCTTGCAACAATAGTTTAAGAGACCTAGGCAATACCTTAAAAAAATCTAACTATTTAAATTGGTACATATAAGTTTAAATACGTGATAGTAATGAAGTCATAAATATAATAATATGAAATTTAAATTGTTTTAAAAACATTTATGAATATGTTTAACAAACTTACAAAAACAAATGTTTTTTTTTCTTTGAGCTTAAGTTATTGTATCAAACTGAAATCACACGTCAAAATCCTTAAATTTAAGGACAATATATACCTTTTATACTACCTTAATTTTTAAAAATAAATAATTTTTTGAATACTGAATCTAAAATCAGTGAAACAAGTGCAAATTTATATTATTTGATAATATAAGCTCATTAAAAAAAAATTGGACAAATAGTAGAACTAGCAGGAAATGTCAAATATTATATAAAGGTTAAGTACATTACTAGTGTTTTTCTTATCAATTTTGTCTATTTAACCAAATTAAAAATCACAGTGTTTTTCTAAAAAATTTTGTTTCAAAAAAGCTTTTATAACTAGTTTTTACTTATAACATAGTTTAAGTTATTAAAAAATAATATATTATTTAAAGAATATAATTCCTACTATCACTTATTTTGAATGTGTCAAATTTTTCTTAGGCATTAATTATCAAAAACCTCACTTTTTCACTTATTTGATTTATATTAGTAAATACTTTTATTAAATTTGTAAAGTCACTATCCTAGTTTTCCAATTTCACTGTCTTTTATTAATTATACCTAAAATTTTTTAAAGCAACATTTGTAAAAGTAGCTTAAAAAAAAGCTATAGACAAAAGCTTACTTATAATTAAGTTTTTTTAATCCTGTCACTAAAAATATCACCTGCTTAAAATTCTTTAGTAGGAAGGTAAATATAAATTGTGTATTTAAATTTTAGATATAAAAATTCCCCATTTCCTTATTCTTAAATCCTCATCCATAACCCATGTTTCCCAGCTCAGAATTGCCACCTACCTGGAATAACCTAGATTTAGGCTAAAAAACCTGGAAAAACCTAGAACTTGAGAAATTTTGAAAAAAAAAAGAAAAATATGAAATTTTGTACAAAAATCACTAAAATAACCTTGAATTCAAACATTTTTCACATGTTAAGTAGTAAAACTTTGGTTTGACTCAATAATCTAACAATAAAGTTTCTATTTAAAAACATATTAAAGTAGCTTTACAGTATCTTTTCATTGTTTTAATACTATTTATTACAATTTTTTACCCTAAACTAAATTCTAAACAAAAATGGACCAGATATGTGTACTTATAAAAACGTGGAAGAAATTTAAAAAGCCGTGAAGAATTTTGGAAAATCTGGATAAATTTTTTGAAAAAACTATGGCAACCCTGCCATCCCCTTTTGGGCATTAAAGAAATGGGACCGTAAGCAGCAAAGGGGCTAAAGGAGGCCATAAGTATTAAAGGGACCACAATGGGGTAATAAGGTCATAATTTGCATATATTCATGAGTTGATGATTTAGAACAAAAATTTAAGGAAATTAAGGGACCATAAGCGGTTAAAGCGACGCCACAAGGCCATGATTTAAAATTTACACTAGCTATATATTATGAAGTTGATGATAAAAAGCAAAAATAAAGGTCTTAGGCTTTTTCAATTTTAGATTTTAGAGAAATCTTCTCGAAGGAAGCAATAGGTTTTTAGTTTAATAAACAGAAGCAGTTTGAAAAAAAAGATTAAGAAACCCTGATTTAAAGTTAAATGAAATAAAAATCAGCAGTTTAAAATACATATCCCTTAATAAATAGTTTTGTCAATTAAACATGCCTGCCAAAAAACCTGGAATCACTAAAAATCCTTTAACTTGCCAATTTAGGTTAATGAAACCTGGAAAAACCTTGAAACTTCGTAAAAAAGGAAATTTTGAACAAAAATACTATAAACAGTGGAATTTTTAACAAAATAGATATGTTAAGTAGTAACATTTCAATTTGACACTAAAAATCTACGAAATCAAAAAAAAAGTTTTGTGTTCATCAAATATATAAAGACATTTTAAGTTGCTTCACAGTATTTGTTCAATGTTGTTTTACTACTTAACAAAGTTTTTAACTTTAAAACTTAGCCTTTAAAGTAAAAATAGACCCAAAAAATGTACTTTTAAATACATTAAAAAAAAAAACACTGAAAACCTTGAAGAAGTATCTCAAAGTCATTTGGTCAACCCTGGCTATAGAACCTTTTATCTCTTTGTTAGTTCAGTACCATAAGATACTTAGTAACAGACTTTTTAAAAACTGTTCAAAAATTATAAGTCATGTTTAACTGAACTAAATCAAGTTAGGAATCTTTTTTTATCATTTAATTTTTAACTTAGTTAGTTATAATTTTTTGACAGTAAATAAATATACTTTTATGAAAATAAAGCAAAAGTTTTTTTTTAATAAAAAATCACCAATTTCATTCGGCAGAATATAACTTAAAAGCTAGAAAAAGTTATTATTAAGAGCAAACATATTAAATTTTGTTTCTATATTTAAGTAGGACTACTACGTTTTAGGATATTTAAATTTGGCACTTGATAATTAAATCTAATAATTAAGTCAAATTTATTGCAAATAAGTTTGTTTAAAAACTGTTAAATGCCTCAATAATTGATATAATTAATTTAAAAATTATAACTAAATGTAAGTACTATTAACAAGAATAATGTTTTATTGTTGCTTTTGTATAAATATAAAGCACCTTTTCAAATGTAATTGTCGTAGTATCAACTGAAACAGATTTTCTATGAGATTTTTTGATTAAAATTAAAAATACGGTAAAACACTTTTTTATAGAAAACTACGTTTTAACTTTTTCTTAGAAAATGAGAATATATAGTTTGTTTAAATTTTAGATTTTATTTACAATTGCATATTAAACATTTAACAAATGCTGAAATAAGATATATTACGAATTGATTTGTATTAATACTTTTTATCGTGTAAAATTAATTGTAAAAAACTGAGCAAATATTTTTATAGCCTTTTATTTTCAAACAAATATTTAGAGTATGACCATGTATTTTATAAAACATCTGTAAATAAAAATAAGTTTTAAAACAAACATTTTTATATACAAACTATATTTATGTGTAAAAGGATATCAAACTGCATTTGATAACTATTTAAATTAAATGGAAATCTTTAAATAAAAGTTCTTGTTTATCCTAGTGTTTAAGAGAAAGGTTGCAAGGTCATGTGTTTTACTGATACAAGATAAATAGAGTAAAGATAACGAGAAAATAAAGAGCAGACAACAGACAGTAATCCATTACTAATGTAATGTTGAATGAAGTTAAGATCCAGCCACGGAGATTCGTGGGAGCATTTCTAGCCACAGCCTGCTGCAGTAAACATGATATTATGGAGTAGACATTTATATTGTTTTGTTGAGTTATATAAAATATTTTTTTATTTTTATACATAAAACAAGTCATTTAAGTATATAGGACAAACTTCTAGGCATTTAGAAACAAGAATAAAAGAGCACGTACCTAAGTGCGTGAAAGACCATATCAAAAATCAACCGAAGAAAATGAGTAATGCAACCTTAAACGCAACAAAAAGATCATCAATTTCAGAGCACTTAGTAAAAAATCCTAAATGTGGTAATAATTACAGTGAGACAAAGTTCAAAGTTTTAAGAAGTTGCACGAACATTTTTGATTTAATTAAAATAGAAGCTATTTATATTCACTTAAACAAGCCAGAATTATGCAAACAAAGAGAATTTGATTACTCATTATCCTTGTTTAAATTAGACTAATTTTGTTTTGTTTTAAATTGTTACAGTTAATTACGTTTTCCTTGTTGTTTTTAATTTTTTTTTTGTTATAGTTTAGGGTTTTTTTGCTATTTGATTGATAATTTCTCATATAATTAAAAAGGCTATATAAGTTTAAAATTTGTTTTACCTTGTTACAATTGTAATCACACTGAAGAAAATTGTTGAAATATATATGTGTTGTTGAAAAAGACTTGTTTTATGTATAAAAAATTAAAATTAGCAGACATATGTTTAAAATTTTAAAAAGTAGTTATTGTCTGACAACTGTTAAGCTGGGTAATAAGCTTATATCAACAGAATGTAAAGTGAAAAGAAATGAACTGTTAAATAATTTTCTAAAGGAATGTTTGAATAAATTGGTTTGTCCTAAGTGGATTATTGCTAGAATCTACAAAAGTAGATTGAAATATAGCTACAAAGTTGAAAAGATTTTTCTAAAGTTGGAAATCAGAAAGATTGAAGAGAGGTTAATTAACTTAAAAGACTCTGCAGTTAGTATTAAAAATATTTTAAAAATAAAGTTAAAAGAAGAACATTTTAATGAATTTATAAGTTGTTCTGAAAATATTACTAAAATGCAGCAAGAGAAGTATTTGGCAAAAAACAAAAAGAACCTAAACAGACTGGTAGAACTTAAATTTGGAAACTTCACCAAGCAAAGTGTCAAAAACTTATCTTCTCAAAAATTTGACGAAAAAGACTTGACTGCGTTAAGCTATGGAATGAATTTTTCACTCCCCGCAAAAAAGGTTGATCAAGTTGCTACTTATTTAGGATTTGAGAAATATTTAAATCAACTTTTAAAACTCCAGCCAAGTTCAAAACAGGATGAAGTTGCTTTGAAAGCAAACTTAGTCTCAGTTGCACACAACTTTTACAAACTTAAGCCAGAACATAGTTCTGTAATTAATTCAAAAGAAATCATAAGTAGCCTGACTAAGATTAAAAGTAATGAACATATTGTCATTACTAAACCTGACAAAGGTTCAGGAATCGTAATTCTCAATAAAGATGACTATAATTCTAAAATGTTGAACATAATTAATGATGAGAAGAAGTTTTTAAAAATAGGTCCTGTAGGAGATAACTTAACTATAGTTAAGTTGGAAAAGAAAATTATTCAAATATTAAAAGATTTGGTGGATAAAAATGAACTTTCTCAAGAACATTATAATTTAATTAGACCGGTAGGTTCCATAAGACCTCGTTTATATGGTTTACCAAAACTACACAAAGTGGATATACCTCTGAGGCCTATACTTTCTATGATAAGATCTCCACAACATGAATTGGCAAAATACTTAAATAGTCTTTTGGATCCAGTGTTGAAGTATTTTTCTAGATATATTGTAAAAGACTCTTTCAAGTTTGTAGATGACTTAAAACTCCAGGGAGCTAAAGACACGTTTCTTTGTTCTTTTGATGTAAAAAGTCTTTTTACATGTGTACCTTTAAATGAAGTGATAGATATTTGTGCAGAAATGTTATATAACCTTGAAAATCCGACTCTGAAAAGAAGTAATTTTGTTCGACTAATGAGACTCGCAACAGAAGAAGTTGAATTCAGTTTTAATAATATATTATACCGTCAAATTGATGGTATTGCCATGGGTTCCCCATTAGGACCTACATTGGCAAACATATTTATGGGCTATCTTGAATACAAAGTTCTACCAGAATTCGATTCAAATTGTAAGTACATGAGATACGTGGATGATTGTTTTGTTATCAGTGATAGTGTAAAAGTTAGTAATTTATTGTTTGAGAGGTTAAACTCTTTGCATAGTGCTATTAAATTTACAAAAGAAAATGAAGAAAATGATCAAATATCATTTTTAGATGTTTTAATCAAAAGAAAGGATAATAAATTCATAACGTCTATTTTCAGAAAACCATTTACTGGTCAATACCTTAACTTTCAATCATATTGCAGTAAAAGAAGAAAAATTGGTTTG
Source organism: Thalia democratica (assembly GCF_965202585.1). Taxonomy (NCBI): domain Eukaryota; kingdom Metazoa; phylum Chordata; class Thaliacea; order Salpida; family Salpidae; genus Thalia; species Thalia democratica. The sequence goes on from NC_139165.1 coordinate 94,346,624, forward strand.
ATTAAAACCCTATTTCATAGAGCAAATAAAATATGTTCGCCAGAAGTATTTCAGAATGAACTTAAGGTTATAAAAGAATTACTAATAAAGAACGGATATCCTAATCCGTTGATTGATAAGGTATTCAAAACTGAATTGAAAAGACTAAATTACACAAAACCTTATGGTCCAGAGAAATGTCCTGTTCTATTAATCTTGCCCTATGTGGGTGAAAAATCAAAACAAGTTGAAGAGATATCAAGAATATGACAGAAAAAGTTTACAATGCATCTAAACCAAGAGTAATTTTTACATCTGCTGCTATCCTAAATCCTAGAGGTAAAGATCTAATATCCTACAAACACAAAAGTTGCGTGGTATACACGTATAAATGCTGTTGCGCAAACAGCTATATAGGACAAACTTCTAGGCATTTAAAAACAAGAATAAAAGAGCACGTACCTAAGTGCGTGAAAGACCATATCAAAAATCAACCGAAGAAAATGAGTAACGCAACCTTAAACGCAACAAAAAGATCATCAATTTCAGAGCACTTAGTAAAAAATCCTAAATGTGGTAATAATTACAGTGAGACAAAGTTCAAAGTTTTAAGAAGTTGCACGAACATTTTTGATTTAATTAAAATAGAAGCTATTTATATTCACTTAAACAAGCCAGAATTATGCAAACAAAGAGAATTTGATTACTCATTATCCTTGTTTAAATTAGACTAATTTTGTTTTGTTGTAAATTGTTACAGTTAATTACGTTTTCCTTGTTGTTTTTAATTTTTTTTTGTTATAGTTTAGGGTTTTTTTGCTATTTGATTGATAATTTTTCATATAATTAAAAAGGCTATATAAGTTTAAAATTTGTTTTACCTTGTTACAATTGTAATCACACTGAAGAAAATTGTTGAAATATATATGTGTTGTTGAAAAAGACTTGTTTTATGTATAAAAATTAAAATTAGCAGACATATGTTTAATATTTTTTTATGTTATTTTTCATAACCTTTTTTTTACTTGCTTTCTAAGTAGTTAAATCTTATTTTATTTTACAGATTCTCTAAGTATATCCCTGTTAGATTAAATCCTGTGTAAAAATTTGATCACGTTTAAACGTATTTTCTAAAAAAACACTTTTTATATACTTGTTAAGGTTTGCTTGTTCTTAAATATAATACTTTTGTTATGCCTAGTTTTCTATAGAGTAGCCCTTTATTATTAGTATCAGTATTAGTTAGTTTAAAGTTGTTTTGTTGTTGTTTATTTATTTTTGTTGTTTATAATATTGTTTGTAAATACTTTATAACCGTATACATGCTTTTACTTAGTAAGCATCACAAAAAAAATTGTATTTAAAACTATTAGTTATTGGTAAGGAGTGTAATACTCACGAAGAGACACTTTTGCACGAAGAAAATTTTGCATGGCATCAATTTCGAACAAGGGCTCACTTTTGTACAAAGACAGTTTAGAATAAGTGGAAAATTAAAAAAATAAAATTTATTATGTATGTATTTGCTATCCTCGGTCGTTAATTATTTTTGTTGTTTTTTAACTTAATAATAGTTTTTATGTTTCTAATTTTTTAATTTAACAGTGTTTATTACGTATATTTATAAATATATTTTCTATCACTGTTACCTCTAAGCCTTACCCTAGGTCGGTAACTTAATTTTGTTTTTTGTATTTTTATTAATTTTTTTTTTCAAGATCTTTTTGCTATATACTTTAGTTTTAATTTTAACTGTCATTGTTACTCATAACCCTTACCCTCGTTCAGTAACTTTTTTTTTTGTCTTTTTTAATTCATTTGTTTGTTTATTTATTTTTTTACCCTCATTTTAAAATGACCCCTAGTGCAAAAATGTTTTCGTGCATATTTGACCTACTTCCTAGTTTATGATATACGAAGAATCTACTTGAGTCTTTAAAATATTTATTCTTGTTTTAATAAATTACAGAAACAATGTTAAATGATCATAAAAATAATTTATAATATTAATAGAATACTACACTAATTATCAAAACATATAAAAGGTTTTGTTGTTAAGCCTAAAACATTATGCAAAAATGTAGTAAAGGACAGATTTATTTGTTATTAAAATTGGTAAGTACAAGATTTTTTTTAATTATAAAAATAACCAACATCTATAAAATGGGAAATAAAATGTCTAAAATATGGAACTTCAATGAAATCAATAAAAATAGAACTGAATTGAAAATTAATGGTATTTCAAAAAGCTTAAAAAAACGGCTGGAAAAATTTTTAAAGCTATGCAGAGAAAATTCTCCAACAGTCTTCAAAGAAAAAGATTTTAGTGTAATAAACTCTCAAGCAGGTATATTTTGTAATATGAATAATAAATTCAGTTTTTAATTAATATATTTGTACATTATATCTAACTAAAACTAGAACGGGTCAGAAAAGCACGGATGACACTTTAGCACCTAGTGACATTTTAGCAATGTGTGACAATTTAGCACGAAGTGACACTATAGCACAAAGTGTCACTTTAGCACAACATTACTTAAGCACGGAGTGACACTTTGGTACGGAGTGAAATTTAAGCATAAAGTTTATTTTGCAATTGTTTTTAATTGTTTTAATGACATAAAGTACTGTATTGTTTGAAAATTTAAAAACAAACTATGCAACATGTAAATTAAAATTAAATTTACCCGCTTTAAATTAATTACAAGTTTAAGCTTTAGTTAAAACCATGACAAAAATTAATTTAAAACATTTTAAAAGATTTAAAATTATTACGTGCAAAAATGTCACTCCGTGCTAAAGTGATACTTTTCTTTTCTGACACCTACCTAACTAAAATATATATAATGAAGTATGTATTAAAAAAAAAAGTTTAATTGTATCATTTTTTATTAAGCAGTTAAAAAGCTTTGAATTATTTATGTAGTTTCTTGGAAATATTTTATAAAACATAAATAATGTATGTATACACAAAGATTACTTCTTTCTTAAATTCAGCTACAAAGAAAGTCTCAAAATAGTTTTAAAGACAATGAAATAATGAAAAGTATATTCAAGTATACTTGATTTTAATACTATTGAATAAACAACCTTATTGCAGTTTTGTTTTTATTAGTGTAAAATAAATAACATTTTTCAGGTACCTTTCCTGGAGATGTGATAAAATACTTGGAAATTATGAAATTTAACCAAACAAAATTTGATAAAGATTTGAAAGATAGTGTGCTTAAACTCATGAAGAGTAAAATAAAAACCCAAAACGTAGCAACTTTTTATTTTTTGTCTAAACTTTTCAACTTGAATGACCTTTCTAAACTGATTATGAATTATATTGAACTTTGGTTTACAACAGTTGCCGAAACTAACAACTTCTTAGAGTTAGATTTTCCACTGATGAAACGAATTATTTCAAGCTCTAACTTACACATCACTTCAGAAATTGAAGTTTTCTCCGCGGCAAATGAATGGGTAAGTTACAGGCTTGATGAGAGAACCAAACATGCAAAAAGTGTTTTATTATTAGTTCGCCTTCCTTTACTGACGGAACCTGCTTTGGTACAAGTTTTAAACAAATTCACATCTTTTCATAAAGCTGATGAGTGTCTAGAACTAATAGACGAGATACTTGAAAATATAGAATTGTACTATAAACGCTCGCCAAGTTCATGTTTCACAACGAGGTATTACAAGGAAAACAACTTTGATATTTTGCACTGCGGAGACTATTTCTCATCGGTAGACAGCGATGTTGATATAAATACTAGTTTTGTGAACAAAATAGATGGTAGAAATTTGATTAGATGTAGAAAAGCTAGTTCGCTCACAAAAAACCGTCGTTTTCCATATTATTCCACACCAGTGGTATGTTTAAAAGGTCATGTTTACTTGTTAGGATGTTTACACGATGAAGGTAGAGATTTAAAAAACATTGAAAAATACTCAATTGCTACTGATTCTTTAGAAATTGTAGGAGATATGTTTGATGATCGTGGTCGTTATTCTGCTTGTGGCTTTATAGATAAAGTTTATTTTATTGGAGGTGAGTTAGCAAACGAAGATAAATATACAGCAAATTGCATATTTTTTGATACAAATGACAACACATGGGGTAATGTAGCAAGCATGAAAGAAGCTAGATCAAGTGCAGCTTGCATAGTATTTGAAGAAAGAATTGTTGTTTCTGGTGGATATAACGGTGAATCTTTAAACACTGTTGAGGCATATGACCACATAGCTGATGAATGGACATACATGCCAAGCATGAAAGAAAGAACATCGAGGCATAGTTTAATTGCTATAAAGAACAAATTGTTTGCGATAGGATCTGGTAAGGATTACCTTGAAATTTACGACTCTGCATCAAACGCATTTGTAGTTATTAATCATTACCCAACCTATATATCTGACATGTATCCTCCATATGCTTGGGTCACTCACGCCATAGGTATGGGGAAAAAAGTTTTAATTTTTGAGTTCGAAGCATCTGAAGTTCATTGTTACGACGCTGAAAAAAATGAATGGTCTATTGAATCTTGTTGCACGGCAACAGACGGTAGCAACTTCTTTTTGAAAATTCCAAAACTGGAGATATGACATTCTAAGTCAAATAATTTAAACGTCAACGCCCTTTTAGACACTTACAAGTTTTGAATAAAACTTATGAATAGTAATTTTTTGTGAGAAATAGTATAAAAAAAGTTCTTTTTCTTTTTGAAATATCAATAAGTGTTAGAGTTTTCATACAAACAAATTTAAAAAAGTTTTTAAACTATCTCAGATATTTACAGTCTTTTGGTATGTTAAAATAAAGATATTTATGTAAAGCTAAAATACTGATTAAAACCACAATTTGAATTAGGTAAAAAGCACAAAAAATTTTTAGAATTTTATTGATTTAAAAAGAAATTTAATTACTGCTTTTTCGATATTTTTATTAAGTGTTGCGCGAAGAAATTAAGTTTTATTTAATTTTTTTTTATTTCTTTAATATGTTAAATAAAATGAATATTTTTTTTTGTTGTACTTAACAATAATTTTTTAGGTTACTGACTTTATTCTTCAACAGTATATTTTTATTCGTACCAGTACAATTAAAAACCAACTTTTTTTCTGTATTTTTATTTAAACTAATAATAAAAATAATTATAAAAAATTAATTTGTAGATAATGACTGAAATTAGCAATAAGTAGTAAAAATTTAATAGGTACCATTTATAACTTGTTAAAAAGAACAGAAATTATTATATTTTACTTTTTAGACAAAGCTTTTCAACAGTTATTTTATATCGTTATCAAGATTAATAAAAAACTTCAAATCTAATAATTAATTTTTTAGTTTAAAAATTGCATGTCAGGTAGTATGACGTGAACGAAAAAAACTAATGTGCTGAAAAATAACAAAAAATAAGTAAAAGTTTAGGGACGCTCTCAGTTCAAACCCGCATAAAATTCTCTATAAATTCCGACTTGAATCAATTCACGTATAACTAATTTTTACTTGACTAATTCCCAGCCGATTCAACTACCTCCTCAAACAAATGCTATTCGATCAATGCTCGCCCAATGCCCAAATACTCCCACTTAATCAATTTTGCAAGTCACTTTTACACAGTGACAGTTTTGCACAGTGTTAGTTTCGTATAGGTAACATTTTCAACGAATCATTCCTTTTTTATAAATAGGTTTTGCACAAAGTGTTGTGTTTGCATGGACTTATCTTTCCGAATGTGAAATTTTTTAAGCCAGTTGTCTTTACAACCTTTAAAATAAGTTCAAAGGTTGTAAGATTACCTATATACTAACATAACAATCATATGTAGTTTAATATATATATATATATATACCACAGATGTTTTTGTGTTAAAACTTTATTCCGACTAACGGCGTTTCACTGCTCTCAAATAAATTTAAGAACAGATCTACGGAGTCTATAAAATATCAACACACATTAGAAAAAAAGCATGTGTAATTATGTATAGTGTTTATATGGAATAAAAACATAAAACTATAAAATTGTCTACAAAAATACAAATTTTGTGTTTTTATTCCACATAATCAATATACATAATTATACATGCTTTTTTTCTAATGTGTGTTAATATTTTATAGACTCCGTAGATCTGTTCGTAAATTTATTTGAGAGCAGTGAAACGCCGTTAGTCGGAATAAAGTTTTAACACAAAAACTCCTGTCGTATATATTCTGATAAGCTTATCTTATCAGGATCTCCAAGATTTAACGCCTTTTAACGTTACATCTTATATATATATATATATATATATGTTATAAACTCTGTTATATTAACATTATCAAAATTTAACAAAAAAACCTTCAAACAACTTCGCTATAATAAAAATAAGAAATGTACGTCTAAGTTTAAAAAACTTTAATGCACTTAGAATAGAGTTTGTTTAGTTTATTGAAAGTTAACACAATAAACTAATTGAACTTCCTAAAAATAAAAAAATAACGTCTAAGCTTACTGTTTTTTACATTCGAAAAATAAAAGATTGAAACTACATCAAAGCTCGTTTAGTTTGTTGAAAGAAAAGCACGTTATACCTATTATTTTAAATGATAAAATAGCTCTTCGTTTTCTCAAATTTTGTAGCTGAGTATTTCTTAGAATACGAAAAACAATAATTCTTCAAATTTACTTTTCTCAAAACAAAAATATTATACTAAGAGTTTATTGGTTTCACTTGTATTCTTTAGTAGTTAAACCACCAGTGCAATTTAGAGGACATCAACCAAGCTGGTCAGTTGTTTATTTTTATTGGATTAACTTTCTGATATTTATCATGTACCGTCAACATCCTCACCTTGATATTTGGAAAATGCAAACTGCTTATTAGGTATAGGGTTAAAATTTTCTGTAAGAAAAAACATTAAAATTTAAAAGAACTAGGTTCATCATTAACAAAAGTTTTCTTTATAGATCTAATTTGCAGAAAACGACTATTTTGATGACAAATTAACAAAGCTAAGCGTTGAATCTGGGATCAGCAAGCTGAGGTGTGCAAATGTGGTCCTTAAATCAAAGGTCTGAGGCCCGCGAGGTACATTTCAGCTAAAAGCATACTTTTATCATTCTGATGGTTTAAATAATTTGTGAAAAGAATACATAGTTTTTTTTTTTATATTATAATTAAATAAAGATGAACAAATTGAATATTTTATTTACAACCAGGTTCCGATGACTAAAAATAAATTCGAACTTTTCAAGTGAAATACAACTGTTCACTATTTTACTTAAAAACGTCGCAATTTTTTTGTCACCGAAGCCTGGTTGTAAACAAAATATTCAATTTGCACATCTTTCTTTAAATAAGCTCTTTAAACTACAGTAAACTGAGTTTTTTTTAGTTAAGACAAATAACCATATATTACAATTGAACAAAATTTTTTATTTAAGTTTTAAAACAGACCCGATTCATTTTAAATATTTGAAAAATTGTAATAAAACTTATGGATTGAACATAATTTAAACTTGTGGTTTTTAAAATTCCACTTGTTTTTTTAGCTATGTAACGTGTTTTTAAAACTGAAGTAACCGTTAAAATAAACAGAGGTCTCTTTCTATAATGACATTGAGCAATTTGAATTTTGTAGGTACATTTTATTACGAACTTTAAATGTGATAAAAATACTTTCGGAAATAAAATAAAAAGATGTAACTAACATAAAAACTACTTTTTGATTAAAAAAATACTAAAACACTGAGTGGTTGCTCAAGAAAAAATAATAAGTGAAAGGGATATTTGATAAAAAAAATTATATTTCAAACAATAGGAAAATATCTTATGTAGTTTCATTTTTAAAGAAAACACCTATGTTTACAAAAACCTCAAATAATAAAGTTTTACGTTCAAACTTTTTAGCACAAACTCTTGACCCTAATCATCATAAACTTTCAAAATAAGAAGAAACTTTTATAAAGTATACAAATGAAGAAAACAAATTTAAAAATGATTAAATTTAGTCTATTAAACTATTGTCATCGTGTAAGCTATGCTGAATTTATCAAACAAAAATTTTAAAAGTAATAATATTTAACAATTTTTAATAATATTCAATATTTAATAATATTTAATAATAATTGTTATTAGTATAGTTTTTCTTTTAAAAAATACAGGCCACTAAAGATGTTTTCTAACGTTTTGCTACCTACGAATGATTTTTCTGAATATAATTCGAAAAGACTGCCAAACTTTGTCTTACAAATTACTCCTTACTTAGATAATATTTTTATTAAAAATAATTTTGGAAGACACACTCTTTCTTGAAATCACACTTTAAAGTGCCTAAATTGCATAATCAACAGCATGCTGGTTATTTAAATTTTATTTTAAACGTTTTATTACATACAAATTTTACACATATTTAATTAAATTACTTAAAACTATCGATGGCGCTTAAGTGTCACTCCGTGCTTAAGAATCATTTTGTGCAAAATAATCAATCATTGATAAAGTTACACTCCGTGTTAAAGTATCTATTCCGTGCTAAAGTGTCACACCGTGCTAAAGTGACACACCGTGTTAAAGTGAAACTCCGTGCTAAAGTGACGCCGTGCTAAAGTGTCACCCCGTGCTAAAGTGTCACCTCGTGCTAAAGTGTCACACCGTGCTAAAGTGTCACTGCGTGCTAAAGTGACGCTGTGCTTTTTTGACACCTACCCGGTGTAAACTATACAGAAATTGAAACTTTAATATTTTTATTCAAACCATAAGTAAAATGTTTAAGTTATTATTGTCACAAAAAGAGTTTTTAACTAGCGTTTCGACTTAAAAGGCCAAATTAAAAAAAAAAAACATTATATATTCATGTTACATGGATCATATTTTTTTTTAACAAACTACATTGTTTTTATAATCAACGTTAGAACAATTTTATAATAACATTTTTGAAGTAGCAACGTATAAAGTAGGTTAAACAATTATAATGTTTTCTAATAATATTAAATATGTTTTATAATTTTCAGTTTTTTTATTAAATTTTATCAGATAAATTTTTTACAGAAGCTAATTCTGTGATAAAAAAGTAAATTTTAAAACTCTTTTTCTCTTTGTAGTTCATTAATAAACTAACATTTCTTAAAAAGAAAGTATTGTACATATATACAATACATACTAAACATTTGTATTTCTTATGGTTTTATAAACGTAAAGTTTATTAGAAGTAATCCAGTATAGTTATCGTTTGAAGTAATAATAAGCTTTAATATTACCAAATATTCACATATTATATCTAAGATGTAGTCAAAGAAAAATAAACACACTTTAAGATTTTTTTAAACTGTAAACAATACTACTTGCAAAAACAAATAATGTATAATAAGACAAAAAACTCGCAAAAGAACAATAAAAAGCAGTACAGGCAAACTATAAATCAAATAAAAAACCATATGGTAATTGATTGATAGTCAGCATATTTTTCTACTTTAAACAATGTTTATAAACATTATATGTTTATTGCAAATTTTAAACTAGGCTAAAAATTTACCTAAAAGTACTTTAAAATTTAAAAAGAAAACAGCAACAAATGTAAAAAAACACGTTCAAAAACAAAGTTTCGTCCGGATAAGAAATAATAACAATGATGTAAAATTATAACTTGCAAAAATCATGTTTATTGAGTTTAGTTTGTTTTTGTTTGAGTTATTTCAAATAAAATTATTAAATTTTAGAGAATAACTGTATTTTGTAAATAAAGTAGTAAATTTTTTATAAATGTGTATGTTTTAATAGATTTTTTGAGATTTAATGTACTTTATCAAAAACACATATAATTAAATAGGAAGGTACCTTAACTTTATCATGTTAAATTTTATTATATTAAAAAGTTATAAACACTTATTAATTTTTGTTTAAGTGTAAACTTTTGAAACATTTTTTAAAGTAAGTATACTTTAGTTAAATTGGATAAAAGTAAATAAAAAAATACTGCATTCTTATTATGTTAAATATGTAGTTTCTTAATTTATCAATATTTTTTGTCTATTTTGAAAGAAACTATTGTAAAGATTATATTTTATCATTAGTAATAAAAAATAACCGAAAGTCTAAGTTTTATGAAGTGATAAATGTTTTTATTTATAATGACAATAATGTAACTTAGTAGGAAATCATTTTTTTTCGTTACTTGCTTATTAAGTACTATTTTTGTATTTTCTACTTTTTCACTTGTTGAATAATATTTTTTGTCTTTAAAAAAGGTTTTTTAAAGTCTTCTTTTATAAAATGACCATACCTCGTCAAGTTAAACTTTAAACTTTGTATGAAAATCGTTATTGCAATCAGGATGAATTTGATATTGTTGTTTGTGGAAGTAAAAATAGCAATGGTTCTGCTACATATCAAGTTATTGAATAAAAAGGTCCTGATATACAAACTCCTGTTAACCTTTGTCTAACGTTACGACAAAGATATTCGAGCCAAACAGCTGTTATTGGTACTGATATTTATATACTTTCTGGATATAATGTAAAAAAAAATGTTGGATGTTTGATTTTCAAACGTGTTCTTTAAAGTCAAAACATTGGAAAAAACTAACGACTTTTTCTTATCATAGAGTTTGTCTTTGCGTTTGTTTGTTTGTGAAAAGTGTTTACGTAGTTGACGGTTATTCTGAGCTTGGTGATTTAAATGATTGTTTTAAATATGAAGTATTTACCAATAAATGGGGTAAACAAGCAAACTTAAACACAGGAAAAAGTGTAGCAGCTTGTACAGTTTTCGAAGGTAAGATTGTTGTAAGTGGGGGAATATAAAAATCTGAAGTCAGTAGAAACGTTGATCATCATGAAAACAAATGGACTCACTTACCTGACATGGTTCAAAAAAGAGATAGTAATACTTCTGTATGTATGTGAAATAAAATGTTCGTAATTGGTGGTAGTAATCAACAATATTCTGAAGTATATGAAAGCACTTCTAGAACATTTTCTTTGGTAAGTATTAAACCACTAATAAGCCAAGGTAGATTCAATTACTTGAACACTTTTATTATATGTAACAAGTGAGTTGTATTTATTTATTGAAGTTACAATTTTGAATTGAATTATTATGTATACAACGTAAATCAAGATACTGTGAAACGGTCTTAGAAAATATTACGAGAAAAGATTTTCCTATGCTCCCTTACTGTTCTACTTTTCAAAAACTACCAAAAGTATAAACAATGCTTGAAAAATTGACAGGTTTTTTTCTAAAAATTTTTGTTTAACAAGTTGCATTTTTGTTGAAAATTCAACTATTTTCTATGTTTTTCTTATAATTTGTTTTTGTATTTCTTCTTACAATAAAAAGGTCTAAATAAAACCGACTTTATTAAATGTCAATTATTAACAGGCTAAGCGACTAAAAAGAGTATATATCGAAAAAATCTTAAAGTAAGTAAACGTTAATAAACTTTTATTTACAATGTATTGATTAATACTTATTAAAAAACACCAGTTCAATTTTAAGGGATTTAAATGAAGCATTTTTTAAGATAAAAAATTTCAAATCCTTTTAGTATAGTTAATTGTACACATACGTAAAAACCAAAGACAATCTATTCACTACAATTTATTGTAAAACTTATAATATTGCAATACATAATATCCACTAAGTATATTAGTTTCAAAACCAATTACAGTTCTTTTCCATTTTTTAGTTGAATAAGGTTAAAAAGAAGATTGAAAATCAGGACCATTTAGTTGAATAACTCCATTTGAAACATTTTTTTACTTCTACCTCTAAATATAACACTTTTTAAGTTATACTGATTCCAGATTGCAATAACGATTTTTATATAAATCCTGCTATGAAAAACGTCCCAGCTACATCCACCACCTACAAACATTTTGACGCCTAAATAAACGATTACGTTACATTTTTTTTTCTTATCAGGTAAGTAAGTCTAGTTTTTATTATGATCTTGTCAAATCATCTTGATATTTACTAAAATAAAAGATGACCAATTTTTATAACTTAACACTATTTACCTTCAAAATTGTATATAATGCTAACATAATGCATACAAAACTATCTTGAAGAAGTATAAAACAATAAAAAGTTTTAGAATAGTGCTCATAGGCTGAGTCATGTTATTTGATATATTGCTTTATTTATAGTTTAGTTACTTTATACGATTATTATTTATACTTAAGGAATGTCCTAGTTTATTTAAATTTTCTAGGTTATTTTCTATCGTTATAGTTTCCAAGTAAATAAATATAAGTAACATGTATTTTATTAAAACGTAACTAAATTGTTAAACACAAAAAATTAATAACACAGTCGTCAAAAACAAAAGGAAGTTTATGATCTCCAAGATTACTAAATACACATTGTTTAAGGTTACTAAATTTCTGTATTGAACACATCAGTTTTAGTATCGTACTCGATTAAATCAATTTTATTCTTAGTAAAAATACCAACTAAAACAATCTCATCACCAACACAACAAGCACCTTCTTCTATACCGTATATAGATCTCGTAAATTTTGGTGCATTAGTAATCAAGATGAATTTACTACTTATTCTATCAAAAATTTTCCAGCTGTATTTTTTATATCCACCAACTGCAAACATTTTGTTCCCTAAAGTGACCAATAAATGACAAACCCTTGCCTCAACCATACAAGAAAGATAAGTCTATATTTTATCATGATGATCATACGCTACGACTGATCATAAACAATTAATTAATTTTTTTGCCACCTGAAACAATAATTTTACCTTCAAAAACTCCACAAGCTGCAGCACTGCTTCTTTTGCTCATATTTTCAACACAACTCCAATGTTTTTGAGTAAAATTATACACCAGAAGGTCTTTTTAAAGTTTGTGATGCCAACCGCCCATCAAAAGTTGACTTTTTAAAAATCTACAAGCACAATAATTAAACCCTCCGTCCGGAAACGACTCCAAAATTTAGAATAATTACTAATATTTATTACTTTAGATACCAAATACTTGTTTATGTTAGCTTCAGAAAATGAATAGTTTTTGGATACAGTCAGGAAATTATATCCAACTTGTTCTTCAACATGTCTTCAACACAACAAAACTAAAATAATCAAAGTTTAAATAAAAAGGGTATGAAACATTTCTATAAACAGAACTATAACTTTTATTTAGATTGCAATGCCTGATTAGATATAAATTAGGATACTTAATAAAAAAATTTTAGTAGCTCCTGAAAAGTTATACTTGACTATAATTAGTTTTAATTTTTCTTTTTATATTATTTATTATATCTTTTCTTTGAATACTTGGAAAAAACAAGTTATAAATTATAATTAATGTATAAATTTCAATTGCTTTAGTCTTATTAAAATTATCTATAATTAAATTTTATAATTAAATTTACTTTAAAAGCCCACTAAAATGTATAGTGACACAAAAATTTACCAAAAAATTTTTTTACTTTAAAGTATATATATCATCAAAATAATTTTTGTACCTATGGTTAAATATCAGCATTTTTTAACTAATCCAAGGTTCTTTTTTAGTAAATATAAAATAGACTAAGTTAGATTCAGTGATTTTAAGTCAGACAGTTTTATTATATTTTTATAAAATTTTAAGTATCTATAATATATATTTTTTAAAAATTGCTTAAATAATTTAGAAAATATTCTAACTTTTTATTAAAAAAGCTTTTTATGTCATTTTTTATCTAATATTTTAAAAAGTTTATTGCTAGATGTTATATGAATTTTCATAATTTTTTTAATAACTGCATTGTTTATTGGTGTTTTACAAAATATCACATAATTCTTTTTTATAGATGTAAAGATCTAACTCTCACCATGTAATTTTATGAGTTCAAGTGAACTGACATTTTTGAATTTAAAACATTTTAAGTTGTTACCAAGGATAAGATAAACAGTCGAAGAGTTTTATCAAATAATTACAAAACAAGAGCGCCATTTTCTTGTTAATGTGTAAAAATATGTATAAACCGTTAAGGTTCTAAATGTAAATTGTAGTACATATAATGTATATATAATGTATACATTACGTAATGTATACATATAATGTATATGCTTATAATAAAATAAAGACCTACTTACCGCATTTTTTTACGGGTTTAGGTATAAATGCTACATACTTTGGAATAAATTCCATAACAAAGCTAAAATCTATTTGCTGAAAGTTTTTACTTTTATGTATTAGAGTTTTGAAAGGTTTTTTTTTAGATAAGTAGGCTAACATTAATATTTATACTTAAGTAAACTAAAATTACTTGTAACAAAACTAAAGGAAAACGGTTTTGCTTATACATGAAATACTGTATGCAAAAACTTTTTATCTGCTTACAAAAGCTGTCAATGTTTGCATTAAGGTATCGAAATGACTACTAGTTTTGCCTTCTTTTCAGTTTTATATAAAGCAATTTGTCTTCTATCTAGACTTCAATTTTAACTCTATTAAAAAACAAATATATTTGTCAACAGAATAACTAAACAAATTGTTTTAATCCTTAGTTTGTAATACGTGCTGCTTTAGGTTTAAAGTCTTCAATAGATCGCAACTATCATATCACAGTATATCGCAACACTACAACTATTACATCACAGTAGACCGCAACAATACAACTAGCACATCACAATAGATCGTATAGTTACAACTATCACATCAAAGTAGATTAAAATTAAAAAGATTGCAACGATAGAAGTAAAAAGATAAAAATTGTTTGAAAATAGCATTTCTTAATTAAAACAAAAAACAGTTGTAAATAAAAGTTATAGTGTATTTTAAACCTACACTAAAACCAATAACAAAAATTAGCCATGACTGGAGAAAACATACTATGTTAATTGACAATTGCAAAAAAGTAATAAGTATATAAATATCTTCATACTTTAGAAAATATCTTTAATATGGTCAAACCATTACACAAGAATTTCGTCTAGGTACTAATGTTTAAAATCTTGTTAAATTAAAGTACTTAAATTCGAATAAACAATTCTGCTATTTAGCAGAAACACTGTTTACAAACAAACTTTAAATTTAATAACAAAAATTACAAATGTCTACTTGAAAAACATGTTAGCAGCAACAATGGGTCTAAAATAAAGGTCGTGACGAAATTCAGTAAACGTATAGATTAACATAGCCTAGGAAATATTTCATGAACTCAGTTTCTCCCAAATTTAACTTTATTATCTTTAATTCAGTAATTAAGTAAATGGAGACGAAGTGTAACTTTTATACTAATACAGAGTTATGGCTTCGAAAGTTACTTCAAACATAACCAGACCTTTAAGAAAAACATTTATGTAAAATTATAAAATATTTTTAAGAATACCGAGCCTTTTAATAATTTTTCTTTAAGGTTATTTTCTTAACTAGTTAAACAACGAAGATATGATAATTTTATATTCATACTGTTGCAACCTATGATGTGAAAGTTGTGTTGTTGCGTCTAATGGGATTTGATAGTTGTATTGTTGCATCTACTTTGATGTGATAGTTGTAATATTGCAATCTACTATGATGTAATAATTGTATTCTTGCATCTACCGTGATGTGATAGTTGTAATATTGCAATCTACTGTGATGTGATACTTGTATTGTTTAAATCTACTGTGATGTGATCGTTAAATTGTTTAAATCTATTGTGATGTGATAGCTGTAATATTGCTATCTACTGTGATGTGATAGATGTAGTATTGCAATCTACTGTGATGTGATAGTTGTAGTGTTGCATTTACTGTGATGTGATAGTTGTAGTCATGCTATGTACTGTGATTTGATAGTTGTATCGTTACGATCTACTGTGATATGGTAGTTGTATTGTTGCATCTACTCGGATGTGATAGTTGTATTGTAGCATCTACTTTGATGTTATAGTTGTAATATTGCAATCTACTGTGATGTGTTAGTTATACGTTGCATTTACTGTTATGTGGTAGTTGTATTGTTGCATATACTGGGATGTGATAGTTGTATTGTAGAATCTACTTTGATGTGATAGTTGTAATATTGCAATCTACTGCGATGTGATAGTTGTAGTCATGCTATCTATTGTGATGTGATAGTTGTAATATTGCAATCTACTGTGATGTGGTAGTTGTACGTTGCATTTACTGTTATGTGGTAGTTTTATTGTTGCATATACTGGGATGTGATTGCTTTATTGTTGCATCTAACACAGCTGTAGCCCATCATGACTTAATTACTCTTGCATATCTGATAGAAGTTGAAAATAAATAAAATGAACAATAAAATGTTAAAGATTTTTTACAACATATTATTGTGCATAGGTTTAGTAAACAAGCTAAAACAAAAATAAAACCTCAAACTCTGTCTAATATTTCAAAAGACTAAAAGGCAAATGCAAAAATTAATTTTGATGTGATATATCACGTTTATCAGGAGGCTGAAACGAGGAAACATCTGTAGATTTAAAAAAACCTACAAGTGTTATTTCAGACAGCAGAGGTTGTTCCATTACTTCAGGTTTTTTATAAATCCTAAAAACCTGATTCAATTACCAACAGTAAAGATGGTACCTGCATATTTAATTATAGTTACACTTAATATACATAAAAATAGTTGAAATAATTGTGTTTTTGAACAAACTTTATTTAGTCATTTAATGTCTAACAGAGCAGTATTTTCCTGAACTATTTAGTTTTTAAAGCATTGTAAGCACACTAGATAGTTAAAATTATTTTTTCTAGCAAATATTTTTTTTTAATTTATGATTTTAACTCTGATTTAAAGGACAATGTATTTTTTTTTTAACTAATATAGATTTTCTTTTAAAAATTTAGTTTTGCTTTAGTAGTTTGGTTTTAAGATTGTTCAAATTATAATTGACTATACGTTTATCTTTCGTTTATAAATTTTGCTGAATAAATTTCTTGTAACTAACTTTGTAAAGCTTTTTTTTACATATAATAAACTGGATTTACCTTCCAAAAATATCTTAAAGTTCGTGGTATCTTTTTGTCAACACTTCTTAGTTTCTAAACTTCGTTGAATAAATTAGTTTGCATGCAACAAAAAAAAACCTTTTTATAAAAACAATAATTAAAATTTTTAAATGGTAGTCATTTAGAACTTTAATCTTCTTTAAAAAAAATCTTTTTAAGTTAAATGTACCAATTACAAAATTCTTGATATAAAGTTTATTTTTGGAAAAAAATATAGTTACTTTGTATTAATATACATTAATATTTTCCACAGGAAAAACAAGGACTATAATTTTTTTAGGCTAAATTATTTTTAAATTGGAATTAACATATTATTTAATAACTTCTATGTTTTCAACAGAAAAAACAATAAAGCTATTCCTAGTTATAAATTCATTAAATTGTTTATAAACGCTTAATAAGTATATATTACAACGATAGTACAGTGTAACACACTAATAAGACATATTTAAAAATAGATTAAAAATCAGTGATTACTAAATAATGAAACTTTATGTTTAAAAGTATTAAAAAGTGGTAATGAGACTAAGCTACACAAGTGCACAAAATAGCACAAAGCCAAATTTGCACGTAGCCAAAGTTATGCAAATTTGGCTGTGTGCTATTTTGTTACGCTGTGTTTTTTAATATTTAGTTCCATTGTATTATACTTTTTTGTAAAAACTTACTTTAAAAGTACTTGTAAAAAAAAAAAAATTGTTAATAACTCCGAGCCTGATTGCTTATGGTTTATTATTTTGAACTATGATTTATTTAATAAAATATAAGTACCTTCATAGAAAAGCCTAAACGTTTTGAAAAGACTTAAGCAAAAACTGTATAACATTAAAAATAATTATTTAATTTTACATCTAAATATTTAATATAGTTTATGAAAGAGTTAAACTTCTATTTATGCTTATATCTTTCTTTTTAATAATTATTTGTTTTTTGTTTCTTTTGAATAAATGCATATTTCAGCTATTGTTTCAAAATGACTCAGTTTAGTAGAAGTGAATTAGTGTCTCTTGCTGAAATTTATTACGATAATAGTCGTTATGAGGATATAATTAGCTACATGAAAGAAGTAATAAAAATGGGCACACCTCTTAATTTTGAAGAGAGGAGTATGATATTCCATAGTTACAGTCAGCTAGTACTACCATATATTAATTCCAAGTTTTCCTGTGATGCCTCGAGTTTAAATGAAAAACTACAGAGAGAAATAAATTAGAAAGCACAATCAGGTATTAATAGGGTATCTGATGACACTATTGAATTGGTAAATAGTTATTGGATTAAAAGAGATACAAGTATCTAGGCTGTTGCTGAATACAAATCCTTTCTAGCTGTTCAACATGAAAATAAAGCTTTTGTTGCATCACAAGACGATAGGGAACTAGAACTGAATGAAGCGTCGAATCTTTATGAAGAAGCATTTGAGTTAGTAGATAAAAATCTCAATCCAGCACATCTAGTTGCAATTCATATTGCGTGGTTTTACTCTGGCTTTCTTTTTAATTCGATTAGTTTAGCTGATAAAGCTCGTTCTATTGCTACTGCAGCCTACGAAAAAGGTTTATCGGGTTATCTGATTTGCCAGAAGAGTTAAAAGACGCAGCTGACATAGCACTAGAAAATCTGAAAGAAAATATTGACAGTTGGAGTTAGTTTATTTACGTTTTTACAGTTTTCAAAATATGATGGAACATATTGATATACAAACTTTTGTATCGATGTACAGCTTTTGTTGTTATTGTATAAGTTAATTATTATGCGCTTTGTCTTTTTTTTTTATAAATTTTTAATGATCTAAATTTTGATTATTAAAATTTAAATTTTTGTAATAAACTAAGTTGCTTAGGTTGAACTTTTTATAGTAAACTAATGATAAAATTGTCAACCTGTAAGAAAAATATTTAAAAACTATTTCTAAAATCAATTTATTAAAATGATTCCGAAAACTATACATTATTAGCATTCGAAATTTTAAAACTTTTAGAACTTAAGATTGAAACCGAAAAAAATAAGCATGCAGTAGTTAATCAATGTATAAGTTACTTAAAATCTTTTTAGTATGGTTGTCAGTAAAACCACTAATGTATAGTAATTGCAGTATACTAGTATGTAAGTTCAAATTTGTTTCAATTAGGTAATTTGTCAATAATTGACATTAGAATTCAAGTAGACTAAAGAAAATGTTTTTAATTATTTACTACACTAAATTCTATTGTAAGTTTGACTAAAAAAATAAATTACTGTGATAAAATTACATTAAAACTAGAAAAATCTGCAATAAAATGTAAATATTATTCTGAAAAACTTAAGCAGTAACTTAACAATAGAAAAATTAAAATATTTTATGTGTAGTTTTGGAGCCGATCATTTCTAACTTGCCATCGTTTTTAACCCGATTAATTCTAACCCGATCATTTCTAACCCGATCACTTCAAACCCGATCATTTGAAAGCCGATCACTTCGAACCCGATCATTTATAACCCAAACAATTCTAGCCCGGTCACTTCTAACCCGATTTAACCCAATAATTTCTAGCCCGATCACTTCTAACCCTGTCACTTATGGCTGATCGTTTCTAAGCAATTTTACTTTATTATTTTATTTTTATCTGGATTTCATGCAAAAGCAAACTAGTGTTAATAAAGTTGCTAAATAATAAAAGTTCTTTAACTTTTTAGTTACTTAAAAAAACAATGATCTTAATAAGTTTGGTAAAAAATATTTTTAGTATAAGATTTAATTCTAGTTTTGACTTAATATAACTTTAATTTATTCTTATTCCTTCATTTTTGGACTTTTCATTCTACACATAATTTCAATAATTTTTCAGTATTTAATCTTTTTTGTTTTTTTAATCTACTTAGATAGTCTATAAACGTTTTTCGTGAATCATATACAACTTACTAAATCGTTTACGTTCAATATTTTAACTTAGAGTAACCTAGCTATTAAAACAGTTATGTCATACAACAAACCCCAAAAGTATGTTCTGTCGAATGACCGTCTTGATTTCACATCATTAATAAATTTCTACTTAGTTCTCGAGCAAAAAAAGTCACTAATAGTTAAACTATATGCTTATTTGTATAACAAGTCCGAGGGTAATTAAATTTCGCCGAGGTAATCTTCTTTAAAACCTTCACTTAATTTTATATTATATACGAAATGTTTCAATTAAGACTTAAATTAGTACTTTAGAACAAACATTTCTTTAAAATTTACTTTATTATAAACAGTTGAAACAACGTAAGTAAAAACAAAATAAGTACTAAAGATAAACATTTTGAAAAATAATAAAAAAACAAATAAAGCTAAATTAAGTATAACTAAGAGCAGAAGTTTATAAGTTAAATGTTTAAGTTATTTGTTTCCTTTAACCAATTATTTTTAGACGATTACTACACGCAACATATTTACTTTTTATTCACTACAGTAAAGCCAGATTTAAGTCTATTGACTTCATTCTTGGTGTTTTTTTGCATCTCTAAAATTCTAAAAATGTTATGAGTTTTTATAATAGGTTTCACAATACACACCATTTTTATTATTTTATTATAAGTTTTTAAGTTATTTAAATTGATCTAATAACTTATACTTATATTTCATATTTAAGGATCGTTGATTAATGTTAAGTTTTTGTGTTTTTGAAAACCTGTGAAACAACAATTTTTAAAAGATATCAAGAAACATATTAAAGAAGTCTTTACTATTAATCGTGAGAAATTGTTTTTGCAATTTTAAATTTTTAAAACTTTTATATTGTTATAAAAAATATGTGTTTATTTTGCTCTTTATACATAATTTTTCAAAAGAAAAAAAAAACAAAGTAATAAGTTTTTGACACTTAACTGTCATAGTTAAGTTTGTTATATAATATTTCTTATTTAATTTTTCGATATAATTTACAATTGGCTAAAATGAAAAAAAACTAAAACCAAATTCTAGTAAATGACAGATTTTAAAAAAAAAAAAAAACGTCTACCTCTACTTTTGAATTCGTATTAAACAGTATACACTTTCGTTTAAAGAACTTAGAATGATTATTATTTTAAATAAAACCGTCATACTAATTACGATTACTAAACTTAATTAACTGTATTATTTCATGGAGTAGATCGGGTTAGAAATGATTTTGATAGAAATGATCGGGTTGAAAGTGATCGGGTAATAAATGATTGGGTTAGAAATGATCAGGAAAGAAATGATCAGGTTAAAAATGATAGTAAACTGTTAATTCTTTATAAAATCAATCCTTAACATAACATAATAACTACACGTATACCTGATATTAACTATTTACGAAATACAATAAAATATTTGTGTGTTGTTTAAACTTAAATAATTTTTTTTTGTTTTTCAAAGTTAGACAGTACAAAATTGTAAAAGTGACGACTTCTTCAAAAGAGACAACTAGTGTTAAGTTAAAGATACAGTAAAAAATTAAAGTGACGTAATGCAAATAGGAATGTTCGTGCAAAATAAACTCTTCGAGAAAAGTTAAAAACGTGTTAAGGATTCTTTTTATTGGAATTGATTTGGGTATGAATTAATCTGATAGAATATGATTTAATTGATATTGTGCAGGTTAAAATAGATTCGGGTAGGTATTGATTGGGTGTGAATTTATTCTAGTTGTAATTGATTGGTATGGATCTTTTTTGGATTGGAAATTTTGCTATATATTTTATCATTACAACCCTACAAGTAAATTGATAACAAATTTTAAAACTTAGTTTTTTGTATGCGGTTTTCTAGTAATAGTTTTTTCAAATGGTTATTTATGAAATAAAATAAATATAACCTGCAAATGATACCCTTAAATATATATAACTCTTGTATTTTTTGTATTTTTAACGCAGTTATCTACCACCTTAGTTTAGTTTTTACTTCAAGAGTGTAAGCGTTATTTTAGTGTACGGCTTCTTTTTTTATTTTCATCTAACAGAACTAGAAAAATATTTCTAAAATTTTCACAATCTCGTATAACTTACATATTAAAACAAACAAAGAAGTTTTACTAATTTACGATCATAGAAAATATTGAATGAGTGTTTAGTGATTTTTTAAATCTTTTTTTTCTATAACTGAAAACTAAAAATATAAATAAAATGTTAAATAACATTAAACTTAAGTTTACTGGAGTTTGTCAAGCCAATTTAAAAATAAAAGTACTTTGCAATAAATCATTGTTCGAATACGCGGGTTTTCTGATAGTTAAACTCTAAAATTGATTTTTAACTATTTAATTTCAAGAAAATAAATTTCTTACAAAAAACTTGTAGTCTATGTATCCGCAGTCGTCAGATTGAATTGAAGTAATTCGATGTCAAATAGAATACTAACATTTTACGTAAACTAGCTTTAAATTCCACCTGTACAGTACTAAAATAAATTTTACAATAAATCGTATTGAAGCAATTGGTCATTGGTATTTTTTATACTTTCATGAAAAATTAAGTATAGAATAGATTCGGGTAGGTTAAATCAAGCTTGTATTTAGTAATAAGTATCAATCAAATACATTGTAGATTGAACTTATTTAATGCTTATTTGCTTTAGAACTGTCAAAATACGACTTACTTAATCGCTTAACCTGTTAATTGGTAATATTTAACACAGTCATTTTCTTATTATTTCAAAATAAGTACGAATAAAAGTTACATGAAAAACATTAAACAAGTGGAGCTGTAAACATAAATTTGAATATCAAACAAAAGAATTACTTTATACTTTTAACAATTTTCGAGAAGTATAACCGTAGAACCTTAAGGGAGTAAAGAGCTATCTTTTATCACGGTATGTTTTAACACGTATTTACGTCGAAATAATTCAATTTAAATTTGTTACTTAAATGTTACTTGAATACAACCAACTTATTAGAAATAATAAACGGTTTTAAATAATTGAATCTACCTTGAATTTAGTGGTTTAATATTTACAAATGCAAGTATTTTGGAGATGTTGTCATATACCTTAGAACATTGTTGATAATTTCTACCAATTACAAACATTTTGTTTCCCATGCTAACAGAAGTATGACCATGTCTTTTTTTGAACCATATCAGGACAGTGAGTCCATTTATTTTCATGAGCATCATACGTTTCTACTGATTTCAGATTTTTATATTCACAATTTCCTCCACTAACAACAATCTTACCTTCGAAAACTGAACAAGCTTCTTCTTACGATTAAGTCTGCTTTTTTAGCCAATTTATTGGTATTTACTTCATATTTAAATTAATCCTTTAAATCACCAATCTCAGAATAACCGCCAATTATGTAAACACTTTTCATAAACGAACAAACGCAAAGACAAACTCTATGATAAGAAAAAGTCGTTAGTTTTTTCCAATGTTTTGACTTTAAAGAACACGTTTGAAAATCAAACATCCAACATTTTTTTTTCATTATATCCAGAAAGTTTAAAAATATCAGTACCAATAACAGCTGTTTGGCTCGAATATCTTTGTCGTAACGTTGGACAAAGGTTAATAGGAGTTTGAATATCAGAACCTGTTTGTTCAATAACTTTATATGTAGCAGCACCATTGCTATTTTTACCTCCACAAACAACAATATCAAATTCATCCTGATTGCAATAACGATTTTCATACAAAATTGAAATTTTAACTTGACGAGGTATGGTCATTTTATAAAAGAAGACTTTAATAAACCTTTTTAAAAGACAAAAAATATTATTGAACAATAAAAAATAGTAGAAAATACAAAAATAGTACTTAATAAGCAAGTAACAAAAAAAAATGATTTCCTACTAAGTTACACTATTGTCATTATAAATAAAAACATTTATCACTTCATAAAACTTAGACTTTCGGTTATTTTTTATTACTAATGATAAAATATAATCATTACAATAGTTTCTTTCAAAATAGACAAAAAATATTGATAAATTAAAAACTATTTAACATAATAAGGTTGCAGTATTTTTTTATTTACTTTTATCCAATTTAAATAAAGTATACTTACTTTAAAAAATGTTTCAAAAGTTTACACTTAAACAAAAATTAATAAGTGTTTATAACTTTTTATATAAAAAAATTTAACATAATAAAGTTAAAGTACCTTCCTATTTAATTATATGTGTTTTTGATAAAGTACATTGAACCTCAAAAAATCTATTAAAATATACACATTTATAAAAAATTTACTACTTTATTTACAAAATACAGTTATTTTCTAAAATTTAATAATTTTATTTGAATTAAATCAAATAAAAACAAACTAAACTCAATAAACATGATTTTTGCAAATTATAATTTTACATCATTGTTATTATTTTTTATCCGGACGAAACTTTGTTTTTGAACGTGTTTTTTTACATTTGTTGCTGTTTTCTTTTTAAATTTTAAAGTACTTTTAGGTAAATTTTTAGCCTAGTTTAAAATTTGCAATAAAAATAAAATGTTTATAAACATTGTTTAAAGTAAAAAAAATTGCTGACTATCAATCAATTACCATATGGTTTTTTATTTGATTTATAGTTTGCCTGTACTGCTTTTTATTGTTCTTTTGCGAGTTTTTTGTCTTATTATACATTATTTGTTTTTGCAAGTAGTATTGTTTACAGTTTAAAACAATCTTAAAGTGTGTTTATTTTTCTTTGACTACATCTTAGATATAATATGTGAATATTTGGTAATATTAAAGCTTATTATAACTTTAAACGATAACTATACTGGATTACTTCTAGTAAACTTTACGTTTATAAAACCATAAGAAATACAAATGTTTAGTATGTATTGTATACATGTACAATACTTTCTTTTTAAGAAATGTTAGTTTATTAATGAACTACAAAGAGAAAAAGAGTTTTAAAATTTACTTTTTTATCACAGAACTAGCTTCTGTAAAAAATTTATCTAATAAAATTTAATAAAAAAACTGAAAATTATAAAACATATTTAATATTATTAGAAAACATTATAATTGTTTAACCTACTTTATACGTTGCTACTTCAAAAATGTTATTATAAAATTGTTTTAACGTTGATTATAAAAACAATGTAGTTTGTTAAAAAAAATATAATCCATGTAAATGAATATATAATGTTTTTTTTTTTAATTTGGCCTTTTAAGTCGAAACGCTAGTTAAAAACTCTTTTTGTGGCAATAATAACTTAAACATTTTACTTATGGTTTGAATAAAAATATTAAAGTTTCAATTTCTGTATAGTTTACACCGGGTAGGTGTCAAAAAAGCACAGCGTCACTTTAGCACGCAGTGACACTTTAGCACGGTGTGACACTTTAGCACGAGGTGACACTTTAGCACGGGGTGACACTTTAGCACGGCGTCACTTTAGCACGGAGTTTCACTTTAGCACGGTGTGTCACTTTAGCACGGTGTGACACTTTAGCACGAGGTAGATACTTTAACACGGAGTGTAACTTTATCAATGATTGATTATTTTGCACAAAATGATTCTTAAGCACGGAGTGACACTTAAGCGCCATCGATAGTTTTAAGTAATTTAATTAAATATGTGTAAAATTTGTATGTAATAAAACGTTTAAAATAAAATTTAAATAACCAGCATGCTGTTGATTATGCAATTTAGGCACTTTAAAGTGTGATTTCAAGAAAGAGTGTGTCTTCCAAAATTATTTTTAATAAAAATATTATCTAAGTAAGGAGTAATTTGTAAGACAAAGTTTGGCAGTCTTTTCGAATTATATTCAGAAAAATCATTCGTAGGTAGCAAAACGTTAGAAAAAATCTTTAGTGGCCTGTATTTTTTAAAAGAAAAACTATACTAATAACAATTATTATTAAATATTATTAAATATAGAATATTATTAAAAATTGTTAAATATTATTACTTTTAAAATTTTTGTTTGATAAATTCAGCATAGCTTACACGATGACAATAGTTTAATAGACTAAATTTAATCATTTTTTTAATTTGTTTTCTTCATTTGTATACTTTATAAAAGTTTCTTCTTATTTTGAAAGTTTATGATGTTTAGGGTCAAGAGTTTGTGCTAAAAAGTTTGAACGTAAAACTTTATTATTTGAGGTTTTTGTAAACATAGGTGTTTTCTTTAAAAATGAAAGTACATAAGATATTTTCCTATTGTTTAAATATATAATTTTTTTATTAAATATCCCTTTCACTTATTATTTTTTTCTTGAGCAACCACTCAGTGTTTTAGTATTTTTTCAATTTTAAATAGTTTTTATGTTAATTACATCTTTTTTTTTCCAGAAATATTTTTATTACATTTAAAGTTCGTAACAAAATGTACCTACAGAATTCAAATTGCTCAATGTCATTATAGAAAGAGATCTCTGTTTTTTTTAGAGTTACTTCAGTTTTAAAAACACGTTACATAGCTAATAAAACAAGTGTATTTTTAAAAACCACAAGTTTAAGTTATGTTCAATTCATAAGTTTTTTAACAACTTTTCAAACATTAAAAATGGATTGGGTCTGCTTTAAAACTTAAATAAAAAATTTTGTTCAATTGTAATATATGGTTATTTTTCTAAACTAAAAAAAACTCAGTTTACTGTAGTTTAAAGAGCTTATTTAAAGAAAGATGTGCAAATTGAATATTTTATTTACAACCAGGCTTCGGTGACAAAAAAATTGCAACTTTTCAAGTAAAATAGAGAACTGTTGTATTTCACTTGAAAAGTTCGAATTTATTTTTAGTCATTCGAACCTGGTTGTAAATAAAATGTTCATTTTTTTCATCTTTTTTTAATTATAATATAAAAACAAATACTATATATATTTTTTCACAAATTATTTAAACCATCAGATTGATAAAAGTATGCTTTTAGCTGAAATGTACCTCACGGGCCTCAGACTTTTGATTTAAGGACCGCATTTGCACACCTCAGTTTGCTGATCCCAGATTCAACGCTTAGCTTTGTTAATTTGTCATCAAAATAGTCGTTTTCTGCCTATTAGATTTAAATAGAACATTTTTGTTAATGATGAACCTAGTTCTTTTAAATTTTAATATTTTTTCTTAAAGTAAATTGCAACTCTATACCTAATTAGCAGTTTGCATTGTTTAAATCTCAAGGTGTTGATGTTGACGGTACAAGATAAATATCAGAAAGTTCATCCAGTAAAATCAAACAACTGACCAGCTAGGTTGATGTCCTCTTAATAGCACTGGTGGTTTAACTACTAAAGGATACAAATGAAACCAATAAACTCTTAGTATAATATTTTTGTTTTGAGAAAAGTAAATTTGAAGAATTATTGTTTTTCGTATTCTAAGAAATACTCAGCTACAAAATTTTAGAAAACTAAAAGCTACTTTAGCATTTAAAATGATAATGGGTTTATGGTGTTTATCTTTCAACAAACTAAACAAGCTTTGATGTATTTCCAATCAAGTTTTTTTTCGAATGTAAAAAACGGTTAGTTTAGACGTTAATTTTTAATTTTTTGGAAGTGCAACTTGTTTATTGTTTTAACTTTCAATAAACTAAACAAACTTTTTTCTAAGTACAATAAAGTTTTTTTTTAAACTAAGACGTAAATTTCTTTTTTTTTAGCGAATTTGTTTGTAGTTTTTTTGTTAAATTTTGATGGTGTTGATATAAAAGAGTTTATAACATATATTTATATATTAAACTACATATGATTTATATATAGGTATATAGATAATCTTACAACCTTTAAACTTTTTTTAAAGGTTGTAAATACAGCTGGCTTAAAAAATTGCACGTGCGGAAAGATGAGTCCATGCTACACAACGCTTTGTGCAAAATCTAGTTATATAAAAGGGATGATTCGTGGAAAAGTGTTTCCTATACGAAACTGACACTGTGCAAAAGTGACTTGCAAACTGATCAAGTGGAAATATTTGGACATTTGGCGAGCATTGATCGTATAGCATTTGCTTGAGGGGGTAGTTGAATCGGTGGAAATTAGTCAAGTAGAAATTAGTTATACGTGAATTGATTCGAGTCGGAATTTATGGAGAACTTTATGTGGGTTTGAACTGAGAGCGTCTCTATACTTTTACTTATTTTTTAGCACATTAGTGTTTTTCGTTCACATCATACAACCTTGAACGCAGTTAAAAACTTGATTGTTAGGTTTGAAGTTTTTTATTAATCTTGATAACGATATAAAATAACTGTTGAAAAGCTTCGTCTAAAAACCAAAATAAATTAATTTGTGTATTTTTTAACTAAGTTACAAATGGTACCTAATAAGTTTTTTACTACTTTTTGCTAATTTCAGTCATAATCTACTAATTAAAAATTTTTCCAAATATTTATATTCTTAGTTTAAATAAAAATACAAAATAAAAGTTGTTTTTTAATTGTACTGGTACGGGGTGAAATATATTGTCAAAGAATAAAGTCAGTAATCTAAAAAATTATACTAATGTAAAAAAAAATAATCATTTTATTTAACTTATTATAAGAATAAATAAAAAACTTAAGTAAAAAGTAATTTCTTAGCGCAACACTTAATAAAAATACTAAAAAAGTAGTAGTTATTTTTTTAAATCAATAAAGTTATGATCTTTTTTAACGCTTTTTACCTAATTCAAATTGATGTTTTAATCAGTATATTAGCTTTACATAAATATCTTTATTTTAAACATACCAAAAAACTGTAAGTATCTGAGATAATTTAATAACTTTTTAAATTTGTTAATGTAAAAACTTTAACACTTATCGATTTTTCAAATAGGAAAAGAACTTTTTTTATACTATTGCTCACAACAGATTACTATTTATAAGTTTCATTCAAAACTTGTTATTGTCTAAACGGGTGTTGACGTTTTAATTTTGCGAGTTAAAATTTCACATCTCCAGTTTTGGAATCTTTAAATAGAAGTTGCAACCGTCTGTTGCCGTGCAACAAGATTCATTCGACCATTCATTTTTGTCAGCATCGTAACAAAGAACATCAGAAGCTTCGAACCAAAAAATGAAAACTTTTTTCCCTATACCTATGGCGTGAGTGAGCCAAGAATATGGAGAATATATGCCAGATGTATAGGTTGGGTAATGATTAATAAATACAAATGCGTTGGATGTAGAGTCGTACATTTCAAGGAATTTCTTACCAGATCCTATCGCAAACAATTTGTTCTTTATAGCAATTAAACAATGCCTCGATGTTCTTTCTTTCATGCTTGGCATGTATGTCCATTCATCAGCTATGTGGTCATATGCCTCAACAGTGTTTAAAGACTCACCGTTACATCCACCAGAAACAACCATTCTTTCTTCAAATACTGTGCAAGCTGCACTTGATCTAGCTTCTTTCATGCTTGCTACATTACCCCATGTGTTGTCATTTGTATTAAAAAAAATACAATTTGCTGTATGTTTATTTGCTAACTCACCTCCAATAAAATAAACTTTACCTATAAAGCCACAAGCACAATAATTACCACGATCATCAAACATATCTCCTACAATTTCTAAAGAATCAGTAGCAATGGAGTATTTTTCAATTTTGTTTAAATCTCTACCTTCATCGTGTGAACATCCTAACAAGTAGACATGACCTTTTAAATATATCACTTGTGTGGAAGAAAATGGAAAACGACGGTTTTTTGTGAGCGAACTAGCTTTTCTACATCTAATCAAATTTCTACCATCTATTTTGTTCACAAAACTAGTATTTATATCAACATCGCTGTCTACCGATGAGAAATAGTCTCCGCAGTGCAAAACATCAAAGTTGTTTTCCTTGTAATACCTCGTTGTGAAACATGAACTTGGCGAGCGTTTATAGTACAATTCTATATTTTCAAGTATCTCGTGTATTAGTTTTAAACACTCATCAGCTTCATGAAAAGACGTTGATTTTTTTAAAACTTGTACTAGAGCAGGTTCTGTCAGTAAAGGGAGGCGAATTAATGACAAAACACTTTTTGCATGTTTGGTTCTCTCGTCAAGCCTGTAACTTACCCATTCGTTTGCCGCGGAGAAAACTTCAATTTCTGAAGTGATGTGTAAGTTAGAGCTTGAAATAATTCGTTTCATCAGTGGAAAATCTAACATTAAGAAGTTGTTAGTTTCGGCAACTGTTGTGAACCAAAGTTCAATATAATTCATAATCAGTTTAGAAAGGTCATTCAAGTTGTAAAGTTTAGACAAAAAATAAAAAGTTGCTACGTTTTGGGGTTTTATTTTGCTCTTCATGAGTTTAAGCACACTATCTTTCAAATCTTTATCAAATTTTATTTGGTTAAATTTCATAACTTTCATGTATCTTATCACATCTCCAGGAAAGGTATCTGAAAGTTTTTATTTATTTTACACTAAAAAAAACAAAACTGCAATAAGGTTGTTTATTCAATAGTATTAAAATCAAGCATACTTGAATATACTTTTCATTATTTCAGTGTCTTTAAAAATATTTTGAGACTTTCTTTGTAGCTGAATTTAAGAAAGAGAAATCCTTGTGTATACATACATTATTTATGTTTTATAAATTATTTCCGAGAAACTACATAAATAATTCAAAGCTTTATAACTGCTTAATAAAAAATGATAAATTAAGCTTTTTTTTAATACAATCTTCATTATACATATTTTAGTTAGGTAGGTGTCAGAAAAGAACAGTTTCACTTTAGCACGGAGTGACACTTTGGCACGGCGTCATTTTAGCACGGAGTGACATTTTTGAACATAATAATTTTAAATCTTTTGAAATGTTTATTTAAATAAGGTTTAATTATTTAAAATACTTAACAAAACAAAATAATTTTGAAATATAGTTTAAACACTTTTGAAAATATCGTCTTAAATAAATTATAAATAAAATTTTTACTATGAGCTAAAAATGTAGTATAAACGTTTTTAATTTTTATCTAGCTCACTTTTTATTTACAACTTAGGCTTAAAGTTTGACCATAAAAAATATAATTATCGCATTTAAAAACTTTTAATAATTCTAGACCTTGTATTTATTGTTATCTAAATAATTTTATGTCGAAAACTTTAAAAGAAAAGCATCAAAACCTTTTTTTTTTAAATTATTTAGTAAAACAAGTAAAAAAAAAAAATTTTCATAGTTTTAACTAAAGCTTAAACTTGTCATTAATTTAAAGCTTGTAAATTTAATTTTAATATACATGTTGCATAGTTTGTTTTTTAGTTTTTAAACAATACAGTACTTTATGTCATTGAAACAAATAAAAACAATTGCAAAATAATTTTTTTGCTAAAATTTCACTCCGTACCAAAGTGTCACTCCGTGCTAAAGTAATGTTGTGCTAAAGTGACACTTTTTGCTATAGTGTCACTCCGTGCTAAATTATTACACATTGCTAAAATGTCACTACGTGCTAAAGTGTCATACGTGTTTTTTGACCCGTTCTCGTTTTAGTTAGATATAATGTAAAAATATATTAATTAAAAACTAAATCTATTATTCATATTACAAAATATACCTGCTTGAGAATTTATTATACTAAAATCTCTTTCCTTGAAGACTGTTGGGGAATTTTCTCTGCCTAGCTTTTTAAATTTTTCCTGCCGTTTTTTTAAGCTTTTTGAAATTCCATTAACTTTCAATTCACTTCTATTTTTATAGATTTCATTGAAGTTCCATATTTTAGACATTTTATTTCCCATTTTACAAATGCTGGTTATTTTTATAATTGAAAAAAAATCTTTTACTTACCAATTTTAATAACAAATAAATCTGTCCTTTACTACATTTTTGCATAATTTTTTAGGCTTAACAACAAAACATTTTAACTTTTTTAATAATTAGTGTAGTTTATTATTAATTTATATAGTATTATTATGAACATTTAATATTGTTACTGTAATTTATTAAAAAACAAATGTTTTTAAAACTCAAGTAGATTCTTCTTATATCATAAACTAGGAAGTAGGTCAAATACGCACGAAAACATTTTTGCATTAAGGGTCATTTTCGCATGAGAGTAAAAAAATAAATGAACCAAATATATAATTTAAAAAAAATAAGAAAACAAGTTACTGACCGAGGGCAGGGGTTAAGGGTAACAGTGACAGTAAGAATTAAAACCAAAGTATATTGCAAAAAGATACTGAAAAAAAAAATACAAAAAAAATACCGACCTAGGGTAAGGGTTAGAGGTAACAGTAATAGAAAACATGTATTTAAATATAGGTAACAAAAATTTTTGATTAAAAAACTTAAAATAAAAAAATTTCACCAAATAAGTTAAAAAACAACAAAAAAAAACTAACGACCGAGGAGAGCAAACACATATATATATATATATTTTTCACTTTTGCTAAACCGTCTTTGTACAAAATTGAGCCCTTGTTTAAAATTGATGCCATGCAAAATTGTCTTGGTGCAAAAATGTCGCTTCGTAATATTACACTTCTTACCAATAACTAATAGATTTTTTTACAACTTTTTTTTATGATGTTTATGAAGTAAAAGCATGTGTAGGGATATAAAGTTTTTACAAACAATATTATAAACAACAAATAACAAATACATAGCAATATAAAAACAAAAAATAACTAATACTGATACTTATAATACAAAGGGCTACTCTATATAAAACTAGGCATAACATGAGTATTATATTTAAGAACAAGCAAACGTTAACAAATATATGAAAAACATTTTTTTTCAGAAAATACTTTTAAACGTGATCAAAATTTTACACAAGATTTAATCTAACAGGGATATAATTAGAGAATTTGAAAAATAAAATAAGATTTAACTATTTAGAGTGCAAGTAAATAAAAGGTTATAAAAAGTAACATAAATAAAAATATTTTATATATATTTCAAAAAAAGGAATATAAATGTCTACTCCATAATACCATGTTTACTGCAGCAGGTTGTGGCTACAAATGCTCCCACCACTCTTTGTGGCTGGTTTATATAGCAATGTTCTTAATATTATTCAACATTACATTAGTAATAGATTACTGTCTGTTGTCTGCTCTTTATTTTCTCCTTATCTTTACTCTATTTATTTTGTATCAGTAAAACACATGACCTTGCAACCTTTATCTTAAACACTAGGATAAAGAAGAACTTTTATTTAAAAATTTCAATTTAATTTAAATAGTTATCAAATGCAGTTTGATATCCTTTTAAACATAAGTTTAGTTTGTATATAAAAATGTTTGTTTCAAAACTTGTTTTACTTAAAGATGTTTTAAAAATGATACATGGTCATACTCTAAGTTGTTGTTTAAAATCAAAGGGAGGTAAAAATATTTTCTCAGATTTTTACAAGTATTTTACGTGACAGAAAGTAATAATATAAATCAATTTGATATTATATCTTAATTCAGCATTCGTTTAACGTTTAATATGTAATTGTAAATAAAATTAAAAATTTAAACAAAATATTTATTTTCATTTTCTAAGAAAAACTTAAAATGTAGTTACCTATCAAAAAGTATTTTACCTTACTTTTAATTTTAAATAAAAATCTCATAGAAAATCTGTTTAAGTTTATACTACGACATTTACATTTAAAAAGATGCTTTATATTTATACAAAATCAACGATAAAACATATTTCTTGTTTATAACACTTACATTTAGCTATTATTTTTAATAAATTATATTAATTATTGATTCATTAAACAGTTTTTAAACAAAATATAAATTGTTTGCTATAAATTATTAAATGCCAAATTTAAATATCTTAAAAGAGTAGCAGTCCTACGTAAAATTAGAAACAAAATAAAATATGTTTATTCTTAATAACATTTTTTCTAGCTTTTAAGCTATATTCTGCTAAATAAAAATGATGATTTTTTATTAAAAAATACTGTTGCTTAATTTTCATAAAAGTATATTTATTTACTGTCAAAAAGTTAGAACTAACAAAGTTAAAGCTTTACAGTAAAACTTAAATAATAAAAATAAGTGTTTTTACTTGATTTACTTCAGGTAAGCATGACTTATAATTTTATTAACAGTTTTCACAAAAATCTGTTATTAAGATATCTTATAGTACTAAATTAACAAAGAGAAAAAAGGGTTAATAACCAGGGTTGACCAATTTTTTTTTTGATATTTCTTCCAGGTTTTTTAAGTTTTTTTAATGCATTTTAAAAGTACATTTTTTGGTCTATTTTTTGTTTAAAGACTAAGTTTAAGGTTAAAAACTTTTTTAAGTAGTAAAACAACATTGTACAAATACTGTGAAGCACCTCAAAATATTTTCTTATATATAAAAGTTTTTGATAAAAAGAAAATTTTTTATTGGTATCATGGATTTTTTGTTTCAAATTAAAATGTTACTACTTAGCATGTCTATTTTGTTAAAAATTCCACTGTTTCTAGTGTTTTTGTTCAAAATTCCCTTTCTTACAAATTTTCAAGGATTTTTCAGGTTCCTTTAACCTGAATAGGCAAGTTACAGGATTTTCAGTGATTCCAGGTTTTTTGGCAGGCATGTATAATTGACAAAATTAATTATTAAAGAATACGTCTTTTAAACTGTTGATTTTATTTTCATTTAACTTTAAATCAGGTTTTCTCAATCTTGTTTTTTTTTTCAAATTTTTTCAAATAAACCAAAAAATCTATTGCTACCTCCGAGAAGATTTCTCTAAAATCTACATTTGAAAAAGCCTAAAACCTTTTTCTTTTGCTCCTCATTATCAACTTCTTAATATCTAGTGTAAATTTTAAATTTTGGCCTTGTGGCTTCACTTTAACAGCTTTTGGTCCCCTAATTTTCCTTGAATTTTTACTCATTATCATCAACTCAAGAATATATGCAAATTATGACCTTATTGCCCCATTGTGGTCCCTTTACTACTTTTGGCCCTCCTATTGCCCCTTTGCTGCTTACTAGCCCATTTCTTTAATGCCCTTAAAGGGGTTGGCAGGGTTGCCATAGTTTTTTCAAAAATTTATCCAGGTTTTCCAAAATTCTTCCAGGTTTTTTAAATTTCTCCCACGTTTTAATAAGTACACATTTGGGTCTATTTTTGTTTAAAATTTAGTTTAGGGTAAAAAATTGTGTTAAATAGTATTAAAACATTGAAAAGATACTGTAAAGCTACTTTAAATATGTTTTTTAACAGAAAAAAATTTGCTGATGAAAAAAAAAAACTGGTTAGATTTTTTAGTCAAATCAAAGTTTTATTACTAAACATGTGAAAATTGTTTAAATTTCAGGTTTTTTAATGATTTTTGTACAAAATTTCATATTTTTCTTTGTTTTTTCAAAATTTCTCAAGTTCTAGGTTTTTCCAGTTTTTTTTAGCCTAAATTGTTAAATTCTATGCTATTCCAGGTAAGTGGCAATTCTGAGCTGGGAAATATAGGTTATGAATAAGGATTTAAGAATAAGGAAATGTGGACCTTTATAAACTAAAGTTTAAATACAATTTATATGAACTTAAAAATTTAAAGCAGGTGATATTTTTAGTAACAGGCTTAAAATTGATTAAACTTAACTTTAAGTAAGCTTTGGTTTATAGCTTTTTTTTATGCTACTTTTAAAAATTTTGTTTTTAAAAAGTTTAAGTATAAATAGTAAAAGACAGTGAAATTTTAAAACTAGGATAGTGACTTCACAATTTCAATTTAAAAATAATTTACAAGTATTTACTAACATAAATCAAACAAATGAAAAAGTGAGGTTTTTGATAATTAATGTTTAGAAAAAATTTAACACATTCTAAATAAATTATTAATAGAAATTATACTCTTTAGATATTATGTTATTTTTCGATAACTTTAACTATATTATAACTAAAAATTAGTTATTAAAGCTTTTTTGAATCAAAGTTTTAAAGAATAACACTGTGATTTTTAAATTTGGTTTACAAGACAAAATTTACAACATAAACACTAGTAATACTCTTAACCTGTATAAAATATTTGACATTTCCTGCTACTTATACTATTTGTCCAGTTTTTTTTAATGAGCTTATTTTATCAAATAATGTAAAATTGCACTTGCTTCACTGATTCTAGATTCAGTATTCAAAAAATTATTTATTTTTAAAAAATAAGGTAGCATAAAAGGTATTCATTGTCCTTAAATTAAAGGACTTTGACGTTTGATTTCAGATTGATACAATAACTTGAGCTCAAAGAAAAAAAACAATGTTTTCTTTATTTGGTTTATTTTGTTGTTGTAATTTTATTAAATATGTTCATAAATGTTTTTCATAAAATTTAAAGTTCATATTAGTATACTTATGAGTTATGACTTCATTACTATCGCTTATTTAAATTTATATCTAAAACTTTAATAGTTAAAGTTTTTTTAAGGTATTGTCAAAGTTTCTTACACTGTTGTTGACAAGAATTTGGGTCTAAAGTAAAGCCTTCGACATACGTAATTTGTGATAAATTTGTTTTTAAGACATTTAGGTAAGGAGTATAGGATTTTTTAATTAAAATATATTATATTGGTTTGCATTTTCAACTTCTTATAATTGAAGTTTAAAGTAGTTTATCTATTAACTACTTTTATTTACAGTAAATTAAAAAAAAATATATGCATATTTCAAATAAATTTATAAGGATTTTGTTGGTAAACTTAAAAATTTAGTACCTTAATCTAAACTCTTACCTAAGCAATAACCAAAGAAAAAGATAGGCTTTATGTTTAAACTGTAAACAACAAGTATACTACAACTAAAAACTAATAAAAAAGTTCTTTAACCATTTAAACTCATTAAACCTTTAAAAAGTACAATATGAGTTATAAATTTAAATATTGTATTTCATTACTACAAAACACAAACTATGCACATTGTTTATTGAACGGTAAAAAAAACGATCAAAAGTTTGGTCTAAGGAACTGGTGTACGAAAAACCTTTCGGTTATCGATTCGTACACCACAACTCCATATTTAAACTGTATTTTTTTATTCCTTTGCTTTAATACTTTAAATTTTACTAAAGCATTGTTTTAGAATGAGTTTTATAGTTAGGTAATATGGATTTAGTCTACTATTATTGTTTTCACGTATACTATTCTGAGTTGTTTTGTCCATAAATATGAGAGTAAGCATAACAAGTTACTACAATATGCATATTGATAAATACGTTAGATTACTCAAAATTAAACAAATACGTCAGAGTTTCTAATTGGGTTTTGTAATTATCTGCTATAAATTTAATTTTTAAAAGTTTAATCACTTAACCTACAAAAAAAAACCTTTAAGTTTCATAAAATACTTTAAGTTTCATTTTTAGAACTAGTTTAAGCAATTAATTTATGTTTAGAACTAATTTAAGCATTCAAAGAACTTTGTCAAAAATTTTGACTTGTTTTCTTAAAATTAGTAAACTTTTTTTATGATGTTATTTTTGACTTTTCTTGTTATTTATAAATACTTTTCTTTACACGCATGAAAACTTTACACATACAAGATTAATTATTTAAAATTCTTATTTGTAAAACTAAGTTTCACCTTTGAAGGGATCTTCAGTTACAATTTAAATCTTGTTCAAGTAGTTAAGTTTCTATTTGACAACATTGAAGTTGTAACTGAAGATCCCTTAAAGGGTGAAATTAAGATTTTTCAAATAAGATTTTTTAAGATTTTGCAAATAAGAAAAAACTGACTTGTAGATTTTAACAAGATATAAGTATGTTATTTTTTATCAGGTTCATATTACTTGTTGTGATATAGTCTTTTAAATATTTATTTTAGAAATTGTATTGTCGGAACTAGAATTGTCCAAATTCGTATTGTCAAGTAAACAAACCGAAAAACAAAACTCCAAAAAGTAACATTTTATAATAACTTTTTAAAGGTATGTTTTTACTGATGTTTAAAAATAAATTGTAAATTAAGTTGTAATCAGTTTATAGTTTTTAAATTAATTTTGTAATTGTTTTTTGATAGTTACGCTTGATCATTCAGATTTTAATAGTATAAATTTTTTCATTGTATTTTAAATAATACACAAACATATTGGACCTTGATATTTTAAGTTGAAACATACAAACATACAATTTTGCTGAGGGCATTAAGAACCTTCTCTATTTTCCAACTTAAGTAAACAAATTAAAAAATAAATATTCTAATTAAAAAACATAATTGATATAAACACCTGCTACACAGATCTACATATTATAAGTTAAGTATAAATTATTATAAATCTTAGATGTTTTTGTTATTTTCTTTTTGACTATATAGTAAGAAGCTAATTACCTTTGTCTTAATTAATCTATTTTTCATTGTATGACTTTCAAATATTATTAGCTGTTTATGATGACATTCCGTCAAAACGTAATAAATCTAACTGATTATTTTAGAATAACTTGCATATTGTTTTATCTTTAAAGTTAATTAAAAAAATATTTCGTCCAATTAAGGTTTAGGTATAATAACAAAGTGTTTAGCTGTTACTAGCGTTAAACTAAATGAATAAACAAATATATTTATTTATAATAATTAAAGTTTGTTGTATAACTTAATGAAGTTTTAATACCATAAAATAGTTTTTATTTAAATTTAACTTATTTTAACAAAATTATAAATAAAAACTGTTTATAAATTAAAAACCAGGAAAGTTAGTATAAGTTTATAATATAAGAAACGTTAGAATATTTTCAAAGCTCAATAAAAATTAAACATTTTAACTTAGTCACGTTAATGATTTATAAGTATTCATAACTTTGATTTAAATATCATGATATCTGAACAGGTATTTGTATGCTTTATAATGATTAAGGTATCATTGAAATTAGATGTCAGTATTAGCATATTGGCATTAGTTTTTGTTGGATCAGCAGCTTGTTATGACATTAGTAAGTTCGTGGTTCGTTTAGTTGGATCATCTCCTCAAGAAGGTTTCAAAGTTGTTTTTTAACACTTTCAAAAACGAAATGTATCTGATGTAGATGATTGTAAAGAAAATAACAAAGAATTGGCAGCTGTTAAAAGGAATATGATAAATTTAGATTTCTCAAAGAACCAAAGTGTAAATAACAAAGTTGTTAGAAATATTTCAGAAGCACATCTGTTAGCAATAAAAACTTGTTTGTAAAAGAAAAAAGTCAAAATTCTAGTGCTAGTTCTGATCTGTCTAATGAAAATGAGAATGTAAGCATACAAAAGAGAACTTATTCAGAAAATAATGTAAAATACGGTCTTTCAACAGAACTCAAGGCTAAAAGCAAAGCTACCGAACAAATCTTTGAATTTAATAAGAAAATAGAGCAAGGTGTCTCTAATGCTGCTGAAAAATTTTGAAGAAAATCCAATTTCAAATTCAGAGATCGCTGATTATGGGGTTTCGGAAAATTGTAGAGTGAAGAGCAAAGTTGATGGAAATGTTTCAGAATCTATCCTCAACATTAATACTTATAAAGTAAACACAAACGTGACTATAAATCAACAGAGTCGAAATATTGTTGATAAATACGATCAATCTAATGAACATAAAAGTAAAGATTTTTTCGAAAACCAGAATCAAAATGCTGATTGTTTTTCCATAAATCCTAATAATCCTAAGCGAGATACCGAGAAATATGATTTAAAAGATCATGTTCCAACAAATAATTTTAACTTTCAAAGTCAAGTCGTAGAAAAAATTTTTAAACTTGCTAATAAAAATCATCAGGATTGTGATTTAATTTGCTCTAACCAAGTATCAAAAGTTTTTCAAGAAAATAAACTTATAGAAAAATGCCAGCCTGATGAAAACAAAGTTGACTTACCATTATGTTATTTGAAAGATTGTAATTTATTAGAATTTTTACAGAAATATCATGAAATACAAAAGATATTTTATGACTTATTAAATAACGTAAACAACAACTTTGCAACTTTTTTTGAAAAGTTGAATTTACTTAAAATGAACGAAGAAAGCTATCAAAGTGAATTATCTAAGGCTATAACTCAATTGTTTAAAAGTTTGGACAATATATATGACTGGGCAATTAATCTGAAAGATTCAAAGCTTTATTTAGAATTTACAAGTACATTACAAACAGTGCTAAAAGACTTAGTCAATAAATACAAAAAAAACTTTGTTTTTTCTAAGAAAGAATTGAAATCTGCACAGAAACTGTTAATTAATTATGATATACTGGTTGATATACATAACTTTTGTAAAGTCTTTTTAGTAGCCCTTGATACCTTGATCGCTTTAACTAAAAGGCTTGTGGAAAAACAAACAAAACAAAAACTTAAGGAAATCATTATTTGGTGGAACAGTAATGTTGGCGGTTATAGAAAAATATTTCTGGTGGATTGGATGAACTGAAAAGTGCTAAAGCAAAATCCTACTCAGTTGAGTTGACAAAAAATTTAACAAAACTGTCTGAACAGTCAGATGTCATCTTTACTCATTTTTCAAATAACTTGGGTTCAAAGATCGCTGTTAAAATGGGAAAAAACACCAAAAGACTAAATAAGATTCGTTTTATTTTATCTTAACAAGATATGTTTTGAATCAGTTTGTTATTGTTGACCTTTTAGTTTATAAGTGTCTTCTATGTTGTATAATTTGTAATGCGCTATTATTAGTTTATGAATAAATCTCAGTTACTAAGAAACGTCATATTAATTGTTTATTTACTTTGTTAGACTTGCACTTAATTACTATATAATTAATATTTAAAAAAGAAAAATTTCACATTTCATTTGACAATAAAGTAAGATAATGTAAAATATACATAAATTTTTTATAAATGTAAGAGTCAATATAATTGATTAGCAAGGATATATGAAGAAAAAATTTAAACTGTCATGGTTAAAATAATTTGCTTTACAAAAATATTAGAATGGTAATATTACTATTATAAACTAAATTGACAACTCAATTAAATTTTGTTTCTTTAAAGTTAAAATGTAAAGATCGAGTAGCTATTTGCTTATCAAATTATAGCATACATTAAACTTTAAATGTCATGCGCTATTAACTTTTATATAAACAACTTTAATATAATTTGGCGTAAACAAGCAACTACCCACTTGTTACTTCAATTTAAAAAAATAACAATTTTCCATAAGTCATAAAAGTATAATACTTTAAAATTTAAAAATAAATACATCTAAAAAAATGTAACACCTAACTCAGTAACTATTTATTTGATATGCAAAAACTTGTAGAGCATAAAAAAAAATAATTCGAATCATAAGCTTTACAACTACTTCTATTGTAATAACTGTATTATAACAGTAGAAAATAGTTATCAATAAAAAATATAAAAAGTATTAAGCATTTGCTAATAAAACATTTTCTAAATCAAGCGCAAAATTTGAAAAACATATACATCGAAATAGTAAGGTAAAATTAGTCTAAGTGTTTATAATGTATTTATTTATAGAACGATAAAAAAGCGCTCATCTTGTCTGGTCTAAGGACCTGTTGTACGAAAAACCATTCGATTAATAAGTCGTTTTAAAGCCTTTTATAAGTCGCAGACCAATTTTACTAAAAATAGCTCGAATAATAAAAAGCCTACTCTATAAATTACCGTTTGTAATTTATAATTAAAAAAAGACTCGTTTTATTTCATGTTTTATTTCAGAAAGCTTTTCAAATTTATACTAGTTTGCAATTGAAGATATGTCAGAATGTTGCGCTGTTTTTATCAGTTCCACAGTGGTCTGTAATTCGTCGAAAGATTTAATGGTCTGTAATTCGATGTAGCCTTTCGACATATTACAGATTACTGCGGAACTAATAAAAACACCGCAATATTTGAACATCTTTTTAATTACACACAATGTCATAACTCTGACATAGTTTAAAGTATTGAACGATGTAAACAAGGCGAACTCTACAGCCTGGAATCAATATTGATCGAAGAAAAGCAATATAAGTTTAATTGGCAAGTAGAATTAAATGGAAAGGCAAAATTATTAACAATTTATTAATTAACATAGATTCACTTTCGTTTTACTTGCTAGATCTCTAATATTTCTATTTATTTGAATTTATTCATACTTCGTAATTTACTCTTATTATAAAAACCGTTTACTTATCTTTTTTTTTCAAAATAATATAAAATTTACCACTTGATAATAGAACTAGTATAGTTTTGAATAGCTTTCTAAAATAAAATAAAAATAAAATGAGTTTTCTGTTTATGTTAAGTTGCAAATGGTATACAATCACTTTAAATTATAATCTGATTAGTTTTGTGAAACATTGTTTCAGTTTAAAACTTCACAATACACGTTTACAAACATGCGAAATCGAAATAATTTTTACTATTTTTTCATAATTTATTAATTACAAAGCATCAGTGATTTAAAATATCTTTTGAAAGACATTTTATTCATATAACAATTGAAAACACAATTTTTGAAAGTAACCAGTAAGATTTATTGAGTGTTTTAACTTTAAGTAAACTTTATGAAAATCTAAAGACAATCCAATAACTTAAATTCCTTTAGAAAAATTGACCGGTTTTTTTTTTTTTTTTTTGTAAACCACCAAATTCGTTGTACTTATTGATCATATAAAAAGATTGTTTTATACATAAAATTATATTTATTTTGATATATGACATTTAATAATTACTTTATAGTCGGTTATTTAATTCTTTCTTTTTTTTATACTATTTTTTTTTAGTATTTTAGCATAGTCAAGTAGCACTAAATAAGTTTTTGAAACAATACGCTTGAGGCAGTTAATTATTATAAATAAAATATATTAATAACCCTAAAAAGTTGAACAACTATGATCATTTTACAGTGTAGCGATCATAATCAATACATGCATAGTTTTAACTAAATAGTTAAGTACTCAGACAAAAAGTACTTTGTGTTAAAAATCTGTAATTTATTCAGATTGTTTTCTTGTTGAGGGTGTACTTATAACACATTATAAATTATAAATCAAATCGTTATCATCTATATCTAAATATAAAGTATACAAACTGCATAAAAATATTGTTTTACACTCTGAACAGATTTGAAAAGTTACTTTATGTCGTACAATATTTAAAGCAGTATTGTTTCGTCTCTGACAAGCTTACAAATAAACAGGGTCAAAGTTGTTAAGAAAACTATTACAATTATTTGTAAATTTCACGGATGCAGAAAGTGTTTATAATGTATTTATTTATTTATTTAACGATAAAAAAAGCGCTCATCATGTCTGGTCTAAGGACTTGTTGTACGAAAAAACCCATCAAAAACCTTTCGGTCAATGAGTCGTTTGAAAACCTTTTATAAGTTGCAGGTTAATTCTACTAAAAAAAGCCGCACGAAATTTTTAAAAGAAAGTTTTCTCGGGTCGCAACTTTTAGCATTATAGGCCAACTTGGTTAGCTCTCAGTTGGGAACTAATTAAAAAAACTTTTTTTGTGTTTCTATTTTAGGAAAAAATTTAAAGTATTTATATACCGTTTGTAATTTATAATCAAAAGAAGACTCGTTTTATTTCATGTTTTATTTCAGAAAGCTTTTTAAAACTATAATAGTTTTCAATTAAAAATATGTCAAAATATTGCGCTGTTTTTATCAGTTCCACAGTGGTCTGTAATTCGTCGAAAGATTTAATGATCTGTAATTCGATGTAGCCTTTCGACATATTACAGATTACTGCGGAACTAATAAAAACACCGCAATATTTGAACATCTTTTTAATTACACACAATGTCAAAACGCTGACATAGTTTAAAGTATTGAACGATGTAAACAAGGCGAACTCTACAGCCTGGAATCAATATTGATCGAAGAAAAGCAATATAAGTTTAATTGGCAAGTAGAATTAAATGGAAAGGCAAAATTATTAACAATATATTAATTAACATAGATTCACTTTCGTTTTACTTGCTAGATCTCTAATATTTGTATTTATTTGTATTTATTCATACTTCATAATTTACTCTTATTATTAAAACCGTTTACTTATCTTTTTTTTTTTCAAAATAATATTAAATTTACCACTCGATAATAGAACTAGTATAGTTTTGAAAAGCTTTCTAAAATAAAATAAAAATAAAATGAGTTTTCTGTTTATGTTAAGTTGCAAATGGTATATAATTACTTTAAG
The DNA here is from genome assembly GCF_965202585.1 of Thalia democratica. Taxonomy (NCBI): domain Eukaryota; kingdom Metazoa; phylum Chordata; class Thaliacea; order Salpida; family Salpidae; genus Thalia; species Thalia democratica. The sequence goes on from NC_139165.1 coordinate 94,390,462, forward strand.
TTATAATCTGATTAGTTTTGTGAAATATTGTTTCATTTTAAAACTTCACAATACAAATTTACAAAAATGCGAGATTGAAATAACATTTACTATTTTTTTTTTATAATTTATTAATTAAAAAACATCAGTGATTTAAAATATCTTTTGAAAGATATTTTATTCATATAACATTCGAAAAAACAATTTTTGAAAGTAACCAGTAAGAGTTATTGAGTGTTTTAATTTTACGTAAACTTTATGAAAATTTTAAGACAATCCGATAATTTAAATTCCTATAGAAAAATTGACCGATTTTTTTTTGTAAACTATCAATTTCGTTGTACTTATTGTTCATATCAAAAGTTTTTTATATATAAAATTATATTTATTTTGATATATTACATTTAATAATTACTTTATAGTCGGTCATTTAATTCTTTCTTGCTTTTTTATACTATTTTTTTTAGCATAGTCAAGTAGCACTAAATAAGTTTTTTAAAAAATACGCTTGAGGCAGTTAATATTTATAAATAAAATATAAGATGTAACGTTATAAGGCGTTAAATCCTGGAGATCCTGATAAGCTAAGCTTATCGGAATGTATACCACAGATGTTCTTGTGCTAAAACTTTATTTCAACTAACGGCGTTTCACTGCTCTCAAATAATTTAAAGAACAGATCTACGGAGTCTATAAAATGTTAACACACATTAGAAAAAAAGCAGAAAGAAGCATGTATAATTATGTATAGTGTTTATCTAGGTAGTAACTATAAATGGACTTTATGGTTTAAAAACAAAGTTTGGGATAAAAGCATAAAATAATAAAATTGTCTACAAAAAAAACAAATTTAATAAAAGTAGGCACTAACTTCAAAAAGCTCTAAGAATAGGCAGGTTTTAAAAATGAAAATTAAATTGAGTTGTGCAGAAATGTTACGTCATAATAATTTTAACAAATTGTTCAATAATTTATACAGCCTTAAAACATGAAATATTAAACTTGCAAGTATATGTGAGTTTTGTGAAATAAATTAGTACATAAATAGACAGAGTTATTTAAAGTAGAATCGTCGGTTATGGGGACAGATATTCGATAAATCTTGCCGCTTATTCAGAAGTAGGTCTTTATCTTCTGCTGGAATTACTGCTCTTTCTGTATTGCAAGTTGGGCAAATTCTACTTTTCCGTTGGATGCATGTTTGATCTTTGAAACGATACTCCACTCCATGTTTGGCCTTTTACCGTACCTATGAAAAAAGCTCCAGACATAATCCGATAAACGCGTGCTTTGTTTTTTATTTATATTTTTAAAAGTATGTTTATGATTAGCATATCTATCCTTGAAACTACCTGCTGTACTTCCGATATAAATTTTATCTGGACCCTTACTTTCAACTTTAACTTTATAAATTACATTTTTAATTAAACAATTACCTTTTAATGGGCAGTTATCTTTGTTTAATTTACGGCAATTACATGTTTTAGGCATATTACTTAACTTATTACTATAAGGGTTAGTTGGTTTTGAATATTTATTTATAGTTTTATTGTTATGCATTTTACTTATACTTTTAGCGCTATTATCACTTACTTGTTCGAGGTTTTAAATGTAAATTAAAGTATGAAAAATTAGATGTAGATAAAAAACGCAAAACACCGCGTAACCGACATATAATGTGGTATAATCATCCATATTGCTCTTCAGATAATATAAACTTAGGTAAAGAATTTTTAAAGCTATTCGATAGCTTCCCCGATACTTCCCCGATAGCCACTTTTATAACAAAATTTTTGATAGAAAGACAGTTAAAATTTCTTATATTTGCATGAGTAATGTTAAAACTTTAATACAATCGCACAACAAAACAGTAATTTCAAATTTTAAAAATAGACATATCAAAGCTAACACAAATAATAACTCTAGTAATAAAGTTAGTAATAACGTAGATATGAACAATATTTCTAATTATACTAATCAAATTAATAATAACAGTAATAATAATAATAAAAATAATAATAATAATAATAATAATAATAATTTTAATAACAGTAATAATAATGATTATCATAATAGTAAAAATTTTAATTATGGTAACAATAATGTAAAACATATTAAAACTTTAAACATTAAAGATATAAGCTATAATGATAACTTTAATATTAATGATAATAAAAATATCCATATCAATAGTACTAACAATAGTATAGATTATAATAATCAACGTATAACTAGAAGTATTTCTAAAATGATAAAAGAAAACTTAGAACAAGTAAGTGATAATAGCGCTAAAAGTATAAGTAAAATGCATAACAATAAAACTATAAATAAATATTCAAAACCAACTAACCCTAATAGTAATAAGTTAAGTAATATGCCTAAAACATGTAATTGCCGTAAATTAAACAAATATAACTGCCCATTAAAAGGTAATTGTTTAATTAAAAATGTAATTTATAAAGTTAAAGTTGAAAGTAAGGGTCCAGATAAAATTTATATCGGAAGTACAGCAGGTAGTTTCAAGGATAGATATGCTAATCATAAACATACTTTTAAAAATATAAATAAAAAACAAAGCACGCGTTTATCGGATTATGTCTGGAGCTTTTTTTCACAGGTACGGTAAAAGGCCAAACATGGAGTGGAGTATCGTTTCAAAGATCAAACATGCATCCAACGGAGTAAGTAGAATTTGCCCAACTTGCAATACAGAAAGAGCAGTAATTCCAGCAGAAGATAAAGACCTACTTCTGAATAAGCGGCAAGATTTATCGAATATCTGTCCCCATAACCGACGATTCTACTTTAAATAACTCTGTCTATTTATGTACTAATTTATTTTACAAAACTCACATATACTTGCAAGTTTAATACTTCATGTTTTAAGGCTGTATAAATTATTGAACAATTTGTTAAAATTATTATGACGTAACATTTCTGCACAACTCAATTTAATTTTCATTTTTAAAACCTGCCTATTCTTAGAGCTTTTTGAGGTTAGTGCCTACTTTTATTAAATTTGTTTTTTTTGTAGACAATTTTATTATTTTATGCTTTTATCCCAAACTTTGTTTTTAAACCATAAAGTCCATTTATAGTTACTACCTAGATAAACACTATACATAATTATACATGCTTTTTTCTGCTTTTTTTCTAATGTGTGTTAACATTTTATAGACTCCGTAGATCTGTTCTTGAAATTATTTGAGAGCAGTGAAACGCCGTTAGTTGAAATAAAGTTTTAGCACAAGAACATCTGTGGTAAATAAAATATATTAATTAGCCTAAAAAAATGAACAACTATGAGTAATTTACAGTGAAGCCATCATAAACAATACATGCATAGTTTTAACTAAATAGTTAAGTACTCAGACAAAAAGTACTTTGTGTTAAAAATCTGTCATTTATTCAGATTGTTTTCTTGTTGAGGGTGTACTTATAACACATTATCAATTATAAATCAAATCGTTATCATCTATATCTAAATATAAAGTATACAAACTGCATAAAAATATTATTTCACACTGAAAGCAGTATTGTTTCGTCTCTGACAAGCTTACAAATAATCAGGGTCAAAGTTGTTATGAAAACTAAAAAAAAATATTTGTAAGTTTCATGGATGTAGAAACGACACTTACTCTTAACAATTAGAAAAAAAAAATTACTATTTATACTAATAAGGAAAATATTTATTATTTGCTTTGTTATTAAAAACTAAACTGCTAGTTATTCTAAAGATTTTTAAACGCCTTTTCAAAAAGAAAACAAAGTAAAAATTTTATTAAAATTTAGTTTTGTCATGTTAAACATAAAATTATGTTCTAATTGAAAGTTAATTTTGCACTTACTGTTCTATTAAAACCGTTTATTATAAACTTGATTTTTATATTAATAACAAAACTTGAACTGTTTTGTAGATGATACAATATAGTTTCGAAAAATAAAGTTGTTTAAAACAGATTAAGCTAAATAGTTATCTTAATAGTGATAAATTTTTTACACTTTTTTTATTTAAAAGTACACTAAAATACTTGAAACTGAAAAAATTATTATGCTATTTTATGAAAATATTTAAAACTATTAAACCAAATTAAAGTTTTTATCAGCAAATTTCATTCAACAATTTATAACTAGTAAAAACAAACTTTTTAAACAGTTTATGATAAAATATAATGTTTTTTTATTGTCAGTAATTTTAAAAATTTGGATTACAGGTTTGTATTTTTGAAAAAGGTTATTTTATTTTTGTAATATTATAATATTAAAAAAAAGAATTTTTTTTTAGTAAACTGAAATCTTACCAAGATAAAACATCTAAGACTTAATTTTTATTTTAGTAAAACGTTACGCTCTAGATAAACAGTTCGATATTTTATACTTTATCTTATACTCTATCTTATTTTGAAGAAAACTAAGCTACAAACTTCTTAAACTTTTTGAAACTACTTAGATAAAATACGCTTGCGTAAAACAATAAGTGAAATTTAAATTCTGAAATTTGTTAGATATACTTTAAGATAGACAAATAGTTTAAATTAATAAAAACACATCAAAAATCATTAACAAACGGTTTAGAAATACTTTTTTTTTCTGATTATAAAGTATCAAGGTTTTAAATAAGAGATTACAAATTAAAAAAAAAAAGTATGTATACGATAAATCCTGCATTATTCTATATTCTTAAATTTATTTAAACAAGGATTTTTTCTAAAGATTTGTAATTTATATTTTTCTGTTCTGGTTAGTTTTATTACAATGTTTTGATTTAACTCATTGCAAAGTTGTTTTGTCAAAATAAGTTATAATGTAAAACTTTTAATTTGTTTTTTATAACAGACTTTGATTTGATTAATAGACTGCGATTAAACCTATTAAACTGTTGTATATAAAAGTTTTATATTTATACAACAAAGTAGTATGTGTGTTATTAGTTTATTTTTAAAGTACGTTAATTTAAATTAAAAGGATTTTCTAAACATTTAAAATAAAGTACTTTCGTGACTATTGAAATTAACGGCAACTTTTGTCATTTGTAAAATTTAAAGTTTGATGGTCTACGGTCGAATATAATTTTTTTAATTCAAATTGGTTAGTAAGTAAATTATTGTTGCACGGAATAATAATTTTATAAAAAAACCTCAGTATGATTATAGTTTTTCAAGGGTCTTAATTTATTTTCGCTTAAAAATGTAACTTGGATTCTACCGTTCTAAATAAAATATTGTATTATTTATAACCTTAATGTGGGTTAATTATAGTAACAAAAATAAATAAACAATCTTCATATGAAATTAAGATTAGTTGATTTTTTTAACAGTAAAGTTGTTATTTTAATCGAATTTACTCACTACAAGGAAATATAATTTCAATAGGTTTCTTTAAATAATAGTTTTTTTAGTTTTAGTTTTTTTTATTAAGTTTTTAAACAATTTTTTTGAAGTTGTTTTAGTAGAAAAAGCTTATAAATCTTCAACTTTTTTTATCCGTTTTTAGCCCAATACTATAATTCGATGCAATTTGAAAATGTTTCTTTTTAGTATATTTTCATTATTATTCAAAGAAGAAATGTTGCTTATGTTAAGTACTATGTGTTACAAATTTAAACTGTGTATATAACAAATATTTTAAGCTAAATCCTTCAAAAAGAAGTCTTAGATCTGGTTAAAAAGTTTGTAGATTGATTAATTAAATCGTTCTGAGCAATTTCAATAGCCTGAAGTTGTTGTTTAATTCATTTACACTGCTAAAATTGTTATTTAATGTCTCATATTGTGGTGCAATAGTTCAGTAATAAGCCAGATTTTCATCATTTGCATTTTCAGAGCTGAAAACAGCTTTAGCTAATTACACTTCTGTTGTTTCAGGTTTAACATTGAAAATTCATATGTATGATTCTAAATTTCATAACTTGTTATTGATTAGGACTGAGACTAAACATGAGTTTTATCGAAAAAAAGTTGTTTATACTGTTTGTAAAATTAGAAAATTTTATAACATTTTCCTTGAAATAATATAATCTATATAAAATTTTAATTCAAAGAAATATATACTCCAGCTTTAAACGTTATCATTTTAAAATGGAAACTTTTTTTTTGCTAATGGTTTAAGTTATACTATAGTATATTCATTTTAATTCAATTTATTGTTTTAAAATACTGATGTAAATTTTGAATTTTATAAACATTATTGTTACTATAAAAAAATCAAACAAATTTCTAGGTGCATTGTAGGCTCATAGGATATTTAAGTCAAACTTTAATAACTAGCTTTAATTTACTTAAATATATACATATTGATATATGATCGTTAAATAAAATGGCCAAAAGTAACTTTAAACTTAAACTGCGTGTCAAAACAACAACATAGAACTTCATCGAGAAAATTAGATTAATAAATTAGTAATGACAGTCAAACTTTAGAATTTTGACCTTCAGAAGTTAATGGTTGTGATAAGGACTAATTTGATCTAACATATTAGTTATAAAATTTTTACTTTAATTGACACGCAGCTATTTATGTATCTTGTTAAAGATTTCTTACACAATAAAAAACATATGCTTAATTTATCAAAAATAAAAGACATATTTAACCAATTTCATTTATTAAACAAGTTAATATAGACGAAACCAAACAACAAAAGTATTATACTAAATCAATAAAAACAAAATGATACAAAAGTTCTTGTACATCAAACAGAAACCAAAAACTTCATTGCTGTTTCAAGTCACAGATTTTTTCTTTTAAAACAGCTAACAATTGATTAGCACGAAACTTCAACTCTTCAGGTATTTCTTGTAGATGAAGCAAACCTTTGTCGAAGGCTTCAGTAGCAATAGCAACAGAAACTGGTATATTAAAATAAAAAGGAGGATTACTTAGGTTTAATGCTATCAAAATTACAAGTGGATGGGCAGGACTAAGATTTTTACTTGCATTTTCATATGCTTCCTCATATAACTTCATTGCTTTACTAATTGCTGAGTTCCTCACGTGTCCTGATGTAGTAACAGCTGCATACTGTAAATAATATGCTTTAAGATATTTGTAATCTGCAACAGCCTCGATATTGGTGTCTCTTTTAATCCAATAACTATCTAACAATTCAATAGCTTCATCGCAAATTCTGTTTATTTCTGATTGAGCTTTCTGATTTATTTCCCTCTGTAGTTTTGCATCTACACTTGAATCATCACAGAAAATAATGAAATTAATATATGGTAGTATTAGCTGACTGTAACTGTGGAATATGATATATCTTTCTTTAGAGTTAAGTGGTGTTCCCATTTTAATTACTTCCTTCATGTAGCTAATTACATCCTCATAACAACTATTACCGTAACAAATTTTAGAAAGAGACACGAATTCACTTCTATCAATATGAGACATTTTGAAATTTAAGCTGTAAAATATTAATATCTATTATAGTTGTTATATATCAAACGTTTCTACTCGTAACATTTGAATTTTTATAGAAAACAAGAGGGTTATCTAACACTTATTTTTGTTTCAGTAAATAGTAGAATTACGACATGTTTTATAAAATCAATTGTCGAATAGGTCTTATAAATTGTTCTAAGTAAAATTGTTTGACGTTAATTTAAAAAGTATTTACAAACTAGAGGTAGATAAATAACATTTTTTTATTTGATAAGTTTAGTATAGTATAAAAAGAATACATTACTAATATTTTATAGTACATACATTGAGATTTGAATATTTCACAACTATTTAAATAGCCATATCATTCTAGCCATAATAGCATATAAGCTTAATAATTTATTATTAAGGTTTTTAAATATTTAAGATTAGTTTTACGACTCTTACTTAATTTAAACTTAAATTGAGTGTTGTACTACTCTATACATAGTAGTTCATCATAGTTAACCACTGGTAATCTGGCTAAAAATTAGTGACGAAAATAATTTTATAACATTACGTTCACAAAAGAAACTTTAAAATTGATATATGGAGTAAGAAAAAAAATTAAGACAAATAAAGTTTAACGAGATATTATTAAAGGAATATAAAATATAAAAAAGTTTTTGATAATTTGTATTTTATACTTTACATTGAATAAATATTTTAACTGAAGCTTTTCAGTAATAGTTAATAAATGAGTTTTTTCAACGCTAACATGATATTTTTTTAATTATTTAAGCTAAGCTAAATAAAAAATTAAAGACACATAGTTTGAAGCGAAATACTTTTTACATGATGGAAGATGCAAGCAAAAGTAAAATATATTATGTTGGACTTCTGCAAAAGTAGATCATAGTATTTAAATGCTTAAAAGTATGTCATTTTGATACCTAAATTAAGTTGTATGTTTATATATTAAATAAGTTTAAGTAGCACTAAACAGCACAGATTTATTCGAAAAATTTTTTAAACAAATTTTATTGCATTATGCTAATAAAAGTTGACTTTTGAAAATTTACGTATTATTAAAATAAAGTCAGTTCATGTATTAAAAAGTTAATTCGTCGGAAATTGTTTTACGTAATCATCATTATTTAGAAATTACTTTTAAATTATTAAATAGCGAAAACTATATATAAATTACTCAACATTGTTTATAAATTTATAATTATAAAACAACAATATAATTTGAAATTTATTTAAATAAACATATGATTTTTTGTCGGTTCGTTTAGAACAGGGGTCGGTAGGCAGTTGGTGCTCACGGGCCAAGTTTTAAGTTTTCAAAATCTTCGCGGGCCACAGTTTTAGTTTTAGTGATATTTAAATAATCTTTTGGTTTTAGTTTTGGTCACAGTAGAATTAGTTTTATTTTTATATACTTTTTTACTTAAAATGACTTTTAGCTACACATAGAATGTCTATTTAATATATAAATATCTATTGAAATAGAATTTATATTATTTAATACACATAAGTCTAAAAATTAGACTTTCTTAAAAACTTAATGAATTAAACTTAATAAGTTAGTTTTATTAGTTTACTCGCAATCTAACTCTCTATAAAAACCGAGCTTGAAAAACATTTATGGGTCACTATTATACATTTTTATATTATGAACCACCTTTTTACATTTAAAAAAATGTTAGCTTTTGAAAATAATTTTTGCGTCTTGAATAGTTTGCACTCTTTTAAAAATTCAGTAATTAGTTAGTTAAATAAATTTAATACCTATTGTTACTGTAAATGAGCTAAATCAATTTTTTAACATAATTAATGCTTGAATACTTTATTAAAATACTTTATTAGTAATTAATTAGTCTTTTACACGGTTGCCACCTTAAGAGCAAAAATGTCTGAATTATTAATATTTAAAATAGCTTAAAACTTTTTGTTACACAAGCATAAATACATAACTAAAATATCATTATGATAAAAAAGCACAATATGTAAATAGACAAAAAAAAAATACAATTAATAAACTACACTACTATCATAAAAACTATTCTGAGAGCTCAAAGATTTATAGAAAGTGTTTGAAATAAGAGTTTCAGATACACCTGAGTTTTATAAACATTTCTTAAACAGCTTTAAGTCTGAGTTTTTGAAATTATTAAACTAGTCTGCATGTTTGGCAACCCTGTTTACAATAAAGTTCACAAAATAACGAATATTGAAGTATATTAACAATAAATAAATTATATAACTAAAAAAACTATCATAATTTATCTTGAATGGACAACTAAGATTTTAATAATTTTTAACAAATGTATAAAAAAATATTAAGCTATTAGTGAATTAGAAAAACCTATTTTTTTTGAGCATTATAGCAATTCTTTATTTGCTATAAAAATACTGCATTTAAAAAGAGCAAATTGTGAATTATAAGACAAGCAATAAGAACTACAAGACGTTAGTTTGGAGTTATTGCGAGAAACGAAAAAAATCGCTTAAGTCAGCTTTATCAACGCACATGATTTTTTCGGTAGCTACAGACTGATCAGAAAAAACTGTTGAGGCAAGTTATAAAGTAGGAAAAGTAATTACTAAAAAAGATACCGTTTAGGGTTGAAAACTTATTTGAATAAATGGTGTTGGCTTTTATAAAATAATTTTGTTTATTTCTTTAATATCAACAAGAAGTCGTGTTTAGAATAAATTAAATTTCTGAAGATTATTTAGCAGCATAACCCAAATTACGACTTTATTAACAAAATCAGTATGTTAAGATGAGAGATATAATACAACAGATATTGCTCATTTTAGAATTTTTATTACAGGTGGTTTTCCTAATTTTGACATTTCAGAAAAATTTCTAGGTGCCGTTCCAATACAAAGCACAACAAACAATAGGTAATGAAATTTTAAAATCAAAGGGGCAATGCACCAATATAAAGTTTTTAAAAATACAACTTTTTGCTTCTATTGTTAGTATAAGTTTAAGTTAAAGGTAAAAAAAATATCTTAAATAATATTGAAACATTTACAAGATACTGTAAAGCTACTTTTAATTTGTTTTTAAATAAAATATATTTTTATGGTAGATTATTGTGTCAGATCGAAATTCGGTTACTTAAAATGTAAAAATTGTTTAAAATTCCAGGTTTTTTCGATAATTCTCATACTTAAGGCTTTTCCAGATTTTAGAAGTATAAATTGTCAAATTCCAAGACTTTCCGGGATTTTTTCGAAACACTAATTGTTCACACTTATATGTATACAATTAATATAAATAGTTTAAATTATATCAGCTGCAAGACTTAAAATAAAATATATTTTAATTCAAACAAACACTGTGCATTGAACAAAACATACATCATGAGTTTAATTTACCACTCTTTGAAGCAAAAAGTTAGTCTGAGTGACCAAAACTAGCCTGATATTTTAGCATACAAAGAGCAATTCAAGCAAAGACTGAAAAATGACTAAATTGGCCTGAAATTTGAGTTCTTTAAAAATTCATAGTCTGAGTGTGTGGCAATTTTTTTTTCTGGTTGAATTTGAACTGTTATGATTAAAAATTTACAAACCTAATAAGTTACCATTTCTTAATCTAATTTGTATTAAATAGGTAATTCCAAAAAACACCAACTGTTTATATTAGTATGCAACGCATAAAAATTAACTTATTTTGCCGAAAAAACATTGTTTCAAAAATCAAAAAGTATACATAACAGTAACTTTTTTAATTTATGTAACATATTGTTTTAAGTACGTCTGTACACATTTAGATATTACACGTAGAAACAATAATATTAGAAAATTGTGCATTAACTAAATTTTATCTCGTTAAATATTAAATAAACAATCGCTTAAAATATGAGCATCTTTGTTAGTTGGTGTGCATAGGATCTAATTTAAAATCCAAAGAAACCTTCTAAAAAATCTAGTGTGTCAAAATAAAAAAAAACTTTATCTTTTTTCTTATTGTTATGTTATTTTGAATATTTTTTAAAATTTTGTTTGTTGACTTCAACTAAGTTGTATGTTTTTACTAAGTTACTTATTTTTGATGTTTATCTAATTAAACAGGTGTCTTTAAATACCACTAATTGCGTTATGTTAATTAATTTGGTTAATTTTTGTATTAAACTTTTTAATAAAAAACTTTAGTCTATCTATTTTAATTTTAGTGTTAAACTTCAAAGTTTAGTATTGAAAAATTATAGTTATTTATAAAAAGATGAGTAAGTTTATTTTTCCTGCTAACTCAAATGAAGTAGGTCTATATTTTGAGGCTTATTCTTTTGTAATGTAAAACCTATTTAAATCTAAATGTAAATAAGTAACATATATAATGTTTTGTTTGTCACTGAGTAATACTTTGATATTTTTGTATTTTAGAATTATGTATAACACATTAGTTTTAAAATCTTTACGTATATGCATAATGATTTCTTAGTAGTAAACATAATAAAAACTTTTATGTTTTATTTCAAACTTTTATTCAATAGTTACAAAATTTAATTAGTATTTATCTAGTTGTTAAAAAAACATTTTGATTAACCATTAAGCAATGGTAATAAAAAACTGTATGAAATAATTTAAAAAAAATATATAAGTTACAGTCTAAATGGTTTCTTTAATAAAAAAATCATTTAGACTATTTATAAATGTTTATAAATATAAAAAACGTTTAGTTGTTTATTTGACATTAAATATTAGGTCTTTATGAAAAAAGAAGCAATTATTTTGTAACCCATTTTTTTAATATACCATTTTTCTGTAAATATTTGAATGTAATAAAAAACAGTAAATGAATATGTTAACAATAACTTTTGGTTGAAGCTTAGAAATTTTAACACTGTGGGACTTAGATATGCTCATAATTCTTTTTGTTGCTCATTCATTTTCAAATTTAGATCTATTTAAAACGGCTAGGCCTATCGTCACGCTATCAGCCAAAAGGTAATAAACTATTCACAGTAAATAGATCAAATAAAGCAAAGTCCAAGTAGGTCGCAGACTTCAGCACCTATAGGACTAAATGCTCATTGCAACATCTAAGTTATAGGTGTTATTTTTGTTTACCCATACCGTTCATATTTTTTAACCAGAGTATATAGTCAGTCATATTGCTAACAGTTTTTACAACTACTCTTGTTAGCAACAATATCAGAACTAAATATTGCAGATGTTTTCAAATATACAAATATTTTAAATTGAATTTGACATATTGTAATATGTTCATATTGTAATCTGATCAAACATGTATATTTTTAACAAACTAAGTTCTGAAATATTTACTGAAAGCACATTAATTTTAAAAATCTTTGACATGTTTGTTTCAAAGTCTTGAAGTAAACAGAAAAAAGAAAATTCTTAAACTAAGATATTATATTGCATCATTTGCTAATTTTTTAATTAGAATTCTAAAACTAGAGCTTCATAATTTTTTAAGTAACCATCATTAAGTAGGAATTCATTTTTGTAGAATATCAAAGTAGAACAAACTATTTTTTTTCTTAAATTTGTTTATAATTCTTTATTTTTAATATAAAGTAAATAAAAACCCTTTATATAAAAACAAGATTTTAATCAGTTAGTATAGAATGAAAAATAAAAATAAAAACTAAAAGTCTAAATATATAAAAAATCAGTTTGAACTTGAGAATTTTAAAATTTAGTATTTTAGTAGTTTTATTTTACGATATATTTTGAAAGTTAATCTTAATTTAGTTATAAGATTTATAAACATTATTTTTTCTCTAATATTTTATTTAATTTTATTACAATATTTTATATTAAACCGTTAAACAGTACTACTAAAAAGTATTTAATTGCACTTTTATATTGAATTTTATTTGTTTTCTAACTAAGTGCTGTATCTACATTAGTATTAAACATTAAAGAAAGTTAATTTGAAACACAAACTTTTTAAATCATAACCATACACAAATCATTATAATGACAAATCTCACTAAACATCTGTTTTTCTACTATTTAAATTATACTTTTCCAGAACATATTAAAACAGGTTTTCAACTTATAATTTTCCTAAGAAAATTTTCAATTAATTAAGCTGTTTTTTTACTGTTTTAATTAAATCTAAATAAGTTGTAGTGACAATTTTTTTTTTCTTATTTATCTTATAAAGTTTTTAAATTATTAAATAAAAGTTGTAACAACAAAATATTTTTTTATTTAAATTTATACACAACAGTTAAGTCTTAAATACAAAATATACTGTGAAATTTGTTCTTTAAATAATAGCAAAACAAACTACACTAAGTCTTTAAAGTATTATTTATAGACCATAACAAAAAAAGCAGTTTAGCGTTACAATCAAACTTAACTTAATCAAACTAATACACTATATTTATGCGAAAAAAAGGTACAAGCTATAAATTTTGTTGTACTAATTTCAATAAAATACTATGTTTATTATTTTCATTTCTGCATTTGTTAAAACTGCATTTTAAATTAGTTTTCTAGTCTAATTAACAAACACAACAGAATCATTTATAAAATTTAATTACGACTGAATGAGAAAAGCATAGCAAATTTAAAAATCGTGATAAAATATGTTGCTGTCTTTTAGACCATGTGATGGTTTCACCACTTTCTATTAAAATGTTTACCCTTTTTTTGCTAATATTTAGTTCTATTAATTAAATTTTTATCAAAAACTCATTTTAAAACTATTGTCAAAACAATATATGTTGTTAATAGTTTTGATCCTGATTGCTAATCGTTGCATTTATTGAACTCTGATTAGTTAATAAAGTATAAGTACGTTTATAGAAAAGTTTAGGTGTTTTTGAATAGATTTAAGCTTAAACTGTATATTATTAAAATAGTCATTTAATTTAACATTGAAATACTTAAGCTTACTAATAAAATAAAGTTAAGCTCATTTTAAATTGATATCATTCTTTATATGATAAATTTGTATTCAAATTCTAAAATAACTACATTTTTAGGTATAATTTCAAAAAGTCATAGTTTGGTAGAAGTCAATTAGTTTCTTATGCTGAAATGTTTTATGAAAATAGTCGTTATAATAATGTAATTAGCTACATGAAGGAAGTAATAAAAATGGGCACACCTCTTAATTTTGACGAAAGACATATGATGTTTTGCTGCTATTAAAGCCTTAAACTTCCATATGAAAGTTCCTTTGTTTTCTGTAATGACTCGAAAGTAGATGAAAAACTACAGAGAGAAGTAAATCAGAAAGCAAGATCAGAAATAAACAGGATATCTGATCAGGCTATTGAGTTGTTAAATAGTTATTGGGTTAAAAGAGACACCAATATCGAGGCTGTTGCTGATTACAAATCTTTTCAAGCTGTTCAACATGAAAATAAAACTTTTGTTGTATCACAAGATGATAGAGAACTAGAACTGAATGAAGCATCGAGTCTTATCGAGAAAGCATTTAAGTAAGTAAATAAAAATCTCAATGCAGCACATCCAGTTGCAATTGATGTTGCGTCGTTTTACTCATACTTTCTTTTTCATTTTACAAGTTCAGTTGATAAAGCTCGTTCTATTGCTATTGAAGCCTACGAAAAAGGTTTATCTGGGTTACTGAAGTTGCCAGAATATATAAAAGACGAAGCTAACAGTAAACTAAAAGAACTGAAAGATGAAATAAACAATTGGGATTAGTTAGCCTTCGTGTACAGTTTTAAAAAAATGTTGGTACATATTGAAATGCAAACTGCTATATTTCTGTACTTAAATTTTTTATTTTTTATTGATAAGTTTTCTTATATGCAAACCGACTAATCTAAGTTTTTATTATGGAAACCTTTTTTAAATAAACTAAGTTGCTTAGCTTAAACGTTTTGTTATAGCAAAATAGTGATAAAATTACCATTTCAATGAGAATCTTAGAACTATCCCTATAATTAATTAATTGAAACGAATCCTATAAACCATATAATAGGAACATTGAAAATTTAAAATTTCTAGATTAATGCATTTATATCCGAAGTTTAACATTAGTTAATAAAAGGTTATTTTTATATTGAAGCTAAAAGAAAAAAGTATGCAGTATTTAATCATTGTCTAAGATACTTCATGTCTTTTTAGAATAGTTGTCAGTAATAGTATCTGTAAATTCTAGTTTATTTCAACTCAGCTCAGTTAAGTTACCTCAAAAATTAAATAAACTACACGCGACTCGTCAATATTTGACATTTAAATTCAAATCTTTTACAAAAACTTTTTTAATGAAAAACTGGTTTATCTCACTAAAGTCTATTGTAAGTTTTACCTAAAAAAAATTGTTTCAGTAATTTTACTTGGAAAATTGTATAAATCTGCAATAAAAAATATTTTTTCTTTTTGAAAAACATACTTAATAGCGGTAACTTGTCAATAGAAAGATTAAATTATAACAATTCGTACAAGATCAACTTTAAACAAAACATAATAACTAAAACTATGTCTAATATCAACAATTTACGTTGATTTAGAAATTTGAAAAGTTTAAATTTATAATTGTTTAAGTTTTTCTATTGAACTTTTATTTATCAATAATGCTTTTTTAATAAATTATAGAAATATTCAGCTTTTTTGGTATTTCAAGTTTACTTAGTATTAATATAGTATTTAATGTAAATCAAGTATAAAACAACAGATATATTATTTTTTTTTATTTGTTTGCGTGTTTTTTTACTGTTACATAGTTTTTGTTAATTTTGTAGCATTATTAAATATGAAGAATCTTTAAAGAAAAAAAATATTTAACATTTACGAAAAATGTAAGTTAATCAACAATCTAGCCAACATCTAGTAATCTATTTTATTATAGAAAACATTTTAAGTTAAAGTTTAGAGAACTATTACGTTCTTTTTCAAAACTTCTCAGTATTTATAAACAATGCTAGATAATTGAATCATATAGAAAAGTTATTGCTCTTAATATAATATTTAGAAATAATATTTCTATAACTCGTTTAATAAAAAAAAATCTTTATACAACATACAGGTTGTTTTTGTTTTGCTGCAACTTAATGTTATGTTTAGATTAACAAACTCATTTTGACTGTGTTTAGTATGATTGAATACGATAATACATTCTAGGAATCGTTCAACACGCAGATTATAACAGTTAAGTTACTTAAACGGAATTGTTAGATTTTAGATATTTTTAGTATAATAAAATAAAAAATACTAGTAGCTTATTACTTAGAAAAATTAAACAGACAAAATTTATTTAACAACAAAGTTTCTAGCATTAAATTATAAATTAAGTTTGTTTATTTTGTTTGATTAATAATGATTACAAAATGATATGTTTATATAAAAGTCAAATTAACAATTCCTTGCCTGAATTTAAATTTTAAAGATCCAATTCTTAAAACTCACGGTCGAATAAGATATTAGTAAAAATGTATTTAAGAGTTGTAACTAAAAAAAATTACTGCTTTTAGTGCTACTCAAACGTATTTTAGAAAGTAAGCTTGAACTTTTATTTAGTGTTAAAATTTAACAAACTTTCAAACATTTTACTGCGATGTTCTACTTTTTCAAAACTATAACTTAATATATTAAATTTTTGCTTGTATCTACGACAATATAATACATACGTAATTTAATTTACGTTCTCTATGTTAATAAATAAAACATTTATTCTCAGTTTAATTTTTAATTAAATTAAAGTCTTCAAATAGTCACGATAAAGAAATAATTAAATATATTTGAATTTAGATTAAAAAATCACAAAGAAATTGATTTCTGATTTTAGTACTCTTTTTCCAAATTTCACAAAATTATCTTTTTAAAAAGGATATGTGTCAACTAAAATATGCTTAAAATAATCCGAAGTTTTGCAATAAATTAAAATTAGTAAAGTTTATTAGGTGAACTTATGTGTAATCTGTTTAAATAATAATTTGATTAGTTTTACAATTATAAGTAAACATGAATAAAAATACTTTAATTTTGAATATAATTAGTTTTATATAAAAGTAATTTACAACAATAATTTGACATAGATTATTATCAACAACTTAAATATAAAACTTTAACACTTTTGACATAATTGTATTTAAATTGAAAAAAAAGATATAATGTTAATAAATGTATAATTTTGTTTAACATTTTGATCTAAATGTGAGTAAAAATGATAACTTATATTAGAAATAAAATGTAAACTAGTCTTATGTTCTATACATGTTTAACTTGTTTCAGTCATATGTAAATAAAAGACAAATTAAAAAATTTTTGATTTACATGACTTATCAAAATGGAATATAATAAGTAAGATTTTAACAACTAATATGGGTTTTTAAATTTGGTTAATTTAAACTGTATACTAATAAATTTTTTTAGACTATTCTATTTTTCATGCTAGGACCAATAAAAAGCTAAAAGTTCTAGAAAGGTTTGCAATTATATAGTAATTACAAAATAAAATTTGTTTCTTAGATATTAAATCATAAACCACATTATAACTTTTGAACAAAAAAGCTTTTCCTAATCATAAAAAGTTATCACTTAGAAATCAATTTCTTGAAAAATTAAATTTAAGGTTTTAACATAGATTGTTACACATAAGATTTTGTTTATTGCCTGAAATAAAATTAGCATTCAAAATTTTTGACGTGGTGAAAACACTTTTCGGCTATCGAGTAAAATACCACGAATACATTTCAACGTCTTGTCCAATACAGAAAACTATATTTAGAAAAAACAACTAACAGAAGGTAGTAAAATAAACTCATGAATTACTTTAATATTCAATTTATAGCTGGATGCTAGATTTATTTATAACGTAACCTAATCTGTATTACTGTCTAAATAAGTTGCTAAAAACACTTCTTCAAATCGTATCGCAAAAGTACAAAACATTTAATCTATTGTGAATTAAGTGAATTTTCAGGTTTTTACATTATACTATTTTTTTAAATTCTTTGTTTTTTGTTATCAAAATTAGTAAACTTAGTAATTAAATTAGCTAGTTCAATAGCAATATAATTGTCAAGAATAAAAACAAATTTAATTTAGATACATTGGTTTCGATTATCTTAATATAAAAATAATTAATGTACTTTGATTATTAGTCGTATCTTATTTCTTTAGATTCTTTTTTTTTTAAACTCTAGAAAACTTCAAAAAGTTGAAAGTACAAAAGACCTTCATCTTGCTTTAAACTTCTTAAAAATTTTAAAATGCCTTAATATATATTAAGTTATATTAAGTTATAATTATATATATTACGTTCAAATATTGAATAAGAAAGGTTTTGTAATATAAAAAAGTAAATGTCTATTGAAGCTGAAATTAAAGCATTAGTTGAGTCCTCCAAAATTGGGAAACAGCTGAAAGAAAAACTGATTGCCATTGGAAGCAAGAAGGACAATGAATTTAGTTGTTTTCAAGCTGAGATGCTTAAATTGAAGAAAGATTATAATGAAAAAAGTAGAATTATTGAAAATAACATTGATCAGATTCAAAAAAATGAATCCAGCAGTAAGAGAATAGACAATATAGAAAATAGAATTACAGAATTACAAAAAAGTTTCTCAGAATTTAAGTCTGATTTTTCTTCTAAATTTAACAAGTTTGAAGCTAAATTCTCCAAATATGCTGATGCTATGCAGAAAAGTGAACCAACAGAATTTATCACAAACATTAGTACCAAATTAAATTTAGTAGCAGAAAAAATAGATGCTGAAAATGAACAAAAACTGAAAGAAAAGAAGGCTTTAAATGTAATAATATTTAACATTCCAGAAAGTAAAAATCCAACTCATAATGCACTAGAAAGTTGCAAAAATGATCTAAAAATAATTCAACAAGTATTAGGAGAAAATAAAATGAAAAAAGAAGAATTTAAGTCACTTTATCGAGTTGGTAAAATTGCAGCTAACAAAATCAGACCAATTATAGTCAAATTAAATAATTTAGCATCCAAACACAGACTGTTAAGACTGAGAGATTTGAAAATGTTTAATGGTGAAATTGAATCAAAAGTCTACATCAACCCTGACAGAACTCTCTTGGAAATTGAAGCTTTCAGAAAATTGAGAAAAGAAGTTAAAATAAAGCAAGCCATCGCTGATGAGAATAAATTGGACATAAAATATGTTATAAGGAATAACAAGATAGTTGAACTGACAAAACAGCCCTTTCGTTACCGCTCCCAGGACATCTGGGATTAGTGGAGGAAATCGTGAGTCAACGGGTATAAACTTATTAAGTGATAGGATTAATTTTAACACTAACAAGTTTTCCTATATAAATTGTAACAACAACTATTTAAAAGTTTGTTACACTAATATAAGATCTGTTTTAAATAAATTTTATATTTTAGAGAACTATATAAATTTGAATAACATTGATTTATTTTTTTTGACTGAAACATGGTTGACTAATAAGGTCAACGATGCCACAGTGTGTCCTTTTAACTATAACATTTACCGAAGTGATAGGTCTAGTAGGGGTGGAGGTGTTGCTATCCTTTTCAAAAATTCGCTTAAAGTTATTAAAGTTAAAAACGATTCTATCTCTACTAGCAACATCAATTTTGAATACCTATGTGTAGATGTAATTTTTAAAAAGATGAAATTAAGATTTTGTTGTGTCTACCTTCCTCCACTGTCTGCTAGATGCGCACTGACTGTTCAAAATGTAATCAAAATGATTAAAATGGTTTTTCCAAAAGAGTGTTCTTTTTATGTTCTTGGTGATTTTAATATGCCAAATATAGATTGGAGGATTCCTAGCACAGATTTCAATAAACCCCATGAGTGTTTTCTTAATTTTTGTACAGACAATTTTTTAACCCAAGTAATTGAAAATCCAACCCATAAGAATGGTAACATTCTTGATCTCATAATTTGCAATCATTTTGGTCTAGATAGAATCATATCACACTCAACTAATTTTCCATTAACAAACACTTGTGACCATAACTTGCTTTCACTAAAAATTAAAATTGAAAATAAAATAGTACCTATTGCTAAAGAAGTCTCATATGACTATAAAAAAGCAGATTTTGAAAGCATCAATGATTTCCTGTCAAAAATTAATTGGACCTCTTTATTTAAAAATTCAGAAAATCTCCAGCATTTCTACGATCAATTCATCAGCTCAATCCAAATCTCAATCAAACGTTTTGTTCCAATTTTTTCTAAAAATAACAAAAGTAAAAAATATCCATCTCATATTAAAAAGTTATTAAAAGAAAAAGCGAATCTATACAAAAAAAGTAAGACAAATAAATCACTTTTGATAAAATACAAAAACAAGTCTAAAGAATATCAATTAGCTGTTAAAAAATACAACTTTGAATATGAAAACAAATTCTGCAAAAACCCAAATTTAAAAAAGTTTTATAGCTACGTGAAATCTAAACTTAAGTTAAATAATTCCATACATCTCTTATATGATAATGATAAAAACAAAACAGTAACCTCAGATTTTGAAATAGCAACACTTTTTAACATAAATTTTCAAAAAGTTTTTAAAAAAGACGAGAGTTACCAGTCTTTTAAGGTACCCCAAAGGAATTGCAGTAAGATGCAAAATTTTTTCATAACCTATGAAGACATTATAAGTTCAATTAACCACTTAAAAGATAAAATCATAAGAACGCCAGAAAACATTCCACCCTATTATATCAAGCATGTTATCCAATCAATAATATTTCCACTTTCATTAATATTTAATTGCTCTCTAGAACTATCTGATGTTCCTAAACAATGGAAAACATCTTTTATTATTCCTGTGCACAAGAAAGGTAATATACACGATGCATTAAATTACAGACCAATATCTCTAACAAGTGGCTTTTCAAGAATTTATGAACATATTGTATCTGTAAAAATTCTCAATCACCTCTTTGATAACAAATTATTAACTAACAAACAGTTTGGTTTTGTTCCAAACCGCTCATCAACCATTCAACTGTTAACTTGCTTACATTCTTGGTTAGTTCCTTATCTCAAAAATGAATTTACTAAAGTAGTTTATACGGATATTCAAAAAGCCTTTGATTCAGTATCACACAAAAGATTATTAAAAATTTTAAATCAGTATGGGCTACATGAAAGTTTAATTGATTGGTTTGATAACTTTTTAAATAATAGATCACAAAGAGTACTCATCAATAATACGCTTTCTGACTCTTTAACAATCTACAGTGGAGTACCACAAGGTGGTGTAGTTGGTCCCCTTCTCTTTTTAATTTATATTAATGATATTTGTTTAAACATTGATATTAAAAGTGAGTTAAGCTTATTTGCAGATGATGCCAAAATCTTTAGTCAGTCAAATACTTCATTACAAGTATCTTTAGATAATATTTACATATGGTTAAAAACAAGAAAACTAAACTTAAATCCTAGCAAATGTAAAATTCTAACCATTAACAAAAAAGAATCTTCTCCAACTGACCTCTTAATCAATAACATCAAGTTACCAGAAATTAAAGTTTTTAAAGATTTAGGAAATTATATTTCCAAAGATTTGAAATGGAATGAACATATCAACTATTTATATAAGATTGCAAAAACTACATGTTATCAAATATTGAAAAGTTTTAAAACTAATTCTGCTTCAATTCTGACAAAACTATTTAAAACATACGTTCGCCCTAAACTTGAGTTTAGTACCCAAATTTGGTCACCCCATTTAAAAAAGGATATTAACAAAATTGAATCTGTGCAAAGGGGTTTTACCCGTCATATTTGTAATCGTTGCAACATATCTTACACGTCATATAATGATAGAATGATTAAATTTGGATTGAAATCACTGGAATATAGAAGATGGGAATTTGATTCTTTACAAAATTATCAATGGCAAATATAAAAGTTTTTTTGACCAGTTTTTTAATTTTTCCAAAAATAAATATCAACTAAGAGGAAATAATTTGAAAATAAAATGTAAACATGATTTTAAAAACAGTCAGTGGCAAGGCGCATTTTTTCACAGAGCAAAAGCTATGTGGAACAGACTACCTCAGGATATAGTATCTTGTGAGAGGGTAGAACAATTTCGTTTAAAGCTAAAAAGATTTGACTTAAATACGATAAATACCAGTAAAATTAACTAATTTTCCACTGTAACAAAAGGAAAAATATTCGTTTCCCTACGCCTCCCCCCTACAAACTATTAGTTTACTTATATATTTTGTAGTTATGAATATTGTTTTATAAGCCATGATTTTAGACAAACTGCTTTACTGTGTGTACTAAGTAAAATATAAATTTGAATTTTTTGAACTGAATTTTCAATTTAGTTCATTTGTTTATCATATTGTGTTTAACTTTGTGTTTCCATTTAAATTATGTTTGTATATATATATATGTATAATTTATCTTAAAGTTTTGAATATAAGTTTATTTTCTTTTTCTCTTTTTGTGTGTCCTGTTTAAGTGGCTCAGGTTTTGATGCCTGAGTCCAACATTGCAGTATAAACAATATAAATATATATAACCTAATCTGTATTACTGTCTAAATAAGTTGCTAAAAACACTTCTTCAAATCGTATCGCAAAAGTACAAAACATTTAATCTATTGTGAATTAAGTGAATTTTCAGGTTTTTACATTATACTATTTTTTTAAATTCTTTGTTTTTTGTTATCAAAATTAGTAAACTTAGTAATTAAATTAGCTAGTTCAATAGCAATATAATTGTCAAGAATAAAAACAAATTTAATTTAGATACATTGGTTTCGATTATCTTAATATAAAAATAATTAATGTACTTTGATTATTAGTCGTATCTTATTTCTTTAGATTCTTTTTTTTTTAAACTCTAGAAAACTTCAAAAAGTTGAAAGTACAAAAGACCTTCATCTTGCTTTAAACTTCTTAAAAATTTTAAAATGCCTTAATATATATTAAGTTATATTAAGTTATAATTATATATATTACGTTCAAATATTGAATAAGAAAGGTTTTGTAATATAAAAAAGTAAATGTCTATTGAAGCTGAAATTAAAGCATTAGTTGAGTCCTCCAAAATTGGGAAACAGCTGAAAGAAAAACTGATTGCCATTGGAAGCAAGAAGGACAATGAATTTAGTTGTTTTCAAGCTGAGATGCTTAAATTGAAGAAAGATTATAATGAAAAAAGTAGAATTATTGAAAATAACATTGATCAGATTCAAAAAAATGAATCCAGCAGTAAGAGAATAGACAATATAGAAAATAGAATTACAGAATTACAAAAAAGTTTCTCAGAATTTAAGTCTGATTTTTCTTCTAAATTTAACAAGTTTGAAGCTAAATTCTCCAAATATGCTGATGCTATGCAGAAAAGTGAACCAACAGAATTTATCACAAACATTAGTACCAAATTAAATTTAGTAGCAGAAAAAATAGATGCTGAAAATGAACAAAAACTGAAAGAAAAGAAGGCTTTAAATGTAATAATATTTAACATTCCAGAAAGTAAAAATCCAACTCATAATGCACTAGAAAGTTGCAAAAATGATCTAAAAATAATTCAACAAGTATTAGGAGAAAATAAAATGAAAAAAGAAGAATTTAAGTCACTTTATCGAGTTGGTAAAATTGCAGCTAACAAAATCAGACCAATTATAGTCAAATTAAATAATTTAGCATCCAAACACAGACTGTTAAGACTGAGAGATTTGAAAATGTTTAATGGTGAAATTGAATCAAAAGTCTACATCAACCCTGACAGAACTCTCTTGGAAATTGAAGCTTTCAGAAAATTGAGAAAAGAAGTTAAAATAAAGCAAGCCATCGCTGATGAGAATAAATTGGACATAAAATATGTTATAAGGAATAACAAGATAGTTGAACTGACAAAACAGCCCTTTCGTTACCGCTCCCAGGACATCTGGGATTAGTGGAGGAAATCGTGAGTCAACGGGTATAAACTTATTAAGTGATAGGATTAATTTTAACACTAACAAGTTTTCCTATATAAATTGTAACAACAACTATTTAAAAGTTTGTTACACTAATATAAGATCTGTTTTAAATAAATTTTATATTTTAGAGAACTATATAAATTTGAATAACATTGATTTATTTTTTTTGACTGAAACATGGTTGACTAATAAGGTCAACGATGCCACAGTGTGTCCTTTTAACTATAACATTTACCGAAGTGATAGGTCTAGTAGGGGTGGAGGTGTTGCTATCCTTTTCAAAAATTCGCTTAAAGTTATTAAAGTTAAAAACGATTCTATCTCTACTAGCAACATCAATTTTGAATACCTATGTGTAGATGTAATTTTTAAAAAGATGAAATTAAGATTTTGTTGTGTCTACCTTCCTCCACTGTCTGCTAGATGCGCACTGACTGTTCAAAATGTAATCAAAATGATTAAAATGGTTTTTCCAAAAGAGTGTTCTTTTTATGTTCTTGGTGATTTTAATATGCCAAATATAGATTGGAGGATTCCTAGCACAGATTTCAATAAACCCCATGAGTGTTTTCTTAATTTTTGTACAGACAATTTTTTAACCCAAGTAATTGAAAATCCAACCCATAAGAATGGTAACATTCTTGATCTCATAATTTGCAATCATTTTGGTCTAGATAGAATCATATCACACTCAACTAATTTTCCATTAACAAACACTTGTGACCATAACTTGCTTTCACTAAAAATTAAAATTGAAAATAAAATAGTACCTATTGCTAAAGAAGTCTCATATGACTATAAAAAAGCAGATTTTGAAAGCATCAATGATTTCCTGTCAAAAATTAATTGGACCTCTTTATTTAAAAATTCAGAAAATCTCCAGCATTTCTACGATCAATTCATCAGCTCAATCCAAATCTCAATCAAACGTTTTGTTCCAATTTTTTCTAAAAATAACAAAAGTAAAAAATATCCATCTCATATTAAAAAGTTATTAAAAGAAAAAGCGAATCTATACAAAAAAAGTAAGACAAATAAATCACTTTTGATAAAATACAAAAACAAGTCTAAAGAATATCAATTAGCTGTTAAAAAATACAACTTTGAATATGAAAACAAATTCTGCAAAAACCCAAATTTAAAAAAGTTTTATAGCTACGTGAAATCTAAACTTAAGTTAAATAATTCCATACATCTCTTATATGATAATGATAAAAACAAAACAGTAACCTCAGATTTTGAAATAGCAACACTTTTTAACATAAATTTTCAAAAAGTTTTTAAAAAAGACGAGAGTTACCAGTCTTTTAAGGTACCCCAAAGGAATTGCAGTAAGATGCAAAATTTTTTCATAACCTATGAAGACATTATAAGTTCAATTAACCACTTAAAAGATAAAATCATAAGAACGCCAGAAAACATTCCACCCTATTATATCAAGCATGTTATCCAATCAATAATATTTCCACTTTCATTAATATTTAATTGCTCTCTAGAACTATCTGATGTTCCTAAACAATGGAAAACATCTTTTATTATTCCTGTGCACAAGAAAGGTAATATACACGATGCATTAAATTACAGACCAATATCTCTAACAAGTGGCTTTTCAAGAATTTATGAACATATTGTATCTGTAAAAATTCTCAATCACCTCTTTGATAACAAATTATTAACTAACAAACAGTTTGGTTTTGTTCCAAACCGCTCATCAACCATTCAACTGTTAACTTGCTTACATTCTTGGTTAGTTCCTTATCTCAAAAATGAATTTACTAAAGTAGTTTATACGGATATTCAAAAAGCCTTTGATTCAGTATCACACAAAAGATTATTAAAAATTTTAAATCAGTATGGGCTACATGAAAGTTTAATTGATTGGTTTGATAACTTTTTAAATAATAGATCACAAAGAGTACTCATCAATAATACGCTTTCTGACTCTTTAACAATCTACAGTGGAGTACCACAAGGTGGTGTAGTTGGTCCCCTTCTCTTTTTAATTTATATTAATGATATTTGTTTAAACATTGATATTAAAAGTGAGTTAAGCTTATTTGCAGATGATGCCAAAATCTTTAGTCAGTCAAATACTTCATTACAAGTATCTTTAGATAATATTTACATATGGTTAAAAACAAGAAAACTAAACTTAAATCCTAGCAAATGTAAAATTCTAACCATTAACAAAAAAGAATCTTCTCCAACTGACCTCTTAATCAATAACATCAAGTTACCAGAAATTAAAGTTTTTAAAGATTTAGGAAATTATATTTCCAAAGATTTGAAATGGAATGAACATATCAACTATTTATATAAGATTGCAAAAACTACATGTTATCAAATATTGAAAAGTTTTAAAACTAATTCTGCTTCAATTCTGACAAAACTATTTAAAACATACGTTCGCCCTAAACTTGAGTTTAGTACCCAAATTTGGTCACCCCATTTAAAAAAGGATATTAACAAAATTGAATCTGTGCAAAGGGGTTTTACCCGTCATATTTGTAATCGTTGCAACATATCTTACACGTCATATAATGATAGAATGATTAAATTTGGATTGAAATCACTGGAATATAGAAGATGGGAATTTGATTCTTTACAAAATTATCAATGGCAAATATAAAAGTTTTTTTGACCAGTTTTTTAATTTTTCCAAAAATAAATATCAACTAAGAGGAAATAATTTGAAAATAAAATGTAAACATGATTTTAAAAACAGTCAGTGGCAAGGCGCATTTTTTCACAGAGCAAAAGCTATGTGGAACAGACTACCTCAGGATATAGTATCTTGTGAGAGGGTAGAACAATTTCGTTTAAAGCTAAAAAGATTTGACTTAAATACGATAAATACCAGTAAAATTAACTAATTTTCCACTGTAACAAAAGGAAAAATATTCGTTTCCCTACGCCTCCCCCCTACAAACTATTAGTTTACTTATATATTTTGTAGTTATGAATATTGTTTTATAAGCCATGATTTTAGACAAACTGCTTTACTGTGTGTACTAAGTAAAATATAAATTTGAATTTTTTGAACTGAATTTTCAATTTAGTTCATTTGTTTATCATATTGTGTTTAACTTTGTGTTTCCATTTAAATTATGTTTGTATATATATATATGTATAATTTATCTTAAAGTTTTGAATATAAGTTTATTTTCTTTTTCTCTTTTTGTGTGTCCTGTTTAAGTGGCTCAGGTTTTGATGCCTGAGTCCAACATTGCACAATAAACAATATAATAATAATAATATTATTGATCTAGTATTGAAAATATTTTTTTCACATCAAACAAAATTTATCCGTTTTCATCATGAACATTTTATTTTACAAAATTGGACAAGCTTTAAACTTAAATATGATTTTATTATAAATAATCTGGTTATAAAATTAGAAAACTTTTACCTATAAAACCAATATTCATACTGATTAGTTAATCATTTTTTTAAAAGAAATTGTTTAATACTTAAAAACATTTCTAAAAAATGGTAACACATATTCATTAACATCAGTTTACAATAATCACTACTATGGTGCACTTAAATACAAATCCAGTAAGTTTTTTGACTAATCTTGTGTATTACTCCGAATAAAAATTTACATTTTAAAAGTTTATTGTTTATAATTTTTAGCTAAAACATTTATTTAATTTTTTGTTTTAACATATTAGTATTTAATATAGCTTCTACCAAAAAAGTGAAAAATTTAAAACCATTTCTGATGAAATGCAGAAAACAGCAAACAATAAAATTTTTAAAACAAGAATTAAGTAACGTTATCTTTTGAATTATAAGAAAATAATACTGGCTAAGTTGGTAAGCCTCTTAAAAGAAGCTTTAAAAACTAAGTCTCATAGAAGTAAACAGTTCCGAAAAATCTATACAAATTTGTTAATATATGTTTGTATACTATTTATTTGAAAGGCAATTCATCTTAAAAATTCGGCTAGCAAAAAAGTTTATGTAAAATTCTGTTTTTTATTTTGTATGTAAACTTTAAAATTTAATTTTAAAAAACTATATCAATATTAAAGCTTATAGTTTTTGTAGACAGCTAAATAGTTGTTAACTTTAAACTTAATACTATTTGGTTAGTACAATTAGAGCTAAAAGATTAGCTTAGATAGTTATCAGTTATGAAAAATTATACTAATTTATTTAGAAGGTTTCTAAAAAAAAGCTGCGAAAGTTGGTAAATGTCATACAGACTGGAAAATAAAATCATAATAAAAAATTTGAAAATTGAAAAAATAAAAAATAAAAAGTTGTTTTGTAAATTAAAATCAGCTCGACCAGCTCAATTTTGCACATTTCAGTGGAAACATTGTATGTGACGTCACTATAAATCTGACAACACAGTTTCACGTCAAACTGCGAAATGTTCACTTCGAAGCTTGACGTTTGCGTATCACTGTGACGTAAAAAACAGAAAGCCGCAAACATTGAAAAATATATAATTTGTAATAAATTGTATGTAATGAAACTTTGAAATACCTTGTGTTTAAACTTAATTTGAACAGCAAACTTTTATTGATTTTAATTTAAGCGTACAGTCAAATCAGTTGATGTGCATTGTAAGAAATGATAAGGAATTCTCGAATAACTTATTTTCTGTGTTCCTTTTGAACAGCTATATTTAACTGATTCACATTTTCATCAGCTTTGAACTAATTTAAAACTTTAAAAAGATTCAGTGTGTTATTTACTAAAATCTTGAAAGAAACTTTTAAATAACTTAAATGAGTTAAATTAAAAAAAAAGGTTTAATTATGTTCTTAATCTTTATAGTCAAGTAATTGACTTCAAAAACTCATTAGCTTATAAATGAATGTGTTTAAGTTAAATTCAACAGATAAATAGATAATTGTAATTGTACAAAGCCAGTTGTTGAGCTATTTTCTATTTTGAATAGCCGAATGATTGCGTTTTGAACCTAATTAAATATAACTTTTATAAACTCTTAAACAACCTCTACCATTACAGTAAAAAAGTTATTTTTTATCTGTTAGAGCTTCTAGTTTTACAAACTGATAGATAAATGTTTATCAATAAACATAAATAAACAATTAGTTTTTTAATGTTATAAAGTAGTTTATTAAACTTTTAACTAAGTGATCCTTTGCTTATTAAGTAATATTTAGTACTGTTATTTATTATTAAATCATTAACCGATACCGAGTTATAAAAAATGCTCAAATAAGAAAATATTTATTTTTAAACAATAAAATATATTAAATTTCAAGTTATTTTGTAACAGATATGTACAAACACAGTATTCTTATTACGAGCAGTTTTATTTACAAATTTAAGCAATAAATCTAGATTAAAATAACAAAATTAAAGCTTTAAAAACATCTTATGTGTTAAAAACGTGTTAAAATTACGAACATGTGTTTATTAGGTTCCATAATACAAAGTAACTTAGCTTGATTATGTTCCAAATCTGAGATACTTTGTGACATATTCTTTAAACTTAACTCGAATAAATTAATAAAAATTTTATACTTGCAAAAAGTTGTAAGTTAAAAATATTCTTACACCGAAAACTTTAATTTAAATCTCATTAAAGGCTTATAAATTAAGTCTAGTTTAAACCTTGGTAAATATATAAACAAATCTAAAAAGTATATATTTAGTAAAAAAGTATATATTCAAACTTAAGAAGCTAATATTAGACATAATTATTATAACTTAGATTATTTGTTGATTTTAAACTTTTATACTTCTAATGGTATTTAAACTGTAATACAAAAAAAACCAGTAGTTTTCAGTAGTGAGTGTAAATTTGTTTTGTTCAAACAAAAATCTTAGTACTTAAGAAAACTATTATGAAAGTTATAATTTTTATAAAATTCTATTTTTTATTTTTAGAATGTTGTGTCAAAACTTTTGTATTATCTATTGGAAGTATAAAAACAATAAAGTTGAATTTTGAAAAAAAATTTTAATCTAATTTTATATAAGTAATTTAAGTTTCAACCATTTTAGTACATTTTCGATTTAAGACAAAATATTAAGTAAATTAGCTAGTGTCATAAGTAGTTCACTTTATCCTTGAAGTCTATAGTAAGTCTGTATTAGGTACTTTATAAAGATTTAAAATAGTCTGTTTGTATTTAGTTAATAATTGTAAAATGTAAGTCAAATGACTATGTAAATGTCATGACACTTGTTTAACTAATTTTTCAAATGTAGTAACGAAATAAAATATTGACAGTTTTTAGTTTTATTAAAGTTAGAGTTCTTAACTATATAAAATCAGCTTAAAAAATACTAAAAATTACTTTACAGATTTTATTCTAAATTAAGTTTTTGTTCCCATAGTTTACTAAAATATAATAACGACTGTTAAGCATGTACAAATGTTTGATGTTACTGTTTTAATATGTAACTAAATTTAAAGAATTTTTTAGCATGTTAGTTTAAAAACTTTTACATTGATACATGTAAACTTGATAAATTAATTAATATTTAAGTTCACGAAGTAACATATTATTATAAACTTGGAATTTGTTTTAAAATTTTATTTATCTTGTGCTAGTACTGACTCTATTTCAGGGATAACAAACATAATGAAATATATAAAAATAAGTGTTAGTATAACATAACATTGTCAATTATTTATAAAAATAATCTAAAACATTCTAAGGTATATATTTCAGAATTTAAACAGTATTTACCGTTATTAATAGCATATCATTTAACACTTTTAGTCATAACTTAGAGTTTTTGTTCAAAATCTATATATAAAAAAACTTACAAACTAATTGAAACAAATTTACGTATTTATAAACGCTTTCGAACCCTGCTTAGGGTTATTCTTTTAAAAATAAATTTAAAAGTGTATACTTTAACTAAATTTATAGATCATCTATACAATTACAATAAAGTTTTTTAAATTACATTATATAAAAGTTGAAATGCAGTTTTCATATATAAATGTTGTTAACATAGATACTGTTACTAATTTAGATTTGATTTTTAATTTAAATTACAAGTATTATGAATAAACCAGTAAATTTTAAAACACGAACATAATTCTAAATAACTAAAACCTGTATTCTAAATTTGTGATGTAATTTTAACATATACAGCTCATTTTCATTAAAAAAATTCTTAACTTTTATGACTAAACCTATATATTTAAAGATTGTAAACAACTTTGTTGCTTTTTTGATAAACTTGTAAATTAATTTTATTTAGACATTTTACTGTTCATTAAATAGTCCAACAATTGATGTATGTATCAAAGTTTAAAAAAAAAAATATTAAAACATATTTAGCATAAACATTTATTTTATTCAACGACAAAACAAACACTCAAAATGTTTGTTCTTAGGACGTGGTGCACGAGTCGAACCTTTTATTGTATAGTCCAGGACAATTTAGTTTTTTTTTTTTTCAAGTCTTTGTGTTTAAATTTTTAGATGGTTAAGTCTATTGTTCTGTTTAAACAATCTGCAACAAATTTCAAGACTTTTTTTGAAAACATTTAATTATCTAAGATTCTTATAAATTTTATGCATTTTATATGGTCAAAAATTAAAAGATACACTTTTATTATTTTGTACAGAAATATTTGTTTTTAATAACATTCACATAAATATTTAACAATAATTAAGTTATTACTTGGTGTTGTCGAAATTATTGGTAATCTTGTTGTTACATTTACGAAGTTGTGTATTTGAAAAAATGATTGATTGAGTTATAGTATAAGTATGTTTTGTAAAAACAACTTTAACAACAAAACAAGGCCAAATATAGTTACAATGTTTTTATTAAATTAAATTAACTTTAAAACTAAAAAAAGATAATTTTATTTAACCGGGTAGACCATATGTCTTTAGTTTAGGTTTAAGTTATTAAAAATAACAATGGCTTCAAAGAAATTAGTCGAGCGGAAAAGATGGGAACCAAAAAAAGTTAGTTTTTTTAATTTAGTTGAAAATAGTTTAATTAAAATAATTTCTATAAAATTAACTTATTAAAAGTTTATCAATAAAGTATTACACTCCAATTTAGTATTTAAAAATAAATTGTTTTTATCTATTTCTAACTTGGTGTTTGTAAATAATTTAAAGCCTATATTGTGAAACTCTTAAACTTCTTTTTTTTTCGTACCAGGATGATTGTTGGGAGAAAATAGACCAGTCGAGAGTCAATGAGGCATTTGGCATCGAAAATGGAGAGTGGAGAGCGTACTGGAAGCCAACAGAAGATTCTCATGCTGGTAACAGCTGGAAATATATAAATCCTAGTAATAAAACATACTGGTTAGTTAAGTTGAGTTTTATTTGTAACCAGACATGTTTATTAGTTTTTACAATTTTATATACTGACTTTTAAAAGTTTTGAAGTGTTAGTATAGACTAAAGCAAATACCCTAGTAATAGTTTTTTGTATTAATTCAAGTATATTTGAATATTTTATTAAATTAATATTTCATTTTCGTTGTTTATTTCAATACATATATATTTAAAGGTCCCTGATTGATGCAATGAAAGCTAACGGTACTGAGCATTTGTATAAACTATACACAAACTTGTTAGAACCTAAAGATGGTAAAGATTCCAAAAATAAGAACAAAAAACATCTTCTGAAAGTGTTAATATGCAACAAAATAGTAATGAGGGTAATTTGCATGATAATGTAAATGAAACTGACAATAAGCAAAAGAATGAAAAATTGCAAACTAATGCAAACAATTCAGAAAATGACAAAGTGCAAATAATTGATGATAATTCAGAAAATAAAATAGCAAATAATAAAAAGACAGAAGTGATTTAATTAAAATAATTTCTATAAAATTAACTTATTAAAAGTTTATCAATAAAGTATTACTCTCCAACTTAGTATTTAAAAATAAATTGTTTTTATCTATTTCTAACTTGGTGTTTGTAAATAATTTAAAGCCTATATTGTGAAACTCTTAAACTTCTTTTTTTTTCGTACCAGGATGATTGTTGGGAGAAAATAGACCAGTCGAGAGTCAATGAGGCATTTGGCATCGAAAATGGAGAGTGGAGAGCGTACTGGAAGCCAACAGAAGATTCTCATGCTGGTAACAGCTGGAAATATATAAATCCTAGTAATAAAACATACTGGTTAGTTAAGTTGAGTTTTATTTGTAACCAGACATGTTTATTAGTTTTTACAATTTTATATACTGACTTTTAAAAAGTTTTGAAGTGTTAGTATAGACTAAAGCAAATACCCTAGTAATAGTTTTTTGTATTAATTCAAGTATATTTGAATATTTTATTAAATTAATATTTCATTTTCTTTGTTTATTTCAATACATTTATATTTAAAGGTCCCTGATTGGTGCAATGAAAGCTAACGGTACTGAGCATTTGTATAAACTATACACAAACTTGTTAGAACCTAAAGATGGTAAAGATTCCAAAAATAAGAACAAAAAAACATCTTCTGAAAGTGTTAATATGCAACAAAATAGTAATGAGGGTAGTTTGCAAGATAATGTAAATGAAACTGACAATAAGCAAAAGAATGAAAAATTGCAAACTAATGCAAACAATTCAGAAAATGACAAAGTGCAAATAATTGATGATAATTCAGAAAATAAAATAGCAAATAATGAAAAGACAGAAGTGATAGTACAGTCAACTAAGTTAGAAAATAAAATTGCATCAGATAGTAGACATAACAATAAGGCAATTGAACATCATAAAGAAACAGCTATTTATTATAACTAGCTATTTAATTTTTTTTTCTGTTTTCAACATCTAAAAATTTTTCTAGAAGTCAATACATAATATATATTATATTCATTTTATGTCTTATTTAATAATATACTTATAATAATATAATATAGTTATATAAAAACAGGCTTCTTAAATAACAATGTAGTAAACTGATAACATTGCCAAGTTTTCTATAGATTATTTGCGCAAAACATTTTATTTTTTAATAAAGTAGTTTAAATACATTCTGATAAATTAACTATTAGTTTCTACAATGTTGTTATTAATACAAAATATAAAATTTAATTCGAAGTTGTTTGTTTTATTTTTAAAACAAATGTATCATTAACATCAACTTTTGTAAAGTAGTTTTATTATTGTTATTATAACTTTTTCATTTTAGTTATATATAAAACACGTAAAAGCTTGGAAGCTTATATTTATTAGTATTTTATAAGTTTGATAAACACATTGAAGTATTCTCAACTAATCATTTAACATAAAGTTATTTATTTTAACAATTTCTTTAAAAATTTTGAATTATTTTAAATATCTTGCAGTTGATAATACAAACTTGCTAACTCCTGTTACAAAAAGATTTGAACTAAACTTCAGATCAACATATGAAAGAAATTTTATGCGAGATGCAAAGTTGTACAAAATTAAAACAGCAAAAATGAATAAAAAGTTAAAAGAAGAACTTGATAATGATGACGGTAGAAAACTGGTTGTTTTGAAAATTTCAAACACATTAAGAACAGTAGACGCCACCTACATAAATGGAAAGTATTTAACATTAGGAGAAGAATTATCAAGAGATGCTATCAACAGCTCATTGGTTCAAGTTTGTTTTCCACTTGATGGCGATATGGATTTGGATAAAGACTGGTGTTATGACAGAAACGACGTTATAAGGGTTTTAAAATTAGACAAAATCAACATAGACAGTTTGAACAGCAATTTGTGTATACATAAAGTGACGAAAATTACGAAGAACATTGTTATAACTATAAATAAGAATAGGAAATTTTCAAATGACTATGAAACACATGTAGTTCTTGATGAATTTGCTGAAAGTAGATTTCTATTGGGATACTTATACCAGATGTCAAACGATAGTGTTTATTTTGAAGATCTTGGCGATGAAATTGAAACTTTCGAAGATCTACTAGATGAAGAGATTAAGCATCCAGTATTTTTCTTTAAAGAAGAAGAAATTGGTGATACTTCTCTAGCAGAAATCATTAGAGCTTTGTAAAATTGACTATTTGAGAAGTAAATAAAACTGATTCAGCACTTTCTGTTGTTGAAATTTAGGCGTTTATTATTTTTGTATTCTACTTTTTTATGTATTTTGACTTTTTTAAATATGTTTTCATTTGAAATGTTTTTTTAAAATAGTCAAGTGTTTTTCTTAGTTGAAAAAAAATGTGTATACTTTAAAAGTTTTTTCGTCTCAGTTGTTAAAAAAAACTCAATATGTCTTCTGTTGCTCACTTTTGCTTAGTACAGTGAACTAGTAAATATTTGAAGTATAAGTGTTTTTGTGGCTTTAAAACTTTTATAAATTTGATCTACTTCCTTTTTAAATAAAGTATAAAATTAAACTAATGGTTGTTGTATTGAATATGGTTAAGTGTATAACCTTAATTTCATAGTTTTTAATTCTCAAGTTTACCCATACTACTCATTTAGCAAAGTTAATTAAAGCTTAATAAAATTGACTATTTTGAAAATTAGTTAAAATTTGTTGAGCGCTTTCTATTACATTTAGGTGTTTGATGATTTGGTTTATTTCTTTCAATTATAAGTACATAGAGTAAGCAAACGCTTAAGTTTGTTAAAACAAACTTTGAAAACTTCAAAAGTTTTTTATTTAGCTTTTCTGTCTTAGTTGTTTGAAGAAACTAAATATGCTTTTTTTAGCTCACTTGACTATGTAATTTTTTAAGTTTTTAATTAAGTTTATTTAAGTGTATGTTTTAAATAAGTATTTTGAGAATTTTCCAAAATTAAAAAAATTGTTTTTGTATTTATTTATTCATTTATAAATTATTTAAAAAAAGCTTGAATTTTTGTAGTTAAAAATCATGTTTAAAAGTATTTTGATACATTGGTTTTCTATTTCAAAACATATCCAAACTTAAATTATCGAAAAATTTATTGTTAACAAATAAAAGTTTGTATGGTAGTATTTTATAGAAATACCTATGCGAACTATGTTGAATTTAAAATATTTGTGGTTGTTTATAGTACATTTCTCGTATTTTTGTACTAATTTCTTTTTAAATAAAACAATAAGACTGAAAACAAGTATGTTTTAAATGAAAAATTTAAATAGTTTTTCTAACACCGAACAAAAAATAAAAATAAATAAAGTAAACGCTTAAAGATATTGGACCTGAGTGTATGCAACAACCACAACAAAGAAGGTAGCATATTTAAAAAAAATAGAATAGATTAAATTAACAGAATAAGGAGTACGAAATTTGATAAGGTACGCGTCTTCTAAGTACAAAAAAGGTGCGTACCTTATGTGGATTGTGTTTAATTGTTACTATTTTAACATCGAGTAATAGCTGATACCAAGTGTACTTTTATAAAAAGCTGTCTATTATTGTGTTCTTAGAGTTAATAAAAATGAAATTTAATTGTCTAAATGTGCTTTAAATTCTAATACAATTTTTTTTTTTAATTTACAAAAACTATTCGCTCCTACGTATTTTTGTATTTAATGCGTATATTACGCAGTTACGAACTTTTCTTATAGAAGATCTTTTTTCTTTCTTTTTTGGTCTGTGTCATAAACTCAAGAATGTCTGGTGCAAATTTCAAAATGAGTCACAGTTTTTGAGCTTCAGGTTACTTTAGATATATTTCAATACTAGTAAGTACATGTACACACTATAAAGACTACTAAAATCTGCAACTTAAATGCCATAAAACTACATAAGCTTTGAAACATAAAATCGTATAAACTATCTTGTTTTAATGCTTAATATTTATATATTATTAAGTAGACTAAGATAAAAACCTAATCACTTTTTATAAACGACCTACAGAACAACACTGGTCTTAACGTCCTTAACTTCGTAGATGACACAATGTTATACTAAAAATATACAAAAGCACATCAAAATGACAGTTAACATTTTAACATAAGACTAAAATAGGTATCAGATTGGGAAACAAACTTAAACTAAATCGTAATAAAACCAGAAGCATGATTTTATATCAATCAAATATAGTTTTTGAAAAAATAAAGATCCTAATGTAAAAATAGGTAAAACAGTTATATCAAACACAAATAGCTATAAACATTTGGGAATAATTATAGACAGAAATTTAAAGTGGTAAGAACACATAGAAACTATAAAAAAAAATTACAAAAAACATTAGGTAGATTATATAAATCCTGACACTTTTTAAATGAAAAAGCATTGTATTTGATCTTTATTTCTTTGCTTATGAGCAATGTTAGATATGGCTTGTTGTGCTGAGGAAGAGCAAAAAAAAAATTATAAAGGATATTAATGTTCTCATAAACAGAGCACTTAGATGCATACATTATAAGAAATATGATGACAGTGTAAAAGAATTAAAAAATCAAAAGAAAATATTAGATGTTGACAGTCTGTATCTTTACGAATTAGGTCAGTTTACGTTTAAGTTTAACAGCAATTTGTTACAAGATAACTTTACAAATTATTATAAAAATGTAAAAAATTTCAATAGTTATCATACCAGGTCTTCAGAAACAATTTTTTTCCTACTTAGAATCAACAGCAAAACACCTCATAAATTACTATCCTTCCAAGGTAGTAAGTTATGCACTAAGCTACCATTATGTTTAAAAAATATAAGTCATTTTGGAAAGCTCCGAAATAAACTTAAAAGTTATCTTTTAAATAGTGATTCTCAAGGTCATTAGTGATCATTTCTTATCGCCTATTTACTTTGTTTAAGGAGTTAATAGTATTTGTCATTTAATAACTATATAAATATTTGCCAAGTTTTTATTAGTTTTTTTATATTTTAATTTTTTTGTTCGAAAGTGTATTTGTTTGGTCGAAGTCACATTTGTTTAGTCTAAATTTTGAAATTTTCTATCTAGATAGTTTTAAGATTGTAGTTTAATATTTCTATTAAATAATTCATGTCAAACTTTTACTTTGTTTTATTTTTGTTAAAACTTATTTTTGTTTGTAAATGTTGTTTTCTTTCTGTTATTACAGTTAAAACGTATACAAATGTTCAAAAAAGATTTTTTTTTTAAATGATTTTAAAAGAAATTTGTTGTTGAAATATCATTATTGTTCAAATTATTGTTTTTTAATTTTTTTTTATTGAAAGCATAAGTTTTACAGTACTTATTTTCATATGTTAATTTATAAAAATTAAGTTTAATTGTTGTAAAATAACTTTTTTAAAACATAATAAAAGTTTTACAATAGTTTATTTAACTATTCAAATGTGAAATATTTTCATTTTTCAACTTAAATTATCAAATAAAATAAAAATTACCTTTTTAGCACAAAATACTTAATATTTTTTTTTCCTAAAATCTAAAATCTGCGTATTACATTCTACTATCTTTTTAGAGTTTGTGAACTTTAATTTAAATAACCATGCGTTTGCTATTAGCATTGTTTATTTCGTTTTAAAAGTTAATTTATAGTTATATATATTGTTTTTGTTCTTATGTTACTAAACAAGATTTATAGTACATTATTAAATACAAAATTCAGCTAGTTTTCGTTCAGTTTTAATTTATTTTATTCTTTTTTTTATTCTTTTTTTTTTTTGTTTAACTGATTATTTTATAAGTAATTTCCTTGGACATGACTTTAACTGTATCCTGCTTGATAACTGAAAAGTTTTTCCGTACACCAGGTCCTTGGACCAAATATTAGAGCGCATTTTTTAAATGAATGTTATAGGTACATTTTATTCTTACTAAAACTAATACTTTTTTATAAAACATTAAAGGTTTTTCATTATTATATTGTTTATTGTGCAATGTTGGACTCAGGCATCAAAACCTGAGCCACTTAAACAGGACACACAAAAAGAGAAAAAAATTGTTTAATTGTTTAAAAGAAATTAATCCGTTTGAAAAGCTTGTTTGAAAATATAAATACTGCTAAACTATTTCGCAATTATATATTTTTCTATTTCTAATCTTAGAACTATAAAATGAGAGTAAAATATCAGTTAATTCCAATTAATTAGTAATCTTATCGTATTTTATTATTGAACAAGCCATTTTAAATTTACATCAGTGTAAAATTTACAAACCAGTTTAATAACTCACCATAAAATTTGTTTGTAATTTTTAAAGCTGTTTAATGACAAACAATTAGCTTTAGATCTTAATGTTTAAAAAATATTTAAACTGTAATGAATAAATTTTAAAAAATATAAAATGACCAATCATTGATTTGAATAATTAAAATGTTATTATATGCACCTTAAACGTACAGTTTTCAATTGCGCTTATCGATAAGTTTAAATCAACTTACTTAGACTGTTGAGCTTAACTTATTATTTTTGATTTATAAACTATGCTATAAAACTGTTTCCTTTAAAAGTTTATTTTTTACGTGTCTTTTTGTGTTGTGGTCAACAAAAATGTATGTGAAAATGAACATATTTTTCAAATAATTTATTAACATAAGGCACAAATCTTTAGTAAAAGAATTAAAAATAATCAATAAATTTTCTCTCATTTACATTATTTTAAAGTTGAAACTATCAAGTAAATTTAAAGAACTAATTAAGTTTCGTTTTTTATTTACTAAATCACTTTTTAATAAGTCAAAATTTGTTCATAATCATTTGTTTTTTTTTTCTAATTTAGTAATTTACATGTTGCAAAAAGTTTCTGCTTTTTTGTTTAAGCTTGATGTTAAAACTTTCTCCTTACTCTATAAACTCGACATACTTTTGCTGTCTTTAAGAATGAAGAGCTTTTAGTTCTTAAATAAGGGTAATACTGGAATAAAGATAATATTTTTTTTACTTTTCTAAAAAAAAAATCCCGTTACAAAACTAAAAAAGGCATAGTATAACTTATTTTTACGCTCATACTATTTTGAGATTTTTTTCGTATTTAGAATTATGTTAGTAATAAAATATTTTTAAATCACTTCAAAAAACTTATTTGAACAAAAAAATTCGATACATAATAACATCTTAGATAATTTTATTTTAAAAAGTCGTAGAAGTGTTATAACTCTAAAAGAGCTATATACTTTTGTTAACTAATACTGTCAAACATTATTAGCTTAAAACCAAACTGAATTTAAACTGTATCACAACATTTTATATCTTAAAAAACTTTGCAATTATACTAATAGAAAGCTACATAATTTTACTTGTTCTTCTAATGATATCATACACGTAAATTGCAATTTATATTTAAGATTTTTTACTGAACACGATGAAAATTTTTTTATTTTTATTGATGTCTTTTGCCTTTAAAAATTTTTAAAGCAGTCTTTTAACTTCAACTCAGTCAATTTTTCTTTCTTGTCATTAATATAAAAGAAAACTTTACTTTGATTCGTAGATTCCGTTTAAATTTATCTTGTGTGCTAACAACTTACATAAATTGATTAAGAATTGGTAGTAGTTTTTAAATTTTCTTTTTAAAACATTTTTTTTTCATGTCTTTTAATGTTAAGTATGATTAATTTTGAAAGAAAACCACACAACTCTAAATTCTATTTTACAACAGCAATTGTTTTGATACCGATTTATTAGAATATGCTTGAAACCTTTCTGTTGGTATGTTTAGATTCATATAGTTCAAAAAACTTTAAGACAACATATCAGTTACAATTTTTAAGGCAATAGTAAGCATTTAAACTAAACTACAGACAACTATGTAGGAATAGAATTTTTTTTTTCAGGTTTTTGTGTCTGTATTCTAATATTTAAAATTATTTTGTATTTATATTTTCATCTTTTAGACTATATCTTTTTAACAAATTTTCTTACTTGAATCAACTAAATCAATTTTGTTTTTATTTATCGTATGCCATCCATAATTTTTTTTTTCGATGTTTTGAACAATAATTTTTTTTCTTAAAACTTCATGCTTTGTGAAAACCACCTTTTTTGGTCGTTTAGTGTTTCCTTTTTCCTTTTAAATTCTCGTAAATTTTTTTAGATTTTGACGCTAAGATTATAAATGTTATTTAATTTTAAAACTTAGTAATTGTAAAACTTCTTTTAAATCGCAATATTGTGTATTTATTAGGTTTGTTTGATTTACATACATTTTAGGTTATTTTTGTTGCTAACAATATAGTTATTTTTTATTTGGGTTAACTTAATAAATCTCTGGCTGTTTTTTTTACCTTTAAAACAGTCACAACTCTGTAACAAATTTCTATAAAAATTACTAAATCTAGTAATTTACTTGAAATATACTTGCTAACAATAAAAAAATGTTTTCATTTTTGAAGTAAAAATACTATATTCGAATATGTTTCAAATGAATAATTTTTCAGCTTTTATTTGATTTAAAAGATAGAATTAACAATCTTTTATAAACCTTAACTTCATAGTGTGCAAATATTGTACGAAGAGCAACAAGATATATATTGTTCTGAACTTAGCTACCTTTAGTTAATTAATTTTTATTTTGCTGTGGTTTTTTTTATTGGAATACAGATAATGTTGACAAAATGAAAAATTGTAGAGTCAACTTAAATATTTCGTTCATACTTAATAAAGAATTAAAAACGTTCTTTGGATTTTTTAACGATTGCAGAGACATGCAAGTTAAATAAATATATATTTCAAACTAGTACTAAAATGTTGTGGAAATAAGGTAAATCAATTATGATGTTTACTAAAATTGTATTTATTAATAAAAATACTTATAAATTTCAACTTTAGGTAATATAAGGTTTGTTTGTAGAAATAATTAACAAACTAATACTTTTTAAGGGCAGAAATATATTAACAAAATTTATTACATATTCCAAGGACTAGTGGCGCAAACTAAGATTAGACCTTAGGGTGCGCATATTTTAGTTTTTGGAGTTTTGTTTACACATTTTTTGATTAGAGCTTGACGATTGAAAAATTGCTATTGTCACACATTAGTGATGTCACATTAGTTAATTGACAAAATTCTTTTAATAAGAAATTGTATGAGAACAAATTAATTTAAACTTTAATGAGTTTGAAAATTATTCAACTTTAAAGTATAGCTGTTGTGTGTAAAGTTGAATTAAGTTACTAGGAGATAAAAAATTTCTTTAGAATAAATTTCTTAAATATTAAGTAAAAATTCACTGTGACCACGACTTTTTTTTTGTAACCTGCTTTTGTTATATTTCATCATTTGATTTAACTTGTTTTGTATTCACTTTATGTGGGTGTCTTAGAAAAGATTATATCGTTTTTAACTGAAAATAAAATAATCAAACAAACTTTAAATTTATATAAAAATTCTTTGTAAAGTTTAATATGTTTAAATTGGAACGGGTCAAATATCCACGAAGACACTTTTGCACTAGGGGTCACCTATGCACAAAAACATTTAGCTAGGAGTGCCACTTTTGCATAATAAGTCTTTTTTGCACGAGAGTAAAAAAAATAAAATAAATAAAATAAAAATAGAAAACGAAATATAAAAAGAATAATTTAAAAAAACGTTACCGACCAATGGTAGGTTAACAGTAACAGTGATAGTAAACAAAAATAAAAATTAAAAAAATAAGTTCAACAAAAACTGAAAAGTAGAAAATTAAAAGCAAACTGATAAAAAATCAAAAAATTGAAAACAAAACAATTACCGGCCGAAGTTAAGGTTTAGAGATAATAGTGACAGAAAAAAAATCTTAATAAAAAATATAAATAAACGAAAATTAAGAAAAAAAATTAATTAAAAAATAAAAAATAAACATTACCGATCAAGGGTAAGAGTTAGTGGTAGTAGTGATGTTTAGAAAAAAAGTTGACAAAAAAAAGTAAAAATAAAATTTTTAATCACTGCAAATGTGTCTTCGTGCAAAAAAGTCCTTTCTTTTAAAAGTTACCCTTTGTGCAAAAGTTTTTTTTCATTTCGTGCATATTAAACTGCTACCTGTATAAATAGTTTCTAAACAAAAATTAATATCAAAACAACCAAATAAATATTAATCATTTTTACAAATAAATCTCAAAATAATAAGTATTTTAATTTATATTTCAATTTTAAGCTAAAAGTTTTATAAAATAGTGTTTATTTGAGGTCATTAATGTGTATTGTAAAACAAAAACAGCTATAGAATTAAAATATGATAGTATCATAAAGTTATAATGCACTAAATCCTGATTTAATTTAATTTCTATGTTGTGTGACCTAAAATTGATAAAGCTGTTAATATAGGTCGTAATAGTTTTGTTCTTAAAATATGCTTTAAAATCTACATTTAACTTTAAATTGTACTTCATCTGTAGTGAGCTTACATATTATTAAACAAACTCAAATACTTTATATAAGCGTATACAAACCAAATAAATCTAAGCTAGCCAAAATTAAAAACTTTTAAAATTTTAATAAACATAAAAAAAAAAATTGAATTACATCACTAGAAATAACATCTTTTCTCGGTAGGACTTTTTATAAGTAGTATTTTATGGGCACTATTTTATTGGTAGAATTGCTGCAATCAATTCTGCCCATAATTTTATGTGACGTCAATAAAATTATGGGTAGCAATTAGATGTTGCTGCAATTAAGTTGCTGCAATTAAATGAAAATAAAATACTGTCTAGGCCATATACAAATACTATGGATAGCTTTTGTTGTTTTAAATTTATAAACAAACAAATAAAAAATAACTTGAATACACATAAACCAATGGTTTGATTTATTTGTACATTTATTGAAATTATATTTTGTAAACTAACAGAAGTAGTGGCTAGATTTATCAAAAGACTATGAATAATTTTTTATTTAAGATTAAATAAAGAAAAATAAACAAAAACTTGTATACACCTAAATCAATTGTTTGATTTATGAGTTTATTTTTTAATTTTTATTTAGTAAACTTATAGAAGTAGCTTGGCCTTATGTGTACTATTTTATGGGCACTATTTTATGTGAAGTATTGCTTCAATCAATTCTGCCCATAATTTGATGTGATTTCATTTAAATTATGTGCAGTATCTAAATGTTGCTGCAATTAAATTAAATATAAAATACTGTCTAGGCCTCATATAAATATTATGGATAGTTGTTTATTTTAAAGTTTATAAACAAACAATTAAAAAGTAACTTGAATACACATAAATTAATGGTTTGATTTATTTGTACATTTATTTAAATTATATTTTGTAAACTAAAAGAAATAGCGACTAAACTAATTGAAAGATTGTGTATAATTTTTTTATCTAGTATTTAATAAAGAAAAAAAAAACTTGAATACACTGAAACCAATTGTTTGATTTATAAGTTTTTTTTTTGTAATTTATATTTTGTAAGCTAACAAAAGTAATAAATTGGCATATTATAAATATTTTTGATAGTTTTTGTATTTAAGATTTTATAAGCAAAGTTAAAAAGTTCACATAAACCAG
This sequence comes from Thalia democratica, assembly GCF_965202585.1. Taxonomy (NCBI): domain Eukaryota; kingdom Metazoa; phylum Chordata; class Thaliacea; order Salpida; family Salpidae; genus Thalia; species Thalia democratica. The sequence continues at coordinate 94,434,957 of NC_139165.1, forward strand.
TTGTTTGATTTATGATTGTACATATGTAACTTTTATTCAGTAAACTTATAGAAGTAGTGGCTTGGCCTTATGTATACTATTTTATGGGCACTATTTTATAATTTTAACAAAGTTTTTATTCTTAAATTTTAAAGAAATATAAGTTAAATATATGTCCATATAAATCAAACAATAAGTTTATTTGTAACTAAACACTGTTTTATTTTTCATTTAACTGCAGCAACATATCAATACTACCCATGATTTAAATTAAATCTCATTAAGTTATGGGCAGAATTGATTGAAGCAATACTACACATAAAATAGTGCCCATAAAATAGTACATATAAGGCCAAGCTACTACTTCTATAAGTTTACTAGATATTAATTAAAAAACAAACTTATAAATCAAACAATTGACCTAAGTGTATACAAGTTTTTGCTTATTTTTCTTTATTAAATTTTGAATAAAAAAATATTCATAATATTTTAAAAGTTCTAGCCACTACTTTTGTTAGTTTACAAGGTATAATTTAAATAAATGTACAAACAAATAAAACTATTGGTTTATGTGTATTCAAGTTATTTTTATTTGTTTGTTTATAAATTTAAAACAACAAAAACTATCCATATTATTTATATAATTCTAGACAGTATTTTATTTTCATTTAATTGCTGCTACTTAATTGCAGCAACATCTCAATACTACTTATAATTATAATGACATCACATCAAATTATGGGCAGAATTGATTGCAGCGATTCTACCCATAAAATATTGCCCATAAAATACCACCCATAAAAAGACCGACCCATCTTTTCTTACAAAATAAGACCAATGAAGTCATTGCTACAATGATAAATGCAGTTATTGGATTGTAGTTAAAAATAAGCCGTCTTTAATAGTATATTTCAACGATACACTAGTATAATTTCTAATAGTTTTGTTCTTTGTACACAAGTTATTGTAGTTTTAACTTAAATTTAAAAACCTATAATGAAATACAAAATATGGATTAAGTTCTATCGGACGCCATTCAAGTTAATCGAAATTTATAAGAATATTATAAAACAATTGATAAAGTTACTTAGTATCGTCGATACTATAAAAGCTTTATTTATTATACATAATTTTTTTTATTCCTAACTATCTACTTTTATTCACGTTGATTTTTTTAACTTTTATAAAATCAGTTTAATAAATGTTATTTAAGAAGTTATTATATAATGTTATACAAATAGAATTTAAAGGCTGTTATTGCAATTTTATAAAACGATACTAGTTTTACAGCTTTACTTACGACTAAACATTTCTTGGATTTTAAGCACACAGAACTTCGAATTTTAAGCAATTTCTATTCAATATGATGGTAATTAAACACGTCTTAACTCCATGAAAAAGTTTAGAAGACGAAATAATGCTTTGAAATTATATAACATGTTCGAAAAAATATTGTTCATCAAGTTGAACTCATAACTGTGATACTTTAAAAACAGTATGAAATCAAAGAAAATCTCCAATTATTTTTTATATAATAAATTAGCCATTAAATTTAAATATACTGGAAGAAAGATTTGTCTTACTACTTGATAATCAAAAAAAAAATGGCATTCAGAAGTTAACATTTGATAGAATAGTCAAAACAATAAATCTTTATCTAATTTTAACCTAACAATGTTATAGTAATATTAAGTATCTAGGAACCAATGTTCAAAATTAGAAGCATATAAGCATTTGTGTTGCCAGTTAAATCATCGATTAAATCGAGGAAGATTAACGAAATACACAAATAAAATTTTTCTGGATAGAGTATTGCTTCTTCTTTTGACTTATTCTCAAATATAAGGAACTTTTGCTGACGCAAAACAACTGATACCCTTCAAAGCTTGACATGGTTTTTCATACCATTCGTTGGTTTCAATATTAAATATCAACAGCCTCGATGACCTTTTACTGAAAACATAAATTTCAGACCCAATTGAAAACGCTGCAACAGGACCAATCAAAAGTTTATTGTGATATTGCACTATTCGCTTCTTTAATACAGAAAACTTCATGCACGTTGAGTCGTAAACCTCAGAAAATTCTGTGCCACCGCCAACTACATATAATTTGTTTTTAATAACAACAGACTGATGGCAGCACCTGGAATGATTCATTGATGGAAAATATTCCCACTCATCAGATACTGGATCAAAAGACTCACATGTTTTCGCTGCAACTAAATCTGAAGCAGGTTCATCGTAGTAATTAACATCAGTCCCGTCCTCATTGTACTGCAACCCACCAGTGACGATTATTCTGTCCTCAAAAACACAAGAGGAAGGAAATTCCCTCGCTTCACTCATTCTTGACTTTTCCTGCCAACTAAAATCTTTTAGGTTGAGCTCGTAACAATAATTCGCTATGGCTTCCAAATCATCACGTCCTCCGGTGAGGAAAATACTATCATCAAAGGCGCACACAGAATATAAATCAATATCGTAGTCGTTTATGTCTTTTACATCGGCTACAACTTCACAAGTATTGGTAGCTGGACTGTATCTTTCTACTGATGAAATAATTTTCATACCCAAGCCAAAGTTTCTCATATCATCAGAACTCCCGTCAATACCGTTAAAAACATAAACGTAATTTTTATAACAAACTGTGACTAAATCATAACGAGCTTCAACTAATGAAGAAACGACCTCAGGTGTGTTAAAATCGTCAGAAAGTTTTATTATTTTTCTAACGGGCCTTTCGGGGTTTTCGTTTTTACCTCCAAAGGCTAAAATATTGAATCTTTCACAATACCTAGGTTTAAAATATTCACTCGATTTACCTTTGTAAATGTATTTACTATTTTCTAAAACTTTATTTAGCAGCGAAACACACTTTTTGTTTCCGCTAAAAGATAAAGATTTTTCCTTTAAAATGTATCTTAACATGTTTTCTTTTAGCAACGGGAGCCTGACAGTTAGTAAAAGTTTTTTGGCAAACTTGCTTCTTTCTCTATAACTAAAATTTACCCATGAGTTTGCTGACCTAACAATATCTACTTCAGATGTAATCAAGAGTCTGGAGCTTGAAAGCAATTTCCTAACTGATTCTAAATCCAACTGCAGGAAGTTATCAGTTTTCGTAATTTTTTGGCAACACCAATCCATATCACTTAAATGTTCCCTACTCAATGGAGAAAAAAAATTCAGAAGCACTAAAGTTAATGAGAAATCGTTATTATAAATATTTTCTTTTATGTTTTTAGATATTGTTTTCTCAATTTTGTGGTCTAAAGATACTTTGTTCAACTGGGCTGAATAGATCATTTTGTAGTCTTTTTGTCCAGCATGACCTAATAGATATACGCTTAACAATTAAAACTTAAATAAACTTCTTTAGATAATTACATTCAATTATCAACCAACTAACTGAATATAAGTTTTACTTAAGTTAGGTATTGTAAATGTAATTTTACCTAAGTGGTTTCTCTGTTATTAGAAAATTTCACCGAATTTATTTAAAAAAAATATTTAATAAAAATGTTTGCTTAGTTACATCAGTTGGTATAACTATTAAATTCTAATAACTTTTTAAAAGCGTAAATATATAATTTAAGTTTTTTTTTTTTTTAACTCTTACCTAGATTTGAAACTCCTTTGATATATGCCAAAAAATGCTTTTTAGCAATCTCGTTTGACTTCTTTCTATGTGCATTCTTACGGCATACTTGAAGAAATTCAAATTGTGTATCTTGATGACGACTCTTGATTTTCGACTTTTTTGCAACTACCAACTTCTTATTTCCTTCATCTGACCATGAAGTACCTCGTTTTAAACTTTTGTAATGCATAACTTTTTATTTCTGAAAAACAATTAATAATAGATGGTTATGTTAGAAACGTATTTTTATTTTTATAAAGAAAATTTGAAATAAAATAATTATTTACCTTAATTTTAAATTAATTGTTTTTATTGATACATTGTAAAACTTTATAAAGGCAAAATTGTGAGTAACAACGAATTTGTTTCCAATTATTAAATATCGTTTACTGGCTTTTGTTTTTGCTTTATATGTTAAACTTGTCTAAATTAATATATTTATACTTAGTTTCAGTGGTCTTTAACCTGATAAAAATGTATGCACACTAAACTTCGAAAACAATTCATGTGTACCCTCAAGTTGCTAGTTGTAGAAACACGTAAATAACTTTATTTTTATAATAAAACTGCAGAAATTTCTGCGCTTTGAGCTTTGATGGTTGATCGAGCTTATTTATGCAAAATTCTCACGAAATTATATTTAAATTGATGAAGTTCTTTAACTTTCCCATGAAAGTTTTTGTTGCATCAATTTTGTTTTATCAACAATATTCAAATTGTATCGCTTAATTCTTATTTTAGGGACTACAGAGAGAAAATGACTATCATGGAGATATTTACAGAACTTAAAAGCAATCTAGCCAATGATATGTAAAACCGTGATTGCAAGCATGTTAGTCTGCCTTAAACCTGCGCGGGGGACTCAGAGTGGTAGGCAGTTCAATACAAGGCAATGTTAAATAATGAATTTATTAAGCTTTAAATCAATAGAAATAAATACAAATCTAGAAAATAGAAAGTTAGTCAAATAAAAAATTTAGCAGTGTAGTAGTTTAAATTAAAACAAGCCCTAATTATATTGTATATATCAGCAGTTAAAATTCTTATTTCATTTAAAACTAGAAACAAACTGCTGGGTTTCAATTCAAATACTCAAAGACAAATACAGAAATTGTGTTCCAATAAGCAGCAAATACGAACCTGTTAAGTAAACTGCCTAATAATTTATTTTATTTTTGAGAATAAACAAATACTCAGTCACACCGTAAAGCGGATTTTCTAATTGTAAATCTGTAGTAAAATAATTATGGTAAAAATGAAAAATAATTAAAAATTTGTCTGAGTTCAGTTTTTATACAAAAAAACTTAATAAATTTATTAAAAATTATATTGATGCTAAACAACCTTTAATTCAAAAATTATTAAATTATAGTTTATAAACAAATACAATAAAACCATGGTATACAGTGGGATATTGACATCTAATGGATTTAAAAAGATAAAACATTTACAGAGTTAGAAGTTATGGAGTAGTAGATACATATCATAAAGCACCTAGTTCTAATAATAAATTAATAATGTAATATAGTTGAAAATAAAACCAGGGAGTAAACATTAAAAAACTTATAAAGAATTGTTGCTGTTGATGTTAACATAGTTATATTATGATGATAAAAAAGAATAAAATGGCTTTTTGTGGAAAATATTTGATAAGTGAAAAACAGAATGAGAGTTAGAATTTAGATGTTAAATTTTAAAAATAAGACAAAAATTAAATATATTTAGTTGAGAGATAATCAAAAAGAGTATAATCTACAAATAATCCAACTCAAAAAATTATACTTATTCAACTTAAAAAAAAAAATTAGTAATAATTTACAATTGGAAATGGGTATGTTATAAACCATGCACAATTTATTTGATATCTTAATGAAATATATTTTACTAATAAACAGACTTGAAAAAGAGAAAAAAAACATGTTTATTAAATTTTAAGACTGAGAATGGAAATACTGTTATAATGCATATGAAAATAATAAAATATCTTAATAAAATTTATACCTATGTGAGATATAAACTATAAATATTAATTTAAGTAATAAAGGCATTGGGTTATCAGATGGTTATCCTTTAGAATAAAAAAATCTGAGTTTAAAGATAAAGACAATAATTGAATCTAAAGTTTGGAAATTTTTTAAAAATTGCAAAAAATGCTTATCGACCTAAGTTAATACTTGTTATTGTTTAATCATGAAATTATTAATGAAATTCATTACTTAAAACTAAATAATTCGAGAAAAAAAGCTAGCCAGGGTGACTAAAGACAAAACTGAGTTAATCAAGGCAGACTCGAAATTACTTTAACTTGTATAAAATGAAAAAGTATAATTTACATTCACTAACTAAGAAAAAAACCTCGAATACCTAAAAATATACAAAATGTAACAAAAAGACTTAATAAAAACATATAATTAAAATTGTTTTAAAATAAGAGTATAAAGTACAGCCTGAGATTTTCAAAATATCTAAACGGACCAAATTTTTAATGAATTTTTTTGGATGGTCGAATGTCTTGGCTTTACGCAAGTTTCTCTTGTCAAAAATAACGTTGTTCAGCATAATTTGTTTATTAGCGTAAAATGTCATTTGTGTATTCTGTTGCAAAAAAACAACAGCATAACCTTCTTTGACTGGTTGCGCCAACAAGATAAATAATATCTGAAAGGTTTTACATTCTGAGTTCCTTTTCCTTTGAATCGATAAAACAACTTTTTCAGCACTGGCAAGGTACGTATTGGGACATTACCATACATAAAAAATAGCTTGTTTTACGTTGAAACGAAGATACCGCTGATAAATTTCAATCAGTTATCTGTTGAAATTATCTCAAACGATATTTTGGACAAGATATATTCAGTACTTAAAACTTCTCTTCAAATATGTTCGTTACCTACACCTGCAAGCATCACGTCTTAGACCGCTTCTTCTGTATACTTTTGTAATTTTTTTTCCACACTCACACTCTTTAACTATAGTGAAATTACAAGTTTCTGCCTTATTTCGAACACAGGTTGAAAATGTTCTAAAAGATTCATGTAAACTGTTATAAATGTAATTGCATAATTTTTTTAAATCATGGGCTATTTTGTTTTGTTGTCTATCTTTTTAGCTTAATTGGTTTCCAATGTTGCTTAGGTAGTTATGTTTAACACATTCAAAACTTTTTTAGCTAAACTTTTTATTATTATTTCAGCCCTTGTAAGATATTATGTTTCCAACTAACACTATACATTAAAAAATAATAAAGCTTATAGACACGATTTGTTAAGAGATTGGTTAAGAGATTAATTAAAAAACAAAAAAAAAATAGCATATAGAACATCAAATTTAAGACCACCATGAAAATTTCAAAGATGAGTAAACAAACAAACAAGCAAAAACCTAACTTATAAATCATTTCAATTTATGTTCGTATTAAGAAGTAGTAATAAGTACCCAATGTCTTTGATTGGATATTTTGTAATATATCTTTTTCATTGCTCTTGAGCTTGTCCCACGGCATATGAAAGTTCAGGCTTAGGCCATGTAGACTTTGGCCGAATATTTTTAGCTGCCTTTTTTTAGCCACACTCTTGAAATTCTATGAACTTTTAGTGAGATGATTCTGTTTTATTTCATATTAACATAAACTTAAAATTTGCAATTTTAAAACAAAACCAGTACAAAATTAAAACTGTTTAAGTCTGCTGAAAACTATATACAAATAAATATAGATTTTTTTTACCTGTTATGAATAAATCTTGTACAAATACATATTTCAAAGTAGTTGATATAGTACGTAGCAATAAAAAATCATTTATTCTTAAGATTATATCAAGTAGAAAGAAAAACTAAGAAAGTTTTAAAACTGATGGTTTGAATTTGAAAATTTTAAAGTAAATGTGCCACAAATTTCTATTTTACGATTTTTTAAAAACTATACCGACAAATTAAAGAAAACTAACAGCTACTTGATAAAATCTTTTACTGTACAACTCTAATAAATTTTATTTTAACATTTTAAAAACGCTATCAAAAGCTTAATACTTTAAAAAAAATCAGATATAAATATAGTTAGTATAAAGAAACAGATTTTTTATATGTCATGTTATACTTATGTTTGTACTTGATACTTGTGCGTCAAAGACATGTACAAGTAGATAGACCTAAGACATGAATTTTTAGACAGTCTCGATAACCAGTCTACTAAAAACTTTCAAAATGATACAAAAAGCTATTTAAGTGACTAAAAGACTAGCTGTTATATTTTACTTTGTTTTTCAAACTATAATAACGTATCAACCACCAATAAAACAACAAAAACCGAAAAAAAATATTAAGAATTTAAAATTGCTTAAGTTGTTTTGATAAAATTTACTGTTTAAAAGTTGTACAAAATTTTTACTTGAAATATTTGGTAAAAGTTATTTTATAAAACTTTTATTTTTAATCGGCTAAAAGTTTTTGTACACTGAAATTTTTAATCACCTTTAGCAACAGTTTACTAGTTTTTAAAGAAGAACTATTTACTAAATTTGTTGAACCCTACTTGATAGAGTTACTTTATTAGTTTTATTTTACATAATACTTAACTAAAATAGAAAACTTTACATAATAAACTGATCTTGTATTCAAAAGGTACTAGCAATTTTACTGCTTTTTAGACTGAACAGCCTGCCAAATTTCAAACCTTTAACATCTTTTTAAAGTACTCATGTAAATTTCTTTAAAAATATTATTAGAAAAACACTGCTTACATATAATTCCTTTTCAGAAAATTTTGTTTATTTACTTTAATTTTACTTAAAAAGTATTACAATAATGAACACTCTACACTTTTTACAATGGAATAAACTTTATCAACTGAACAAATACCATGCTTATGCAAACTCCTTTGATTTAAATTCAAAAAAAATTTCAGCATGTTACTGGTCTTTGCTATCTTCGTTATTAATAAATATTGTCTTTTCCAGCAGTTATATTATTTTACAAAAAAAATAAACTTTTCTGGATAAATGCTTATTTAGAAATGTTTACAAAAAAATCTTGCCGAACATGTCCGGATAAATGAGTAAGCATTTATAACCAATCGTAAGTTACAATTTTAAATGAACGGTAACTAACGGTACTAAATCAAGACTATAAAGATATTCGATTATCTATTAAAGCGTGCAGTTAACTAATAAAAATAGTTAAAAAAAAGTTGTTGCCCATAATTGTAATTTTCCATCAAGAAGCATAATTTTGAAATTGATTTACAGCTTTCACAGTTTTAGTCATAAAAATCATATGAAGGCAATCTTAAATTATTTGTACTAAGTAAGATAAGAAACTTTAAGCAAAAAGTCAACTTTGTAAAATTGAATTAGCAAACATGAGTACTTTTATAGTCTCTGTTTTTTTTTCAAACTTTCGATATGAATCTTGACCAGATTTGAAAAGGAGATCAACTAGAAATGTTTTAAAACCATAAGTTGATTAATCAACAGCAAACAATTAAATTATGCAGATTTTTAAATATTAGAGCACACGGACGCTGTGAAGCAAATAATGCCAGCAGTACATTGTAGTTGGCCTTCGGATAATAACCGAAATAAAAAGCTTAGCAAACTCTTAATATAGTGTAATAGGAATACGTAGTGATTATGAAAACGGGGTTACCTTAAGAAAAAATATATTAAAAAAATTCACCTTCTGTTTACTCTAAACTTTCCAAAGATTGTAGAAAAAGACTTATTATTATATTCAAAACCTAGGTTTGAGATTAACATATTGTCAAATGTACCAATATTATGAATGTGGGTGTTAAGAATTGAAAATGAGGTTTGTAATTAAAGATGAAAATTGTTGTTTTGTGAAAACATCTAATTTTTTTGTATTAATACAAGCTATTATATTTTAGCAAAATGGTTTATAACAAGCAAAGAAAACACCCAGTGTAAAAACAAAACCTATTTTCAACTCAAGATATGTAGATGACATATTTTTCCTTATGGAAAACGACCATGATTTAGATTCCTTTTACAATAAAATAAGTACAATACACCCAGAGGATATGAGGAAACAGAAGGAAGAGCTTGTGACCAGAAAGAAGAGAGTTGTTGAGCTAGAAAAATCAGTGAAATTAATTAGTGGTGGTGGCTTCGACAAAGTGGAGAAGAAAAACTTAATTAGAACTGCTAAAAGCAGATAATGTAAAATTATCAAAGATTGCTGATAAAGTTAAGGAATGTGGCGAGTTCTTCCAAAAAGTTAATTAGATGGAAAACTTTTAAGAAGGTCAAATGCTGAAATTCAACGGTTACCAGTATCAGACAATGAGAATCTAGAAAGTTTGGTAATTATACACTCAAATTAGTTGACCCTCGGGTTCAATGAAATGAGGGCTCTTTTTTATTGTACCGCACTAGACAATGTAAAATAGAATTATACACAATGAAGTTTTATTGGGGAAATTAATTTATAAACACAGAAAATTGAAATTCTATAAATAAAAAATAGTAGCTTGGTTAAATATCATTAAATTTAATGAAGTATAAAACAAGACAGTAACAAATAAATAATTAGCATCAATACAGTCTACAGGATTACAATTAGCAACTGTATATAGGTTTTGTTTAAGACTGTTACAAACCAAATAACAATAAATGAAAATTGAGGCAGAAATAACAAACTATTTTTTTTATCACACTGCTTCTACTCTATACCTAAAATTTACCTGTTTTACTTTTTTGTGAGTTAAATTTGTATAAATTCAACTCTTTAATAATTTATGATTCCCTTGATTGATGGTGGCCTGTGCATTGATAATATATCTAGTCCCAAATCAGATGATATGCTGTGAATTTTAAATTATGTAGTAAAAAAATGGTTTAGTTTCAAGTATCTTTTATGCTGGCTAAAATGTTTTTAATTTAGTCGTGCTCTAGTCAATTTTACATTTGGTATAATGGATTATAATTACCAACAGTTTAAATTAACATTTTATAACGCTAAGATCCTATGTCTAGGCTAAAAGCAGACGAGTTTTTGCAATTTTGAACTATTATAGAAAAGGCAATGATTAAAAATTAGTAAATCGTCAGCTATATAAGTATACTATTCTTATAAGTAAGTACATAAGTTTAATATTATAAATATATGTAAGAATTTAGAGAGTAGCTGAATTTATAATATAAGCAGAATTGTTAATGTTTCAGTAAAAACTCTGTATCTTTACAAAGTCATGATGAATATAGTCCTAGAAAATGAAGATTTTTATAAAACATTAAAATTCACTTGTTTAAAAGCATAACACTTTATTTGTGTTCTTGACCTTAATGTAAATTTAAAAACAAGGTAAAATATAAAAAGTTTATCGTCAACTTCAGTAACATAAGAGAACTGATTATAAATGTTTTTTTTTGCAATAATGAATTTCATTACATTTTCGGTAATTTAAAAGTATTTTATTAAAAATTTAACTTTGTTTGAATCTACCTTGAAAATAATTTAATTTAGATAATAATAGTTTTTTTTTCTAATGATAATGTTTTTTATGAAAAATATACCAATCACCAGATAAGGCTATTATAACCGCTGTTTAAAAAGAACATTCACGAACAACGGAGTTTTAAAAGAAAATACGCACCTAGTAAACAAGGAAAAGTTCTACCGAGTCTCGTAGCTAAAACAGTACTATAAAAAATAGTTTAGTTGAAGGTTTAAAATGTAAACATCAACTAAAGTTTGAGAAAGATGCCAACTCCAAGTAAGAATACTATAATGAACAAAATGATGCCAACTCAAAAGCCTAAACTTAGATGAAGTTCAATATAAGATTTAGTACAATTAGATTTTAACTCATTCAACTAAAAAAATTATTTGATAAATATTTTACTTCAAAATTGAAAATCTCAAGTAGTATGATTGCAATAATCACATGATCGCTTGAAAACTAAATTTATATATATTCTAAGCCAACCAATACCTCAAAAGCTAATCAGCCCTGAGACAATTCAGGTCTAGCGGAAGGGCGGAGTGTTGAAAGTTCTGTTAACAGGATTTACTAGGGCCAGGAAGTTTGAACAAAGTTAACTTAATTGCCTTAAAGTTGTATTATGAGAAATGTAGCTACTTATAACTTCGTGAGTGGCCAAAGCTTACAAAATGCTAGTTATTCAAACGATTATTACAGTCCTACTAAGACCAGCTGTACAATTGGATTTTCAATCTCAATTAAAAATGAACTTATGGCGGGATATGTTCGTGTCTCCTGAGCTCATTAGTTGTTAATAAATTTTGTGAAATGTAAAACAAGGAGACTATAAAAATGATAAAACAGTCATGAGTTTTGTACACGAAATATTAAAAATAAACAAATTTACAAAGTTGTCCAGTATATTAATTACACAACCCAAATAAAAGCTTTGAAAATTTCTTCAAATTGAGAAAAATTATATTGGTTTTTACACAATGTTTGTACTATTGCAAACTGCGAATACAAGCCAAATTTTCTTAACTTATCTTACAGACAAAAAAATGTTCAACACCCAAATAATAAAGATTTAGTATTAAGTAAAAACTAGTTAGAGACTTAAGCAAATTGTTAGTATGGTAAATCTTTATTTTTTAAAAACTCTGAATTATATGTAAAAAAAACTTTTGAGTACATATGCATTATTATTTTAACTAGCACTAAAACAAATATTTATGTTGTAGTACATAAAAACTAAAAATCTAATATATTGCCAACAAAGAAAAAATAATTGAGAAAATGTTGTGGAAGGAAAACACGTGACAAGTAATCCAGCTAAAACGCTTTCTTTATTCTTTAAGCAATAAATATTTAAACGGTAAATTGTGATACAATTTATTAACAAACCGACGAAAAAACACATCTCGGCGAATGGGCAACATTTGTTGGACAATCATGAGTGTGCGAAATATTATAAAAAAGAGAGCTTTTCAGTTTTAGAAAAAACTCTAATCAGCTACATATTCTAGAAGCCTTTCTATCCTAGATGCATAAGGCCCAGCTTATGTAATCAGGAAAAAATTTGTATACCAAACTAGACTTTTCAAATCCTTATATTAAGTAATTTTACTTGTGCACACTCGTCAGTTACTGCAGTAAGAGAAACATCATTTGCCCTGGTTCATCACGTATTTCCTTCGACAGTGGGCTCCAATCATTCCATTGTGGACTGATGTTTTGTTGAAATTTTTGGTAAAACAACCAAGCTGTAAGAGCTCTTTTTTCCTATTTTAAAAACCACCAATTATGTCATCCGGATTAAGAAAACAAAGCTAGAAATGATTTCACAAAAAGAAGGAAAGTTTAGGAAATTGGAAGCTTTATAGAAGCAGCACGAAGAAAATAGGTTATACTTTACTTTTCTTAACATAATTAAATCTTTTAGACATAACGAATTTCTCTATATGAGAAATCATTAAGTGTATGATTGTAGTATTGATCCAGAAGAATAAATTATTGACGAAGACAATCCAGTAGTTGATTAAAATGGACTTGCCTTCTGCATAAATAAAACAAGCAGAGATGCCAAGTCCGTAAAGTCGTACTGGAATGAGGATCATGTAGTACGTATTATTTTATTAGAAAATAGATTATTAAGGTAAGGAATTAAAAATGTAAAAATATAAATAAAAACAGCTTAAGATAAAGTCTATAAGCTTAACAACTATATTTAACAAATCCCAAAACAGCACCCGTGCTAATACAAATGTTTCAAAAAAGCACTAAATAAAAACAGTAAGCAAACAACTTCTTTAGAAGATATGTTAAAAAGTGACAAACCAAATAACTTCTATGTTCTAGAAAATAGTGTTATTATAAAAAAATAGTTTGAAGGTGTAATGTAGTAACATCTAGAAAGAATGATTTCAATCAGAGATTGCAGTTAATCCACTTAAGACAGAGCTTGGCGAGAAAAAATCGGAAAAAACAGTTGATGTACCACATCTATTTATTGTAAATAAGGGAACGTGGTAATTATACTTCAGTAAAATTGATCATACTTTTCACAAATAATACAGTGACAAATGTTTTGACTAAGGTTTTCTACTTTTGTATCTAAAATAATTAGTTGGGAAGAATTATGTTTTTTTGAAACATATTGCTGATTGCAGAAAAAATTATTAAAGACTTTTTACTAATATGAAAATATTTGCTGTTAAAGATATGTTTAGCAAGTTTTTGGGTTTGAGACTTACAGTTTACAACTTAAACTCGTAATTTATTATACAGGATAAACTAGATAGCTTTATATTGGGCATCGTATTTTAAATTAATGCAGAAAGTATTCTATCTGCAATTAAAAACTAATAATTAAGACTTTTTTTTAATTGCACGTAGATAGGATTTTTCGCATCAAATTAAAGGTAATTAATCTTATTTAATGTTAGACAATTATAAACTAAAATTTTACTACTTCAATTACGAAATTTTTAATCATTAGATATAATTTTGCACATTTTTTTGTAAAGATAAAGATTTCACAAGAATGCAGACTTTTCTGAAAACCTAAGAAAAAAATAAATAGCTAGAAGAAACAACTTTTGATGAGGTTTTTATAGTAGAAGTCTCTTAAAATGGTGAATTAACTTCTTTTTTAAAAGCTCTTTAAAAAATATCAAGAAAAGAGATCTAGTGGTAGTTAATTTATAGAAACTTTACTTAAAATTTTTGTGTTTACTCTTTTGACAAATACGGTAGAAAATTTAAACCTTGTTTTTAAAAGTTACTAAAAAGACCTTCAACCAGAAAAATAAGGAGAATCTCGCCTTTGAAAAATGAAAGATTTAGATCTCAGTCAAAAAAGCAAAAGTTTAAAGCACTTTATAAATTAAAAGATAAGTTTTCCAAATGATGCAAATACGAAGTTGAACAAACTCATATGTAATTTTATTTACATAATGACGGTGATAATGAAAATTGAGATTCGTAGTAGAAGAAAGTTGTAAATTGCTGTTCAGTCAAAAAATTTAACCTTGAATTTTAAATATTACAAAAACTTGTTTCAAATTCATCATAACGATAATAACAAAATTAAAAATTGTCCGATAGTGATAATTATTTATTACTTGTGTTTTGTCAGAAAAGTTAAGGATTATTTTTATCTAAACCACCAGACATTTCTTGAAATTAATTCAAATAAACTTAAGATTTTTGTAGATAATAAGAAAATTGATCCACTAGCAGGTAAAAAATTGTGAACTGAAAAATGAAAATTCCTACTGCTCCAAATAGTCGCACAAAATAATTCTTATACTAAAATGTTTTACTGTTAAGACTTGTCCGGTAAATTTTAAAAAGTCAAAGATTTCATTGTTTGTATCAGTTCAAAAAACATTTTACTTGATATATGGTTTATTTTGTAGTAGAACATATTATTAAAGGTGCGAAAGAATCAATTAGGTGAAGACCAGCCATGGCACACAGAAAATTAATTGGTTTGCAATTGTTTCTACTTCGAATGAACATGGCTGCAATCCCGCCCCTGTGGACGGCCATCCTGTTGTTCTTGAGTGAGGAAAAAAATGTCTTCAACAACCATGTATGTTTAACATTCTTTTAGTTACAAAAGCTCAAAGCTATCAAATTAAAATTAATAATTTCAGAGCATAGAGAGCTGTTTTGGAACATTTAAGCACAGATTATGGATAAAAACAGTGAAGAATGGATGATTAAAGTGAAAAACCAGATGGTCGTACCACGTTTTTCTTGGAAAGATATCAATAGGTAGTATTTTGAAGTATAAAAATTTTATTGACTTAATTTCATCCATTAATATATAGTATTATGGTTTTTAAAGCAATAGAATTCTTCATGTTAAACCACAGTTTAATATTACCTGCATCAAATATATCAAGGAAGATATCACTAGATGACAGTTGGGCAACTACAGCAAGTAAAAGAAAATAAGCCAACAGTAATTCAATTATTGTAGGCCTTCTTTATGCTAATTGTGATTTCAAGCATGTTGTAATTGACGAAAACACTTAGATCTACAAACCTAGTTTAAAAAAAAATTGGTTATAAAAATAACATCTTCTGTCTAATGAGTTTATCTAAAGTTAATTTATTACTTCCATTTCTTTAAACGAAGACTATTAGTTAGACAAATAAAAAAGAAATTAAAGTAGGAAAACTGGACCAAGTTAATAAAAGTCTAACTTGGTTGAAAATTCTATCTCAGTAAATTGTTGTGATCTCTGATAAATGCAGTTAGCAATTGATTTCAGTCAGAAAAACTTGAAGAATTTAGCGCGCTTTCTTTTTATGACGTATGAATCTAATGTACCAAAAAAAAAATATCATTTAAAAACAAAGCGCCAACTTTGGTACTTATAACAAAATGTATTTTCTAACAAACTATTGAAACATCCTGAGACTGTGAACTATTAACTAAAGCAACTAGCAGACTTGTTTTAGTAAATAATGTACTATTTTATAATAAGTTTTTATAGTTAGAGTTTCATGAAAAAATTATATGTAGAAAAAAAATACTGCAACTAGGTACATAAATAACTTTTTTGTGATATAAAGGTACAAAACTATGAAAGCACAATTAAACATGTAAAATATTTTCAGATTAAATGTAACTAACGCATAGTATTTCTATATTAAACACCTGATGTTAATGTTTTTAGATTTAGACTTATGTTATTTAATAACGACCGTACATTAACAAATTTACTTTAAATTGAACATACGTCAGATACATTTAAAATCATTTTAAGTTTACCTAGTTAAAAAAAAACTATATCAATTAATTTTCTATAAAGCTTTCAAAGTTTTCATACTTTTTTCAAAGTTTAGTTATTTTAAGTTATAAGACATCTTTTAATTTAATATAAACTAACATACGAAAATAAAACTATAGCAAAACTTTTATGAAGACAGATAACGTTGACTGATGAAATTTTGAAATTCATTGAAAAATGAATTTGGTTTGCTATCTGTTTTATCAAAGTTTCTTGAAATAATGTTTTAAAACTTACTGGGTATTTTTAAATACTTTAAGTTTCAGTTTGCAAAACTACTAAAAAAAGATAAATTATTTACTGTTTGAAAAAAAAAGTCGCAAAACATATTGTTATACAAAAGTTTGTATTTAAAAGCACAAAGCTTAACAGTTTTACTGTTATTACCACTTTTTAAATACATTTTTGTCTTTATCATATTAAATACTTCTTGCTGTAAGTTGACTATTTACAAATTTTTTAGTAGTTCATAATCTTTAATTACTTTTGAAACAAACTTATAACACAGATTTATGTATTTTAATTTTTTTGATACAAACATTCACTTCATAAAAAAAACAGTTTGTGTTTACTGAGTCGAACAGTTTACTTTAAAAAAGCAAACGTTTAAGAAACTTTACCAAAGTGTTTAGATATAGCTTAAATTTAAGATTAGAACTTAATTTTCAAAGACTTATAATATGTACTTTAGGCGAAACCAAAAGTTTTATTTATAAACAAAACAAAACCAAAAGTTAAATGGCAAAAAAGTGCACAAAATGAAAGTTAAAAAATATATCTATGATAGTTTTAGTTGAATTTTAATACAGCTTTCGGGTGCAAAACAATTTTCAATTACAAGTTCTTCTTTCTTCCATTCGTCTGTATTAACGTTATAACAATTCCTGGAACACAGTTACTTCATCTAACATCGAAAAGGCACAAAAATTGAATTGATAACCTTCATGAAATTTATTTACATACATCTACCTTTCGAAAATTGAGTAATTTATTATTCTAATGAAGTTTTGTTCCAAGTGTTTGAGTAGTACATCAATTTCACCTTATAGACACACTGTTTCTAGTAAAGATACGTTCAAATCTTGCGATTTATTTTTACTCTTTAGACGCTTTGCATTGACCTTAGTTAAGTTAATTTTTTAGAATAACTTCTCCTTCACTAAAAATAATGTCAAATGCATTCTGACTGCAATATCTACTAGTAAAAGAAGTAGTTTTGTTTTCAATAAATTTTCTTTAATATAATTTTAACGTCAATCTGTTTAGTACCACAATTCTACACTCTTCATTTTTACAAGCAGAAGAATCCGTTATACCTAACATATGTTCTAATGCAGGTTTTGGTAGTAAATGAAGTCTAACTTTTGTTAAGTGACTTTTTGGAAAATTTTCTTCTAATTTCATTTTGGTAGCTATTCCGGTCATCTGCAGCATTCAAGTTTAAAACTAGTGTGCAGTTCAGATGATAAAATAATTTCCCTGACAAATTTAAATTCCAATTCTTTCTAATAACCAGTTTCCATTACTAAAGTGAAAAAACGTTTTATCATAGTGAAATCAAGAATTTCTATGTAATGCAAACTTGCTTCGGCAATATTTGTTATCTTAAATATGTTTGCAATTTGATAGTACAATAGTCTACTTATAATGTTTGCACTCTTTTTTATAAAAAATAAAATACTTCTGTATAATTAAGATGTAATTGTTGTATGGTTTATTTATAATTTGCTTGATAAAGTCAATCTTTTTTTGACTTTCGTGACCTGAAAAAACATTAACTCAACACATAATTTTCGACATTAAATAAAATGATTCTCAAATTAAAGTTCATAAGCTTCAGTTTTTATTCAAAAGAGTGAGAAAATTTATAAAAGTTACCAATTAGAGTTGATTGGTTGTTTAAAAAAACAAAGCTTCTTTTAGCCGAAGCTTTAACTCTTCAGAGCCTGTAGAATCTATTTTAGTGCTACTTGAATTTCTTAAACTTTTTGTGCAACACTTTTTTTTCTTTCTGATAGGTCCTACTTTTCATGCGTTCGAAAATCTTACCACTCACTTTAATAAGTATTGAAAGCTAAAAATATTCAAATACAATTGTTATTAAAACACTTACACAATATTTATTTGGAAATTTTGTATTTAAACTAAACAGATAAACTTTTCTAACAACATACAAGTGAAAATAAAGTTTAATCCTAAAGATTTAAATTGATTTAAAGTAGAAGAAGAAAAAGTTTTTATATCTAAAACATTAAATTATATGAGGTTGAAAATTGGATTTGACCTTCTTTGAAGAAGGTAGAAACAAATTAAGCTAAACTATTATTACTTAAAAATTGGTTAGTATTTTAAACTAATAGTTTTCCTATTCTTTTTTTTTTATAATGTGATTAAAACATTAAAAAAAATATGTTTAAATGTTTATTACTTTTTAATACTTTTTTAATGATCGTTTTAAATAATTGTTTTTTTTTATTAATGTGAACTTGCCTAGGCTAAAAATTTATAAACATTCTTATTATTAAATCTAGCTTAAAAAAATGTTTGTTTCCGAAGAACTCGTACAATACTTGTTTATACTTTTAAAATAGTCAATTAAGTTAGTTAGTAAAACGTTGCTGTTAAACTTAATTATAAAAATTATAATCGTATAGTTACAGACTTTTAACATTTATTTTATAATTTCTTAACACTTTTATCATATTTATTAAAATGTTATTTATCTAAGTGCTCTGTTTATAAAAACACTATTACAATGTATACTTTTTTACTTGCTCTTCTCATCACAACAAACTATACCTAAAATTGCTCAAAAACAAATATTTTGAGTTAAAGCATAACAATTTCTAAATTAATTTGATTAATGTATTTTATTCAAAATAATATTTAACAAATATATACTTTTTTACTCTAGTTTTATGTATTACACCTTGTTGTATTCGTTAGCTGTCTAGTTTAAATTGTAATCTATTGATATTTATTCTCAACTATTAGATCACAGTAAATTGCAAAAATACAGCTATAAGATAACAGTAAATTGTGACACTACAACTATCACATCAAGCTAGATCACAACAATATAAATATCACATTACAGTATATCGCAACAATAAAACTATCACATCATAGTAGATCGCAAAAATAAAACTATCACATCACATTAGATTGCAACAATACAACTATAACATCATAGTAGACACTAAACATGAGTTTTATCAAAAAATAGTTGTTTATACTGTTTGTAAAATTAGTAGATTTTATAACATTTTCCTTGAAATAATATTATCTATATTAAATTTTGATTAAAAGAAATATATCGCAATCAAGTGTTATCATTTTATAATAAAAACTTTCTTATTCTAATGGTCTAAGTCAGGGGTCGGCAAACTGCGGCCCGTGGGCTAATTGTGGCCCGCAAAGGGTAAATCTGCGGCCCGCGAGCACGTTATTTTTTTAAATGGAATGCGGCCCGCGAAAGAAAATGTTGTGGCCCGCGAGCATGTAAATGTGGCCCGCTAGGCAAAAATATATTTCAAGTTATTTTTTTTTTGTTAATTCGACTTAATTTGGTTAGTTAGGTTTTAAGTCTCTGTATAAAATTTTAAAATAAATATAAAAAATTATTGCTTTATTTTAAAAATGTGAAAAAGAAAGAATAGCATTCTAACAGGATATTTTTCTCAGTTTCCTAATATCTTCTTTTTTACAACAGCAAGTAATTATCTGAAAAAAAGAGTAAAAAGAAAGCTTGAACTTAATAAGGTAGTTATACAATATCTATTTTTTAAATAAACTAAATGCAAATATTTTTCATTTTGTACAAAATTAATGCACAGTAATTCACTAAAGTTTCATTTCTTTATAGCTAATATATTCGTTTTCAATATATTTTATACCTAAGTTTCTTTTATAGATTTTTTATTTGTAAATGTTATATATTAGTGTAAAAACATTAAAATTATCATATTAGTAAGAAATAAGGTTTTTTAGATTTTTTTTTTGAAACATTTTAGTTTTTTACAAGTTTTTATTCACTTTAAATTAGTTTCTATGCACACCAACTGTAAAACATGCTCATATATTAAACCATTTTTTATTTAATATTTTAGTTGGTTTAGATTAAGTTTATGCATAATTTATAATATTTTTGTTTCTACATGTAGTATCTAAATTTGTACAGACACATTTAAAATAATAAATATGACATAAAATAATATAGTTTTTGTTACGTATAGCTTTTTATTTTCAAACATTGTTTTTGTCAAACTAAGTTAATTTTTATGCCTTGCATATCTACACACAATTGCTGTTTTTTGGAGCTACCTATTTAATTTAAACTAGATTTAGGGATGGTAAATTTATCAAGTTTGCACATTGTTAATCAAAATAGTTAAAATTCAAGAAAATAAACAACTAAACATTGCCACACACTCAGACTATCACTATTTGAAGACTTCAAATCTCAGGCCAACTAAGTCATATTTAAAGTTTTTGGCTAGAATTAGTTTTTGTATACAAAAATATCTGAAATGTTTTTGTTGACTGAGTTTGGCTTTTTTGCTTGAAAGAGTGGCAAATTAAACTAATGATGTCTGTTTTGCTCAGTCCAGAGTGTTAGTTTGAGTTATAATATATGTTAAATTTTAAGTCTTGCAGCTGATATAGTTCAAAATATTATTTATACTATTGTAAACATTTAAGTGTAAACAATCAGTGTTACCAAAAAACTTGAATCCCGGAAAGCTTTGAATTTGAATATTTATGCTTAAAAAATGTGGAAAAAAAAAACTTGATTTGAGAATTTTAAAAAAAACCTGGAATTTTAAATAATTTTTATTTTTAAGGTAATGAAACTTCAATTTGACACAAAAAAATTACCAAATAAATATTTTTTTATCAAAAAATATATTAAAGTAGCTTAAAATTTTTTTTAATTATTGATACATTTTTTAAGACATTTTTAAAGTTTTAATTAAACTTTATACTAAAAATAAAAGAAGGAATTGTGCTTCAAAAAACTTTGTATTGGTGCATTGCACCTTTACTTGAAAAATTACACCGATTGTTGTGCTTCGCGTTGGAACTAAACCAAGAAATTATACTAAAATGTCAAAGTTAGTAAAAAATCTCTAATAAAAATTCTCAGATGAGCAATAGTTTTTCTATCAGTGCTCTCATCAGATTGACTAAAGTCCTAATTTGATTTATGCAACTTTATAACATAAATGCATTTTCAAACACGACTTCTTGTTGTCATTGAAGAAATAAACAAAAGTTTTTCATTACTGCAAACACAAATTCTTTAAAAACGTTTTCAATTACAACGGTATCTCATTTAAAGTAATAACTTTTGCAAATTTATAACTTGCCTTAACAATTTTTTCTGATCATTCTGCAGTTACTGAAGATAAGGATGTGCTTTATTTGAACTGACTCTGGTGATTTTTTTTATCGCTTCTTGCAATAACTCCTACCTAACGTTTTTTTTGTTCTTGTAGATCGTCTTATATTTTACAATTAATAACTTTTAATGATAAAAGAATTGCTATAATGCTTAAAAAAAATAAGTTTTTCTATTTCGCTAATGTTTGAATAAAGTTTTATACTTTTGTTAAATTTGTTAAAGAAACTTAATTGTCCTTTCCAGCTGACTTATACTTTTTTGGCATATAATCTATTTACTGTTAATAACTTTCGTAGTTTCTTTATGTTGTGAACTTTATCTAATCTTGGTTGCTACATAAACAGGCTATTTTAAAAGCTTTAAAACTCCGGTGTGTGCGAAACTTTTATTTCAAACACTTTAAAGAAATCTTCCAGTTCTCAGAATAGTTTTTATGACTGTAGTGTAGTTTACTAATTGTAATTTGTTCTTGTTTTCTTACACTTTGTGTACTTTTAGATTATGGTGATATTTTAACTAGGTATTTAACTAAGCTTGATTAACAACTATTTGTTAGCTTTTTCAACTTTTAATAAACTTATGCTGGTTTGATACAACTCAGACATTTTTGTTTTTTAAGTGGCAACCATGTAAAAGACTAATTCATATAAAATATGTTATTAAAGTATTCGAGAATTAATTATGTTAAAGAATCTGTTTTGTCTTTCTGGACTACGAACAGATATTAATTTTATTAAGTTAACTAACTACTAAATTTTTTAATGAGTGTAAATTATTTAACACGCAAAAACTTTTTGCTAAGTAAATATTCTTAGAAATATGAAAAAAGGGTTGATAATATAACAAATGTATAAAAGTAACCCATAAATTGTTTTTTAAGTTAGGTTTTTATATAGAGTTAGGTTGTAAGTAAAATTACAAAATTATTAAGTTAAACTTATTAAGTGCTTATGAAAGTACATAGTTTATTAAAACTTAAGTATATTAGTCAATACAAATTTTATTCTAATAAATATTGATTTAAATAGGCATTCTATGTATAGCTAAAAGTCATTTAAAATAATAAAGTGAATAAAAGTAAAACTTTTCTCTAGTGTGACTAAAGCTAAAAGATTATCAAAATGTCACTAAAACTAAAACTGCGGCCCGCGAAGACTTTTGAAACTTGAAATGTGGCCCTTGACAACCAACTGCCTGCCGACCCCTTGTCTAAGTTATATTATAGTATATTTATATTAATTCAATCAATTGTTTTTAGCTACTGATGTAATCTCATTTTTACTAAAAAATAATCAAACAAATTTCTAGGTGCATTGTCGGCTCATAGGATATTAAAGTCAAATGATAGTGATAACTAGTTTTAATTTATTCAAAATTATACATATTGATAATAATAGTTGAATAAAATGGCGAAAAGTAACTTTAAATTTAAACTGCGTGTCAAAACAACAACATTACACTTCATCGACGATACTAGAATAATAAATATGTAAAATCAGTCAAATTTTGGATAGTGACTTTACAAATTTAATTTAGAAATAATTTAGTAGTATTTACTACCATAAATCAAATAAGTGAAAAAGTGAGGTTTTTGATAATTGATGTTTAGGAAAAATTTAACACATTCAAAATAAATTAATAATAGAAATTATATTCTTATTATAATGTATTGTTTTTTGATTACTTCAACTATATTATAACTAAAATTTAGTTATAAAAGCTTTTTTAATCAAAATTTTATGAAAACACTGTGATTTTTAAATTTGTTTTTATAGATAAAGTTTACAACAAAACCACTAGTAATATACTTAAGCTGCATAAAATAGTTGACATTTCCTGCTACTTCTACTATTTGTCCAATTTTTTTTAAAATGAGCTTATTTTATCAAATAATGTAAATTTGCACTTAAGTCACTGATTTTAGATTCAGTATTAAAAAAATTATTTATCTTTAAAAACTAAGGTAGCATAAAAGGTATATATTGTCCTAAAATTTAAGGATTTTGACGTGTGATTTCAGTTTGATACAAAACTTAAGCTCAAAGAAAAAAGTTAAATAATGTTTTATTTAATCTCTTTGTTTGGTTTATTTTGATGTTGTAATTTTTGTTAAATATATTCATAAATGTTTTTAATACAGTTTAAAGTTCATATTATCATATTTATGACTTTATTACTATCACGTTTTTAAACTTATATGTAAAACTTTAATAGTTAGAGTTTTTTTAAGGTATTGCCAAGGTTTCTTACACTGTTGTTTAAAAGAATTTGGGTATAAAGTATAGCTTTCGATAGACGTAATTTGTTATAAACTGTTTTTAGGAAAGTTGAGTAAGGAATATAGGAGTTTTGTATTAAAATATATTGTATTGGTTTGCATTTTCAACTTTTTATAATTGAAGTTTAAAGTAGTTTATCTATTAAGTACTTTTATTTACAGAAAATTACAGAAATATATGCATATCTCGAATAATTTTATAAGGATTTCGTTGGTAAACTTAAAAATTTAGTACGTTGATCTAAACTCTTACCTAAGCAATAACCTAAAAAAAAGATGAGTTTATGTTCAAACTTAAACAATAAGTATACTACAACTAAAAACAAATAAAATGTTCTTTTAACATTTAAACTCGCTTTAAAAAGTACAATGTGAGTTATAACTTTAAATATTATTTTTCATAACAACAAAACACTAACTATTCACATTGTTTATTGAACGATAGAAAAACGCTCAAAAGTTTGGTGTAAGAACTGGTGTACAGAAAAACCTTTCGGTTATCGAGTCGTACACCACAACTACATATTTAAACTCTTTTTTACTATTCCTTTGCACTAATACTTTTAGTTTTTCTAAAGCATTGTTTTAGAATTAGTTTTTATAAAGAAATAATATGGATTAAATCAACTATTATTGTTTTCACGTATACTATTCTGAATTGTGTTGCTCATAAATATGAGAGTTAGTATAAAAAGTTACTACATTATGCATCTAGATATGTGATATCTAGATATTACATAAAACTAAAAAAATATTTCAGAGTTTCTAATTGGGTTTTGTAATTAATTACTATAAAATTGATTTTTTAAAAGTTTAACCACTTAATCCATAAGAAAAACCTTAACGTTTCATAAAAAATATTAAGTTTCATTTATAAAAGTAATTTTAGCAATTAATTTAAGTTTCATATTTAGAAATAATTTAAGCATTTAAAGAACTTTTTATAAATTTTGACTTGATTTCTTAAAATTATTAAACTTTTTTCATGCTTCTGTTTTTGACTTTTCTTGTTATTTAAAAATATTCTTTCTAACAAGCAAAAACACTTTACACATACAAGATTAATTATTCAAAATTTTGTTTGTAAAACTAAATTTCACCTTTTAGGGATCTTCAGTTACCATTTAAATCTTGTTCAAGTAGTTAAGTTTCTATTTGACATCATTTAATAAATTGTACTAAAGATCCCTTAAAAGGTAAAATTTAATTTTGCAAGTAAAAATATTGAATAATAAACTTTTTATATCTGTTATATGTATATTTCTATAGATAAGTTAGCATCTAATCATTCTTTTATAATAACTTAAAGTACAAGTTATATATACTTTGTTAGTTTTTAAAGTATAATTATTTATATTTTGGAGACTAAAGTGCTTATTATTTTTATTTACTAATAATGATACAAATTTTACACATTAATAAAACTTTAACAATATTTTATTTCAAATAAACACTTTGAAAATAATATGCACTAACTGATTTTTTACAATTTATTTTATAACTTATCTTTTAATCTTTAAGCTCTAGTAAATTACAAAGTTTATATTCACGCAATTACAAGTTTATATTTTCTGAATGCGTTAAGCTCAAAGCTTTGACTAAAAAATATTTTTGGCACAAATACCTAAGAGACCAATTAAATCGATAGTTAAAAATTGCTAACTATACTTAGTATGTCTATAATGTCTTTTATCATAGTTTTTACACATTAGAGCAATAAAACGTGAAATTTTTAGTCAATGTTAAGGCATTAACATAACATACAAGACTATATTAAAATTATATTTTTGAACAGCTTTAAGTTCACGAAAATATTTAACTATGCGTAATATACTCTAAAATGTTATATGGTATGATGATCTTCATTAAAAGTATGATTTTCAGTAAAACCTATGTTAATCTAAGCTTATCTATCATTAGAAATGGAGATATAAGATTTTAAAACTGAGCGTGAAATAGTATTACATTGAAATAAGATTTGTAACTAACAACTAAAGATTCAAACAAACACTAAGTATTTTTCATTATGTCTCTTTACTACAGTGCTTTTAATAAAGCTAAAGTAAAATAAATTAAATTTTAGATAAAATAAAACTATCTGATAATAAAAATAACTTAAATGTTATAAGTAAATTTTTCTGGTTTTCATATGAAAACGATGTTAGCTAATGAGGTAGAACAAGTATAATCAAAGAATCTTACAAAACAAGTTTTTATTAACCTATGTAATATTTGAAACAAGAAGCGAACAGAAAAAAGGAGTAAATTTAAAAGTTTGCCTAAGTTTCTAAAAAGTATATATGATTTAATTGAAGTTGAACTTACACTATGTAAACTTGAGATTTTTAGAGTCTTCTTTAGTGTAAGTTCCCTTTTGAAAAAGTTTCTTCTGGTAATAAATTGTTTTTTTCAAGTGTTTCTAAACTTAAAAAATTGTAGTAGATCAAAAACAATTTACATCAAAATACCTCATACATTTATGCCTGATTATTCGTATCTCAAATAAAAATCTAGACGTTTTATATAAAAATTAAAATATCTAATTTAAGGATAAACTAATTAAGCTTATTCAAATTAGCTCAAGCTTTGCAATTAAAAATTCTAACGAGCTATCTTAAGTTTTAAAACCATAAAAAAAAGTTTAATCTTGCCGTGACACTCTGCCTAGTTGAAACATATTTGTATTTAAGTTACGCACATCTTGAAAAGGACTTTAATGTACTAATAAGAGGTGCAAGACTATTCAAATTCTGACAACTCAACTTCCGACAATTCAAACTCTTTAAAAAAAAATAGAAAGGGCCACTACTAAAAAAGTAATTATATTTGTCAAAAGTGAAAATACATATCTAGGTTCTATTAATATCTACAAGCCATTTTTTTCTTTTTGCAACACAGCAAACATTTTTTGAGATATGGCTTAAATAAAGTTAAAAACATATTTATTGTTAGTAATTTTAATATATCTTATAAAATAATTAAGGTTTTGCAAAAAAGAAAAAAAAGGCTTGTAGATATTCATAAGATCTATATATGTAAATATATATTTTCTCAAATTTATGTTATTTATTGAGATATAGTCTTTTAATTAGTTTTTTAATAAATTGAGTTGTCGGAATTTGATTTTTTCGAATTGTCATGTAACCACTAATAACCTAGAACTGTCAATATCGGGTTTTTAGCAAATTTTTCTCTAACTTAACAAATTTCAACTAGTTTGCCTATTTTTAATGGATTAACAAATATGCACCAAATGATTATTTTTTTAATTCAAATCGTAATAAAACTTTCCGGCTGTATACAGTACACTACCGCTTAAGTACGCAAATTGAACCCGACCAAAAAGTGCGTACTTAGCACGGGTAGTGCGTACTTTTTGAAGACATAGTATAATATGAACTTTAGTTGTTTGTTATCTTTCTTACTACTTGCCACCAAATAATTAAGCCAAATAAACAAGTCTTTTTATTTTAAACAACATTTAATACATAATTCTAATCTGCAAAACTTTTTATTAGATTTTAAAATGATTTATTTTATCTATAAAAAGTTTCTACATAATTAATACATGCTATTAATACCAAACATTTCGAAAACATCAATTTGTGTACATTTAAATTAAGTTATGACTTAACTATGTTATATTTGTAGGTTTTTTTAACTTTGTCATCTAGATTTATTTATTCAATAGCATTGCAGCTCAAATATCATTATTCTTTTCACTTTTCTGCAACCACTACATATGTATTTAGTTTATTAACTTTTAATAACAGGACTGTCACAATTTCAGGCCACTTAGACTACTTAGGATTACTCACCCTAGTTTAAAATTTGTGAAAGTCTTAGGCTAACTCAGCAGGTTGGCCATTCCACCTTTCTTGATAAGTGCGTACTTAAGGCGTGATGCGTACCAAAAAAAGTGCGTACTTAAGCGGTAGTCTACTGTATACGACTATTTAGTATTTTGTATTTATAAAAAATACCACAATACTTGCACAAAGTAATTTATTTATTTTGTGCAAGTATTGTGGTATTTTTTATAAACACAAAACTTGATCCAATTAATAATATTTTACCACAGTTCTTCAAATAGAACTGTTTTTCAAGGATATCTAAAATTTTACAAAAAAGTATAAATTCAGGTGTGTACAGTTTATTGAGGTAATTTACAAAAAACACATAAAGAGTAACTCAATTTATTTTGATAAACTATTTAAAAAAAAAATAGTGTTATTTTTTTAGCACAGTCTTTCTATATATTCAAACAAAGTTTTTAAACTATCTATGTTTATTACAATAAAATTAAATCGAACGTATTTAATATATTACGTAAAAATAAAACATTTTACCTAATTTCTTCTCATTTTTCGCTTTGAGACTTTTCTTATATTACTTTTACACAATTCTTATTTTATGTAAAGTTTTTTATTATTTATTTCTTATCCGTTCTGCAGTTTTGGAACTAAAAACTTTATTTTTATCAGGAATGAATGAGAAAGTTTAAAGCATTTAATTAAAAAACGAACTATAAAATAATTTTTTTTATCGATGAATACACTTATTTATACTAATAGCTAAGTTCAAATCGAAGTGTATAAATTACAATCAAGATTATAATTAGTGATGTTTTAAAATAACTAACGTTTTAAACCGAAAACTCTCTCATCAAGCTGATAATTAAAAGAAAAAAGACATTTTGTTACAAACACTAAAGTTGGCGCTCAAATTTTAAGTGAAAAAAATTGAGCTAGTTCGATTAATACGTCATAAAACGAAAGTTAATTTTATCTAATAATTTTTCTTGAGCAATTCATTTGTTAACTGTAATTTTAGAAGTTACTGCTTAAAAAGCTTGTATAATTGTCTTCTCACTATCAATATTATTCTAAACTTTTTTGTTTTGAAGTTTTATGTCTCAAATGTGTAGTAATGTAATAAGATAAAGCTCGTTGAAAATAACCAACAAACTCTTATCAACTTCTTTTTGTTCAAGTAAATATGATATTACTTTCAACTTTTGTTTAGTCTACTTTGCAAGTATGGTTTTAGTATGATTAAAGTCCAGAATTTTTAATTATTGCATGAAATAAAGCTTTAGTATACTATTAAACCGTAGCAAGTTTGTGTATTTGTTGCAACATTTTGCACAGAAAATAAAAGTCAAAGCACTCAAAGTGTCTACCTAATCTATCATGTTGTTTTATACAAGTGCTGTGAAAATTAGATGTGTCTTAAGTTATATTTTTTCACAAAAATCTGATGATCAATAGCTAGCTTTCTTTAGTAACTGGTGAAGATACTTGAGTGTCTTTTTCTGCGGTATTAAGATGTTTCTTACCTTTGATTCGCTTTTGTTTAGTTTAAGCAATTGAAAGAATAACTTTTCAATGTTCGTAGTTCATTGGTAACCATTATTATCAACCAAATTCTAAGTGTTATTATATTCAATCAAGTCAAAAATTGCACATAGATCTTATTTAGTTAGAATGTAGTGCTATCAAATATTTTAGGCATGTGTTTAATCACTCTATATTTTGAAACTTAAGGGAAATGTCTTTATGGTCTATTATTGTTATGAAAATGTCTGTTAATCTGAAATAAAGTGTGCATGTTTCTAGTTTTACTTCATATTAGTTTTATTCACGACAGTCCTACACACCTGAAGGATCCTAACACTTGAACTTTATAATCGCAAAGGTTAATCTTAAAGGCAACTTGCCTCAATTAAGAAGAAAAGTCTATTTGAACTATTGAAATCATTGCACTAGTTAGTGTGAGCATATCATTTTAATTAAAGTTTAAGTTTTTTATTTGGTTTTGATAATGTAAGTGCACTGAACTAATCATGGAAAATTATCAGTTGAATTTATCAAACTGTTGAAAACTCTACAAATTAAGCTAGTTATCATCTTAATATATCTAGAAAGCATTGTTGTTTGTATAAATTTTGTTTAATTTCTTATCTAATGTGTATTTATTACATTCAACAACGAATGTATATAAACGTAGCTGAAGTCTGTTTCAACTTAAACGGCAGACGTTTGGAAAATGTACAGCAATTTTCACAGAAACCCTGAATTATGTGGTAGAACAAAAATAATTATTATTGACGTTACAAAACTTTACAAATAATGTAGCCCATAACGTGTTTGTATAGTAGTGTTGCGTCCTTATCTTCTCTTGAACTGTTTATGTGACTTGCTAGAGCCTTCATTATGTGGGTAGAGCAAATGTAAACTATTACTTAATCTTTTCTGTACTCAGCTTTGTAACAATAGTTACTTACCTTAGTATATAGTCGTCTGTATTTATTATATTTAATTGAATTTTAAAGTGAATGTGCTTTAAATCTTTTAAGTCTCTGACTTTTATTTCTAAGCATGCATGTTAAAATTTCATGCAATCGCAATTGTCTTTTAGCTTTCCCTTTTCAGCCCAATTTTTGAAATATTCATCCATGGTTACAGCCTTACTGAATTTTTTTTCGAAGTTATTATACTTATGCCTGTATTTCAAAAAGAACTGACAAAATATTTTAAATAATTTATTTACTTTTTAACACATTTCTTAGTTTTGCTAGTGAGTTTTACCTTTCTTCTAAATTCTATTTAACATCAACTTGTAACATAACAAATATGGAACTTTCTTTACATATCAGTTTAATATACAACATTTTTCTTCTTGCCTCATATAAGCTTACTGACTGGAGTCTATTTATATTTGTTTTATAGATCTACAACTTACTAAACATTTTTTTTTAATTTTCGTATCAGTTGTCGGTTATCAGCTTAGAAAGAAGTCTTGAGGAAATTCAGGATGACTTGTAACTGCAATATAAAAAGTTTCGACAAACGATAACGTTAAAAACTGTTTAAACTTACATGTGGATCTATGTTAGGCGTCTTCAAACTTGTTGGTTATTTCTTACATCTTACCAGGAAATTTCATCTTGACATGTCAGATGGTGTAAGATCAGCATGATATACAAGCGGAATAGTTTTGACTCAAACTTTCAAAATGATTTTTTGTTACTTTCAAGTTTGGAACAAAGTACTCGATTTTTCCCAGTTGGGCTTGACAGAAAAAGTTTACAAAAACATGTTTTGAAACAATGGTCTTTAAACAGTAGTACTTTTAATTGACACTGTTCAGTATTTATTGCCATTTTAGTGATATTTTTTAGAAGTTTTACTTTTGGCCGTTTTGCTTGTACCTGTTGATGATGTTTTGATATTGATCTTAGTACACAGCACTCTATATCTTGCTTTCTATTTCCTTGACTTAGTTAAGTGTTTAACTAGCAACACAGAGGAGTGTTTTGCCTTCACTAGCTAGTACAAATTAATTAGCCATTAGTTCTTTGTGTTTTAATAAGAATCAAATTTTAGCATCTTTAAAATGATTTTTAATGACTTTGGTACTTGGAACTAAGTATTTATTGTTTTTTATTGGATATTTCTCATCTATGACTTCTTCGACTTGCCTCTAATCTATGACTTCTCCATCTTGACTCTAATCTATAACTTCTCCAACTTGCCTCTCAGAGTTGCAATTGAAAGCTTTAGTGGATAAGGGTTATGATGTTACCAATGTTTTCAATACTTTTAATTCCTGCTACACGATATACACATCAGGTAGTTAAGAGCTGGTTTTACCAGCGTTATTCTCACCTGTACAATGAATAGTTATAAGTGAATGCAGCAATTGAAAAGCTGAAGTTTTCAAGCTGCTCCTTTTCAACCTCAAGGCTCATTTTGTTTCTTATTAAAAAGAAACATTGCCCAGTACATGGTTTTATTGCAACTACAAATATTTATTTCTTATAAATTCTTTTAGCATTTTTTTATCTATTCATTTTTGAGACAGAACTAAGTTTGAAACTCGTTTGATAGACGATATTCAGTTTCGATTGATTTATTTTAGACAATTATTT
The DNA here is from genome assembly GCF_965202585.1 of Thalia democratica. Taxonomy (NCBI): domain Eukaryota; kingdom Metazoa; phylum Chordata; class Thaliacea; order Salpida; family Salpidae; genus Thalia; species Thalia democratica. Next base: position 94,466,937 of record NC_139165.1, read on the forward strand.
TGAAATTTTGTCAGTTACAAACGACTGGTTAAAACATCTGCTAAGCATAAATTTCGTGATCGTAATTAAAGGCACATATATAAAATATTTTTAATTTCAAACCATCTAATATATTTTTTATAAAAGTCAAGCTAGTTTTAAAATATCACATTTCTAACTTGGTCTTTCAGTGGCTCAAAGGCCTTATTTATCAAATACTTGAACACAAGCCTGCTCAAGTATAAAGTCTTGCTGAATCAGTTGTTAAGGATTGCATGTAGCTCGACCCAAGTCCCCTTAGTAAGGTTGGCCAGATTTTCATTACAGTATTTATGTAGATTCAGATCATAACTATCAAATTTGTTACTGTTGTTGGTGGTGCATAACAGAAAAGTTGCTAAGTGAGTGTCGGTGAAGTTACAAATCTCCTACTTACAGAAAAAAAACGCCTTTGCTCACCTTATAAATAATTTTGCTGTTATCAAGGTGATGTTTCTGCAACTTTTATGTACATTTTCATATTTCAGACATCTCACAAGCTTATAACCTCTGAAATAGCGCAGTAACTTTCTGAAGAAGCTTTCTTCTGCTGTCACTTTGGCTGTGCACATTACGTAAAGCAAGTCGGTATGTTTTTGTCATTGCATTTGGTAGCTTTCTCAAAACAGGTCTTTTTTACCACCAATGTAAATTACTTATATTCAGACAAAGGTGGAGTTTTTGCAGTTTAATAATATCTGACACTTTTTATTGGATTAAGTACTTATTTATTTTATTAAGTACTAAGATTAAGAAGCACCTAAAGCTTATTTCTTACTTTTTAAATAGCTTTATATACATTTCTGCCTTTGTGAACATATTTATTATCTACTTCTAGTCTATAAAAACTATATCAATTACTGTCAAGAACTTATTTAGAATATTTTCAAAGACTTTTTCGACAAATAATTTTATAAAACTTTTCGTAAGTTTACTATTTTATGTAAAACATATAATTTACTGAAACAAAGCAAAGTTCTAAATAACCCTTTTTTGTAGTTAACTTATACTTTGATAAATAATAAACTTTCTAGATAATCCTTGTAATAAATTAGATTTATTAAAAGACAACTTATTTTTTTAGCTTGTATGACAAAATTCTCAATTTGTAAAAAGTAAAATAATTTCTCTTGCTGAAAATTTTTATTAAATTAATTGTTTTGAGGATATAATTAGATACATGAAAAATGAAAATGTGAACACTTCTGAAGTATGAAAAAAAAGATGGGTCAATAGTACCATATTACCATACGTAATTCTTTTTTCTCTCATAGTTGACTCGTTCGTAGATGAAAAACGACAGAGAGAAATTTATCAAAAGCATTATTATAAGTAAAGAAATATATGATAAAGTTACTCAACTGTAAGATAGTGGATGTATTAAATGTCGAATATTTTACTAAATGATAATTTTTATTTTTTGCAAACGTTTAAAAATAATTTAAAAGCATATCGTGTAACTTTATTATGTTACTAAGAGACTATATTTAAACTTAATAACTATAAATATTAAAAATGTACGTTTCTCAAAGAAAAAAAAATTTTTTAGATAATTAAAGTATATTATAGTTTTTCTAAATTTGTTTTAAATTAAAATCTTACAATTAATTACAATACTTTTTTCGCTTTAAAAATATATTTATTATTCTATTCTGAAGTTCGATTACTGACTTAAGTATGCTATAAAAAAACTTAATTGTTTTATGAAAGTAGCAAGTTAAATGATACTCGTTTCAAGTTAATTATTACTTAACATGTTTAACTTTGTAAAAAACATGTTTAAATTTGTTAAAAAAACGTTATTTACCTATTATTTCTTTGCCTTTAAGTAAACATTACAGAACTTATATAGCATTTAACCTGCAACTACAGAAAGAACAATTGTGCGAAACTTTTTACATATAAAATCAAAAAACTTTGTTGTTAACTAACTCTTACAATTAGTGCTTGAAATAAAGTTTAGTAACTTATTATCTTTTTTATTGAAACGATTATAATACATTCTAGAAATAGTTTCATACTAAAGTTAAAGCAGTTAACTTATCTTAACGTAATTGTTGGCTTTTATATACTTTTTGTATAATAAGATAAAATTAGATGACTAACTTACAGAAAACTTACTACTAAGTTACTGCAATACTCAGTTTAAAACTCTTAAGTATACAATTAATTATTATTTTTCTGATTCTAATCAAACTGTAAAAAACCTAAATTCTAACAAAATTTGTTTTTAATTCTGTCCATTAATTTTTGATGTCAAATTAAAGTACTTAACTTTTGCTAGTATCTACAATATTATAATACACACGTTATTTTAATCTATGAAACTTAAACATTTATTCTCAGTTTATCTTTATAAAAAAATTATACTCCATGTTATAAAATATTTTTAAATAAAAACGCTAATAACTGTTATCTAAAACATCTAATTAATTTTAAGATTCATTGTAAAACTCAAAAGATACAGCATCAAAATTTATTTTTAGAATTTATTTGCTTTAACTACAGTTTTCGGTCTCATTTTTTAGAATTTTTGCTTCATGTTTAACAAATTGATTTCAAATATTTTTTTCCCAGCTTGTTATGAAAAAGTATTTATGTTGTTAATTTCAGCCTGATCACTACATGCTAATAGTTGTAAACTATTACTAATAAATAAATACAATGCCAATTAAAAAATTTAAATTATTAATTAGTCATACTAGAATTTTTAAAATTTAAAATTTATGTTATTTTAATGTGCAGTATTAGTGATAACAAGTTTTAACTAGGAATTTATATTGAATCTCAATAAGTTAATAAACTCTTTAAGTTTTTATAGTGAGTTATACATATAAGAAATTTAAAAACTTTAATTGAAACACTAATTTTCTATATTTATAATATACTTTATCTATTCATCAAAATCTATAAATTTAAATGATACTAAGTTCAACTTAAAGTGTGTAAAAAGTGAATATTATAGGTATAATATTTACTTAATCAAATAAAATTAATATTTTTTCATTATCAATCCTGATTGCAACCGGTTGATTAAAAAACACCCCAATAAATCTAATATAAGTCTAACTGTTTAATACATGATTATTCAAAATACTATATTAAATGACACACAAATAATCTTAATCTCTAATTTTAAAAAGTCGTAACAAAAAAATTTAAAATTGATAAACTTAGTAAAAAACATTTTAAATAAGAAATTTCTCCTATAAATTTATTTTCAGACTTTCATATAAACATGTCATGGTTACTTTTTAATTCTAAACTTCTGTTGTTTTGCAAGATGTTTAGTTTGCACAAATTAGCTTTTTAATTGTACTCCTCTTTATAAGTAATGACAAACCATTAAAATTATTTTTTGATATGTGTATTTAAAAATATACTTATATTAATAAAACTTGCTGCGTAATTTAAAAAAATAATGGAATAAAATCTTTTATATTATAGTTTATATTGAAAGAAAAGTATTTTTATTAAATAAAAATTATAGTTTTCTCAATTTACTTCTAGTCTAAAACAAATTTACCAAATAAAAACCAACAGTTTTAGTAGACTTTTACGTCATATATTTTATACTAGATATCGCAGTTTTACTATTTATATAGCATATATTGTTAAATGAGAAAAAAAAAGCTTTAACTCATCTTATTGTGTGACTAACTAACCTTTTTTTAAGTACTAAACGTTCTAAATAACACTTTTGACAAATTACAATTATTAAAAGATAAATATGTTTCAGCTTAAATTCTAAATGTTTCAGTTGAATAGAAGTGAGTTAGTGTCACTTGCTAAAATGTGTCATAAAAATAATTTTTATGAGGATGCAATAAGCTACATGAAAGAAGTGATAAAAAAGGGAACACCTCTTAACTTTGAAGAAAGAAGTATGTTATTTAAAAGTTATGGGAAGCTTACACAACCGTATCTTAATTTCTTGCTTTCCCTTGATGACCCGAGTGTAGATGCAAAACTACAGATAGAATTATACCAGAAAGCAAAATCAAAAGTGAACAGATTTTGTTTTAAAGCTATACAATTGTTAGACAGTGACTGTGTCAAAAGTGATACTGTTGATGAAGCTATTGCTGATTACAAACGTTTTAAAGCATGTTTACATTGTGAAAAAGCTGATGTTTCAGCAGGTGCAGAAAGAAAATACGAAATTCGTGAAGCAATAAAGCTATATGAGGAAGCATATGATATTGCAACAATGAATCTCAATCCAGCGCATCCAGTCACACTCAAGATTGCGGTTAATTTTTCTTCACTTCTCTTCCATATTCACGAACTCCATAGAGCTCTTCACATAGTTAGAGAAGCCCACATAAAAGGTTTTTCAAACCTATCTGCGTTACCTGACGAATTGAAAAGCAGTGCTAAAAAGTTTTTGGATGTACTAAAGGACATCTTGGATCAGGCTCAATTTAGTTTCGGAATTCAGTTCATGTTAAAGGCTATTTGTTTAATGGCATTAATTTTATGTTGTTACTTAGTTATCTAATTATGAACTTGTATAATTTATTTACAAATGTTGTGTTATCAGATTATCAGTTGATGTTTGGTCGTTTGTTGAAATAAACTTTGTTATAAAGGTTGGATTACTAATATCTTTTGTAAATAATTCTTTCATTAAGCTTGCTTTTTTTTTGGTAGTCTAGCTTGTAAGTCTAATTAATTTAATTAATCTATCGATAAATATAGTAACTACTAGTTTATTGTGCCAAGAAAGCCATGAGAATATTTATTGTTATATCCTAAGTTTTACCTTTCGTAGAACTTAAAAACTCAAATTAAATGATAGTATAACGTTAACTTTTTAAATTACTGTTTTTATTAGTAATTTTCTTTGTAATTTTTCTAAGAATTGTTTAAAATTTTCGTCATTTGGCATACAACTTACGTTTTAAAACAACAAAAGTAAAAGAAAAACTGATTTGACTTAAGACTGGCTTCGTCCTTATAAGGACTCATCTATTGGTTACAACCGAGAAATTTTCAATCTACATACGGCTTTTCATCCTTTCATATGAAGCAACCATTTCCTGGTATTGTTCAAAGACTGGTCACACTCTAAAAAAAGCTTGTGTTCTGATGATAAAAGATTACTATCAACTCTTTGTAAATCTTGAGCTTGTTTCACGGCGTACGAAAGTCCAGGCTTCTGCTCAGCAGACGTTCTCGTTGTTTTTGTTGATCATATTTAATATAAGCGTATCAATTGTTTCGCCTAGTAAACGTTCTATTAAACGTTGCATGGCAAAATACAATGCTGACGTCATTGATCAATACTATCAAATGGTTGCATTATTTTAAAGCATTTTAAACCGTTTTTTAGATTGAAGACTGTATGTTTTTTGATTATACAATTTTAAAAAACATAAAATCCAGCTATTGTAAATTACAAAACTTTTTTAAAGCATTTTTGACATATTTCAGTCTTTATAAGTATATAAAACATTTCGTATACGAATTAAAATGAATCATATACCAAAAATTAGTTGTGGCAGAAATTTATTTTAAATTCGACTAAACAGAAATAACAACCTTTATGAATAGCACCTTTAAATAGCACATAAACAGATTTAAACACATTTTAAACTAAATTTAACTAAAAAAACTAGTTAAAAAAATTAATTTGATGGTAATACCCAGATTAACTGAATGCTTCTTAAAATGCAACAAATGTTAAGTTATCAAATTTTTTAAACTTTTTTAATACAGTAAAATCATCGACCGTTTGTTTTTCATATTAATACTTTCCACTGTTTGTAAAATTTGTTGAGACTAATGTTTCTGATTAGAAACATTTTTGGTTTTTTTATTAGTCTTGATATAGATCGAACACACTAGAATCCGGATTCTTCCATTAAACAGGGTGTCTAGTATTTTATTAGGTTACGTTTAAATTTAGTTATTTAGCTAGAGATGTTTTTATTAAAGTTTTTATAAAATTATTTGGAGAGTAATCACTTCAAAATCTTCTACAAACTTTTTGTTTTAATGTTTTTTTCATAGGAAAAAGACAAAGGATTTCAAATAATACCGAATTTAGTTGGTTACTAATTGTTAAATTTTTATTCAGTAAAATTAGATAAATATAACAAATTTATTATGTTGTTCAAGCAAGTAAGCTTCTAAAATATATAAGTTTTTATAACGAGTATTAAAATAAAGCTTAAAAACAATAAAAAGAATTTTTTCTGAAAACAATTGTTTTAGTTTTTTAGAACTTTTAGTTACCTAAACAATTTTATTAGTTTTCCTGCAATTTCTTGGTAATCATTTCGTTATGTTATCAAATTCGTTATAGTTTTCAGAACTTTTTATTACCAAAAAAAAATTATTAGTTTTCATTTTATTTTTTGGTAATCATTTTATTTCTGACAAACAGTAAAAGTTTTATTTATTGTGTTCTTAATTAAATTCTTTTTAATCAAAAATATTTTTAAAATAAGTTAGTGTTTTGTTTGTTAAGTACCTTTTTGAGTTTATCTTATATTGTAAATGCTTAGTATAGGAGGCAAATAGTCTAGCAATCAATATTATCAATTTTCTTAACACAAAATAAGTAAAAATTGTGTTTATATCATTTTATTAACGTATTTTTTGAAGTTTAAATAAAAAGCTTAGGTAAAAATTCCTACATCATTATATATTTTAAAGTTTATCAAACAAAATCTTTAAATCTTTTTATTTTACAATTATGTTTTTATCTGACAAAAAATAAAGAACAAACGATCGAAAATAATATACTTAAATAAATGTTTTAACATTTTATTGATATGTGTATTACATCTAAACGAAGTTTGAGATCAATACAAGAAGCCATATTAAAATTGTTTGTATACAATATTTAAAAAATATATTATATCATATATATAGAAAGTGATTGATGTGAAAAAATAAAATTTAATGCTATTTGAAAAAAATTTTTTAACTGTTTGTAATACATAGAAGTTAAAAAACAAACATTAGAATAGTTATCATTTTTAGGTTTTATTTATTTTTCTGAACTAATTTTGAAAAAAAGAACTCACAATTAAAGCTGTTTACTCTTTAGTTAAGATTGAACATTTATAGTCTAAAATTCTTTAATTTTTGAATAAGTTTATTATAAGATAATAAATTTATCATTGATACTCATCAAATTACCAAAACAAAATACTCCAATAAAGTTTAAACAATCAAGCTTATGATATAAAAAATTAATATTTTTTTATTAATATTTTAACAACCATCTAAAAAAAGTCATTTATTAAATGAAACGTACATATTTTTATTTTCTTTTAAATAATAAAGTAAAATATAAATGAAGTACATTTATTTTTTGCATAAATAAAATTTCAGAAATATTTTATATTTTGATTATATTTTAAGGTGTAAGTTTTTCAGGTACATTATTATTTGAAATTAACTTTTTTATGCGTTATGTTGTTGTTTTCATACTTTGACAAGTTTAGTCATTCCATGATAAAAACTTAAAACTATAAATGTCAATATTTTTTTTTATTTTCTTAAATACCTCACAGTGTTTTTTAATACATTATTATTTGAAATTAACTTTTTTATGCGTTATGTTGTTGTTTTCATACTTTGACAAGTTTAGTCATTCCATGATAAAAACTTAAAACTATAAATGTCAATACTTTTTTTTATTTTCTTAAATACCTCACAGTGTTTTTTAATAGACAACGTTAAATGCATCAATTTTTTTTCATTTAACGAAGGAAGCACGACCCCTTCTTTGTTCTTTCTTTTAAAACATTCTTGCATAAGAAAAGTAGAAGCATTAGTTTAAATGGAAAAATATTTTGTTTATAAACATAAAAAACTATTTAACTTTATTAAATGTTTTTAAACGGTATTCAATAACAGTTGCCTCGCCTGTACAATTGTAGCTCCTGCTACGACAGCGTTGGTGAAACTAAAAAGTTCAATTTCCTGTTTTACTGCTTCGAATAATTCATGGTTGCTCTTTTCAAGTTTAAATATTACTCTTGCGAACCACTTTGACACCTAAATATAATTTTATTTCGTTAACTGTATGAATCTGAAATATTACTATTTTAACATATTTTACTATTTAATATTATTGATTGATAAAATTTTGTAGACAACAAAGTTTTATATTACTGTCTAAATTGAAAGTCTTTTTTTTTTGCATTTTTCCAACTTAGGTAAAAAAAAAAAGGTTTGATTTAAAACAAATGTTTTAATAAGCTTTTTCTAATCTAAGAAAAATTATTTTCGTAAAATAATATAAAGTTTTGTTTTCTAAGATATTTTGTTTTCTTTTATATCTTAAAAAAAATTTAGTTTTTATAAATGTACCTTTTTGTTTTCTTTTTGGCTACATCAATTGTTTAGCAAAAAAAGCACACAGCTGTGTTTAAAGGTGACATTTAACTATAGTATTAAAAAATGCTTTAAAATTATTTTATATAGACTATCTCTGACTTTTAATAGTAGTTTTGAGAATCTTGCTAACTAAAATTTTAAGCTAAATTTTGTACTTACAAGAACAACAACAGTTTTAAAGTTACCTTGCAAAGATTAAACATTAATAAACCATTTTTTCTTCTACAACGCAACTAAAATATTCTTTTTTGGAGAGAATCTACTTAACGTACAAAATATTTTATTCAGGATTTTTTAAGTTTCTATTCAATAATTTAACAAACCTTAAATGTTCTGATGCCAGTAAATACACGAAGCGTCAGTCTGAGTCCGCCGTCCAACGGATTTGAATCAAAGTAATCGAACAAATATTTCAACCGCTCGGTGAAGTATTGCTAATATATTTTCAAGACGGCTCTTCGCTTTATCTCTTTAACAATTATTTTTAGAGCACGTTGATTTTGTTTTACAAATTTAAAGGCTAAAAGTATTTTATTTGATTTATAATTTAAAAGTAACTTCAAAGTTTGAAATCTATTCAAGTAACAAAGTGCAAGAGTATAACTCCGATTATTTACAAATATTTGTTGATCGTTCTTTATTAAAGTTTATTCATAAGACGTAGTTTTAAAAAAAATTACGTTTATTGTAATGTTTTAGGTAATTAAAACTCAATTTTAAAATCTGAAAAAAAAGAAGATTTTAATAATTGTTTCTAGTTCGTTTTCGGCTCACTGAGATTTGCAAAGCATAAATCTGCGATCCATGGTACCTTTTAGTTGAGAACATTGTAGTTAAATTGTAGTTGACTTAAATAAACTAATATGACTTACTTACTATTTACTAAAGGTTTAATAAATCAGTTACTTATACTAATTTAAACTTAGTTCGAATCTGTGATAATGATTATATTTACAATGAAATTGCGATACGAAAAGATGATAAAATACTGCACAACATTACACTAATAAACCAAATTATCAATTCTTTTAAAAGACGACAATACTCGAATAAAAGAAACTAAAAACTAAATGTTTAAACCAAACTCAAAAAGTGTTCTAAAATCGAAATCAACTCGACAACAAGATTGAAACCATTAAAACTTAAGTGCAGGGAAAAGCTGCACTGACTTCAGTCTGCCGCAATGCAGTAGAAACGAAAAGAACTCTAAGTTACTCGAGATTGTTGAATTTATACTCGCTTGAGAAAAAAGAAGAAAGTAAAAAAGAGACAATTACCGCGTAAGCGGCACAAAGCACGCTACGTCTTTTAATAGCTTCAATTTTACATATAAACTGGTCTTTTGTTTCCATTAACGTACATCACCGTTGCCTTTAACAAGGATACGTTTTTGTAACACTGTTTTTGTTTTAAAGTAGTGAAGAAAGGTTGACCCTTTGGGTCAATACTGATTTCTGTTGAACAGACGGAACAATTAAATTTTTCCTTGTGTTTACTTTATTTTCATAACATTAGAAAAATAAGTGATTTTCTATTATGATTTAGTTGTTTTTGATACTTTAAGATATGCATTTATATCAATAACAAAAACTATATCTTTATTCGGACGAAGAACTTACTAAATATATTTAACGGAGCAGTTTAGCATAGTCACTTTGAAAAGTGAAAAAAGTTAAAAGCAGAAAAATTGAAGCTCAACTTTTATTATGCATAGCAATTTTTTTTTTTGTTTTTATCCAGTCATGTATATTATTTAAACCGTTATTCAGTTTAGTATTTAAATACTTAATCGAATACATTTTTTTACATTTATACAGTGAAGTAAGTTTTTAAACCTTCTAAACTTAGTTTTTTTTTTTTATAGCTATAATAAGAGCTTAAAATTGTAAAACATTTAGTTCTTCTTATTTTTAGTTTACATGTTGCATAATTCGTTAAAAGATTATTAAAAACAATAGTACAAATGTTATCTAAGCGAAGAAAAGCAAAGTAAATTCCGTGCTATAGTTATACACTGTGTTTAAGCGTCACTTTTTGCTTAAGAACTGGAACTTTTCCACTTTGGTAAACTTTCTAGAAACACTGTCATACATTTCAGAATGTTCTAGATAATGTTTATCAATTACAAATATTTTATTACCCATACTAACTGCACAATGATTACATCTAGAATAAGTCATATTAGCAAATCTACTCAATTTGTTTTCATGATGATCATATAACTCCAATCAATTCGTTTTTTGTCTACAATTTTCACCTCCAGTAACAACTACTTTACCTTCAAAAGCTGTACAAGCTGCAAAACCCCTTTCTATCTGTAAACTTGCTACTTTAGTCCACTTGTTTGATTTTACTTAATACTTATAACAATCATTTATACAGTATTCCTTATAAATTTCCTCATAATCTTCGCATCGAAAATTACCGCCAATTATGTAAACACTTTTCATAAACGAACCAACAATAAAACATGTTATCCTTTTATCAGTGGATTTCAATTCCTTCCAATTTTTAAACTTCAGAGAATACATTTCAAAAGTAGAGTTCCAACTTTCCCTACACCCTCCAAGAACATAAACATCAGAACCAATTACAGCTGTTTTGCTTGAATACTTTTCATTCAGTATTGGAGCTTGGTAGACTTTTAAAAATCAGGACCTTTTATTTCAATAACCTTATTTCTAACACAATTTGTATTATATTCTCCACAAACTAAAATATTAAAGTCTTCCTGATTGCAATAACAATTTTCATACAACACTAAAGATTTTTTTATTTTAGAAGAAGAAGTCATTTCCGTTAAATTAATTTGGAAATATTTATATATATATATAAATTAATGAGAAGCTTGTATATGATTTTGAATAGTCACAGCTAATCTAAGCTAGAGACAATACTTAATTAAAGCATTGTAAAAACTATCGAGAAATGAATATTATAAAATGAACAATTATTTTTGTGCTTTGTTACAAAATAGTTGAAGTCAAAAGAATTAAAATTAAAAAGATTTATTTTATGATATTTTTTTAATTATACAACATAAATTTTGTGATCTATAGTCTTTGGGTTAGTAAAATATTTTAACTAGTATTTGGGCTAGTTAATAATTTGTTAAAAAATTAATTTAATAATAAGAAAGTAAAGTTTAAAAAAAAGGGAAATACTTACCTAATATATAAATTATTTAATGAATCTTATTTATAATCTTTTGTAAACTCGTTTACATAGAATTTATTTTCTCATTTTCTACAGTATAAATTTAAAGAGCATTTGATAATTTATTTCAAAAATTATATAATATAGCACATGAAATTCCTTCTGTTTGAGTAAATTTAAAACAAAATAAGTAAATTAAGTTTTACTACTGAACAATTATAAGCTTTATCGGTTTTAAATGTTTCAAAGCTCTATTAGATACTTCGCAATTTAAATTTATACGAACTAAATTCTGATAACTAAACTTCTTTGAAAAATATTTAAAGGGCAACAATTCAAAAACTAATATGAATTATAATAAATCAATAGCTGTTGCAGGTCTCATAAATAAGATTATATTAGATAGTTTAAAAAAAATAATACTATTTAAATAGAAATTTAAAAATTTTAATAACTAATTATAGTTAACATCTCAAAATATGTTTAAAAAGTAGCAAAAAAACCGTTCGATAAAAAAGGTTGGCTGAAATGTATAATTAACAATACCTTGAGTTTATACAAACTAAGATTTGGGAATTTGAATATTAATGCATTTGTCGTACATATATGTAGAGTAATTTGTATAGCATGTTTTTCGTAAAAGACAAATACTACACTGAAATAAGTTTTATAAACAGCTATTCAACCTATAAGTTTATAACTTGTTGAAAACTATACAGAAAGTAAAATTTAAATATCTTATTTCAAATCATAACTCAGATGTTTAAGTTGTTATTGTTATAAAAAGGATTATTAACCTGCGTTTTGACATACTGAAAGAAGGCAAAATTTATAAAACATGATATATTTATTAGATGAATTATTTATAATACTTATATATTACTGAATTTTTTATAATGAACGATTGTAATGTTTTATAATAACACTTTTGTAGTAGCAACTTTTAATATAAAAAAATAAACTAAAAGTCTTTTTCTGTAATACTAATTATGTTTGATAACATTTAATTTTCTATTAAGTTGTAGTTTTATTTTCAAATTTTTTTAAATACTTATTTACAGTTATATATATGTCAGCTATATATCTGAGAAAAAGTAAAAATTAAAATAAGTTTCGTCTTTATAGTTCATTAATAGATTTACATTTCTTATGTAGAAAATACTGTACTTATTTTACAACTGAAGATTTATATTTCTGAAAAACATTAAAAACATTTCTGTAATAAGTAGCTTGTATTGAAAATTACACAATACTCACATATGATATCTAAGATTAAAACAAATTAAGATAAAAACACTTTATACAAGTTTTAATGCTTGAAACAGTAGTACTTGCAAAAAATAATCAATAAAAGTAACTTAAAACTCGCATAAGAATAAGAAAAAACTGTTGAAAGTAAATTATAAATAAAGTATAAAAAAAAAGGTATTTGATTTGTAGTCAGCATACTTTTTTAACCTTAAACATTTTTTATAAACCTTATTTTGATTGTTAAACAAGAGAAACTAGTTTTATTTTTTTTTTAAATGTTTAAAATTTTCAATAAAAAAACAACAACAAACGTAAAACAAGATTTTGAAAACAAATTTGTTTTAAAATTTTGTCTAGACTTGAACAAAATTCAATAATGTAAAATAAAAATTTGTAAAAATCATGTTTATAAAATTTAGTAGTAAGGTTTTTAATTGATTAATTATTCAAAAATTTGAAACACTTTGAAAAACATATATTTTCCAAATAAAGTAATTATATTTTGTATGAGTGTAATATTTAATAACAATTTTTAAAGTTATTAAACTTTGTTTGAAATGCATAAAATGGAATAGGAAAATACTGTAACCATATTTTGTTACGTGTTATTATATCTAGACCAGGGTTTCCCAAACTCATTTTCTAAATCGCCCCCTTTTAAGAAATTTGAAAAACAATCGCCCCCCACGATTTTACAAAGTAGTTTTTCTCTTAAGTTCAAACTTTTGAGCCGAAGTCTCTAGTTATTAGACTATAATAATTTACCAGAAGAAAATAGTGAAAAACTAAAAGCTAGTTTTGAACTATTAAAATAAACAACACAATCTAATTGCTAATATATTAAAAATTGAGATAAAACAAAAAACAATTGTATTAATAGTTTAAAATTCCTTAATATATTGATTTTTTAACAATAATAAATCAAGTAAGAAAATAAAATAGTGTTTAAGAATCTTTTAAATGAAAAATTTGAAGTCATTTCAAACAGAGACCTCAAATTTATAGTCTTATAAAACCAAAAAAAAATTTTTGAAATAAAAACTTTAATAGTTATCATTTTTTATAAACAAGTTATAAAAAAATTATGTCAATTAATTTTCTTTAAAACAAATACTTTGATCACTATTTTATAAAAACTTTTAGTGAAATGTAAAACGACAAATATAAACTACAAAGTTATACAAGTCAAAATAAAACTATTAACAGATTTAAAACATAAACCATTTAATAAATACAGTAGACTTCCGCTTGAGTTCGCACTTTAAAAAAAATCAAAAAGTGCAATCTCAAAAACTATTACCATTTTTTTTACAAAATGATAATTTTAAATATGTTATATGTAATAACGTTATGCATAAACATGAAATCAACTAAAACATAAAACAAGCATTCATTAAAACACAGATCTATATAAGCTATTAAATATTATGAATTTTTTGTTTTATTAATACTTAGTTAGTAATAGACTTTATTTAAGTAAAATTTTAGAAAATATAAATTTGCCCTTTTTTTTTTGGGTAAAAAGTGCGAACTCAAAAGGAAGTCTACCGTAATTAATATTTACTAGGCATTATGCAAACCTGTTGTAGAATAAATAACTTAATAAAATTTTTATTATAAAAAGACTACTTAGATACAATACAAACCAGGTTAAATAAGAAGTATTACAAAAGATCAAATAAAATAAAATGAACTTTCATAAAATAATGTCTGCTAATGAAGTCTATGTAATGTGAAGGATGAGTTTTAATACTGCTTGCAAGTTTTTCTAATCTGATTCTTAATCAGTAAAATAAAGTCTTCTTTACAAATATCTAGATTAGATCTTTTGTTCAAGATGTTGATAACTGAACTGAAAGCTTTCTCAACAACATAGCTAGAAGGAAAAACTATAAAAAACAATCTAAATTCCTCTCAAATGATTGGATACTTTTGTCTTAGTTTTTGTTGAGTCTAAAAGCTTTTATATCGTTACTTGGAGAAATTTACTTTCAGTTCAAGGTCAGTTTATAAGTCTGAGAAGGTTTCCTGTAAGTCGTTTAATTCAAAAAGATCTGCATCGAAGGGATCTATATTTTTATATATATGATAACTTTTTTTGTGTCAAATCGAAACTTTACTACTTAATAAGTTGAAATTGTTAAAAAATCCAGATTTTTTAGGTTTTTTTTTTGCCTAAACTGTCAAATTCCAGGTTTTTCCAGGTTTCAAGGTAAATTAGCAACCCTGTATAGTTTCATTTCTTAGTCTAACTTAGTGACTTTTGAAAAAAAAAATAACTAATATCATTAAGTGATATAACTATCACCTCATGATTTTTCCACCAAAAATAAAAGTATACAGGGTTGCCAGTTTACCTAGAAATTTAATTGTATATATCATAGTTTTTTTACAAACCATTTATGATCCCAAATAGCATTTATGTCAGGTGATAAAATGGTGAGAGGGATTCCGATCGTCTATGATCTATGTAATTGTTAAATAAGAAAATATATGAATGAAAATGTGTAATTTACTTAAAAGTAGGAGTCATAAGTACTTGATTTTTTTCTTTATATTTTACATAAACAAAATAAATTTTTTTTGTTTAAGTTTAACTTCAGGGTCAAATATTTAATAGCTAGCTAAAATTAGTATTATAGCAATATAAAAAGTAAAAATTTTATGACAGCTTAAAATTTTCAAATCGCCCCCCTTTCGCCCCCTTTCTAGTTATCGCACACCCTTTCGCCCCCTTACTAATTATCGCCCCCCGACTTACTAAAATCGTCCCCAGGGGGGGCGATATCGCCCACTTTTGGAAACCCTGATCTAGATGATATAGATAGTTTATAGAGTTTTTTTTGCAAATAAAGTAATTTAGTTTTATATGGGGGTACATTTTAATAAAGTTTCTTAGAGTAAATATACTAAAAAAAAATAATTAGGAAGATACAGCTACCTAATTATAATAAACATTTTCTTTATTTATCGTAGTTTTGTTTCTTCATTCATAAATAATAACAAATGTTAAGATTATATTTAACATAAACTATAAAAACTGAACGAAAATCTAAGTTTTATGGAGTATTTAATTTTTTTTATTTAAAATGAAAAATAGAGTAACTTAGTGAGAAATTAAAATGTTTAGTTAGTTGCTTAATGAGTCTTAATTTTGTTTAATCTACTATCGCACATGTTAAATAATATTTTATGTTTTTTAAAACTGTTATAAATGCTTTCTTATATAAAATGACCACACCTCGTCGAGTTATACCTCCAATTTTATATGAAAATTGTTATGCAATCAAGATGAATTTATTATCGTTATTTGCTGAGGTAAAAAAGAAAACAATTGTTCTGCTACATATAATAATTTTTTAATTCATTTAGTAGCACTAAAATCAATACATTTAGTTTTTAGTAGTTTTTAAATAATATAATAAAATTACATTATTTACTTAAAAATTTTTTTTAAAGTTTACAAACAAAAATTTTTTTAATACAATAACCACTTTTAATACAACCACTATCTAAGAGTTGAGTAACTTTTTCAAATACTTTTTTACTTTTAATTATGCTTTCTGATTAATTTCTCACTGTAGGATTTCATCTAAAAACGAGTCCACTCTTGAGATAAAAGAATTTACGTATGGTTGTATTAACCCTCTTTAACTATCAAAATATATATTTCTTTCTTCATACTTAGAAGTGTTCTATTTTTTTATTACTTGTTTCATGTATCTAACTACATCCTTAAAACGATCAGTTTCAAACTTTATTTCAGCGAGATAAACTAAATACTTATATAAAATTGAAAAGTTTTGCAATAAAAGCTAAAAAACTTTTGGCATCTTTTAATAAATGTAATTTATCACAAGTAATGTTTAAAAAGTTAAGTATTTATTAAAACATAAATTAACTTCAAATAGGATTATTCAGAACCTTGTTTTATTTAAACAAAACAAACGCCAAACGAATTATTATAGATATTTTTAAATATTAACGTATAGTAATCAAAAAGTAACGGATTTCGGATAGGTTATAAAGAAGATCAAAATAGTAAGTTTACTTTTGTCAAACTAAAATTTTTAAAGAGGTTCTCTATAAGTATTGTAAGTTTAAAATACCGTGACATCTTTTTTATAAAAGTCTTAAAGTAGTTATAGGAAAGAAGTTCTAAATCTAAGATATTATATTACACTATTAAGTATGTGTTTAAAATGCACTTTAAAATAACAGCTTCAAATTATTTAATGTTTTATTTAATACTTGACATACTAAAGTTTTGTAAAGATCCACATTTTTCAGCATACCACTCAAAATGTCTCAGTTTGATAGAAGTGAATTAGTGTACCTTTCTGAAATGTGTTACAAAGATCTACGTTATGAGGACGTAATTAGCTACATGAAAGGAGTAATAAAAATGAAAGCACTTCTTAACTTTGAAGAGAGGAATATGATCTGCTACAGTTTTACTTATTTGAAACAACCGTTTTTACGATCTTATGTCAACTTTAATGACTCGAGTGTTGATAAAAAATTGCAGAAAGAGATAAAAAAGAAAGTAAAAATTGAAATAAATAGAATATGTAATGAAATTTTTGAATTTTTAGATAGTACTTGTGTTAAAATAGATACAAATACTGAGTCTATAGATCATTACAAACAATTCAGAAGAAAACAAGATCATGATAAAACCAATTATGCGTTAGAAGCAGATGAAGATATAGAAATTAGTTGTGCTTCTAATCATGGTCAATTTAATAGAAGTGAATTAATGTCTCTTGTAGAAAATTGTTATGATTGTGATCTTTACGAGGATGTCATTAAGTACATGGAAGAAATAATAAAATTGGGTACACCTCTTGATTTTAAGAAAAGAAGTATGTTATTTTCCTGTTACTTTGCGCTAAAAAACCGTTTGAAAATTCTATCACTTTCTGTGAATACTCGAGTGAAAATAAAAAGCTACAGAATGAGTTAGAGTTTAAAGCAAGAGCTCAAATAAATATATATTGTGATAGAGTTATTCAATTATTGAGTAGTGGTAAGATTATAAGAGATGACAATTTCGAATCCATTGCTGATTACAAATGTTTTAAAGCAGAACAACATGAGTATAAAGCTTTGATTTCATTCTACATGGATGACAGAGAGTCCGAGATTGAGCAAGCATTGAAGCTATATAAGGAAGCATCTGAAGTTGCAGCTAAAAATTTTAATTCAGCACATCCAGTTGCAATTAATATTGTCCCGAAATTTTTTGAATTCCAGTCTATACTCGATTTTAATCCTAAAGCTCGTTCTATTGCTATTGATGCCTACGAAATAAGTTTGTCTAATCTACAGCATTTTATTAATTTTCAAAAAGTTACCTAGTTAAGTTCTAATTAAAAAACCCAAAAAAAGATTTTTATTTTATTATCAAAAATATAGATTTCAAAGCTGTTTAAACATTTTTCTGCTAATTTTTTTGAACACAATAAAACGTAAACAACTTAAAAGAAACTTGTGCAATGCGGAACTGAAATAGGTTCTTTTTTCCTTAATCTTATTTAATTATGTTGTGTATTTCTAATTATTGTCATTGAAAGTTAGTTTAACAGGAATCATTTAAGATAATTAACAATATACTAATAATATAAATTTATTGTTAAACTTTTATTGCGTTACGCCGTTTCCCTGCAGAGCAGTTCATCAAACGCTAAAAAAAGCTGAAAACAAAAGTATACAGGGCAATGAATTAAAAAATAAAATATACACATAAATAAAAATAAGATTAACATTTAAAATATGAGTTTTAATTAATATGTAGTTTACAAAAGTTAAAATTTAATAGTTAAGTTAAATTAAAATGAAATGTAGGTAAGTTTAGTTTAAATAATTTATTAACTATAGATTTTATATATTTTGAAAATTTAGTTACTAAGCATTTAATATATTAGGCTTTGGAAAAATAGTAAATACTAAGATTTATAGGGGTTTTTTAGAAAACAGAAATGGACTTTTTTCGGGAATGTTGTAACTTTAAAACAAAATCTTTACACAATACAAACATAAATACAGTGTAACAATCAAAATAAATAGAATAAAATAAACTAGGCTAGGGGTATCAGTGATTATAAAAATAAGTTTAAAACAAATAATAAATAATATAAAAATACAAAACAAACTAATCAGAAATAAAAAGAAATGATATTCAGCTAGTCTTTTTATCTTGCAACACTACACTTATCACATCACAATAGATCGAAACGATGAAGTTATCACACTACAGCAACAATACAACTATCACATCACAGTAGATAGCAACACTACAACTACCACATCACAGTAGATTACACTTATACAACTATCACATCACAGTAGATTACACTTATACAACTATCACATCACAGTAGATCATAACGATACAACTCTTATATCACGCTTGTCTGCATCTTTATGGATCTTAAATTATCACATTTTGTTGTTTAATTATTTAAGAAACTAACCTTTGACAAAACTCTTTGAATGGCTCACTACTTTTTTACAGTTTTTTTGAAATTTACATATATGTTTTTGCTAAAAGGCAGACTTCTTTGCAAGTTCGAAGTAACTGTCAAAACAATACCACTTTTTAATGGAATACAAGTTATACTGTGTTTTCATTTAGTTAATTACTTTATTAAGTAGAACAAAGTTAAATTTAGGAAAAAATTACTTATATGAAATATTTCCAAGGCTATGTTCATCTATATGTATACTGAGTTTGATTTTAGCAGTGACATTTTAGACCACCTTGCTGCTACTAACATGTTTTTCAACTAGTCATATGTATTTTAAATTATTTTAATGTAAAGTTCTACCTAAACAGTGTTTTGCTAATAAGCAGATTTTTTAATTTAAATTTAAGTACTTGAAAGTAATATAGTTTTATATATTCGTAAATTATGTTCCTTTTAGATTAAACTGTTGTGTAAAGATTGACCACATCTAATATATTATCTAAAGTATGACGTTCTTTAAATACTTATTAGTTTTTTGCAATTCTTCTTTAACACAATATGTTTTATCAAGTCATGCCTACTTTTCATAAGTAGTTCTAAGTATCATTTATTATCAGTTAGATTAATTTTTTATTTGTTTTTTATGGGTTATAGTGTAGGTTCAAAGTACACTATAACCTTATCTACAATTTTTGTTGGTTATAATTAAGAAAAAGTTTTTTTTTTAAAATTTTTATCTACTTATTTGTACCGTTGCAATTTACTGTGATGTAATAGTTGTATCTTTGCGCTCTACTGTGATGTGCTAGTAGCATCGTTGCGATCTACTGTGATGTGATAGTTGTAGTGTTGCGGTCTACTTTGATGTGATAGTTGTATTGTTGCGATCTACTGTGATGTGATGGTTGTAGTGTTGCGATCTGATGTGATGTGGTAGTTGTATTGTTGCGGTCTACTGTGATGTGATAATTGTAGTGTTGCGATTTACTGTGATGTGCTAGTTGTATTTTTTCGGTCTACTGTGATGTGCTAGTTGTATATTTGCGGTCTACTGTGATGTGATAGTTGCGATCTATTGAATACTTTAAATCTAAAGCAGCACATAATACAAACTGGGGCTTAAAAAGTTTGTTTAGTTATTCTGTTAACAATGCAACTGTTTTAACGATGAACGATGGTTTCAAACATGGTTCATTTAATTGCTCAACCCTGAAACCGTTCAGCTTCAGCCTATTAACATTACTCTTGACATAATTTTAATTACTCTTGACAGAGCAAGGTTAAACTAATCGTAAAACGTAATTAAACTTGTATTATGGATATGAAGCTATTTTATGAATAAATTTAGTCTGTCGGTTTGGCTATAATAAGTCTTTAACACAAATATGTGAATCTTTTGTTCTTAATTTCTGGATTTATATTTTCTGATGTTTTGAACAACTTTACGATCTCGTTAGCAAAAGGAAGTTTAATGTTTTTTAAGATATAAAACAGCTTAAAACTAGTCTAAAGAATAGTTTGAAACTCTAGGAATTGTTTATGATTTTTACGTACTGTTTGAATTGATATTACAACTTAGTAATTAATTCTTTATCTGTAAAAAAAATCAAAAAAGTTGTGTTGCAGGCTGTAAACTATTTTAAACTAAAATTCATTAAAAAACAGTTTTTTGTTTTTAATAGGGTTACCAAGCTTCTTAAGTTGAAAGTTGTTCAAAAACTTATACTTTTAAACAATCGTTTTATCTTATCGAGCTTTTGATATTAAAATGGTTCGCTAGCAAACTTTTTATTTCCAGTTTATGCGCTATTATCAAAACTATCCTACACCCTCATTTTAATAATACATTAGTAAGTTATAAAACTTCTGTACAAAACAATTCACAACAAGTTAATTACGAAAGTTGGTGGAACAACTAATAACTGATGTTAAAACCACAAACAAAATAAAAGCAAAACAACAAAATAACTTTAGTTACTTCCATAAAATATTCTTAAGCTAAATTAAATCTAAGTCATAATATGATTGTATAAATTGGTGTGGTTTTTTACTAACCAAATGATTTATATTTTAATACTATGATAAGATTTATAAACTTCGCGTTTCAACTGTTAAAATCCCTTAGATACTGGGGTGGCTAAACTGCGGCAAACAGACAAAAGTCTTTGTGAAAAAAAGTGGCCTGCATGCAGCTATTTATTTGTTTTAAAATGAGTAACAAATAGAGTTGTTGTGCTTAAAGTTACATTACTATACGATAATCGATTATCTTACCATTTATTTTTATTATTGTTTTAAAAAAAGTATACAATTATAGAAAAAAGCCAGCGTAATGAACTCAATGCTGACATACCATTATGTTATTTGAAAGTTTGTAATCTATCAGAACTTTTACAAAGATATTGTGAAGTACAGACGGAATTTTATGATTTGCTAGATAACAATATGAAGAACTCTCAAACTTTTTTATAGAAAAATTAATTTACTCGAAATAAATGAGAAAAGCTACTTAAGTGAACTATCTGAATCTAAACCTCAATTTTTTAAAAGTTTAGACGATATATATGACTAGGCATTTAATCTAAAAGATTCAAAGCCTTATTTAGAATTTACAAGTACATTACGAACAGTATTAAAAGACGCAGTCAATGATTTAAAAAAAAAATTCTAAGAAAGAACAAAAATTTAGACAAAAACTATCAATTATTTATGATATACTAGTCGGTACATGTTACTTTTGTGAAAGGTTATCAAAAGCTCTTAAAAACTTAATCACTTTAACTTAAAGTCTTGCCGATAAACCAACAAAACAAAAACTTCAAGAAATCATTTTTTTTTGGAACAGTATGGTTGGTAGTTATAGAAAAGTGTTTCTTGGTGGATTAGATAAATTGAACATGGCTAAAGCAAAAGCCAACTCAGTAGAGTTGTCAGAAAACTTAACAAAACTTTCTGAACAGCTAGTTATCATCTTTACTTTCTTTCTTTGCTTTCCAGATAAATTGGGTTCAAAGATCGCTGTAAAAGAAAAAAAACACAAAAAGACTAAATAAGATTCGTTCTATTCTATCTTAAAATTTTATATTTTGAATTAGTTTGTTTTTATATCGATTCGTTTTAGCTAGTAAGTGTTTTCTTAAGTTTTATATTTTTTTCTGCGCCGTTTATATGATGAATAAACCTCAGTTACTAACAATCGTAATTTTTTAACTATTTACTTTATTAGACTTACCCTTAATTACTACATAAATAACCTTTACATTTTTTGACACTAATAATAAAGACATTGTAAAAATAAAAATAAATAATTAGAAATAAATACATTGCAACTGTAACACTTATCACAACTTGTTAGCATCGTTAAATTAAGAAAATTTAAAACTTAAATAATATAAATTATTTACTAAACAAAATAGTTAGAGTTCTAATATTGTTATAATAAATGAAATTAGACAGCTAAGTAAAAGTTTGTTTTTTCAGATTTAAGAAGGTCGAGTATTATGTAGCACTTAATTTTTATAATTTCTTAATGCTGAAAAAATAGCTAAAGTACAATAATTACCTGGAATGCAACCTTTAAAATCTTTACTTTATGACAAAAAACCTTTTAATAAAATAAACTAAAAGTATTTTTGAGTATCACCTAAAATGTAAGATACACTCGAATATACACAAAGAAATTTTAAACAGTCCAAAATTTGAAGAAATTTTTAGACTAGAGTAGAAGTGCATGGGAATAAATTTTGTTTTTTAAACTCTTGTTTGTCTTGTGTTTAAAAATTTTCTCTAAAACTTTTGTAGCTTGTATATACAACTAATGTTTAATTATATTTTCACAATAAGTTTTAAAGTTCATCTTTATGTTATTTAATAAATCATAAAATTTTTATTATTTTTCGTGATAAACAAAAATCTTTCAAATAAAATATTGGTACGTCAACATTGTTTACATCGGGTTGGCTTTTTTCTAAAAGTATACCTTCTTGTATAACTTATGATGCTTGGTTTAAACTAATAAGATAACAATCCGGATGATTTTTATTAGTAGTTTAAAAATATGTTCTTGGATTCGGCTTCGAAAATTGGGATTATTTGTGGGAACATTATGTTTTAAATCATTTTCATCGATATTTCTTTTAGATTATTAAGTTTTTTGCATAAACCATCAACATCTTGATACTGTTTTCCAAGAAATCTTCACTTTTATTTTCATTAGACTGTTAAAAATTATCAATAATATTTCGACTCTGTTGTTATAAAATCATGTCTTTGATATAAAGTCACGTTTGTGTTTACTTTGTAAGTATCACTGTTGAGGGTAGATTCTGAAATATTTCCAACAATTTCGCTGTTCGCTCTTCACTCTACAATTTTCCAAAACCCAATCATCAGCGATCTCGGAGTTTGTATTTGGATTTTCTTCAACATTTTCTTCACAATCATCTGCATTAAACAATATTGTTAAATAGAATAAAATTAAACGTTTATTGAACAATTGTTAGAGACACCATTTTTATATTCAATTTAAACGTTTGTTCAGGGGCTTTACTTTGAACCTTGAGTTTGGTTTAAAGACCATGTTTTATTTTATTTACTGGTTAAATTCTCTTATGAATACTTAAATGCTTATTCTAATTAGACATGTCAAAACTAGAGCCAGAATTTTGACTATTTTGTTCTAAGAATAAGTTTTTATTTACTTTGTTTCTATTGATGACATATGTTGTTCCTGAAATATTTCTATTAACTTTATTATTTACACTTTGATTCTTTAAAATATTAAATTCATCTTGTTTCATTTAACAGCTGCCAATTTTTTGTTACTTTCTTTATAATCATCTACATAAGATATATTTCCTTTTGGAAAATTATCAGAGACAACTTTTAAATTGTCTTTAGGAGATGATCTAACTAAATGAGATACAATAAGTCTAATATCATAACAATCTGCTGAACCAATAAAATCTAATTCCAAAGTGCTAATGCTGACTTCTAGTTTTAATGATAACTTAATCATTGTAAAGCATAAAAATACTTGTTTAGACATACTGTTATTTTAAACTTAAGATATTTATTTCATTTATTATTAAAATGACTAAGTTAAAACGTTTGACTGTTAATAAGTTTTGAAAAATATTTAAACATTTCTGACACCATAAACTACAATGCTGCTCATGGCCCCTAAATTTTTGTAATGGCCCTCAAGAGTGCCACTTTGCTTACTTTGGGAAACCCCGCTCTAAAGTATTAACTGTTATATTATCCTCTGTATCTATAAGTATTGTTAGAAATCAATTGTCATGTATGGATAAGATTTTTTTGAAATTGATACTAAAATATTTTTATTGCTTGTTTGAAAATTTTAAAATTCTATTAAGCTAAACAATTTTTCTAATTTTTTATTAATATTATAAAAGCAGAAGTTAAAATAAATTGCGCAAAAAAAGTGTATTTTTTTTTAATTATTCTCTTTCGACATCATTTATACTTAGTATAATTTTGTTTAGTTAATTTTTTTTTTGAAAATGAAGTAGTTTTATACCCATGATGTGAAACAAAATTTAGAACCTTTTTATTCACAAATTTAACAAATCCAAATAAAAAGACTTTAAAAACAGTCTAGTATTTAATACATGTTAAGTAGACTTATTAAAAAACACTGTTTTTTGTTTTTAAAATTTCCGGCAGTAGTACCGAAAAAAAAAATCAAATATAAATTTAAACCCTATTGCCGAGGATTTTAACACTAAATGTATTGCTTTTTACAAAATTTTTTGCTAAGTTAATAAAAACATAAAATATATTGAACTAAACATGATATGACAATAAAAAACACTGTCTTGATATTCTACAAACCGAACAATTATTTAAAACTACTAGTAACTAATTTTGTTTTGAAGTAACTTAGTACCAAATAGTTAAAATTAAACATTAGATTAAAGTTATTTCAATTTTACTAATTTATTGTTGTACCTATTTAGAAAAAAAAAAGGTTATTATTAGAGTTCAATTGAAATGAAACAGTAATTAGTATTAGACTAAATAACTCATATGTTTTTAGTTAGTACTAGAATTGATAAAAAATCAGTGGTAAAAACAGTAATTTGAATAAAACTACACAAAATTATATAGATTAGATATAATCAAATTATGTTACTAGTTATTAATCGTGTTCCCTTGTAACTTTTAAAGATTGATAAAATATATTAATAGTTTCTTTATCAGTAACTTTCAACAAAAGATCTCAAACTATTAAAAAGAAAAGTATAAATCAAAAATTTTAAAGTGAAGTTTTCAAACTAAAAATAAAAGTGTTTAGGTGTATCTAAATTCTCATTTATGTTTTTTTAAACAGTTACAATTAAATTTTAAAACACGCTTATCAGTGAAAATTACAAAAAAGTTGATGCTATTAAAAATGTAATTGTAATATAGCTTGCCTCTTAATTTAGTTTGCAGTGAAGTTTGTAAATGATTCAGATTTTAGTTTCAAAACTTGAAGAAATTTGAAATTTTCCTTTTATGTAAGAAAATAATCTTTTTTTTTTAAAGTTTATCTCAAAAACCAGTTGGAGATTTTATTTTAAAATGTAAAAACATTCAAATTGAAGTCAATGTTAAAGAATCTTTTTCACATTTTGATTTAATAGTTCACTAAGCTTAGATTTAAAAACTAAAAACACATAAAGCTAAAATAAAGTCTATAGTCTCTAAAAACCTTATTTATTTAGTTTAATATTTGAATAGCATTTAATAAGTTAGATAGAAATATTATTTATTGAAAATGTTTTATAGTACTTAAGATAACTTAATAGCATTATTGACATTTGTAAATTTAGATTCGGTTTTTTATAAAATTTATCAAGGATTATTTCAGTAAGCTAATTTGAACTGTGTTTAAAATAAAAAGAAAAAGAAAGCTAAAAGTTGTTGCTGCAAAGTAAATGCTTTAAATTTTAGGAAATTAGGAAACAAAAGTAATCAAAAGTAAATAAAAGTTATAAAAACTAAAAATACTAGATAAAAGTTTTCTTTTTAAATTTTTTTCCGCATTTGTTTAATAAAATTAAATTTTTTAATTAAGAAAATTTTAGTTTTTTTTATCGATATGTGTGGTTGAACTCAACGTTATAAAACGTCAAATGAGAAAACATCAAGCTATATTAAACCTTGTCAACACAAAACATCATCGAAGTTTGTGAAGGTTTTGTATGTTTAAGTTATATAAAATTATCATCGTTAAAGTTTTTGCTCATTCTATCTGATATGTGTCGCAGAAACTGAACTCCAGACATAATCATAAAACTTTAAGGTAATGTATGAAGCTATATTAAGCATGTGTAGCCAAGTTGGCACAAAACGTAATCCAAATTTATGAAGGTTATGCATAAGGTTAAATATATTTTGTTCTGAAAAATTGAGTCTTATTTATATTGTTTGAAAGTATCTATAAAGTATCTTTTTGAATGTAATTATACTATTTAACACAATGTTTTATACAAAAAATTTCAGTTTAAATTAAAGACAGACCCAAAAACAAGTAATTTAATAAAACTGGAAGAAATTTTGAAAACCTAGAAAAAATTTGCATAAAGTCAGTTGCAACCTTGTGTTAAATTAAATGCTTGTGGTTTTTTAATGACTTTTGAATATTGAATATTGAATTAAATACAGGATATACAAGTTTAACCTTATTTTAAAAAATTGAAATTTAGTTAGTAGAGTTTGAAGCAACAATTCTAAGTCCTTAGTCCTTTTCTAATACTCTAAATCAATAATAAGGTATTGTTGTTAAATATCAAATGAAAAGATACCTTATAGAAAAATTTGTTAAAAATCTTAATTTGTCTTTATATTAAAATGTTTTTAGATTTAAATACAAAATTTTAAGAACTATGTTAAGGATTAGAATATTCATGATGAACAAGTGTTGTTAATACTGTTAAAGATCACCAAGGACAGATTTATATGAGTTTGCCAAACACAAAAGATTTCTCAGGTTGAATTTGATCTGCAAAGGTAGTTTTTGGGACATAATTAATGTCTAACCTGTTAATTTTAAAGCTGATTAAAGACTAAAGACTCTCAAAAAAAAAATCAAGTATAGTTTTTTTAAAACAAGTTGTTCTTAATGAAGTTTAATTTTACTTAAAGCTTAGTTTGTTATTTAATGTTTTATTACCTGGAGTCAAACCTAGATTCTACCATTGAAAAAAAATGAAAATATATTCACCAAATAAATTGATTAACTAAAAACTACTTTAATTTAACAAAATAGCATCTTTAGCTGGATACCTGGAAAAAACTGTAATTAGACAATTTAGGTAAAAACTAAAATATAAAACCTGGAAGTATAGAAATGTATAAAGAGTGGTGGAAAAACCTAGAATTTTAAACAAAAATCACTAAAAAGCTTGGAACTTTAAATAATTTTTACATGTTAAGCAGACAAATTTAGATTTTACACCAAAAATTTGCCTATTATATAATAATTTTGTGTCGCCATCAAGTTTTTTTTATTCAAAAAATCATTTGAAGTATCTTTACAATATGATAATGTTTTTATACTATTTAACACAGTTTTTTGCTTTAAACTTGAGTTTAAACTAAAAGTAGACCCAAAAACAAATACTATAAAAAAAATTGAGGATTTTGAAAACCTAAAGAAAGTTTACCTAATATCAGTTGCAACCCTGTGTTTAATTAAATGCTTGTGGTTTTTTAATGGTTTTCTGAATAATGAACATAGAAATAACCACAGGATGTAAAAGTTTAAGATTAAAAGATTAAGTGCATTTCAAAAAATCTAATTTTAGTTGTTAGAGCTTGAAGAAACAAAACTGAAACAAGGTTGTATGGAAGTTAGACACCCAAGATGATTTAATATTTTTAAAGTCTCAGTGTTACTCAGGCTAGTTTTTTTTTTATTAGGATAATTAAAGCCACTTTGGTGTTGTTTAGAAAAAATTAGGGTTTTTTAGGTATTTTAATAATCCTTTGTCCTTTACTAATACTTTAAATCAAGAATGAGATATTGTTGTTAAATATCAAATAATAAGATATTCTATAGGCAAATTTGTTCAATAGCTTAATTTGTCTTCTATTATAAAGTTTTTAGATTTAAATATAAAATATCTAAGAACTATGTTAAGGAATAAAATATTCATAATGGACTAGTTTTTTTTTTAAATGTTTTAAGATCACTCAGGACAGATTTAGGTAAGTTTGCCAAACACAAAATATATTTCAGGATGAATTTGGTCTGTAAGGGTAGTTTTTTGGACATAATTAGTATCAAACCTCTTAATTTTAAAACTTGATTAAGGACTAAAGACTCTCAGAAATAATCAAGTTTAGTATCTTTAACACAAGTTTTTCTTGATGGTGTTTAAGTTTACCTAAAGCTTAGTTTGATATTTCATTCTTAAGTACCTGGAGTCATTTCTAGAGTCAACCAATAAAAGAAAACTGAAATTAGTATCACCAAACAAATTAATTAGCTAAAAACTACACCAAATTAACAGGGTAGGTACGTTGGCTTGAATCCTTGAAAAACCTGTAATTTATTAATTAAGGCTAAAAAAACGGGAACTTTATAATTTTTTAAAAAGACGTAATAAAAACCTGGAGCTTTGAACAAAAATCACTCAAAACCTGGAATTTTAAAGAATTTTTACATGTTAAGTAAAAAAGCTTTGATTTTACACAAAAAAAAAAAACTATATAAATAATAGTTTTGTATCACTTACAAACTTTTTTATTAAAAAACACATTTGAAGTACCTTAACAATATCTTTTTAATGTTTTTATACTATTTTACACAGTTTATTTTTTACCTTAAACTTAAGTTAAAACTAAAAGTAGACCCAAAATTAAGTACTTTATTAAACCTAGATAAATTTTGAATACCTGGTGAAACTTAGACTAAAGTCAGTCCTGTGTTAAATTAAATTCTAGTGGTATTTTAATGAAATAGTTAATAGTGAATATTGAAATAACCACAGAATATGAAGTTTAATCATATTTAAAAAAATCTAACTTTAGCTGGTAGAGCTTGAAGCAACGTTTCTGAAACAAGGTTGATTAAAACTTAGATACCCAGGATGATTTAAAAATTTTAAAGTCTCATTGTAACTCAGACTAGTTATATTTTATTTAGGATTATTAAAGCCACTATGGTGTTGTTTAGAAAAAAATAGGGTAATTTTAGGTATTTTAAAACCTTTTCTAATACTCTAAATCAAAATTAAGATATTGTTGTTAAATATTAAATAATACAATATTTTATAGGAAATTTTGTTAAAAACCTTAACTTGTCTTGTTATTAAAAAGTTTTTAGATTTTAATTTAAATATTTAATAACTGTCTAAGGATTAAAAGTTCATGAATTTAATATTGTTCAAGATCACTCTGGACAGATTTGAGTAAGTTTGCCAAACACAAAAGATATTTCAGGATGAATTACTTCTGTAAGAGTAGTTTTTTGGACATAATTAATGACAATCCTGTTAATTTTAAAACTGATTAAGGACTAAAGACTTTCAGAAATAATCAAGTATATTATCTTTAAAACAAGTTGTTCTTAATGTTGTCTAAATTTACCTAAAGCTTAGTTTGATATTTAAATTTTTATTTAATTGTTGAAGTCAAACCTGGATTCTACACTTAAAAAAACTAAACTGAAAACATATTCACCAAATAAAATGACCTACTAAAAACTACTTTAATTCAACTGGGTAGCTTCTTAAGCTGTAAACCTGTAATTTGACAACTTGGGTAAAAAATGACTAAAAGTTGAGAAATTTTGAAAAATACATGGAAAACCTGGAATTTTGAATAAAAATCACTCAAAAACCTAGAATTTTAACATGTTTGGCAGAAAAATTTTGATTTACACAAAAAATTTGCCATATAAATAATAATTTTGTGTAACCATCTAACATTTTTTTAATATAAAAACATATTTGAAGTTTCTTTACAATATGTTTTTAATGTTTTTATTCTATTTAACACTGTTTTTTATTTTAGATTTAAGTTAAAACTAAAAGTAGACCCAAAAGCAAGTAGTTTAGAAAACCTGGAGAAAATTTGCCTAAAGTCAGTTTGCAATCCTGTGTTAAATTAATTGGTATTTTATTGATTTTTTGAATTGTAAGTATTTAAATATCACATGATATAAAAGTTTTTTTCTTTTTTGATTAAAATAAGTTTTAGTTAGTAAAGCTTGAAGCGAAAATTCTGAAATAGGGTTTATAAAAGTTTAAATACCCTGGAAAGTTTGAAATTTTTTAAGTCTCATTGTAACTTAGGCTAGTTTTTATTATTCAGGATACTTCAGTCCACTATGGTAAAATTAAGAAAAAAAATAGGTAAATTTTATGTAAATTAAAAACTAAAGTCTTTTTTTTAAATCTTTAGATTATGAATGAAACATTGTTGTTCAATATATAATAATAAAATATTTTAAGTGAGTACATTAATACACTTAGCAGTTTAAGATAAATGCATTAAAATTATTTTGCCATATAAATTTTAAAAATTTAATAATCCAAAATTTAACTTTTGTTTATATGTCTGAATAAGTAATATAAACTTTATATTTGAAATATTATGAAAAACTATTTAAAATATTTTTTTGTTCTGTAAACTTTTTATTGAAAGTTTGATCATAGTTTAAGCTGTAGTTAATCTAAATTCTTTTTTTTAAGAAGATTAGTTTTACTTTAATTTTTTATAATTTAGTTATATTAAGTAAATACTTTCACAATGTTTAAAAAGTAATTTGTTATAATTAATTCAGATTAGAATATTTATTTATTTTTGGTTTATTCTACATAGCTGCTTGAGACTTTAAAAATTAAAGTGATCAAATTTAAAGCTCTAGGTTAATAGTAATCTATATTTAATTTTTTTAACAATTATATAGCTAATTTAGATACATACTAAGGAAATTTTTGTCTAGTCTCTTGATCATGTGCGACCTATTAAAAATAAAACATAGAATAAACACAAGTAGTTTTTAAGGTGTATTAATAAAAGCTACGACAAAACAATATCCTATTAATATACAAAACAATTTTTTAACACCACTGCGAAAATCTAAACAATCTTCTGATACCCACATAAAAATTGTCTTGTTTTAATAGAGTTTAGAAGTTTTATGCGTTACTGAAGCTGCCTGTTCTGTTCGAGTCGATACAAAAATAAGAAAAGGAAAGTCATTCTAAATATTTATTAACAGATTGTATAAAAAGTACTTAGGTCTAAAATGATAAATATTTAACTTTAAAAATAATTACAAATAAAATAACAATGACATTAGACGATTTACTTTAAACCAGATAAAATTTTTGGAACATCTAAAATAAAATGAGTGGCAACACGAATCCCAATAGGCAAGTAGAAGCTGCACGAGATTCACCTCGAAGAAATCAAGAACAAAATAATGTACAAGAAGCAGGTACACTACTACTGCAGAGCAACCCTCGATTGCCTGTTTTGAATGATCAGCAGGGGATAACTTTTCAACTTAACCCACCAACAGTAGTAAGTGTTACACCCACTACAGCGATGCAGTCGCTTTTCAGATATCCTTCAAGAATCACTCGACCGAGACGTCGGGCATCACGTCTAATTGTAGGAAGTCCATTTCCAGGTATGATTGAAAGTAGCCCCTTAGTGATAAATGATAGAGTCAGAACACTTACTTCCAATGTCTTTAGGCAGAGATTACCGATACCAAGCGACTTTGTATATAGCGAAGGTGGTTTAGATGAAAGTTTGATACTCCAAGCAACAAATCAGATACTAAGAATTCTGTTAAGGGAAGAAGCCAACGTGGGTCAAGTTCTTAACATGCCCGAAAGAGGTCGTATGACGTTACGAAACATGAGAAATCGATTTACGAGGACAAGACTCAATTCAGTTGGTGATGAGCCCTACTCTGATGAAGAAAATGGATAAGCTTTAGAATATTTATCACAAAAGAAGCTTTCTAATAAAGCTCTCTAGACTTAGTTGGCAGTGACGCTTTAGCTTTACATCTTTAGAAATATATAAAATTTTTTTTTTATGTTGGTAATAAACTATAGCAAACTGTCAAAATTTTGTTTATTGTTTTTAATATTGAGTTAAACTTTTACTTTTTTTTTCGGCTACACAAATGAGCTATAATCAATTGTTTAAACAAAAATGTTCGTTAAAAATTTTGTTTTTTAAGTGATAACTGAATATTTTCAACAAGTTAACTGTTTACACGTTTAAAAAACAAGACCAAATTTACTTTTAAGCAATACAAATTACTTATTAAAATGTATCAAAGTAAGTATTTTGACATCTAATGTTTAACCACTTATGTGTTTAATAAGTAACGTTAGATAAACGTGTAATTTCATGTATCGATGATTTATACAACGTCTGAGAGAGCCAACTAAATTGTTATGACTTATATTTAGCCAAACGAATAGGACTCATTGAAAGTTGTTAAAACTGTAGTTAAATAGACTAGCATGAGTAAAAAACTATTTTTTAATATCATTGTTACCAGTAAGTAGAAAAGTAAGAAAACAAATTGATAATTTATCATGCAAATTCAATATTCAACAAATATTACTTATAGAAACATGGTCGTTTAAAATTAAAGTGTTTATATTATTAAACACTATCATTTGCTACTTTAAAATTTTGAGCAAGTTAGTCAATTTTTAAGAATTTAATCTTTTATTTTTGTTTATTAGCCGTTTATTTTATTTAGTGTAGTCAATTGTATAATTCTAAATATGCATCTATTTTAGTTTTTGTTAAACAATATTTCATTTTAGTTACTCTAATTTGCTTAAAACAATTTTCAGTCTTTTTATTGACTTTTTAGCAATACTGTCTTATTTCAAATAACGCTTTGAAAAGTTTTATTATTTATCTTTACGAAGCTTTTAAAATGTTTACATTATAAACAAGTTCAGTTATAGAAATAAGTAGCTGAAAATAGCGTACTGAAATATTTTCAAATAGTATTTTATAAAAATGCATAAAAGTATTTGTTGTTTTTTTATACGGATTATTTTTACAAAAAAAAATACAATTATACTTTATTGTTAATTATTTACAACGCCTTTAAAAGTATTGTATTTCTCTTTTTCTACAGTAATACTTGTCATCTTTAAAAGAAATTAAAAATAAGCAGTACTTTTTTTAACTAAAAGTTAAATGCATTTGAAAATACAACACCTCGCTCAGGTACAAACAATATACAACAGGTATATTTATGTAAAGTTTTAGATTTTTTTTATCTTACAAGTGGACGTAAACGAACCGAGTAGAATTTTGTGCTTTTTGAAAAACAGTTTGTATATATTTTTTTTTAATTATTTAAAATGTGCTTAAAGTCAACTGTATCAGTTGGTATAGTAATAAACAAATTTTTATCATACTTAAAAAAATATATATATAAAAAACTCCTCTACATAACGTTGCTCTATGGGTTTTTTATGTAGAAATCAGGTATTTATTTAAAACTAACTATGAACAACTTCAATTAATATTTTTATAAAATTTGTGTTGTATCGCTAGAAAAACTTTTAAAGTAAAATTTAAGTTGTCCTACTCAAGTTAATCAATAAAGTTTCAAGAATAGTTTTTATATAATTCTTATGTAAAATCATTGGTTAGAACTGGCTTTAACAGTTTAAAAAGTATATTTTTATGGCCGCAAATATCAAAAATAAAACTTTAAAAGGATCTAAAAAGAATACGAACTAAAAAAACCTCATCCTTGTGTAGAAAAAAGAAATTAAAAAATTTTATGTAAATTTGTTTGTCAAATATTTTTTGACATCGGATTTTCTCAATTTAAAGATATCAAAATGTGTACTTACTATATAAAATGATCCCTTAAATTGTCTCACGCTAACTGATATAAATTTTATTGCGAAAAGAATGCTTTAATTTGTTTTAAAGCTCTGAATGTGCTAAAATTTTAGTTTTTTGGTTATAAAACAGAAAAAAAATCATTTGTTGCTGATCCAATCAAAAATTGTTTGTAAACAAAATTTTACTTACAAAATAAAGTAATTTGTTATTATAATGCAAATTTTATTTTATAGGTTGAATATATGCTTAACCCCACGCAACGCCTCTGGTTCAAACATTATGTCAAAGATCTTTTATTTATAGTTGTTGTGAAAAACATCTTGGTTAAATAATTTTTATAGTAAAGTTTAAGACATATTTAACTTGCGATTTCAACGATTCTTGCTAGTTGAAATTGCTGTCAAAGTTATGCTTTGTGTATAATAATATATCTATTTTTTTACATAGTAATGCAATGTAAACAGTAATTGTTTCAGACTTGTACTTTAGCAGTAGATAAATTAGCTCATATCTGTTATATATTGCATTTTAATAATGTTTTTTTTTTTCTTTTATTTTTAGTCCTATAAAAATGGATTGCTTTATACTAAATGAAAATAAAATCGAAGTTTTTCTATAAAATTGATGTTAAAATGTGTTAAATTATTTTTAAATTTTGAATTCGAATTAAAAACTTAGATATTGTAGCTATTAAAAGTTACGTATTCATAAAATTTAATTTGAATGATTTTCTGAAAACTATGTCTAATTTTGTATTTAGGGGATATGTTTTGAAGCTGATACACCTTAACAGTTTAATGATCAGTACATTCTATGATTTAATAAGAAAATAACTAATTAAAATACAATTACATAAATTTATTTAAAATAATTAGTTAAAATTTATTAATTTAACTAGTAATTTTTTATAACTGACAAACTTACAATAAAAATTAATTAAAGTTTTTTTTTGTATACAGATTGAGTATAAATTATCTTTTATCTTAACTTTAGTTTTACTCGGATTAATATGATTTTATGGTTTATTATAAAGATATTATTTTAGTTTATTATATAACTTGATGTAATAAATACCTAAAATTAATCTTCTAATGAAAACTAAAAACAGTTATAATTAGCGACTAATATTTTTCTATAAAATAGATCATTGGTCGGCACGCTACTTCGAATACGTGAACCCTAAATGACAAAATTAAAATTTGGTGCACCTCAATTAGCATTCTTTAGCGCCGCTAGTGTTTAAAAATATGTAAACACTTCTAATCGTTTTTTTTACTAATAACTTGGTAACACCCAGTTAATTTTTACAAGCTAACTTTAAATTGTCAACTTTACCTTATCCATTTTAATAAACTTACATCGATGATCTAATTTTTACAAAAATACAACTTGTATCGCCCAAGTCTAAAATACTAACTAGAATAATTTAATACATTGCCACAACCTCAATTAACAATCAGTAGTCTTGGTACTTTTTATTGAATAGTAAATTTAAATATTTAGTAAAGTTAACTTAGTGATTTTTTATTAATTATATTATTTATTAATATTTAGTTAATTTTACACTATTATTGTCTATGTCATAGATAATAATAGTGTAAAAATTAAAAACAATAGTTTCTGTGTTAACTTTTACTAGTTGTTTAATTTTTGCAATAAGATTTAAAACTTATTGTTTAACTATTTAGATAACTACAAGTTAATTAAAGCTGTCTTGTTTGTAACTTTGTAAATTACCTCAATTTTTGTCATCTTGCAAATTACAACCAGTAAAATTTGTTGTATAAATAAAAATTAATCAAATTTATAGAAACTTTGTGTCATTGACATCAGATAGATACTAACTTGTTTATTAAATTCAACATTTTTTTGACAAGTTTATAAATTTCATTGTAAAAATAATTGTTTTAATTGTATTACAACAAACTTTAAATTGTATTTTAGTTTTAAATAAATGTGTTTTTTTTTACAATTTCATTAATCTAAAAGTTTACTACATTAAGTGATTTGTATTAAAATTTAAACAAAATATTGAAGTTTCACAATTATTCTATAGTAATTAAAGTATTTTATCTTAGGTAACTTTTTGAAGACAAAGTTTAGACTTATTAATTTAAAATTAATGAGTTATAATGTGTCTTCTTATTACCTTACGACAAATTTCTGAACTTTAGGTAGTTTGTTAGACTATTAATTAGAAAGATTTTAAATGAAATCTTATATTAAGTATAGCTGAATTTATAATTTAAGCTGTCTCAATACTAATATTAAATAGAGGTCTGCAAATTAAATGTTTTATTTTTAACCAGGTTTCGATGACTAAATAATTGCGACCTCTTCAATTTTTCCTTTGGTGAGACTGCAACTTTTTTGATCACCGAAACCTGGTTGTAAATAAAATATTTGATACGCACACCTCTATTTAATTAACCTCTTTACACTTCAGTTCTTTTTTAGTTAAGACAAATAACTATATATTACTACTATAAAAACTATTTTAACAATTAAAAACAAATACGTAGCATAGTAGATGAATTGAATCACTATCATAAGACTTAAAATATATAAATAACGTCTTTTTAAACTATTTATACTTTTAAAATTGTTGAGTATATTTATATTCTATTTAAATAAAATGAACTTAAGATGTTTGCTGTGTTTTATACTTTCTTATAACAACAAAATTTATAAATTTGGAAAATTTTAACTCGGAATAAACTTAAAAACTAAACTTGTTGTTGATGAATATAATTGAAAACAATCCAAATTAAAATTTGTTCGCTTTACATAATAAATACTGTTTCTTTAGTAAATGTGACAAAATGTTTGATTTAAGTTTTGTATTCAGCTTAGTTCGTCAATCAAACAATTTAATTCTATTTCATCAGCTCTTCCTCATAATATTGACATATGGTTTACCAAATTAGATAGTTGCTCGACATTCAACCGATGGAAGGTAGAAATAGCTGTACGCAAACCAGTGTGGTCCACATTGAAAATTTTAACTGAGCTCGATTTAACAGTGTATGAATTTGTTTCGCAAGTCTTACATCAATTTTCATTGAAATGGAGGAATCAGTTGTTTTAATGCGGTATTAGGTGAAAATAATTTGATTCCTGATGCATTATTGAATGGGTCTGTTGCTCCTTTCAGACAGTTTATCAAGAATACTGGGCCAAGTTCAAATATAGTTCGAATTTTCATAAGGATCGATTATTACAAGTTAACTGGTATTTTGTATAAAGTTATTATTTACTACTACTTTTGATCGTTACGGTTTATCAAAATATATCTTAGGTTTAAAATTAATTAATAAATTATCTATATATCAATAGTGCTTGATGTTATTAGAAATTGCCTTTTTTTAAAACTAGTTATTTAACAAAATGTAATATCATATATATAATTGAATACGTTTTTGTACATACTAATATTACTTAAAAAAATCTATATGATATAGATCCGAAATCGGCAGCAATCAATTAATATACTCTTAAAAATTTCTACCAAGGGCTTTTAAAAAAGTTTTCCGTGGACATTAGTAAACTAAATAGTATTTTTTAAAACATTAAAAACAAATGATAATATTTATCAATTAACATATTAAAATGTAACTCTAACCACAACAACAACTTTGTTAATGATTTTAAAAAATAAATGGTCACTTGCGGACCACATTTTATTTTTTCCTACCGCTTTTTGCCTGTGGGCCGCAGTTTAGCTAGCCCAGTGTCTAATGATTCTTAATAGTTGAAATGCGAAGTTTATTACTCTTATTCTTGTAACAAAATTTAAAAAATTTAGTGGGTTATAAACCACACCAGTTTATACAATCATATTTTTTAGAGAAGTCAAAACTGTTTTATATCTTTGAAAAACATTTAACTTCCTTTTTTTAACGAGATCGTAAAATTGTTCAAAACGTCTAAATTTAAATTTTAATTTACGATTAATTTAAAACAAAAAGCCAACAACTAAGAACAAAAGCTTCAAATATTTTTGTTGAAGATTCTTTAGCTAAACCAGCATGCTAAATGTATTCATAAATAGCTACATATTCATAATACAAATTCAATTACGTATTATGGTTATTTTAACCTTGCTCCAAAATAAATCCTGTCAAGAGTAATTTCAACAGTTTTCAGGCTGAAGCTGAGTGGTTTTAGGATTGAGCAATTAAATGAACCTGCGATATAATTTCAAATTTTTTACACAATAATCCGTCTGTAATCATCGTTTCATCAAAGAAACAGTTGCATTGTTAACAGAATAAATAAACAAACTGTTTTAAGCCCCAATTTGTATTACGTGCTGCTTTAGGTTTAACGTCTTCAATAGATCGCAATAATACAACTAGCACACCACAGTATATCGCAACACTACAACTATCACATCACAGTAGACCGCAACAATACAACTATCACATCACAGTAGATCGTAACAATACAACTATCACATCACAGTAGATCGTAACAATGCAACTAGCACATCACAGTAGATCGTAACAAATACAACTATCACATCACAGTAGATCGTAACAATGCAGCACATCACAGTAGATCGTAACAATACAACTATCACATTACAGTAGATCGTAACAATACAACTATCACATCACAGTAGATCGTAACAATGCAACTAGCACATCACAGTAGATCGTAACGTTACAACTATCACCTTACAGTAGATTGCAACGATACAAATAAGTAGACATAAGTTAAAAAAAAAGTTTTTCTTAATTATAACCAACAAAAATTGTAGATAAGGTTATAATGTACTTTGAACCTACACTACAACCTATAACAAACAAATAATAACATTAATCTAACTGATAATAAATGGTACTTAGAACTACTAATGAAAACTAGGCATGGCTTGATAAAACATATTGTGTTAGAGAACATTTGCAAAAAACTTATAAGTATATAAAGAACGTCATACTTTAGATAATATCTTAGATGTAAAAAAATTACACAACAGTTTAATCTAAAAGGAATATGCTTTACTAATGTTTGAAATCCTATTACATTAAGTACTTAAATTGAAATCAAAAATCTGCTATTTAGTAAAAACACTGTTTAAATAGAACTTTACATTAAAAAACTAAAAATACAAAAGTCTACTTGAAGAACATGTAAGCAGCAGCAAGGTGGTCTAAAATGAATGTCACTGCCAAAACTCAGTATACATATAAATGAACAAAGTCCAAAAAATATTTCATAAGACTCATTTTCTCCTAACTTAAACTTTCTTCTACATTATTTAGTATTTAAGTAAATGGAAACACAGTGTAACTTGTATTCCATTACAGCGTGATGGCTTTCTGACAGTTACTTCAAACTTGCCAAGACCTTTAGGAAAAACCTTTATTTAAACTTGGGAAGACTTTAAAAAGTACTGAGCCTTTTAAAGAGTGTTGTCAAAGGTTATTTTCTTAAATAATTAAACAGCAAAGATTTGATAATTGTATCTCCATAGTATTGCGATCTACTGTGATGTAAAAGTTGCAAAATTGTAATCTATTGTGCTATAATAATTCCAGTGTTGCAATCTACTGTGATGTGATAGTTGTATTGTTGCGATGAACTGTGATGTGATAGTTGTGTCTCTGCGAACAACTGTAATGTGGTAATCGATTTACTGCGATGTGATAGGTGTAGAGTTGCTAGATAAAAAAGACTAGCTAGATATATTTTTCTTTTTATTTTTTTATAAGTTTTTTTTTTAATATATTTTTTTACTTGTTTAATATTTTTTATCACTGTTACCCCTAGCTCTTACACTCGGTCAGTAGCTTTTTTTCTTGTTTTTTAGTTGCTTCTTTTTTTTAATAGTATTTTTTATTAGTTTATTGCTTGTTTTACTATCACTGTTATCCCGACGCTTACTTTAGATCCGTAATTTTTTTTATCCTTATTTTTTTTAACAGTTTATAATTTAGTATTGTTTTTTTTTGTTTTTAATATATATTTTTAACTTTCCTGCTAAAATGACCTTCCGTGTATAACTGTCACTGATGAAAATTTGACCCACTAAGCAAATATGTCTTCGTGAAATTTTTTCCTCGTAAATTTTTGTCTTTGTTGTAAATTTTATTGTGCAAATTTGTCTTCGTAAGATTTAGTCACCTCGTGCAATATTTTCTTCGTACAATATTTTTGTATATTGTAATTTCTTTACATATTTGTATAATTGTTTTTATTCAATGATTTAATTTCATGTGGTTTGAACTTTAGCTATTGTACTTTGAAAATGTTATTTTGACTTACATTACTAATAAACTGACGATTCTCAAAGTTTTAAAAGTCCAGTGTGACTTGTATTTTTACGTTTTTACTTGTCTTCTGAAATTAATTCAACTATAGTAACAATTTAAGTACATTAAATTAAGAATATAACAGTTTTACTATTACTTGGCTCAAATTACTGTCTAATTTTCTAAAAATACTAATCCTTTTATGTTGTGGAAACAAACCGAGTTTGAATTAGGAAAAACTTGTGAAGTTATGGAAAGCTCTTTCTCACTTACAAAAAAACTATACAACAAGTTATACAAGACAAAATATTTCAGTAAAACCAAAATAAATCGAGCAATTTTCATCAGTAGAGTACAAAGCTAACAAGTAAATAGATTGTTAGCTTTGTACTCTACTGATGAGAATTGCTCGAATTATATTTAGTTTTACAGAATTTACGTGTCTTGTATATCTTATTGTATAATTACTCGTCAATTATGTTCAAAATTAAAAAAATGCTCATTTTCACAAGTATAATTTGATTCTTTATTAAAAGCATTGAGTTTGAATATAAGGTATTAAATTAAATCGATTTAGCCTTAGAACATTTTTATGAACCAAGACAAGATATCATAAAGGTTGAGTTAGTTTTCCAATTGTTCGGTAGTGTTTGAAAAAATCAACTATCTGCAACTAAACTTCATTTATAAATATTTTATAGTATCAATCTTTTATGAGTACTTAAAAATGAAATACTGTTGATTTTTTTAATAAATAAGTAGCAATGTTTTTCATTTAGCATGAGTGAAGACTTAATTATGCTTGTTTTTATACAGGTTGATATCATTTTCAACATACATTTAACGATCATTTTTTAAAAAGAAATATTTTAAACACTTTTTTTCGAATTTGTTTTGTTCAATGAACAAAGCAACACTTTTAGTTAATTCATAATGCTCAAAATCAACTTGTCTTTTGTCTTTATTTTATTTTCAGCTACATTAAAAAATAAATATATTTGCTAAGAGAATAACTAAACAAACTATTTTAGGTTCCAGATTGTATTTCGTGTTGCTTTAGGCTTAAAGTCTTCAAAAGATCGCAACAATACAACTATCACATCACAGTAGATAGCAAAACTAGAACTAGCACATCACAGTAGATTGCATCGTTACAACTATCACATGACAGTAGATAGCAACACTACAACTAGCACATCACAGTAGATTGCATCGTTATAACTATCACATCACAGTAGATCGCAACGTTACAAATAGGTAGATTAAAAATTAAAATAAAAAGATTTTTTAGTTATAACCATTATAAATTGCAGATAAGGTTATAGTGTACTTTAAACCTACACTATAACGCATATCAAATAAATAATAACATTAACCCAACTAATACTTATATTAAATGGTACTTAGAACTACTTATGAAATCTAGGCAAGACTTGAATTGACAATTTCAAAAAGTAACAAATGTATAAGAAAATTAATAGTTTAGAAAATATCTTAAATGTGGTCAAAACTTTGAAGAATAATTTAATTTTAAAGGAATATACTCTACTAATGTATAAAGCTGGGTTCCCAAATCTCGCCCCCTTTTTAGAAATTTGAAAAATAATCGCCCCCCACGATTTTAAAAAGTAGTTTTTCTCTTGAGTACAAACTTTTGAGCCAAAAAAATTGTGTTCGAAATGTAATTTAGTCTGGTATTTCTTTTACACGCACTTTTGGGCTTTGTTTAAAGTAATTTACAGGGCTTGAGAAGAAAGAGTACTGTTGTTTTCTTATAAGCCCAGTTTAGTGTATTAAAATACTTAAATATTAAAAAGCCTTGTGTAATCATTAATCAATCCTGTTTAAATATGAATTGTTTTGAAACTAATGAAACTTTTAGGGTAGTAGTGGACAACTTTTGTAGTCAGCAGTTCCTATTTACTAAAAAATCTTTTCTTGTTTCGACTCGTTAAAAAATGTAATTGCTGGCTGCATAACTTAAAAAAATAACATATAGAAAACTAAAAAAACTCGAGCATAATTGTAATAAAATGATTTACTATTGTTGTGATCTAGAAAATACGTAAGTAACTGAAAACCAAATTGAAAGTGTATTTCAAAATCATAAGCATCAAAAAACTAAATTTTGTTTATTTTGCACAAGTAGTTTTAAGTTACTTGGCGGGTCGAAATTTGATTGGATCTGGACTGTAAGTTACTAATCTGAAATCTTAACTGAAACTTGACATTATAACTATCTCTCATTTAACGAATTTCGGACATTTAGAGTGAATACCAAGTAACTTATTTAAGCCGCACAAAATACTTAAATTATTTAATAAAAAGGCATATTCTAAAATTAAATACCAGAGATTAAAAAAACTATAAAAGAATGAACAAATTTTTTTAAACATAATGAAATAGATATTAAAACATTATTGCTGATCCAGTTTTAGGAAGTTTAACCGACTGGTTGATTATCTCACATGAAAAGTGGGTTTATCAATAGCCTCTGTTAATGTAGTAAAATTATTAATTCCAATGCTGAGATATATTATAAGCAAGTTAGTTGTAAAATTAAAAATTTAATTCTAAACTTTTTAAACTATATGTTTTGTAGTAGAGAAACGTTAAATAGCATTTGACTTAAAATAACTTTTAGGAAACTAAACCTTAATTTTAACATTTTTTTTCTTCATTTAAATTCAAAAAAAAAATCAAATGTTTTACAGTTAATTCTGTGAACAGAAAGTAATCAATTAAAAAAATCTTTTAATTGTGTTAAAACTTTCTTAAGTAACTGTAGCAGTCTTTTTGATTGCTTATTTAATACTGTTTAATTTCATTTTTTCTCTAGCTATAAGCCTATAATAATTTACCAGAAGAAAATAGTGAAAGCTAGTGTTGAACTATTAAAATAAACAACATATTCTAATTGTTAATATATTAAAAAATAAGATAAAACTAAAAACAGTTGTATTAATAGTTTAAAATTATTTAATAAATAGACTTCTAACATTAATAAGTCAAGTTAGAAAAAAAATTTGAGATAATAATAATCTTTTAAATGAAAAATTTGAAGTCATTTTAAATAGAGACATCAAATCTATACTCTTTTAAAACCAAAAATAATTTTTGAAATAAAAACTTTAATGGTTCTCAAGGTTTTTTTATTTATACAGATTAAACAATTAATAACAAAAAAATGTTAAATAAATTTCTTTCAAACAAATACTTTAACCACTATGTTATAAAAACTTTTAGTGTAATGTAAATCAACAATTATAAACTACAAATTAACCAGGTCAAAACAAAGCTATTAACATATTTAAAACATAAAACATTTTATAAATACAGTAGACTTCCTCTTCAATTCGCTCTTTGAACAAAATAAAAAAGTTTAAACTCAAAAACTATTACCATTTTTTTTACAAAATGATAAATTTAAATATGTTTTATGCAATAACGTTATGAATAAACATGAATTCAACTAAAACATAAAACAAACAATCATAAAAAAAAGATCTACATAAGTTATTAAGTATTGTGTATTTTTTGTTTTATCAATACTTAATTAGTAATAGACTTTGTTTAAGTTAAGTTTAAGAAAATATGAGTTTGCACTTTCTTTGGGTAAAAAAATGCGAGCTCAAGAGGAAGTCTACCGTAAAAAATATTTATTAGGCATTATGCAAACCTTTAATAGAATAAATAACTTAAAAGAATTTTTTATATAAAAAGACTACTTAAATACAATACAAACCAGGTTAAACAAGAAGTATTTTAGAAGATCAAATAAATAAATAAAAACTTTCATTAAATAATGTCTGCTACTGAATTCTAATATAATGCGAAGGATGAGGTTCATGAATGCTTTCAAGTTTTTCTAATCTGAATC
Source organism: Thalia democratica (assembly GCF_965202585.1). NCBI lineage: Eukaryota > Metazoa > Chordata > Thaliacea > Salpida > Salpidae > Thalia > Thalia democratica. Next base: position 94,511,195 of record NC_139165.1, read on the forward strand.
AAATTAGGCAAATAAAGCCTCAAGTGACCTTTTTTACAAATATCTAGATTAGATATTCTGCTCAAGATGTTGATAACTAAACTGAAAGTTTTTTCAACAACATAGCTAGAAGGAAAAACTATACACAACAATCTAAATTCCTCTCAAATGATTGGATACCTTTGCCTTAGTTTTTGTTGAGTCCAAAAGCTTTCATTTCGTTCTTTGGAAAAAAAATTACTTTAAGTTCAAGATCAGTTTGTAAGTCGAAGAAGGTTTCCTGTGAGTCGTTTACTTCAAAAATATCTGCCACGAAGGGATCCATACTTTTATCTATATGATAGCTTTTTTGTGTCAAATCGAAACTTTACTACTTAATATGTTGAAATTGTTAAAAATCCTAGATTAGAAAAAAATTTTTTGCCTAAAATGTCAAATTCTAGGTTTTTCTAGGTAAATTGGCAACCCTGTATAATTTTATTTCTTAGTCTAACTTAATGACTTTTCAAAAAACAATTGGAAATATCATGAGGTGATAGTTAATATAGAAAAAATAGGTTTTTACAAACCATTTATGATCCTAAATAACATGTATGTAAGGTTAAAAAATAGTGAAAAGAATTCCGATCGTCTATGATCAATGGAAGTGTTAAATAAGAAGATATATAATTAAAAATATGTAATTAACTTAAAAGTAGGAGTCACAAGTACTTGATTTTTTCTCTACATTTTACTAAAACACATTAAACTTTTTTGTTAAAGTTTTACCACAGGGTCAAATATTTAATAGCAAGCTAAAATTAGTAAAATAGCAAAATAAAAACTAAAAATTTTATGACAACCCGAAATTTTAAAATCGCCCCCTTTTCGCCCCCTTACTAGTTATCGCCCACCCTTTCGCCCCCTTGCTAATTATCGCCCCCCGAAATACTAAAATCGCCCCCAGGGGGGCGATATCGCCCACTTTGGGAAACCCTGGTATAAAGTAATATTACATTTAAATACTTAAATTTTAAATAAAAACATTACAGTTTTGAAAAAAAAAACATTTTTTAAAAACAAATTTTAAATTTAACAACAGAAAATATAAATGTCTATTTGAAGAACATGTTAGCAGCAGCAAGGTGGTCTAAAATGAATGTCACTGCCGAAACTCAGTATATATGTAGATGAACATAGCCTGGAAAATATTTCATATAACTCAGTTTCTCATAACTCTCCTCTACTTTATACAGTATTCATCTAAATTGAAACACAATTTAACTGGTATTCCATTACAAAGTAATGGATTTCCAACAATTATTTTGAACTTGCCAAGACCTTTAGGAAGAACATTTATGTAAACTTAAGACAACTCTAAAAAGTACTGAGCCTTTTAAAGAGATTTTTCAAAGCTTGGTTTCTAAAATAATTAAACAACGAAGATATGATTATAGTAGATCAATAGTGTTGCGATCTAGTTTGATGTGAAATTTCTAAAGTTGCAATCTTCTGTGATGTGATAGTTGTAGTGTTGCAGTTTACTGTGATGTGATAGTTGTATTAGTTGTATTATATAATCTACTGTGATGTGATAGTTGTATTGTTTCAATCAATTGTGATATGATAGTTGTTTTGTTGCATCAACTGTGATGTTATAGTTGTAGTGTTGATATCTACTGTGATGTGATAGTTGTATTGTTACGATCTACTGTGTTGTGATAGTTGTATTGTTGCAATCTACTGTGATGTGATAGTTGTATTGTTTTAATCTACTGTGATGTGATGATAGTATATATAAACTTACATATTTTGAAATTAAATGCAATATTTTTTAAACAATATAAAGTTTTAGGGTTATTAAAAACTTTTTATCTACTTCAGTATAATAAACGACTAGTAATCAAGTTCGGAACTATCAACAAAATATAAATAATAACTTGACTAATACTGTAACAATATTCTAAGATTAACTTGAAAACCGTTTTGTTTTTAAAAGAAAACTTAGAGTTATTGCACTTCTAAGTTTTGCCCGGGCAAAGTCTGATGTAACAAAAAGTGAGAAAGAGAATGAGAGCGCATTCTTCTTTTATGACGTAAAGAGAATAAAAGAGAAAGAGAGCGCATTTTTCTTTTAAGGCGTACAATCAAAACTGTAAGATACAACGACCCATTTTAATGTTTTGAGTCATAAGCTGACAGTCCAGACTGAGTTGTGTGTTGAACCGCCAGGAGCTGCAGAGACTGTTTACAAGAAAGACACTTGAATATTGGTATTAAGTTGTTTTATAAAGTTTTAGTATACATAATTATAATTGTATTTGTTATATTTAAAGATTGTTATTTAAAGTAAGTTTAATAATTCTCTTACTGTACATTTTTATAGCTCTTTTGATTTTCAACAAGTGATTTATTAAAATGTTTTCTACAGTGGTTAAATATAAAGCTTTTTTCACACAAGTGACATACATTTATAGTTCTTGTAATTTTCAACACTTGGTTTTGCATTTAATCTTGAGTATTTCTTAAAATATTATTGAGTTTTTTATAGTGGTTATCATACAATATTTTAGTACTCAAATTACATATTTAATAGTTCTTGTGATTTTTACAATTCGTTTTGTGTTCATTGAAGTTCGGTTAATAAAGAAACCCACTCAATTGTTGTGCCTGGTTATTTATATATAGTAATACTAAGTCTAGATTAAAGAAATAATTATGTCAAATTCCAATAGTAAAGTCACATTTAAATTAAGCCTTAAGCGTAAACGTCCTAATGTAAATAAACCTTTGGGTGTTGGGTCACCAACACCTATTCGTTTCAGTACTTTTAGACTAAGTTTTTATTGAAAACTAAATTTAATAAAACTTAATATCAACAAAAAACAAGGTAAAAAAAATAATAAAGTTTAGTGAACAACCACATTGTCTAAAAAGCAGCAATAATGATCTATAATTATTTTTTAATTTGCTATGCTTTTTTCATTTAGTCGTAATTAAATTTTATAAATGATTCTGTTGTGTTTGTTCTTTAAAAATTAAAAATAAATTTAAAATATAATTTTATTAAATCCAAAAATCTAAATAATAAATATACTGTTTTAATGAAAGTATTACGATAAAACCTATAGCTTTTACCTTTTTTTGTATAAATGTAATATAATAGCATGATTAAATTAAATTTAATTGTAACGTTTAGTTGCTTATTATGTTAATGTATATGAAAAATACTTTACAAACTTAGTTTAGTTTGTTTAAGTGTTATTAAAATGATATACTTTACACTGTATATTGTTTATGATGTGTATTTTGAACTTAAGTGTTGTGTTTAGGTTTGATTAAAAAATACACTATATTTTAAAAATTTTGTTCAATAATTCAAACTACATAAAATAAAGAACAAGTTAAAAGTTAATTACTTGTCACTGCAACTTATTTATATTTATTTAAAAAAAAAAAAATACAGCTACATTAATTGAAAATGCATTTAGAAAGTTTTAAAGCTGTAAAAATATTTCTAAGAAGTGTAGGAATGGTATAAACATAAAAATATTTAAAATAAAGTGTTTAGTGAGCTTTAAAAATAAAAGTTTGTGTATTGAAATGGTTTTAAAAACTCTGTACTTCAATTATATCGTTTTTGCTGTCTAATACTTTTGTAGATTAAAGACTTTCGTAAAAAAATTAATTTATTTAATGTAATATCTCAAAAGTAATACAAAAACTGGCGATCTGTGCGCTAAAAGAAGAACCCTTGCGGCAGCAGTGTACCAAAAATGACAATTAGTTTCCGGTGGGCAGGGTTATTGTCCAATAAACGAAACGTACAGATCAGTTGATATGCATGGTAGTTCGAAAGTCTGATGGTTTGACTCGGAAATGCTAAATAAGTCAGGTACAGTCACAAAATGGTTGGTATAAAAAACAAGCTGGTTGCATTTTCAACAAGATGGATCGTAGATGCTGAATGTTATGACAGCTTGTCTAGACAGCTTGTAGAAATAGATTTAAAACCACTTATAAAAATTGATTTAGATCGCACATTACACATCACGTCAGGAAGTGAAATTTACTTTATCTACAGCAAGTCAAAATTGATGGGTGTTTATGATGTCAACAAAAATACGTGGTCAACTGGTTCTGTTCCATTCAAAGACTATATAGGAAAATTAGTTGTAGGACCGCTTTGAAAGTTCTTAAGATTTGGTAAGTTAAATAAGATTGTTAAAATCTAAGATAAGTATTGTATATTTTCAAAGTTAAGTTGAAAGTAGTTATTACAAAAATACTTAGTGTTTTATCTTATTTACTATTCTACTAAACTACAGTAAATAATTTTATTTAAAATATATGTGAATTTTTGACTCAAGCATTTAAGTAAGAGCTGAGCATGTTTTTATAGCTGGTGTTTTTGTAGAATTTTTTTAAGGAAACTCATATTTACATAAAGCTTGTTAATATTCTACATTAATCTTGTATATCTAGTTGTTTTTTATAACTTTTGAGAATAATTTCAGACTAGTTTATATATGTATATATTTTTTGAATATATAGTCACATAAATCTGTTTAATTTTAGTTCCAAAGTATTTAAAACTGATTATAATAGATGCTCTCCCAACATCATTATTAGCAATAAAATGAACTACTCAACACTCAGCACAAATTTATATAATTTATTTTATTAAACGTTTGTTTGGCACAACCATCAACAACAATTCATGTGACATACCAGTGTACCAATAACGTCACATGAATTGTTTCTGGTGGTTATGCGGTTCAGATATTGCTAAATTTAAGTAGATTATGCAGTTTATTTTATGATATATAAACAATATAATTTATTGAATCACTAAATTTAGTAGATTATGCGAAGTTTTAACTTATATATAGATAGAAATTTTATGATATAAAAGTTTTATTTTTAATGTCATAAATTGAAAAAATAACTGTCAGTGAAATATACTTGATGTTAAAAACTTTATAACTAATAACTTGTCTCATAACTTCAAACTTACAACTGATCTTGTATTGTTTTGCGTTGTAGACTGAAATTGAACATCAATTTATTAAATTTAGACCTTACAAATATATTTTTAACTTAAAAAGAAGTTCGTTTTATATACATTATTTACAGTATTTCTGTCAGTAGCCTTAAGTTAAACATTTAATTTACAATTTAGCTTACTAAGTTTTGATCTCGTGTTTTTTAAATAATAATTTTGAAATTATTTCTGTAAGTTTACGGTTTAACAAAAATTTTTAACTGATTTGTATTCTACTAATTTTGGGTGCTTATGTGTTTATTTCTAGAAATGTAGATTAAATTTAAACTTATTTTGGATTCATAGTGATATATAATATTTATGTTTGTTTTATCGCTTAAATGATTAGAAACAGTTAATACAGGTAACCATGCCATTTACTAAAAATACAGAACATTTGAAAATTAATTTCAAAAACAGCTTATTGGCTGCATTGTCATAAGCCCGTAATAATCTGTTAACTATATCAGTTTATTAACCTTTTATGCTTAAAACAAAAAAAGTGATTAATTAAAAATCAACTTAGAATACTAACACCATATAAAGGTTTATTTCAACTCTTAACTGGTGTAACAAATGTTTCTTAGAAAGATGAGGCTTATTAATGAATTTATATATTTAAGTTATAACACCTACTTTTGTTTTAAAATGAAAATCACTTAAACATAAAAGATAAATGACTTTCAAAGGAGAATAAACAAAGAAAGGTATTGTTTTTGAGAAAACTGCTGAAAAACACTTGTGTTATCCATTACAGACCAATTAATTTTATCTATCAAAAATCAGCATGTTCTTGAATGTATTGCTTTATATATATAGTATATATATCTTGAGGATCTTTATTTATGTTTCTTTTTTAATGTTATATTCGACATCTATTTTCTTTTGTTGCTTACATTGAAACTGTTAAATTTTTATATAATATCTCTGTAGTTTTTTTCAATTGACTATTATATGCATAGCATACATTAAAAATTTCTATGCAATCGTCGTAGATCTTTATAGATCAAAATAATCGAGTTAATTTTTAATAACTTTTATTTTCAAAAAATAAATAATCTTTATTAAATAAAATAAGTATCATAAAATCTCATAAATTTGCTTAAAACATTACAAACATTCATTCACTTTAAGTAACTTTATTTGAAAACTTAGTGCAACATATTAGAAAATTTGCTAGATAGTTATATAAAACAATAATTATTTAAATGATTTTATATTCTAAGCAAAGCGAAATCATTTTTGATCATAAACCGTTTAAATTCAGAAAGATATAAAGTAATAAAATGAGTTTCATAAATTTATTACAAGTTTAAGAAATATAAAACCAATTCAAAGACAAACGTTTCAAGTTATTTTGATATCATTATCTTGTTATAACAATTATCTAAGTATTAAATCAGTGTAATTTTATTCATAATTTAACTAGCTTATAAAATGTTTTTGGTTAAAGAAAAATCAAACGTTAAAATAAAAACCAAGATGTCAGTACAAAAATAAAAGGAATAACTTTTTTAAAAGCAGTAGAAGATAAATGATTAAGTAAAAGAATTTTTTAGCTAAATGAAAATATAAAAACTTATTCTTTTTATTTTAAAGAGAAAGAAAGAAAAAACAATTACTTAAAAAAAAATACATACTTTACAAGTTAACATAATAATTTAATTTGTAAATTAATTCTGAAATAAAATAACTAAGTCCATGAAGGTTGTAAACTTATTACTTTAGATTTAGTTTTAGTAAAACAACTTATTAAAAACTTTGAAAAATACCTCTTGTTCTTGTATTAAGATTATATATCTATCTGATCTTTAGTCTAAACAAATTTCGCCAGTTAAAATTATACTTATAACCCTGATATTTTATTTCTCGAAAAAGATCTGTTTATCACGAAGTTATACTATATATAGCTATTTACGATCTACTGATTGTCACTCTAACTTTAAAAATGTACAGTGTTTACAATCGCAAGGTTTAAACCATATCAAAATTTTAGAATCTATTTCTCATGCATTTTATAAAATCTAAAGCAAAATAGGCTAAATATCATTACCGTACTTTAACCCTATCAAGCTATTGATCGCTTTGCAAAATAAAACCATCAAAAAAACTTCATTATTTTACTCTTCATATCATGCTAACTTTTACAAAGTAATTAAAAAACATTTGAAAACAAAATGTTTCAAACAAACTTATTGTCTTAATTTTTTTTCAAGCTTGCCTTTTTATTATCTTAAATACTTTGTAACTTCAAACTTGTTTTTGGTTTTTCCAGAAGGTTTGTAAAAATAAGTATTATTATAAATTAGAAAAATAAAAAAATAATATTTTTAGAAAATTTTTACACAATTAAAAAAGCTAAAATTGTTATTTTTTTAATAGTGAAGTATTTTAATAACAATTTAGAAGAAAATTAAGCCAAAAATATGGAAAATACAATACTTATACATAAATTAAAACAACTATAAGTAATTAGGTTAATGTTTTCATTAAAGAACTAATGAAAATAATTTAACTAAAATAATATTTTTGAGTCATTCACTCTGAACTGTACAACTGATAATCAAATCTTCTAAACATTAACACAATATATTTGGTTAATTGAGTCCAAAGTTAACAACTTCTAAACGAAAACCGGACATAGATGTCATTGATATGAATACAATATTTAAAATTTGAAAGAAGATTTCTAAACCATTATCAGTTATAATTGGTTTATCTACTCTGAAAAGCTAAATTATGCATTTACTGCCAAACATATGTAATGGAATACCAGTTTTACTCCTGTTCCATATAATTGAACATCAAGCTGATATACAATCAGTTAATCAAGAAGCAAGTTAATTTTATGAGATCTTTACATTTTTAAGACAAAACTATAAAACCTAGCCACAGAACTGTGGAGACCTTTCAGATGTAGTTCCAGAACTGAACTAAATTGTTAATATAACCTTAATTCTAAAGTTGTTTTTAGATAATGTTGATTAATTATATATCAGATTGTTTGAATTGAATCACAAGTAGTTGATAATTGATTTAAGTTTTGACCACATCTAAAGTCTTTTCTAAGGTATGATGTTCTTTATATATACGTTAATGTTTCCAATTGTTCTTTAATACTAATGCACATTTAAAATCATGCCTAGTTTTATATAGAATATCCTTAAATATACTTAGTATAAGTGTCGTTTAAATTTAATTTGACTGTGATTTTAGTGTGGATGTACATTACGTTATTTTTGTACATTACAGTTTTTTGTTCTTAACAAAAGAAATATTCAGGCTAACACCAATAATTAAATTGTTCCAAACCTATCTTGCAGACTAAAAACTTGCCCTAACATAATTTACACTTTTTAAATTGAGTCCATTAAAAATATATTGTTAGATATATAGATTAAACTTTAATATAGACTCTTTGCTTAAACTTGAAGAAAAAAAGCATGTAGTTTTGAAATTTAGACTTTTTTACTTAACTTTTTTTTGAAAAACACGACTTATTTTTTTATAATCAGTTAATAAAAAACGGTTCACATAAACTAGCACACTAGCTAAGAAAATTAAAAAACAATATTTATCATAGAACTCTTCGCTTGAGCTTGAAGAAAATAAAAAACATGTAGATTTGAAATTTACACTTCTTTATTTAATGTTATTTTAAAGAACACGACTTCTTTTTTTCTAGTTAATTAATAAAAAAGGGTAGGTGTAAACCAGCACAATGGCTGAGAAAAGTAAAAAAAACAACATGAATTATTTATCATATAACAAACTGTCAGAAAAAATCTGCTTTCATTCTTGCTAGTATCGTCATAAGTGAAAGTACTACAACAAATTCATTTAAATAAAAGGCAACTGACAAAAACTTAATCTACTGATTATTGTGTAATAACGGAACACAACCTTGATTGATATACCCGTACTCTAAACTAAAAAAAAATCTAGTTTAGTAATAGAACTAGTCGGTTTTTTTTTGTTATTAAATGTTTTAGAATCTTAATTTTATTTGTACATTTAGTAAACAATTGACCTTTTAAATGTTTTGGTATAACAATTATACTTAAAAAAAAACTTTCATAATTAAAAAAAGTAACATTTTATTAACTTATAAAAAGACCGTAGAACGAAATTTTAACTTTTTTTTAGACATTAATTAGAACATAGAAAAAAACGAATGTGTATAAAAAGTATTTTTATTTGTATTAAAACTAAATGCTAATTTTATGTTCAAATTTTCTTTTTTAACCATCCTTCATAATGACCAGATTTTATTTCTGAATACCCACATTTTTTGTAAAAGTCTTTAGCTTCAGAAACAGAAAATAAATATGCCGTATTAAAGCCTTTCATCTTTGCCCATTTTTCTGCATCAACCATCATACTCTTGCCAATTCCTTTTCCTTGTAAATCCCTAGTCACTGCAACTATTAAATTAAACTATTTAAAACTTTTTTTGTTTGTTTTAAAACTATTTTTCATGAGCGTCAAACCTCAAAAATAATCAAAAATATAGGTCATACTTTTTGTTTTAATCTATTATTTATGATTTTCTAAAATAAAATGTTTTTAATGCTTGATTAAAAAAAAGAAATTATATCACTTATATAAACAGTACCGTAATTAAACTTTAATGAATCATTTTCTGCACCAAACTTATCAATTCCAACATGTCCAAGTAATTTACTAGGTTTCATAGAAGTGTCCAAATAAACTAATGATGTAGGAAGTTTATCAGAAGATTCACAAATACTATAAATAAAATGGAAATCATAGTGAAATCTATTAGTATAAATACTTACAAAAACAAAAATTAGTAAAAGTACTTATATCGTAAAGTATTTTTATTTTGTTAGTTATATCACAATATTAAACTTAGAACGACTACTTAAAAATGTTGAAATATAATAGTACTAACATTTGTGAGGATCTAGCAAAAAATGTATACGCTTTTAGAAGTTGACAGCAACGATATCTGAAGCCAATTGATAGTTTATGCACTGGAAATAATTTCATCACTTTCTTTAACTAGTCTAAAAACGTTTTAAATATTTTTCCTAAAAATATAACTAGTTAAATAAATCGAAAGGTAATAAAGTATATTAACTAAAAAAAACATCTAGGTTTAGGTGTGTAGTTAAATCAAGGTCTTTTTAAAGTTGATATATTAATAAAAAAAAAAAAATTAAAGCTCTAGTAATTTTTCGCTTTTTTTTTTTCAAAAATCTGGCAACTATTTACAATTGTTTTGTTTGAAATAAAAAGATAGTTATTTTAAATTTAAACTGAAATACTACCTCATAACTATAAGTAATCAACTAAAAAAGTACTCTTTAAAGTGAAATTAGCAATAAGGTAAGTAGTTATAAAATAAATAACTACACATCATGTAGTCAACTGAGAAATAATTTATGGTTACTGATCACAGTATTAGGTTTACCCGAATTATTTTAAACATTTAACTTCAACATTTAATCAAATATATAACATGTAGCAAACAATCATATAATAATAAAAAACTTACATACTTTTACAGTATACTTTTAACCATTATCATTTACTCAAGCTTTAAAACTATTATTTTGTTATTATTATAGTTGTGTTAGCTTATTTACTATTATTAATACTTAATGCATTTTTTGTAATTTATCTGTTTATAATGTTCAACATCTTCAAAAAATTACAAATTGTACAACTAAAACTTTACGGTAATGCTTTATCTTATTAGTAAAACATAAAATATTAATTTAAAGTAAATTGTCGGAAACATTAAACAGTTTTAATCAAGTTAAATCATTGTAAATTATTAAGAAGAAAATCTTCTTATCAGATTTCACATAAAACTTGTATTCGAGAGAAAAAAACTCACTACGAGTTTAAAAAAATAATCTATTGTAGTAAACTGTCTGACTTGTATTTTAAATCTAAAAAAGAAACTATAGCTTTCAATATCAATTAAAATCTAGTATTTTTATAACATAACCAAGACTAATCTATGATTAATAAAAGTTCTTAATAACTAAATAATTTGCAGACTACACAACAAACATTATGTTTAGTTTCTTTAAACTTTTTTAAAAAGTAACTAAAATATATGTAGATACATGACTTAATAGTACTATAAATTAAATTACTATTATATGTAAAAAATAAGCATTAGACCTTATAATACTTTTTATAGGTAAAATACAAGTTAGTCAATATAAAAAAAAAATGGTTTACTTATAATGTATGGATATGGGTAGCAAGGTAGTTTATTTTCAATAAATACATTAAACCTTTAGTTAAAAAAATAGCTGCTTACTTTTAATTCCTTTTAAAGATGACAAGTATTGCTGTACAAAAAGAGAAATGCAATAAAACAATATATATTTATCATAAAAAAATAACTTAGATTGTTGTAATCCTAATTGTTTATAGACTTAAACGCATCTTAAATCATACTCAAAAAAAGTAATTAAAATAAAATTTGCCAAAAGAAACAAGTTTAAAATGAGAAACTGTTGTTTTATCAGAATTATATATAATATTTAACTCTGAAAGCATTGTAAATAATTAACCATAAAATATAATTGTATTATTTTTTGTAAAAACAATTCATATAAAAAAACAACAAATACTTTTACGCATTTTTATAAAATACTATTTGAAAATATTTCAGTATCCGATTTTCAACTACTTATTTGTATAACTGAACTTGTTTATAATGTAAACATTTTAAAAGTTTTGTAATGATAAATAATAACAATTTTCAAAGTGTTATTTGAAATAAGACAGTATTGCTAAAAAGTCAATAAAAAGATTGAATTTTATTTTAAGCAATTTAGATTAACTAAAATTAAATATTGTTTAAAAGAAACTAAAATAGATGCATATTTAGAATTATACAAATGACTAAACTAAATAAAATAAACGCCTATGAAAACGAATGAAAAGAATTACAATAATCGGAATTTAGTTGATGAACCTATATAAAGTAATAAACAAAAATAAAAGATTAAAATCTTAAAAATTGACTAACTTGCTCAAAATTTTAAAGTAGCAAATGATAGTTTTTGTTTGTACTGTTAAATAATATAAACATCTTAATTTTAAAAGACCATGATTCTATAAGATTTATTTGTTGAATATTGAATTTGCATATTAAATTATCAATTTGTTTTCTTGGTTTTCTATTTGCTGATAACAAACTAGTCTATTTAACCAAGGTTTTGACAACTTTCGATATGTCCAATTCGTTTGGCTAAACATAAGTTATAACAATTTTTTTGACTCTTTAAGACTTTGTATAAACCATCGATACATTTAATTAAACGCTTATCTGGCGTTACTTGTTTAATAAAATAACTGGTTAAACATTAGCTGTCAAAATACTTACTTTGATACCTTTTAATGAGTAGTTTGTATTGCTTAAAAGTAAATTTGGTCTAGTTGTTTAACAAGTGAACAGTTTACTTGTTAAAAATATTCAGTTATCACTTAAAAAACAAAAAAATTTATTTGAACGTTTTTATTTTAAAACAATTGGTCATGGCTCATTTGTGTAGCCGAAAAAAAAAGTAAAAGTTTAACTCATTATTAAAAACAATAAACAAAATTTTTATAGTTTGCTATAGTTTATTAACAGCATATAAAAATAATTTTATATATTTCTAAAGATGTAAAGCTAAAGTGTCACTGTCAACTAAGTCTAGAGAGCTTTATTATAAAGCTTCTTTTGTGATAACTTTTCTAAAGCTTATCCATTTTCTTCATCAGAGTAGGGCTCATCACCAACTGAATTGAGTCTTGTCCTCTTAAATCGATTTCTCGTCTTTCGTGACGTCATACGACCTCTGTCGGGCATGTTAAGAACTTGACCCACGTTGGCTCCTGCCCTGAACAGAATTCTTGATATCTGATTTGTTGCTTGGGGTAGCAAATTTTCATCTAAACCACCTTCGCTATATAGAAAGTCGCTTGGTATCGGTATTCTCTGTCTAGTGACATTGGTAGGAAGTGTTCTGACTCTATCATTTATCACTAAGGGGGTATTTTCAATCATACGTGGAAATGGACTTCTAACAACTAGATGTGATGTCCGACGTCTCGGACGAGTGAATCTTGGAGGAAATCTGAAAAGCGACGGCATCGCTGAAGTGGGTGTAACACTTACTACTCTTGGTTGGTTGACTTGAAAATATATCCCCTGTGTATCATTCAAAACAGGCATTGGAGGGTTGCTCTGCAGTAGTAGTGTACCTGCTTCTTGTAAATTATTTTGTTCTTGACTTCTTCAAGGTGAATCTCGTGCAGCTTCTACTTGCCTATCGGGATTGATGTTGCCGCTCATTATATTTCAGATGTTCCAAAAATTTATCTTGTTAAAGTAAATCGTCTAATGTCATTGTTATTTTATTTGTAAGTATTTTTTAAAGTTAAATATTTATTAAATTAGTCTTAAGTACTTTTTATACCATCTGTTAATAAATATTTAGAAGGACTTTCCTTTTCTTATTTTTATATCGACTTGAACAAACAAGCAGCCTCAGTAACGAATAAAACTTCTAAACTCAATTAAAAGCAAGAAAAACTTTTTGTGGGTATAAGGGGATTGTTTAGATTTCCGCAATGGCATTTAAAGATTGTTTTGTTTATTAATAGAATATTATTTTGTCGTAGCTTTTAGTAATACACCTTAAAATCCACTATTGTTTATTCAATATTGTATTTTTTAGTAGGTCGCACATGATCAAGAAACTAGACAAAAACTCCCCTAGCTATAAATTAAAAAAAAAAATCTAGATAACTATCAACCTAGAGCTTTAAATTTGATCACTTTCACTTTAAAAGTCTCCAGCAGTTATGTAGAATAAACCAGAACTAAATAAATATTCTAATCTGATTTAATTATAACAAACTACTTTTTAAACATTGTGAAAGTACTTACTTAATATAACTAAGTTATAAAACATTAAAGTAAAACTAATTTTCTTTATAAAAAAAGAATTTAGATTAACTACAGTTTAAACTATAAACAAACTTTCAATAAAAAGTTTACAGAACAAAAAAGTATTTTAAATTGTTTTTCTTATTATTTCAAATATAAAGTTTACACTACTTATTCAGACATATAAACATAAGTTAAATTTTGGATTAATAAAGGCTTATTAAATTATATGGCAAAATAATCTTAATGCGTTTATCTTAAACTGCTAAGTGTATTAATATACTAACTAAAAATATTTTATTATTGGATATTGAACAACAAAATTTCATTAATAATCTAAAGATTTTAAAAAAGACTTTAGTTTTTAAAATACCTAAAATTTCTTTAATTTTTATAAATTTTACCATAGTGGCTTGAAATATCCTAAATAAAAAAACTAGCCTGAGTTACAATAAGACTTTAAAAGTTTCAAACTTTCCAGGGTATTTAAATTTTAATCAACCCTATTTCAGAACTGTTGCTTGAAGCTCTACTAACTAAAATTAGTTTTAATGAAAAAAGAAAAAAACGTTTATACCATGTGGTATTTAAATACTTACAATTCAAAAAATCATTAAAAAACCACAGGCAATTAATTTAACACAGGATTGCAAACTGACTTTAGACTAATTTCTCCAGGTTTTTTAAATTTCTCAAGGTTTTTTAAAGTACTTGACTTTCGGTCTACTTTTAGCTTAAACTTAATTTTTAAATAAAAAACTGTGTTAAATAGTATAAAAACATTAAAGAAATATTGTAAAGAAACTTTAAATATGTTTTTAATAAAAAACAAAATTGATTGTGACACAAAACTATTATCTATAAGGAAATTTTTTATGTCAAATAAAAATTTGTCTGCTCTACATGTTTAAAATTATATAAAATTGCAAGTTTTTCTGTGATTTTTGTTTAAAGCTCCAGGTTTTTCTACGTATTTTTTAAAATTTCTCAAGTTCCACGTTTTTTGTGGTTTTTTTTTACCTAAAGTGTCAAACTACAGGTATTTCTGGATTTCCAACATAAGTAGCTACCCTGTTTATTTGGTGTAGTTTTTAGTTTATCAATTTATTTAATGAATCTATTGTTTGGTGATACTAATTTTAGTTTTTTTTAATGGTTGACTTTAGAAATGACTATAGGTATTCGAAAATTTAATATCAATCTGAGAGTCTTTAGTCTTTAATCAGCTTTAAAATAAACAGGATTGTTATTAATTATGTCCAAAAAACTACTCTTACAGACCATATTCATCCTAAGATTTCTTTTGTGTATGGAAAACTTACTTAAATATGTCCTGAGTGAACTTAAACAATATTAAGCAGCAATTATTCTTCATGAATTTTTTATTCCTTAAGACAGTTCTTAAATATTTTATATTTAAATCTAAAAACTATTTAATAACAAGACAAATTAAGGTTTTTTTAAATTAGCCTATAAAATGTCGTATTGTTTGATATTTAATAACAATATATCATTCTTTATTTAGAGAATTAGAAAACGACAAATGATTTTAAAAATACCTAAAAATGCCTTAATTTTTTTTAAACAACACCATAGTGGCTTTAATTATCCTAAATAAAAAAACTAGCCTGAGTAACACTGAGACTTTAAAAATTTTAAATCATCTTGGGTGTCTAACTTTTAATCAATCCTGTTTGAGAGTTGTTGTTTCAAACTCTAGCAACTAAGATAATGTTTTTTGAAATACACTTTAACTTTTTTATCCTGTGGTTATTTCTTTAATCAGTAATATAACAATAAAACCATGAAAAACCACAAGCATTTAATTAAACACAAGGTTACAACTGATATTAGACAAACTTTCTTTAGTTTTCAAAATTTTCAAAATTATTTATAGTACTTGTTTTTGGTGTACTTTTAGTTTAAACTTAAGTTTAAAGTAAAATACTGTGTTAAACAGTATAAACATTAAACAGTATAACTTCAAAGGAGTTATTGAATAAAAAAAAAATGATGGTGACACAAAATTAATATTTAAATGGCAAATTTTTTGTGTAAAATCAAAAATTCTCTGCCTAACGTGTAATAATTATTTAAAATTCTAGGTTTTTGAGTGATTTTGTTCAAAATTCCAGGTTTTTCTACGCCTTTTTCAACATTTCTTAACTTCCAGGTTTCTTAGGATTTTCTTTAACCTAAATTGTCAAATTACAATTTTTTCCAGGTTTCCAGCTAAAGAAGCTACCCTGTTAATTTAAGGTAGCTTTTAGTTAATCAATTTATTTGTTGAATTAATTTCCAGTTTTTTTTTTTCAATGGTCAAATCTAGGTTTTACTCAAGGTAATAAAAATTTAAACAACAAACTAAGCTTTAGGTACAAGTAAACACTATTAAGAACAACTTGTTTTAAAGATACTGTACTTAATTATTTCTGAGAGTCTTTAGTCTTTAATCAGCTTTAAAATTAACAGGATTGCCGTTAATTATGTCAAAAAAAACTATCCTTACAGACCAAACTCATCCTGAGATATCTTTTGTCTTTGGCAAACTTACTTAAATTTGTCCTGAGTGAATTTAAACAATTTTAAACAACACTTTTTCATCATGAATTTAAAATACTTAACATAGTTGTTAAATATTTTATATTTAAATCTAAAAAAATTTTAATAACAAGACAAATTAAGGTTTTAAACAATTTTGTCTATAAAATATTTTACTATTTGATATTTAACAACTATATCTCATTCTTTATTTAGAGTATTAGAAAAGGACAAAGGTTTAAAAAAACCTAAAATTACCCTTTTTTTTTTCTAAATAACGCCATAATGGTATTAATCATCCTAAAAAAAACTAATCTGAGTTACACTGAGACTTTAAAAGTTTTATATCATCTTGATTATCTAAATTTTAACCAACCCTGTTTCAGAATTGTTGTTTCAAACTCTACTAACTTAGAATAGATTGTTTATTTTGCAATTAAACTATTATATTCTATGGTTTTTTCTATATTTACTATTCAGAAAATCATGAAAAAATCACAAGCATTTAATTTAACACAGGATTGCAACTGATTTTAGGCAAATTTTTTTCAGGTTTTTAAAATTTCTTCCAGGTTTATTAAAGTACTTGTATTTTTATCTACTTTTAGATTAAACTTAAGTTTTAGGAATCATAAACTGTGTTAAATAGTATAAAAACATTAAAAACTTATTGTAAAGAAACTTCAAATGAGATTTTTATTAAGAACACTTTTGATGGTGACACTGAATTATCACTTTATGCGAAATTTTTTGTGTGAAATCAAAGTTTGTCTGCTTAACATGTAAAATTTATTTTAAATTCCAGGTTTTGAGTAGTTTTTGCTCAAAGTCCAGGTTTTCTACGTCTTTTTAAAAATTTCTTAAGTTTCAGATTTTTTCAGGTTTTTTTTTAACCTAAATTGTCAAAATACAGGTTTCCACTTAAAATAGCTGCTCTGTTAAATTGGTGTAGTTTTTAGTTAATCAATTTAT
Source organism: Thalia democratica (assembly GCF_965202585.1). Lineage (NCBI taxonomy): Eukaryota > Metazoa > Chordata > Thaliacea > Salpida > Salpidae > Thalia > Thalia democratica. The sequence goes on from NC_139165.1 coordinate 94,528,636, forward strand.
TTGGTGAATCTAATTTAAGTTTTTCCTTTCATTTGTAGAATCTAGAATTGACTCCCGGTAATCAAAAATTAAGTAACAAACTTAGCTTTAGGTAAACTAGAGCACCATTAAGAAGACCAACTTTTTTTTATGGATTGGTATCCATAAAAAAAAAGTATCCATAACCATACTTGGTTATTTCTGAGAGTCTATAGTCCTTAATCATTCTTAAAATTAAGAGATTAACATTAATTATGTCCAAAAAACTAACCTTATAGACCAAGTTCATCCTGAGATATTTTTGTTTTTGGTAAACTTAGTTAAATCTGTCCTTAGTGACCTTGAACAATATTAAATAACACTTGTTTATCATGAACTTTTTTAATCCTTAAAATATTTCTTAAATTTCTCATACTCAGATCTAAAAACTTTTTATTAACAAGACAAATTAAGTTTTTGAACAAATTTGCCAATAAAATACCTTATTATTGGACATTGAACAATAATATCTCATTCTTGATTTAGAGAATCAAAAAAGGACTAAGGTTTAAAAAAAAAACTTTAAATTACCCTATTTTTATCTAAAAAACAACAAAGTTGTATTACTTATCCTGAATAAAAAAAAATAGCCTGAGTTACACTGAGACTTTAAAAATTTTAAATCATCCTGGGTATCTAACTTTTAATGAACTCTATTTCAGAATTGTCGCTTTAAACCCTACCAACTAAAATTAGATTTCTTGAAAAGAGATTAAACTTTAATATATTGTGGTTATTTCAGTATTCACTATTCAAAAAATCATTAAACAACCACAAGTATTTTAATTTAAGACAGAGTTGCGACTGACTTTAGTCTAATTTTTATCCAGGCTTTCAAATTTCTTTAAGGTTTTTTAAAGTTCTTGTTTTTGGGTGTATTTATAGTTTTAACTCAAGTTAATTAGCTGTGTTAAATAGTAAAAATAACATTAGAAAGCTATAGTTAAGGTACTTTAAATGTGTTTTTTAATAAAAAAATTTTTGATGGTTACACAAAATTGTTATCTATATGATATTGTTTTTGTGTAAATTCAAAAATTTTTAATTTATGTAAAAATTATTTAAAATTCCTGGTTTTTGAATCACTTTTGTTCAAAGCTTTAGGATTTTTTCAGTCTTTTTAAAAATTACTTCAGTTCCAGGTTTTTCAGGATTTATTTGCCTAAATTGTCAAATATCAGAAATTTCAGGTTACCAGCCAGAGTAGCTACCCTGTAAAATTGGTGTAGGTTTTATTTGGTGAATCTAGTTTCATTTAATTTTTTCAATGGTAGAATCTAGGATTGACTCAAGGTAATAAAAAAATAAAGAACAAACTAAGCTTTAGGTAAACTATAACACTATTAAAAACAACTTGTTTTAAAGATACTATACTTGATTTTTTCTGATAGTCTTTAGTCCTTAAGTAGTTTAAAATTAACAGGATTGCCATTAGTTATGTCCAAAAAATTAACCATACAGACCAAATTTATGCTGAGATATTTTTTGTTTTTGGCAAACTTACTTAAATCTGTCCTGAGTGACCTTAAATCATTCTTAAATTTTTTAATCCTTTACATATTTATAAAATATTTTAAATTTAAACCTAAAATTTTTTTAGTAACTAGACAAATCAAGGTTTTAAACAAATTTGCCTTTAAAATATCTTATTATTGGGTATTAAACAACAAAATCTCATTCTTGATTTAGACAATCAAAATAGGACTAAGTATTTTAAAATTACCTCAAAATACCTCATTTTTTTCTAAATAACACCATAGTGGCTTGAAACATCCTGAATAGATAAAAAAAACTAGCCTGAGTTACACTGAGACTTAAAATTTTTTAATCATCCTGAGTATCTAAATTTTAATCAACTCTACTTCAGAGTTGTTGTTTCAAGCCCTACCAACTAAAATTAGATTTTTTTTAAATGCAATTAAACTATTTTATCCTGTGGTTATATCAATATTTACTATTCATAAAATTATTAACAAATCACAAGCATTTAGTTTAAAACAATATTGCAACTTACGTTAGGCTAGGTTTCTCCAGGTTTTCAAGATTTCTTCCTAGTTCATTAAGGTACTTGTTTTTGGGTTTAATTTTAGTGTAAACTTAAGTTAAAAAAATACTGTGTTAATTACTATGAAAACATTTAAAAAATACTGTAAATGTACTTCAAATGAGTTTTTTTTTTAATTGATGATGACACAAAATTATTATCTATAAGGTAATTTGTTTATGTCAAATCAAAAGATTTCACTTAACATATAAAAATTGTTTAAAATTCCAAGTTTTTAAGTTATTTTTGTTCAAAATTTCAGGTTGTTCCAGGTCTTTTTCAAAATTTCTTAAGTTTCAGGTTTTTTAACTTTTTTTTTACCTAAATTGTCAAATTACAGAATTTTCCAGGTTTCCTTCTAATGAAGCTACCCTGTTTAATTGGTGTAGTATTTTGTTTATCATTTAATTCGGTAAATATAATTTCAGTTTTGTTTTTATATGGTAGAACTAGGATTGACACCAGGTAATCAAAAATTTTATATCAAACTAAGCTTTAGGTAAACTTTTATTAAAATGTTATTAAACTAGACATATTAAAAACAATTTGATTTAAAGATACTATACTAGATAAACTCTAAGATTCTTTAGTCCATAATCAGTTTTAAAATGAGTGCACATGCAAAATTAAGTTAAATTCATTATTTATACTTAAAATACCTTGTGTTGGAGATTTTATTAAATATTCTTATAAAATTGTTATTTTTAATCTAGGCTGACTTTACTTATCGACTAAAAAACAAGTTTTAATCTACACTAAAACAGAAATACTAGAGCTTAAGATTTAAAGAATAGAAATAACAGTAATAATCTGTAAAAATATTTTTGCTTTATTACAGTTTAAAAATTGTTTTGTTGTGAAATTTTATATTCAATTTTCAAAAATGTTTTTATTAATAAAAGAAAATATTTGAAATGTAAAAACATAGTAGCTAGATAGCTAGCCGATTAAGTCTTGTTGTTGGAAAGTTACCGTTTAAACCTAAAAAAATATAAGCAGAGCTGATTTCTTTTTAACAGATTGAGCTTAAAACGTACTGTAGTAATTTTCTTGTGATTTTTGTTTTATTTTTTGTTTATTTTCTAAAGTAAATCTTATCAGTTTAAGTTGTTAAGCTTTAGTTTTTGTATGTATTCAAAATCCTTTTTTTCTACATCAAATACGAAGTTAGTTTAAAATCGAACAAAAACATGGATAGTTTTTTTCTAGGTAGTAAGTTTGTGTTGTTCGCAAACAAATTTTCACAGAAGTAAAACTTACTTATATTTTCTACTTATCTGGCTTTGCAGCCTTTATTTTCTTGCTTTCGCAAACGCGATTTACATTTTTCGATTCCAACTCATTTTACCGTCGTAGTTCATTTTTGTAGAAATGTTTTTTAGAAAACCTTCACAAATTTAAATTATGTTTTGTGTCAACTTGGTTTCACAAGGTTAATATAGCTTTATATGTTAGTTTAAAGTTTTATAATATTGACTTGAGTTTAATCGCCGCGACACATGTCAGGTAAAACAAGCTGAAACTTAAAAAATGTTTTAAAAATTTAAACGATGACAAAGTTCGATTATTTTAAACAAATTTTTCTTGCGTTTTTCAAAAACAGACTTTTTATTGGTGTGTTCACAAAGTGAATAAAGCTTTATATGGTCTCGTTAGAAATTTTATAATCTTAAGTGTAGTTCAATCGCTACGAAACATGTCAAATAAAACAAGCTGAAACTTTTAAAATATCAAAAATTTTCACAATGATAAACTTTAGTTTTATTAAACAAATGCGTAAAAAAATTCAACAACAGACTTTATTTAATAGTTTTAGTTTGATTTATTTCTACTTAATTTTTATTACTTTTTTTTCCTATTTCAAAGTAAATTCAAGTTTATTTTCATAATTTAAAACCTAATTTCAATTTCATTTCTCTTTTTATTTCAAACACAGCTCAAAAGTGCTATCTAAAAAAGTCCTGATTTAATTTTAGAAAAAAGAAAATCTGAAAATACAAAAGTTAATAATGCTGTTAAGTTATCTACGGTACTTAAAAACATTTTTAATAAACAAGACTTCTAAATTAAATTTACTTTTTTTAAATTTTTAATACTTAATATTTGCTTTTTAGAATAAAAAATCTAATTATTTTTTGAGATAATTTTTTCTTACTAAAAAATTATTTTCTTTTACTTAAAGAAAAACTTCAAGTTTATGACAATCACTTTCCTTTAACTTTAAAACAAAGATCTAAACCATTTATACATTTTACGGCAAACTAATTTTGTAGGCAAGCTGACACTAAATGGCATTAAAATATATATTTAAAGACGTTGTTGACTAATATTTACCGAATTCAGGAATCAGTAAACTGCAGCAGTCTGCATACAAGATTCTATTGCAACTAATTTTATATAATTTTGTTTTCAAAAATTAATTGATTCCAAATATTTTTAAATATTATCCTTAAACAATAATTTATTGCCTATTTTTTTTTCGTTCAAAGTAATTTTTGAGATAAATGATTGAACTAAAAAAGCTTAGTAAAAGTCTTACGGAAACAACCTATAAAAAATTAATACAGGCTATTTCAATAAAAATTTCTTCCTTCTACAGTTTTTACGAACAAAATAAAATATTTGATAAAAAACTGAAGAAAAATTATTTTGTTTTAATTTTTCAAGTATGTTTGTTGTGAATTAAAACCCTATTTAAACTAATTGTTTCTAATAAAATTAAGTAAATATTTTGAATTAAAAAAAAATAGCTTAAGTTTCAAGGAAAAGATAAAAGTTTTTTTGATTTCTGTGATAATTAGCTATGAAAGAATAAAATTATATAGGTATATACAGGGTTGCCACTCTTTAAGTAAAAAACTACCCTGAGAGACTACAAACTGCCTAAAGTCAATATGAGATTTTTCAAAACTTTAAAAAAAATAAAAAACTTTTGAAATTCAATAAAAACTTATTTAACTAAATAGTTCATAAATAACAAAAAAACTAAAATAAATCATCTAAAAAGTAAATATCAATAAAAAAACTTAAAAACTAGCCTAAGACTTTAAATAAATAATTAAGATACTCTTACTTAGATCTTTGAGATTTATATAAAACTTTAAAACTGTTTTGAGTCACCTCTAGTTTTAAAAACTCAATATACTCTGAGCTTTTTTGAATCTTTCTGAGATTTTCTAGAGTTTAAAATTTCCACAGTTTCCTTGAGTGTATGGCAAATCAGAGTATATCAAAAACATAAACAGAGTTGGTTATATTTAAGAAAACAGTTAAATTTTTAAGCTCTATAATATTCCTGAGGACAGCCTCCATAACAGAAATGTATTTAAATTAATATTTAACAACAAACTTTGAAACAGTATACTTTATCTTGTCATTGAATTTAGCAGTGTAAGTAAATTTAATTTATTCTCTAAAGTGACTATAAGTCAAAACATATCTAGGCAAAAATATAAAGTCTTAGTAAAACATTTTTAAACTAAAATGATCCCAGATTTTATTCTTTTTTAAACTCATACATTGTTATTTTTAACTAGACAAAATCTATCTGGACAAATCTATTTTTATATTGGAAAAGTTCAATTAGCTTTAACTTTTGTAGTATACTATATAGTACAATAAAAAATTATAATTACATGAATGTACATTTAACAACATGTCTGTAAACTTAAATACTATTATTATAGAAATTTTTGTGTTAGAATGCTTTAGGTAATGGCTTATAGTTTGATAAAAGCAAAAAAATGTATATTTAGAAAAGTTTAGATAGTCAAAAAAATTCAATACATTAGATAAAACAATGAAGAACAAATGATAAATAACTGTACTTTAACAACATTTCTGCAAAATTTGACTAGTTTTTAAAAAAAATTGTTTGTTTTAGAGCATTTTTTTCTGATTTTTTTATGAAAAAAAAAATATTAACTTAATTACTCCAGTAAAATCATTCTTTTAAGACATATTTTAAAAACTTAGTTAGAAAATTATAAAATAAACTTTAAAAAACAAACTATAATGACTAACATGTTTTTTATGTTGTTTAAACTCATTTTCATATATTTATTAATATATATTATAAAGTTATGCAGTTTCTGTTTCTGACTGCAAGGTTTTAAAATCTCTTGGTGAACTCCCTTTGAAATTAAAACTATATGAAAGTAGCTAGAATTTATGACACTTTTATTTATAACAAGTCTGCTCGGCACCCTGAAATGAGCTCATTACATTACTATGTCAAAGTTATCGTTATTTGATTTTTTGGTTTAAATACTTTTACCATAAACTACAATAGTTTGCATATATGCATAAGTCTATTTACTGTTTGTTCTATTTTAAGCTTGAACTTATTATTTGAAAGCTTTACAAAAAACTTTCTAGAAAACTTAATGGTTACTTAAATTAGGTTAAATTCAAGTTGTTAATTACGAATAATAAAATCTCAATATACAGAAATTAAAAAATATCTACTTAAAAAGCATAATTTAAACACTTAAATAATAAACAGTTTATTTTTTTATGATTATTTATATTAAAAAACTTAAGTAAACAAACATACTACAGTAATATTTTTAGTAAGTGGCAAAGTAGCGAAAACTTTTCAACTATATTTTATAACTCTATGTAGATCTTGGTAAATTAAAAAAAATTATATTAACTTTAGGGTAGCTTTTTCTTCAAGTTGATAAGGTTATTGAGTTACTCCTCTAAATATCTACAAGCTTTTAAAAATCTTTTATGTTGCATAGCTAAACGATAACTAAAATTTGAGTAATACATTTTGGTATGTTTATCAGACTTAGTATCATAAATTTTTTTAGATAGATTTCAAATACCAAAATTCTATCAACTGATGAAAAAATATGGTTAGTGTTAAGCAAACTATAAGAAGAGTAAAAATAAAAAGAGTAAATCAGGGTTTCCAAAATGTTTTTTTAATGGCCCCATTTTAAGAAATAAAAAAAAGCTATGGCCCCCTTGTAACAAGATTACTCAAAAACTACCATAATAAACACCTAAGACCTTTTTTGCTCTTCATCAGCAACTCGAGGATATCTAGTGTAAATTTACAAAACTACCATAAAAGCACCAAAATTTTTTTTTGCTATTCATCAGCAACTGTAGAATATCTAGTGTAAGTTTTAAATTATGATCTTATGCCCCCTCTCCTTTGGCTCCTTTGCTGCTCATGGCCGCTAATGGAGCCAAATTGCCCACTTTGGGAAACCATGGTGTAAATGATATTAAAACTACCACACTAAAGTAAGTGCGGGAATCTGCTACATTGTAAACAAATATTTGGTTGAACATCTTTAGTTAATGAAACTTGCTTCACATAAATCTGTTTTGTTTTCTATATCTAACTATGTCTAGTTAAATTTTAACAACTATCATTGAAAAATTTAATAATAATGTACAACTGGTGTTTGTGGTTTAAAAATATTGCTTATTCTAGTAATAAGATTAATTACTTTGTTTTAACATATACTAGCATTTTCAATTGGTTGTATTTTTTAGTTTTCATACTAGTTGTATTTTTTAGATTGTTTAAAAAATAGGCTTTTGTAAATAATAAATTTCCTGTAAGATCATAAAAACCTTTGTTGTACTATTTTTGTAACTTATTTCAAGATGTTCTTAGGACTTGAATTATATTCTTTACCTATTATTCAAAAATCATAAATTTAGAACTACGCTTGAAGAAACAAAAGTCTTGTCAATATTTATAAAGTTTCTACCAAATAACTTTTTCAATAAAGACTTTAATTTTTCTGTTTTCCATTTATTTTGTATTTTTACATTGTAGCCAGTTTAAAGCAGCCCTACTTCATTTAAGTATTTAATATAGTTCATATTAGTTTATATTAAAACTATACTAGAGTTGTAAGGTTTAATGACTTCAGTTATTATATTTACAAACTTCTAAATTTCATTATTATAAAAATTAGTATTTTTCTACTTATAACATATTACAAAAAATTTAAAAGTATGTTTTAAAAATAAGAATTGTTTTAGTTTGATGTGGGTATATCAAAATATTAATAAAAAAAACTATGATTTTAAGAATAGTTAATAGAAAAAAAGAGAAAGGACATCTAGATCAGTTTTGTTAAATTTAAATAGTTTTAATGCAAACTAATTACTTGAGCGTATAAACTTTTCATATTTTGAGTTAAAAATTTCACGCTTACAGCGTAAATAAAGCTGTAACTAAATATTTCTAGAATCTAGAAAGTTCTGGATTTGATTCTGATGAAATTGTATTATAGTATATAAGTCAAGTCTAAGTGTTAGAATTTTAGTTGTAATTAAAACATTAACCTCTTAAGATAAATGACTAAGAAAAAGTAATTTTATATTTTAATTAAAACATTTGTGCCTACTTTTTTATAAAATAAATTAAATACATTTATCCAATCCTAATATAAATTTTGTTATCTTAGAAATAGTTTTTATTAAAAATGCCCATGTAAGTTTTTTTTTTGTATCCAGGTTAAATGAATCAGCTAAATTTATAAACACTAAATACATAAACTGGTTGTTATTACATTATTTAAGTTAAGTGTATTTTTGTTATGACTAGAATTTAAAATATGTAAACTAAAAGTTGATTATTCTGTGATTTAGAATTTAACTTTTAATTCACACTTCACATATATACTCATTACAAAAAGTTTACTTAAAGTAAATAATGTAATAATAAACAGAACAATTTTTTTTTTGTGGTTTAAATTTTTACTAATAAACACAATATAGTAATGTTTTGTTTAATTTATAAAAAATGACCCAGTTCAGCTTATAAAAAATTAAACCTGGTTTTGATTTTTTTAAAATTTTATGTGAAGCTTTTTTTTTTTAATTGAGTAACCCCACTGAAGAAGCTCCTGTACTTATTAATTTTTATCTCATTGGTTAGTTGATTAAATTAGTACCAGAATGAAGAAAACAATAATTAATATTTATTGATTGAATATATCAGGGTTGCCAGGGAATTTTCAATTTACAGAAAAACTCAGGGATGCTAAGGGAATTTGATTCCTTTATTAAACTCAGGGAAACTCAAGGCAGTTTTAGTTTATAAAAAAAATATCAGGGAAACTTTAAGATTTTTCAGAAAATCTCAGGGAAATTTTTTTCTATATCTAGAATGAGATTTATTTAAACAAGTTTCAATATTTTGTTCAAAAAAGTTAATTTGATTTATTTTTAAGTGCTTATTTATATATTTTATAGCCTTACGGCTAGTTCTTCAATATTCTTAGAATTAACATTGTAGTTTTTATATTAATACTATAATTGAAAAAATTTAAAAAAACTCAGGGAAACTCAGGGAAGTTTAAGGTTACTCAGGGAAGTTTCTGGTCACTCAGGGAAGATTTTTTGACTCATAGAGTGGCATATATTTAGCATAGTTGCCATTATTGATAGCTTTTTGTTTGCCCTTAAGTAAATTTCATGCTATTTGTTAAAAAAGCTACAAATTATGGCAACCTAAAACTGTTTAGCTTATTTTGTTAATTGAATTAACTTTTTATAATTGAATTATAAGTTAGCAACATTTTTTTGTTATTTAAGTTTTCTGTACCAGTTATATAATTTATACAACGTTGCTATTATACTAATTTATAACTTTAACCCAATGTTGTTTAAAGAAAGTAGAACAGTAAGATTAATTACAGTACTTATTTACCAATTACAAATTTAATGTATGTAATAAAAACAACGCTAATTATTAAAATGCAAACTTTTGAGTTTGTCCATATCATACTTAACAGTATTGAAATATTCGTTTAATTATTGTGTTTAAGAATAAACTTGTATATTTCTTAACAAATAAAAAATCTTTAGAAAATAATATCATAGTAAACAAAATGGTTGAAACTAAATTTTACGAAACTCTTGGTGTAACTCGCACAGCAACTGGTGCTGAATTGAAGAAAGCTTACAGAAAAATGGCCATGAAATTTCATCCTGATAAGAACCCGGGAAATAATCAAGCTTCTGAAAAGGTATTCTATAAGCTCTTTAAAAATAGTTTTATAAATTACAAAACTTAACTTAAATTATTTAGTTGTTAAAAACAAGATTAAAAAATTTAAAACCATAATTTTTTTTTAGTTTTCCCTTATAGTAGTAAAATTAATTGGATAGAATATAATGGTTTTTAGAAAAAATAAGCACTTATGACTAGCTTTTGAGTTTGATTACAGTTAAATTTTTATTGTTCTATGTACCTGTTATAGAGTATAAAAAATCGTAGATGAAAATAGTATAGCATACTTAAGTATTCGTTTTTTTATTTTTAATATAAATTATCCCTTTTTTTTACAATACAATTTTGAATAGCTTTAATTTAGAAAACAAATATGTCACAGCTCAACAAAATATCTTTCATTTAAAATATTTAAAGTAAACACTCCACATCTTGTAATTTTAATCTTACCAACACTACAAACTTCAACAGTTAAAGGAGATTTTTCTTACATAAATCTACTTTATATTTTAAGGCACTTCTTTACAAATAAGTATTGCACAGTTCAAGATAATTTCCTTTTCTTATATCACATTACTTTTTTTTTTCTAAACAAACGTACACAACAGTTCAAGGAAATATCTTATGCGTACGAGGTTTTGTCAGACGAGGAGAAGAGAGCAATATACGACGAGGGGGGCGAGGTTGCGCTGAAGAAAGGAGGCAGTAACCAGCATCAGGATCCAACGGACTTTTTCGACTTGTTCGGTTTTGGTGGAAGTAAGTTGTTGAAAATTATAGCGGAAAAACTTTCAAAAAGGGTATAAAAATTTATAGCGATGCTGATAACGGTTTATACTTAAAAATAGCACGTAGTTTTAGATAACCGAGTAATAACTATTTTGAAAAATAATTTTATTTTACAATATGATAAAAGTATACGTTCTAAAAACTTTTGTAATTTATGTAGCTATCGGTATTCATTTTAATTTTTATTTGTTTCAAGTGGGTGGGCAACGCGGACCGCCGAAGGTAGCGGACGTCGTGCACGAGCTGAAGGTATCGTTGGAGCAATTGTACAGCGGCGCCACCAGACGGCTGAAAATAAACAGGAAGGTTGTGTGCAAGCAGTGCAGCGGTAGAGGAGGCAGCAACGTTAAAAGTTGCAGGCACTGCAAAGGTCAGGGTATAAGGTCCATCTATCAGAATTTGGGAATGAACATGGTTCAACGGGTGAGTGTATTAGTATTGTATAATATATTTATACTTTATTTTTAAAAATCATTAGTACTTTATTGTATGATCTAAACAGTTTAAATATATGTCTATTTAGAAATATTTTTTTTTGTAAGAACACTTATGAAGTACTAATGTAAACTTATATTTTAATATTGCTTGTTTTCAGGTACAACAAACATGTCGTTTTTGCAATGGTAAAGGAGAGATTATCGTTGACAAATGCAAGAATTGTCATGGAAAAAAGATTCTAACCCAACCCAAAATCATTGAAGTTCATATTGACAAAGGTTTTATTTTTATTTATATCATTGTAGTTTGTTTTAAGTCAAACAATTTAAGTTTTCGACTTAATTAGCTATGAGGAGATTTTTATCTATTATTTATTTTCACAGTTTATTATCAACAAAACAATATTTCACTCCTATATTGGGATATTCTATTTGAATAAATTTTGGTATATTATTTACAACAACTGATGATTTTCTTTATCCCAATATAGGAGTGAAACATTGTTTTGTTATCATTTATGTTTCACACACGATTTTTTTTGAAAATATTTTAAACTAAAATAAACAAATAAATGTGTCTTTTCAATTATTGGTTACAATAAAAACATGAATAACTTGTATGAGATAATCAAACCATTTAATTACCAAAATTCTTCCTAGTATTCACAATTTGAGCAGATTAAGTTCATAAAGTCTCGTTAAATTCAATTGAATTCTTAAACAAAGTTAGCGTACTTACTCAAGTAGTCTTTATTGTTTCAAAACAAAACATGACATTTTTGTACTTCAACAGGAATGAAAACGGGACACACGGTCAAGTTCACGGGCGCGGGAGACGAGGAGCCCGGCAAGATCGCAGGTGACGTCATAATCGGGTTGAAGCAGAAGCCCCACGACGTTTACACGAGGAACAACATGGACCTGCACTTGCAAACTGATATTTCCTTAAGTGAGGCGCTCACCGGGTTCCAGCGCGTCGTAAAGACCCTGGATGAAAGAAAACTTCTCGTCACAAACGGACCCTGTATGTAGTTATTTGTTTTTTTATAATTTAGTGGAAATTAATATTTTAAAGAAGTATAATATATTGTAATTTTTTGTTTCAGTTTACTAATGATAAAATGAAGATAAAGAAAAATAAATATAAAAGTTAAACAGGCCAAAAGGTCTAACCAGCATTTAAATTTAAGTTATTTAACACTCTTACAAATCTAAAAAAAATTTTAAAATAATTGCAGTATTAAGTGAATAAATTTTCATAGGTGACATCAAAGACGGCTGCATGGTGAAATGCATAAACGAGGAGGGAATGCCAAAGCACAGAAACCCGCTCATAAACGGAAGGATGATTGTGAAGTTCGTTGTAGTTTTTCCACCAGGCGGTTTGAAGGACGAAAAAGTATTAAAGCAACTGGAAGGCCTCCTACCGCCCAAGAAGACTGTTGAGGTTCAAGATAATTACGAAGAAGTCACTTTGGAACCGTAAGTTGCTAACGTGAAACAATTACCATTTTAATTAATATCTTTATAAAAATATGGCTATTTTTAGCAATTTTAAAATAGATTTCTTAACATTTTTTTTTATTTAAAATTCATTATCTTAAAAACTTTGTTAAACATCTCTTCTTTATATCATTTTTTTAAATAAAAAGAATCTTCTTTAAATCTCTAAAGAACATGATACATTAAAAGTTTGATTTTTCAAAATGGAAAATAACCTCAATGTACAAAATTAATTTTTATTTCAGATGCAATATTTTACCATTTCGTGAAACTGATTCACAAAACGATGATTCGAACGAAACAGATCCAGGACAGAGATTTTTTCGTAGATTTTTTAATTTGTAGTGGAAAAACTTAACAAGTTGTGTTGTGGTTGAAATGTAACATTTTTAGTTTAGTTATTTTAGGAAATTTGTTTAGTTGTCTAGCACATGTCCTGGACATGACTTTAAACTGTTTCCTGGTGTATGACTTGATAACCGAAAGGTTTTTTCGTACACCAGTTCCTAGGACATAATATTTGAGCGCTTTTCTTATCGTTCAATAAACAATACATATTTGTTTACACTCTTAGTTAATAAACTAAAGAATAACTTTTATTGTATATACGTCTATATGTATAATTAATTTAAGTGAGCTTATATTAAATGAATCAATGTATTAATGTTTTCAAAAAATTATATTTTGTTTAACTTCAACTATAGCAAATGAATATATCAGTATTTGTTTCCTGTAAAGCACCTAAAAACAACTGGTATAATCGCTATAAAAGAGCAACTAAACATGGTTTTTCTTTTAATTAGTCTACTAAAAGTTGAAATCCAGCTATTACGTAAAATTTTGTTCATACTTTTTGTATTGTTTACGTAGTTTTATACCTTGTAGGTAGAAAAATATAAATAGTATGTTTTTTCAATCAAAAGAGTTGCAATTATTTTTGAATGATTTTTAAGCTTAAACGGTTTAACTCAAACGGTTTTTTAAATACATACTGTGTACTTATAAAACTTTTGTATAGTGTATAGATTTACAATTTATAAACATTACAAATATAATTTTATATAAATTATAGAACCACTTTGCTTAGGATTCATGAAGTCCATACCATACCAGACATGGTAACAAGCGCCGCCTTTTAATTAAAACTAAAAAAAAATTCGGAAATTCCCGGCAGTAAGATTTATATTTATTATGAAAGAAAATGTTGTATATAACAAGTCATGAAGAAAACACAATTTTTGTAAACATAATTTATATTAACAATAAAAAAAATAATTATTTTTAAAAGTATGAATGTTTCTAATGTTAGTTTATGTTTTTTTTCTAATAAGGTTAGTTTTTAGACATCAAATGAATAAATTAATCATAACTAAATTGTTAACTGTTAGTTGTAAGTAATGATGGAATAGTAAATTTAAGAAAAAAGTATCTTCCACTATTATATAGTAAACTTGACTAAAAACTTACTAGTATTGAATATAAATAATGTTATGTATTGTTTTAGTTTTTTGATTTTTACATCTTTAAGATTTTATTTTTCTCAACTTTGATGAAATAGACAAAACTGATGATTTTTAGCTAAACATCTTTATTTAAATCTTATTTTGTTTTCACTTATATATCAAATAATTTTCATTTCTAAGCGTAAATATAAAATTAGAATTTTTCACTTGTTGTACGTTTTTCAAAAATTATTTCTTTAGGAAATACAATCACTATATATTCATTTTTTTACAACTTTATACTTTTATTTACAACCTTTAAACTGTCATTTATTTAAATGAATTATAACCATTTTATTTAATTTTTAAGGTGGTAAAGCCATTGGATCTATTTTATTTTATAAAAATGTTGTATATTACTGTATGATCTACATAGTGCTATTAAAAAATATAGAACACAATTTAAGATTTTTATAACTAGTTTTGTAAATTAAGAGTGGCTAACAGGTATAATAAAGTGCTTTTTAATTTTAAACCCAATATTTTTTACTTATTTTTTTATTAGTTCAATCACTTAAAACCTTTTTATTTTTGTCTTATGAGTTGTACACTAGCAGGAAAACTCATGTTTGTTAAAAATGGTGATATTATCATGCTAACTTAAGTTATTTTTGACACTTGTTGAGTCTCATGATAGTCATTAGAACTTTTCTTTGAATTAAAGTTATTTTAAGTGCCTTAATTTTATAAACTTGCTTTTTTATTGTATATATTGTCAGTTTGTAGTAGTTTTATCTTTGACTTATATAAATTATATCTAAATACTCATTTAGTTAAGGGTATCCCTGTTATCAAAGGTTGATAACCATGTATCTTGTTTGCAGTAAATACTTGAGAAATTTTTAATTTTTTTAAGCTCTTTGAGTTTTAGTTATTAGTTTAACTTTTTCGTTTAATGTACTTATAATATTTAAGTTACAGACTAAATATAATATTATTAAAACTTACTAGACTCAGAAGATAAACCACCTTTAGATGTTTAACCACCCAAAAATAGAGATATCTGAAATCTTTGAAATCAGTTGATGACTTAAAAGTTTTTTTTTTTATATGTAACAATTTATAGTAATTTAAACTACAAATTTGAGTATTTATACTTTGAAATTATATACACAATTCTTTTTTCTGGAAAAACTTAGCTTTTTTTACTTAATATTTTAAAGCGAAGGTTTTTAAAGCAGAATTAAGATTTTCAATTCTGTTTTTTATAAAAAAATGTATTTTAGTTACTTCTTAAAGTATAATTTGTAATTTCAGTTTAATGTTGCACAAATAATCATTTATCATGTAAAGTCTAAAATCCTATTTCACTTGTTATTTGAAAATTGGTATTTTTTTAACAATCTTGTAAGTAATGTTATTAAACAGTTAGCAATGCAATTTTTAATATTTTCCATTAACTTAGACTATAATTTTTAGATGGTTATAATCAGATTTTGCAAATAGTTAGATAACATTTTTGAGTTCAAAACAAAATTTGCTTTTCACTTATTAAGTAAATTAAATGGATTAATGGGGTAATAGGGATAAAGGGAGGCAAATAACTTGTTTATAAGATTTAGTTTTATTTTTACTCAATTAATTATGGTATCGGTTGTTTTTTTATGAAGTATAAGATAAACAAATAGCTTTACTTAAAACTTTGGTCATAACATGCTAACATTGTGTCCACAGAAAAAGTGCGTAAAGATATGAGATATCGTAAGGAAACGAGCGGTACCAAATATACTCACTATAATGGCTGTTTTATTAATATTGCTTCTAGTTAAAAGCAGACTGGGCACTTTCCCACTTTTAACTATTTGTTTACTTAATTTATAGTTATGAAAACAACAGATAAAACTATACATATATTAAAAAAAGGATTTGAATTTCTATAAAATAACAAAACGAGTAGAAATAGTTTTACAATTTTAATAATAGGTAGAAATTATCTTTATCTTTATTTATATGTGACATTTATATTCTTTTCTACTTGGCAAATTCAATTTATAATTTCTTATCAATTATAAAATGGTGTTTATTAATATATAGGGCAAGACTGCTGTTTTATTTCTTTCTGTTTTGAACTCTCATTATTTTATTATACTTTTATTATTAAACACAGTCATGTTTATTTCAGAATTTTAATTTAATCGCTTATTGTTAACAAAATTTCTGATATACTGAGGTATAACTAAATGTTTATCAATTAGTCAAGGAACATAAATTTACAAAGTCTAAAGATATAGAGAGGTGTGTTAGCATTCAAAAACATATTTTAATTCAAAAATATACATTAAACCTAATTTGTGCAATATTAAAAAGAATGAAAGTTTTAATTTTCTGAATTTTATAGAATTCTGAAATGCGTAACTAAACCAGAGTGCGTAACGTCACGAGTGCGTAAAGATCAGAGAGGTTACTGTATTGTGTTTTGTAGTTGTTTTATATTGTTTGTATAATTTTTATTTTCCATAAAATTTATCTTGCTGTTTATATATTTTTTAATGATTGAAAACATCAAATTATGTTGTTCAGTAATCAGTTTTCTTTAATCTAATTTTAAATATGTTTTATCAAAGTATTACACTGTACTGTAGTGTAGTGTGGTAAAATATACTAATTAAGCATTTATAAACAAAATTGAAAACTTATAAATTAGAATAAGTATAACCTCTTTTAAAAAACATAGAATTTAATAATTATTTGATTATATTACTGTGTATAAATTTTTTTTTTCAAAAACTAATATTTTAATCAAACGTTTTATCAATTTTAACATATAACCTAAAAAGGTTTCTTTGTTTGTAAGAACAACATTAAAGTTTCATAACTTTTATATAAAAAAACTCTAAATGTTGTTTTTATAGTAAGTTTATTCTATTGCATGAAAATTAGTTTTTACTATGTAATTTAGAAACTAAGAAACAACGACAAAAAGATATCAGGCACTTTAATTTAACTTTGAAAAGTAATTTCAGTTTAATATATGTAAAGAAAGCTGTAAAAATTTAGTTGAAAGAAGTTTATTTAGCAAAACTTAAAAAAAAAAGATATAGTCAATTATAAATTGAACAATCTTTAAACCAAATGAATCATGTAAAACTAATTTCTTATTGAAAACCTATACTTGTTAAATAAAAATCCATTATCCTTAAAAAAAAGTAAAATTATAAATAGTCTAACTTTTTTTCGCTAAAAAAGAACTTTAAATATCTAGTGTACTTGCAACGCTTGAAAGTTTAATATTTAAAGAAAATGCTACTCTGATAGACGATTGATAACCAAATAAACATTGTTCAAAACAGCAATGTTTCGACTATTTTTATATATTAAGCTTCAAATATAATCAAATATGCAGGTACCATCCCTACTGTATGTGATTCGACCTCGTTTTCAGAACCAGAAAAAATTGAACAACCTCTGCTGTCTGAAACAACATTCGTAGGACTTTCCTGGTTTCCGCCTACTGATAAACAAGTTGTTTCAACATCGAAATCATTATTTGTAATTGCTTTTCCATAGCCTACAACAAACACAAAAGACAATTTTTTTATTTCACCGTCTACTTTAGAATAACAAGTGCCTTTTGAAATTTCTTTTGTTAACATGTTAGACGCTCTACAGGAGCAGTTGTTTGCGTGTAATTTGTTCTCAGCAAAACAATCTTTTTTGCACTGTTCATCATAAGATTTAGCATCTTTTGGATATCCATACTTAAGTACATTTAAAATTTTGTTACATTTAACTCCGTGAAAAATAAGGTCAGCATTTTGAATTGTTAAAAGCTGATTTTGATCAAGATTATTAATTCTAAATACATGAAGAGCTTTAGAGTTATCTTTAGTTTTTTGATCATTTCTCAAATGCAAGATAAAATGATAATCTTCATCTGTAGATTTTAATAGTTCAGTCTTATACATCATAGAACTATCATTAGTAGTTTTCAAAAGACTTCTTACTTCAAAAGATAATTGCTGAGTTAGTGAAACAACTTGGTGATCAAATTGAGATTTTATAAAGTCAACTTTTGCTCCTTGGTTTAAATTTATTTCCGACTCTAACTCTGAATAAAACTGTTCTGCAGTATAGTCGCATGCTGTTTTCAAACAATTTCTATCTTCTGAATTTTTTGACAGATTTTTAGGTTCGATTTTTGTATTAGCTTGTTTACTAAAGCTATGCACACATAATGTGTTGTATAGTACATTTTTAACAATTTCTTCTTCATTTTGTTTAACTTCAACTTCTATCAGATATGCAGGAGTAACTAAGTCATGATGGGCTACAGCTATTTTTGTTTTAAATAAATCATAGTTGAATGTACCTTCTAGAATTTTGTTTTTCTGACTGTCAAACGTATCCGGAGGTGAATCATTGAAACTTGTTGATTTTTTGGGAAAACTACTAACAAACTTAAAAAAAGGTTTATTATTAGCATAGTCTTCTAAACTTTTTTCTGTTTTTCGACTTGTTGAACTTATAGAAGTAGTCCCTTTTTTTCCATTTTCATAATGAGCAGTAGTTTTAGGAGATGCAAATGAAAAATTACTTTTACCTAAATTTGTACCCTGCTTGTCTTTACTAGAAGTTGCAGAGTCTGCATTTGTATTAGTAATTTTAACTTTATTGACAAACAAGTAATTCAACTTTTTAGGAGTTTCCTCATCTTTTACAAAACTATTACCATAATTGTAAGCATAAGAAACACTGTTAGTTAAGTACACTCCTGGGCCATAACTTCCAGATTGAGATGGTCTGAATCCTTCCTTCAGTATACCTTCCACTCGTGACCCTTTTGTTCCATGAAGTAATAGTATACTAGAAGATTCACAGTTTTTATTCTCAGTTATATTTTTACCATTTGTTTTTACTCTGTAAATTTTGTACACCATTTTCTTCTGTACAAGTGCATTTAAATAATCTTTTGATACAATCATTGAATAGGTAGTAAATTCAAAATCTCTATTAAGCGAGCTTTTCAAAATCATATAATCTGGATCATCATTATTCATTAGTTCGAGTTTGTACTTAAAGTTTGGAGAGGGAGTTTTGAAGTTTGAAGTGTTGTACTGAAAAATTTCCTTCACTTCCTTTATCAAATCTTCCTTACTTTCCTCAAAATTTTTCTCTAAATTCTCAATTTCTTTACAACATTTTTCTCTTTCTTCATTAAAAAACTTGCGCAAATATTTTTGAGGACCAGAAAATTAGTTTATTAACTGACTTAAATTTGTATTATTTAAGTACATCACGTTTATTATTTATAAATTTTCCTGAAAAATACCAGATTAAATATTAGTAAAATTATTTTACCTTTAATATATATTTGTATAATATTATTCAAAATCTGTTTAGAAAGTAGAAACACAATCAGAAAAAGTTGTATTTAGAACAGCTAGTCTAGTCATTTCAAATATTTTAAGTGATTACGAAATTCAAAACTTTTTAGTTAACTTCTTTAATTAAAGTAAAAATAAATTAGTTAATGCTTTAAAGTAAAACTTAATAGATGAAAAATAGTAAAGGAACTTGATTACGTTCACATATTAATAATTTTTTTGAATAATTTTCACAAAAATCTGTTATTAAAATATTTTATTTTCCTATATATACAAATTGAAAAAAGGTTTTATAACCAGGGTTTCTAATTTTGTTGAGAAACTTCTTCCAGGTTTTTAGAAGTACACGTTTTTGAGTATGTCTATTGTAAATTAAAAGTTAAATTTAATATAAAAACTGTTTTAAGTAGTACAAAAACATCAAAAAGATACTGTAAAGCTACTTTAATTGTGTTTTTAAATATTTTTTTAATGATTATAAAAACTTTTAATCTTGTTGTAAAACTTTTTGTCAAATAAGAATTGTAATACTTAACATGTTAATAATGTGCAAAATTTCAGGTTTTATAATAATTTTTGTTCAAAATTCTATGATTTTTTTTCATAATTTCTTAGTTTTAGGGTATTTCCAGGTTTATTTAGCCTAAATTGTCAAATTACAGGAGTTTCTTGAATTTCAAGTTTTTTAGATACCCTGTTTGACTGGAAACATTAGTTATTAAGAAATATGTCTTTCAAAATGCTGATTTAATTTAAATTTTTTTGAGATTAACTTTAAATTAGGGTTTCCAAAACTTTTTTAAAGAATATTATTCTTAAAAGTATATTATACTAATTATTAAAAAGATAGAACTTACAAATTTAAAGTTTTAGAGCAGGGTTTCATAAAGTTAGTCAAGTGGTCCTATTGGGGGTCATGAGCAGTAAAAGGGCCATAGGAGGGCCATAAGGTCATAACTTGAAACTTACACTAGATATTCTGAAGTTGTTTATGAAGAGCAATAAAAAAAATTTCTTAAGTGTTTTTTTAGATAGTTTTGAAACTTACATTAGATATACTTGAGTAGCTAATAACGAGCGAAATAAAAATAGAGTTCTCAAATGTTTTATGGTAGTTTTTGAGTAACCTTGTTTAAGGGGGTCATACTGTTTTTGATACCTTAAAGGGGACCATTTGAAAAAAACTTTGGTAAACCCTGCTTTACAGCAAAACTTAAGTGATAAAAAAAAGTAACCGATTTAAACATAGTTCAGGTAGTCTTTTTTTTTTCAGTTTTCAAACTATTTTCACATAATATGTTATTAAGATATTTTTTTGTCCTAAATATACAAATAGACATTTAGTTCTAGAACCAGGGTTGCCCAATTTTTTGAGGTATTTCTTCCAGATTTTCAAAATTTTTATACAAATTTTCAAAAGTACACGTTTTATGGTCTATTTTTATTTTAAAGTTAAGCTTGAGGTTTAAAACTGTTGGGTAGTATAATAACACTTAAAAGATACTGTAAAGCTAATTTGAATGTGTTTTAAACAATTTTTTTAATGATTACTATATTTTTTTAACTAAACCGTAGATATTTTGTATTAAATAAATTTTACTACGTAAAATATAAATATTGTTCAAAATTAAAGGTTTTTTAAAAAATTTTCATTTTCAAGGTTTTTTCAGGATTCTCTAGCCTAAATTGTAAAATTACAGGATTTTCCAGGACTTAGTTTTTTGGCAACCCTGTAATTTAAATGTTAAAGAAAAACAATGTGATTTTGAATTTTAAGTATATAAAAATAAATAAAAACTTCAACAAGACACTAGCAATATATTTGTCCTGTATAAAGTATTTAACATTTCCTGCTACTTCTACTACTTGTCTAACTTTTTCTAGAATAGGCATTTAAAAAAATATATTCTGATACACACTTATTTCACTAATTCTAGATTCAGTATTCAACAACTTATATATCTTTAAACGTAAGGTAGCATTAAAGGTACGAAATTTCCTTATAACTTAAAGATTTTGACACATGATTTTAGTTTGATAAAATAAATTTAACTACAAACAAGTAAAAAAAACATTTTTTTAAATATATTCCTTAAAAATGTGATCAGTTAAAAGCTCTAACAAACATTTAGTGATAAATTATATTATCTTAATTAAGTTTATCAAACACATATATACACACAAGGTTATTCATATGAATACTAGTTTTATATCAAACAAGGACAAAAGATTAAATTTTTACAAATTTATACTTTGTGATTGTAAAAATATTCTACACTTGAATTGTCATTCATTTAATGTTAACCATTTAAGTTCAAAAGTATAGTTTGTGAACTTCTAGGTTTAATATTTAGTTTTTGTTTGTTAGTTTTTTGTAATCAAGCTGATCTTAAAAAATTGGGTAATATAGGTTATGAATATGGATTTAAAAATAAGAAAGTGTGGACTTTTTTATATCTAAAAACTAAAATATATTTATTAATATGTATCCTCTTTTTAGAAAATTTAAAGTAACCAATATTTTTAGTGACAGGCTTAAAATAAATTAGTCTTAACTATAAGTAAGCTTTTCATTATCAATTTTTTATATATTACTATAAAATATGCTGCTTAAAAAAAAGTTTAGGTAAGATTAACAAAAGACAGTGAAATTGGAAAACTAAGAAATTACTTTACAAATCTAATCACAATTACTAATAACAAAAATTAAATAAGTGTCATTTGTAGTTTTTGATAATTAATGTCTAGTATAAATTAAACACAAAATAAAATAAATGAACAAAAGAGTTTTTTTTTTATCAAAATATAGTTTGTTTTTTGATAACTTTAACTATACAAAAACTTAAAATTAGATAAAAAAGCTTTTTTTGATTTAACAAAAAAAAAACCAAGGTTATTTTTAAATTTATGATAATAAAAAAATTTACAACAAAAATACTAGTAATATATTTAACCTTTATAAGGTATTTGACCATTTCAGTTTGATAAAATAAATTCAAGCACAAACAAAACCAATGTTTTGTTCATTGGGTATTTGTTTTTTGTACCTTTTTATTTTATATTCATAAACGATTTTTATACAAAATATAGTTCATTTTACAACATTTATACAGGGTTGCCACTAGAATTTCTTTTTTATAGTTTCAAGGTTTTCCAAATTTCTTCTATGTTTTTTAAAGTACACATTATTGGGTCTATTTTTAGTTTAAATTTAAGTTTAAGATAAGAAACTGTGTTAAAAAGTAGAAAATCATTGAAAAGATACTGTAAAACTTTTATTAGATATGTTTTTTGATAAAAATATTTTTGATGCGTACAAAAAAAATTAAAAATATGATAAATTTTTCAATCAAATCGAAGTTTTCCTACTGAACATGTGAAAATTATTAAAATTCCAGATTTTGTAGTTATTCTGTTCAAAACTCCAGGTTTTTCCTGGTTTTTTTCAAAATTTCTCAAATTCTAGGTTTTTCCAAGGTTTTTTGCCTAAATTATCAAATTCCAGGTTTTTCCAGGTGTCTAGGTAAAATGGCAATATGCAATATTAGCAAAAATGCTAATTTTAAAAACTTTAGATAAAATTAGTAAAAGACAGTTAAATTGTAAAAAATGGATAGTGACTTAACAATTTAAATTACAATGTTTACTAAAAAAAAATTAATAACTTTCTTGTGTGCGATCTTTGATAAATAATGTTTAAGAAAAATTAAGAACAATAAAAATTGATAAACAATAGAAATTTTATTCTCTTAACTATACTTTATTTATTGATGTCTTTAACTATACAATAACTTAAAATTAGTTGTACAGGATATTTTTATAAGATTTTAAAGAAAAAACACTGTGATTTCAAAACTTAAGCATATAAAGAAATTTAAAACAAAAACACTAGCATTATATTTAACCTGTATGAGATGTTTGAAATTTACTGCTACTTCTACTATTTGTTCAGTTTTTTTAGAATGAACTTTTAATAAAAAAATATTTGGATACACACTTGCTTCACTGCTTTTAAATTTAGTACTTAACAAACTATTTATCTTTAAATTTTAAGGTAGCATAAAACGTAGATAATTTTATTATAATTTAAGGATTTTGACATATTTTTCAGTTTCATAAAATAAACTTAAGCCAAATCAAAAAAAAAAAAGCCAAACAATGTTTTCTATATTAGTTTTTTTTTTTTTTTTTTATTACACATTCATAAATTTCTTTTGTATAATTTATAGTTCATACTGTTATGTTAATGACTTTATTTCTAGCACATATTTAAACTTATACATTAAAATTTAAAAGTTAGAGGTTTTTTAAACTATTGCCAAGGTTTCATACACTTTTGTTGGGTAAGGAATAAGGGTAGTGAAGTGGGAACACAGGACTAGTGAATTTAAAATATTATGTTATATATATTTCCAACTCCTTCTAATTGAAGTTTAAAATAGTAAAGCTATTAATTATTTCTTTTACAGTAAATTTTAAAAATACATGGGTATTACAAATTAAATTATAAAGATAATGTTGGTAAAGTTAAAAGTTTGGTACCTTAAACTTAAATTAAATGTATAGTTTATAATTGGAAAAATGTCTTTAAAAGTAGGATTGTAAGGCACTTAACTTTTACTGTTCGTGTGAAAAAATAACAGTTTCAAAACTTATAGGTTTAAGATTTAGTTTTTGTTCTAAGTTAATATTGCTTCTAAAAATGGGTAAGATGGTTTAGGAACATTGAATTAAAAATAAGAGAATATGGACTTTTTATATTTAAAAAATCAAAATAACTTTTTCAATACTAACCTTTTATTAGAGAACTTTAAGCAAATGTTATTTTTGTTGACAGTTAATATAATAGACTTACTGTAACTATAAGTAATTTTTTTTTTACTGTATCCCTCAAAAAAATTCGGTCACATAAAAGCTATAACCAAAATGTGATGATAAATTATATTGTGTTAATTAAATTTATCACATTCCTTACTTACATAAGGTTATTTATATAAATAAACATATGAATACTGGTTATATATCAAACAAGTACAAAATACAAAATGATTACAAATTAAAATATTGTGATTGATAAAACATCCTACACTTGAATTGTCATGCCTTTAATATTAACCATTTCAGTTCAGAAATATTAGTTTGAGAACTGCTAGGTTTAAAATTTAATTTTTATTTATAATTTTTTCGTAATCAAGCTTTTCTTAAAAAGTTGAGTAATATGGGTTACGAATGTAGATTTAAAAATAAGGAAATGTGGACTTATATGTACTTTTAACTTTTTTCAAATCTTTATATGTAACCCTTTTATTAGAGAATTCAAAGTAGGTGATGATTTTTACTTACATGATTAAAAAATCAAACTAAACTAAAAGTAATTTTTTGGTTATAGTTTTTTATATATTATTTTTTAAATGCTGCCTTAAAAAAGTTTGGGTAAGATTATTAAAATAAAGTGAAATAAGAAAACTAGGATACTGACTTAACAATTTAAGTTACAATTATTTACAAGGTTATATTTTGTTATAGTGTGTGGTTATTGATAAATAAAGTTTAGGAAAAACACAACATAAAATAAATAAACAACAAAAAATTTATTCTTATATATACAGTTTATTTTTTGACATCTTTAATTATACCATAACTTGAAATTAGATATGATAGCTATTTTAAATTAAAAAAAAAAAAAAAAACAATGTTAACTTAAAATTTAAGCTTTAAAATAACAACAAAAACACTAATAACATATTTAGCCTGTAAAAAGTATTTGACATTTCCTGCTACTTCTACTATTTGTCCAATTTTTTTAGAATGAGCTTTTATTAATAAGTTATTCGGATACACACTTGCTTCACTGATTTTAGATTCAGTATTCAACAAAGTATTAATCTCTAAATATTAACGTAGAATAAAAGGTGATAAAATAAATCTAAGAAAAAACAAAAAAAAATGTTTTCTTTATTGGATGTTTAGTTTCTTGTGTTATTTAATGATACATTCACAAATGTTTTTTGTACAACTTTTAGTTCATATTATCATACTTATGACTTCATTGCTATAGCTTGTTTAAACTTATATGTTAGATCGTTAATAATTAGAGCATTTTTAAGCTATACCTTATGATTGCCAAGGGCCTTGGCCCAAGGCTTCTTACACTATTGTTGACAAGAATTAGGTTCAAAAGCTTTTGACATACGTAATTTGTAATTAACTGTTTTTAAGACAGTTGGGTCAGCAATAAGGGTTTTTTAGTAGGAACATAGGATTAATTAATTTAGAAATACTATACCGAGTAATATTTTTAACTTCGTATAATTGAAGTTCAAAGTAATTTAGTTATTAAGTACTTTTATTTACAGTAAACAAGTATTTTTAATGCTTATTCCAAATAAAACTATAAAGTTTTTGTTGGTAAGTTTTAAAACTGGGTACCTTCTTAAACTAAACTGTAACCTAACCAATGACTCAAGAAAAAGGTAGGCTTAATGTTTAAACTGTATACAATGAGTAAATTATAACCAAAAGCTGAAAAATAATTTTTTAACCGTGACTCAGTGACAAACACTGAAAAATATCTACATAAAGATAATAAGGTAAAATTAAATAAATCATTTATATCTTATATATTGTTTACTGAATAATAAAAAAAGCGCTATATAGTTTGGTCATGTAACTGTTGTACGGAAAAGGAGTTCAGTTATAGAATCGTACTCCATATACTTTATAATGTATTACAAGCTTAAAAATAAACTTATTCTTGATTATGTTGTTAAAAAATAAAGAAGTATAAACACGTTGAAAATTTTATTCAGTTAGATTTTGTAATAGAAACTTTATTATTTTTTTAAAAGTTTTTTTTTTTATCTTATAGATGTTGAATGTTGAATATACTAATTTCTTCTGAAATAAAAACTAAAACTTAAATGCTGTCATAGAAAATAGTATTAAGTTTTATAATACCCTTAGTTTTGTTAATACTTTATTTTTGCTGATAATGTAAAAAGTGCTGTTATTTTTTCAGTTAACATGAACCATGTTGCCTTTAGCTTATTTTGTACTACTAAAACTTAATATACTTCAAAACTTTTAAAATTTATCAAAAGTTTTTTAAAAAATAAATGATGCGAGGCTGATGACCGAAAAGTTTTTCTCCACATCAATCCATTGACCTTAGTTGCAAATTTTCAGTTTTTTTTTAGTAAATCTTCTTCTATTATTTTATTTTTTACAACATACTTTGTATTTGCTTTAAAGTAATAATAAAAGTGCCAATAACCTATTTTATTTATCACCAGGTTTTAATAAGAAAGATTCTTATCTTTTTAAATGTTAAGAAAGTGATATAATAATGAGATTCTATCAATATATCAAAATTTAGAATTTTTCCTACCAAAACCTGGTAAAACCAGAAAAATTTATTTTCACTAAAAGGCTCTTTACTTTACATTACAGTAAGTTGAGCATTATTTTTAAGTAAAGAAAAATAAGTATACGTTATATTTTAGCAAATCAGATGATATATTGAATATTATTTGCTTATTGTTACTCGGTTTACTTTATTTTTAACAGGGAGTCACATAATCAGGGCACTTAGAATAAATCAGGAGTATTTGAAATATTTGGTAGTTATATGATAATTCTTTGTTTTTTTAACTTAGGCTGACTTATCTATCAGGCTGAACTATCAATTCAAAGTAAATAGCAACACTACAACCTTCACATCACAGTAGACCGCAAAACTACAACTATCACATCACAGTAGATCGCAAAACTACAACTTCCACATCACAGTAGATCTCAATATTACAACTTTCACATCACAGTAGATAACAATAATACAATTATCACATCACAGTAGATTGCAACGATACAAACATGTCAATAAAAATTTATTAAAAAGTTCCATTCCGACAGTTATTTAAAATTGGCCAATACATTTAGGAAAAGTATTTATGTTTACATCGCACAACTCTAAAAATACTGAGTTTTTTAAAGAATTGCGTCAAAGTTTGTTTTATCAAATTATTAAACAAAAGAGGTGTAATATATGTAGCTCCTTAGTACTGCGGACAACAGTTAAAGATAGAAGTAGACTAATAGTTATTCAATGCATAATTTTAAAATCTTTTCAAGTTTTAAGTTATGACTATACCGCATGTTGTTATATGTTCAATACTAGTTTAAAAAAAAAAACAATTTTTAAGATTAGTTTTGAAAATAAAGTAAATTGTTTATAACTAAAACCATGATTTGTCAGATACAAATTAAACTTTTAGATTTTCCTTTTGCTTTAAACTTAATTTACTTTAAATTTAATTATTTGGGTTATTAAAACATTTCTTATGTTTTAAATCAATGCAACGTCTTTTTAGAATTGCGTCAAAAGTTTATTTAAATTAAAAAACTTTTATGGTGTGATAGTTGTAGTTTTGCAATCTACTGTGATGCGATAGTTGTATTATTGTAATCTACTGTGTTGTGATAGCTATAATTTAGAGATCTACTGTGATGTGATAGTTGTATTATTGTGATCTACTGTGATGTGATAATTGTATTGTTGCAATGTTCTGTGATTTGATAGTTGTAGTGTTGCTATCTTCTGTGATGTGATAGTTTTAATTTGGGGGGTACTGTGATGTGATAGTTGTATTGTTGAAATCTTCTGTGTCGTGATAGTTGTAGTGTTGCTATCTTCTGTGATGTTATAGCTGTAATGTAGATTTCTACTGTGATGTGATAGTTGTATTATTGTGATCTACTGTGGTATGATAGTTGTAGTGTTGCAATCTTCTGTGATGTGATAGTTGTAGTGTTGCTATCTTCTGTGATGTGATAGCTGTATTGTTGCGGTCTACTGTGATGTGATATTTGTAATGTTGTATTCTACTGTTATGTGATATTTATATCATTGCAATCTACAGTGATGTGATAGTGTAGTGTTGCGGTCTACTGTGGTAATATAGTTGTACAATTACGATTTACTGTGATCTGATAGTTGTACTGTAGTAGTCATAGTTTAAAACTTTTGAAATTTAAACTCGATATTCTGGAGTTCATCATGAAAAGCATATAAAAGTCCTTTGCTTAATTAATTGGAGTTTTAAAGTACTTTTACAGATATTTAAAAAATATTTACAAATTTAAAGTGCCATATGCAAAAGGGTGAGCTAAAAGGTCACTATTTTAATCTTACACTAAATATTCTAGAGTAAGTCTTTACTTAGCTGTTTACGTTTAGTTTTTATTATTTTATTTATGTTTAGCTTTACTGGATATCAATTATAATGTAAACGCATTCAAATGATTTTAAGTGTTACTAATTGCTTTTGTATTTTTTAATCTCTTGACTACTTTATGATTACTTGATTACTTGGTTACTATATAAGTTTGTAAAATCATATTACTTGTTAGCTTTGTACTCTGCTGATGGGAATTACTCAAAAAGTATGAAGTTTTATTGAAATCGTGTGTCTTGTATATCTTATTGTATAATTACTGGTCACTTATGTTCAAATATTTTTGCCACTAACAAACTACTATAATAAATTACAAAAATAATAGATTTTGTTAAATTCAACAATGCATCCGTTTTCAAAAGTCTTTTTGAACAAAAAAATAATTAAAACCAAAACTATTTGAGAGTTAAATTTTGCTTATGCTATTTTTTAATTGAAGTATACTATACTAGATAAAAAGGACAGAAGTAATGAATCTCTATAAGTAATTCAATTTTCTTGTATAGTTGTCGCAAGCTTTAATTTTGACACACGTTAAGAAATTTATTTGGTAATTTTTCAACAGAAAACTAACTAAACTGGCCGAGTTTAAATTTACATAAGTTATTAAATATATTGACAAAAAGTAAAACAGTTGTGAAAATAAGTAAACTAGATTTAATAAATAGTGAAAAATGTTAATATGAAAAACAAATGGTCGATAACTTTACTGTATAACAAAAATGTTACATAATAGAATGAATTCTACTAATGAAATATTTTTAATTAATAAATGAAATTTGTAATAAGAAATATTTATTTATACTGGGTATTACCAACAAACTGTTTTTTTAACTAATTTTTTTAGTTAAATTGGTAATTAATGTGTTATGTGCTTGATATTTATATTATAAAAATATGCCTCAAATAAATGTTAATTTTATTTAGTAGAACAAAGAGAAATGCTACAATAATTTATTATTTAGTATATAATCCATTTTAGTCATTTACTTTTTATTTTATTTTTCTATTGTAACTAACTATGTAAAAATCGCTTTTATAAAGTTCATTAAATTAAAATAGCTGGATTTCATGTGTTTAAAATTGTAAAACTGAAAAACTTGCAGTCTGCATTCGACAATCGGTTTACGACGCTTTTACATGAAGCAACCATTTACTGGTATTGATCAGTGACGATAGCAATGTCTTTTGCCATGCAACGTTTCACACAACGTCCGCTAGACAAGACATTTGGTATGCTTGTGTTAAAAGCGATCAACAAATACATCGGCTAAAGTCTGCAGAGCAAAACCCTGGATTTTCATACGCCGTGAGACAAGCTCTAGTTTTACAAAAAAGGTTGATCATACTATTTGATCATCAGAGCACAAGCTTTGGTAGACTGTGACCAGTCTTTGATCTATATGTTGCTTCATGTGAAAACCGTTTGTAGATTGAAGACTGCAAGCTTTTCGGTTGAGACTGACTGATGAGTCCTAATAAGGACTATTTACACAATATAGGAACCTAGCATAAAGTCAATAGAATTAGTACTGTCTTTACGAAGTTTGTTAAAGTTTTGGCTGTTAACTTAATACTACAATTAGCTATATATTGAAACGGTTTTCAAAATATGAAATTATACCGCTTATATAATCATATTCTAATTATTTAAACGTAATACAAGTTAAAATCTATTTGATAAAATTTAATAAAATTAGTAGATATACCGTATCGATAAACTATATAGATCTTAGCAACAGGTTAGCTTAGACCAGGGGTTGGCAGCCTTATGTAACTCGCGGGCCAATTTTGCCAGGAAAAATTGCTCGCGGGTCGCATTATGTAGAAAAAAAACCTTTGAGGGCCGCATGTATTTAAAAAAAGTTCTTGTAATCAGTAGAAAAGTATTATTTAAGGTCAAAAATATGACTAGTTAAGTAATATTAGAGCATTAAAAAATTTTTTTTATTAAACTAAGAGCCTAACTGTAAGTTTTTATCAAAAAAAATAAATTCTTTTTTTTTTTAACGTATATTTTTGGTTGAAAAGAAGCTCGCGGTTTTTGCTCGCGCCGCAGATTTTGACTTAAAGGCCGCATTTTACCCGCAGACCACAGTTTGCCGACCCCTGGCTTGGACGTTTCTAATTCGTAAGAAAATAAAATACAGTAAAATTGATTAAATAACCATAAAGTTAAAAAATAAAATCATTTAGATAAATACTTTCTTGAAACATCCGTTATTTACTTGTAAAAGTCACAAAATATGAAACCATTCTTTGAAAACTTAAAATGAAATACCAAGCAAAGCCAGTAATTTAATGAACTAACGTTAAGTTACCTTTACCATTTAGTTTAACACTCTAAGTTATACAAAAGGTAAAACCTTGGAAATATCTATAAATAGATGTTTGTATAAGATGTTTGTCACAATAAATAGCAACTTAATTTTTTTCATTGGTTATCTACAGAAAAGCATAGATACCATAGATAAACTTGTCTAGCTAGATTACCGGAAAGAAAGCATACTTAATGTAAGATTGTTTATAAAAGATATTAGAAGCACAGGCTTTATTACCATGTTTATTACGAAAAACTACAAAACTTTAACTAAGAAACTGAGATATATCAACATTTATAACTAAATTTTACAAATTAGAAAGCACGTATAAAAATATTGTAGATTGTACAAAAGTTTATCTATAGTTTCATTTAAACAAAGTATCAAAGTAAAAAGTTTCTCACTGTTATTATTTTTCTTACTATATTGTTCTTACCAAAAAATTGTTAAACAAAACCTATAAGTCATTAAAAATATAGAGTTAAACATGAACTAAATTTCAATATAATACACCAAAACTAAACTAAGCTCAATCGAGGATGTCCTTCTACAGTGCATCCAAATACTTTTCAGCACTAGTTTCAACTCCTCACGTAACTCAGATTGGTTTGACAAACCTTCTTTGTGGGCTTTTGTAAGAATTGGAAGAGCTTTACTGGGTTCATTTAAGTTGAAGTGAAAAGAAGATATATTTACTGCAATCTTAAGCGCAACTGGATGTGCTGGATTGAAATTTTTATTTGCAATAATATATACTTCCTCATACAGCTTCGATGCTTCACAAATTTCGAATTTTCTTTCTTTTCCTGATGAAACGTAAGTTTTTTCAAAATGTAAATATGATTTAAAACGTTCGTAATCAGCAGCAGATTCATAATCAGTATCACTTTTAACACAGTCACTGTCTAACAATTGTATAGCTTCATAACAAAATCTGATATTTTTTTATTTTGCTTTCTGGTTTAATTATATCCGTAGTTTTTCATCTACAATCGAGTCATCACTGGAAAAAAAGAAATTAATATACGCTTTTGTAAGCTTTCCATAACTTTTAAATAACATATTTCCTTCTTCAAAGTTAAGAGGCGTTCCCTTTTTTATTACCTCTTTCATGTAGCTTATTGCATTCTCATAAAAATTATTTTTATGACACATTTTAGCAAGTGACATTAATCCACTTTTATCAAGGTGATACATTTTTATTTCATGCTTAAGCATATTTATCTTTGAATAGATGTAATTTGTTAAAAAAGTTTATTTAAAACGTTTAGTATTTAACAAAAGGTTAGTTAACTACACAGTTAGATAAGTTAAAACTTAACTTTGTTCCCATTTAAAAAAATATGTTACATATATCGTAAAACTGCGATTGTCTTTATAAATGTATGACGTAAAAGTCCAAACAAAATTGATTGTCATTTTTCGGTGAAATTGTTTTACACTAAAAGTAAATTAACAAAACTTGAAGCATTATTAAATAAAAAACACTTTTATCTCGAATCATTAACTACAATTTAAAACAATTCTTTGTATTATTTTTTTATATTACATAACAAAACTTATTATTATGAGTATCGTTAGAATAAAAATATTAAAAATAAAACTTTAAGGGTTCATTTCACACAAAGAGGAGTACATATAAAAAGCTTACTTCTGCATCCAAACATCTTGCAAAATAATAAGATGTTTTATTCTTAAAAAACCTATAAATATTTTCATCAAAGTCTGAAAACAAATAAAACTAAAAAAAATTACTTGGTATATTTTATTACAATTTTTTTATTTCAGTATTTATTCGTATGACTTTTGAAATTAGAGCTTTAGATTCTATTGTGCACCATCTAAATTAATTTTAAAGACTTAAGCTTAAACAACGTAATTTATAATTGATTAATTGAGGTGTTTTATAACTAACTGGTAGCAATCAGGATAAAAAATTAAAATTGATTAATCTATTATAAGCTTTAGTACATTTTAATCTACAATATAATTTTTCTAATCTTTAAGTTAAATCTAATATAATTTTTGAAAGTATGAATACATACTAATATTATTTGCAGTTTAAACTAAGATTAAGTTTTTTCTTTATCTTTCAAACAATGATGAAAGACAAAGTAAAATAAAAATAAAACAAATTAAATTAATCATGTTTTACATTTCAATAAGTAATTATAGTTTTCATATATGTACAACTAACCACAAAAAAAAATAAGAGAGTTAATTATTTTCTAGAGAGTTAAAGTAAAATCCTAGTTAAAATTTATTAATGGTAATATTCTATTTTAAAGTAAGATAAATTTGAATTGATAAAAACTCATTGATAAATTCATTTTATTAAGGGATGTTATATATATTTTATAAATAACAGCTTAACATTATTAGCTTCTAGCAGTCAGGCTAAAATCAAAGACAAAAGTTGTAATTAATTACAACTAACTGTAAAGGAAACGTTAGAAATCAAGTAATGATTTTTTATTTTATTCTTTATTTTACATACTTTGAATTATTAAACAAAAATTATTCAAAATAAAATTAATTTTGAAATTAAATCTAAACACAACAATTAAGTTAAAAATGCACCTAAAAAACCATACCTAGCGTAAATTTCTCCTTTATATAATAATTTAACGAACTAAACCAAGTCTTTAAAGTTATTGTTAGTAGACCTTATCATAAAAATCAGCTACACATTACAATCAAACTTAATTTAATCAAATTAATATACTATATTTATACAATAAAGGTAGAAGCAACAAATTTTATTGTACTAATTTCAATAAAACAATATGTTTCTTATATTCATATAATAAAACTACATTTTAATTTTTTTTTTCTAAACCAATTAACAAACACAACAGAGTCAAATTATAAAATATGGATACGACTAAATGTTAGAAGCATAGCAAGTTAAAAAAAAAATAATAAAATTGTGTTGCCGTTTTTCAGACCCTGTGATGGTTTTACTACTTTTTATTAAATTTTTTTACCCTGTTTTTTGTTAATACTTGTTATTTATATTAACTATAGGTTTTAGAAAAAATAAATAAGTTTAACATTAATTTTTGAAAAAATATTTTGTTAATAGTTTTGTGCCTGATTGCTAATCGATGATTATATTTAACTCTGATTAACTAATAAAGTATAAGTACCTTCATAGAGAAGCTTTAATTGTTTTTGAAAAGACTTAAACCTAAACTGTATATTGTTAAAAAAAGTCATTTAATTTAACATCGAAATACTTAAGCTAGTTTAAAAAAAAAGTTGAACTCCTTTTAAATTCATAATTTTCTTTTTTATTACTACTTTGTATTCAAACTCTAAAATAACCATATTTTTTAGCTAAAATTTCAAAATGTCTCAGTATGATAGAAGTGAATTAGTGTCTCTTGCTGAAATGTGTTATGAAAATGGTCGTAATGAGGATGTAATTAGCTACATGAAACAAGTAATAAAAATGGGCACACCTCTTAACTTAAAAGAAAGAATTATGATTTACAACAGTTATCAAAACCTTAAACTTCCTTATCAACGTTCCTTAGATTCCTGTGGTTACTCGAAAGTAGATGAGAAACTAAAGAGAGAATTAAATCAGAAAGCACAATCAGAAACAAACAGAATTTGTGATGAGGCTATTGAATTAGTAAATCGTTATTGGATTAAAAGAGATGCCAATATCGAGGCTGTTGCTGATTACAAATCCTTTCTAGCTGTTCAACATGAAAGTAAATATTATGTTGCATCAGGGGAAGATAGAGAACTAGAACTGAATGAAGCGTCGAATTTTTATGAAGAAGCATTTGAGTTAGCAAATAAAAATCTCAATCCAGCACATCCAGTTGCAATTAAAGTTGCGTGGTTTTACTCTTACTTTCTTTTTTATACACTTGGTTTAGTTGAAAAAGCTCGTTCTATTGCTACTGAAGCCTACGAAAGAGGTGTATCAGGGTTATCTGATTTGCCAGAAGAGTTAAAAGACGCAGCTAACAATACACTAGAAAAACTAAAAGAAAGAGTTGACTGTTGAATTTAGTTAGTTTATGTGTATAGTTCTCGAAATATGTTGGTACATATTGAAGCACAAACTTCTATATTGCTGTGCTTACTATTTCTATTTTTACTATATAAGTTTTTTTATGCAAGTTGTCGAGTTGTGTTTTTAGTATTGAAACCTATTTCTTTTGTAATAAACTAAGTTGCTTAGCTTGAACATTTTTTATAGGAAACTAGTTATAAAATTATCATTCTAATAAAAAAATATTTAAGAGCTATTCCTATAACTATATAACATAAGCATTAAAAATTTTAAAATACTTATTAATAGTTTTTAGAGTACAACACTTAATTGCAAAGTTTAACATTGGTTAAAAAATGTTAATTAATTTTATATTGAAGCTGAAAGAAATAAGTATGCAGTATTTCATCATTGCCGAAGAAACATGTTTGTAAGAATAACAACTATTATATGAAGAAAATAATTTTAGTAAATACTAGTTTTTTAACAAAGTTCAGTTAAGGCGAACTTTTTATCTCTAAAAAGTAAATAAACTACACGCGATTTGTCAATATCTGACATTTGAATCCAAATCTTTTTTCATCCGAGACTTAGTTGAGGTAAAAAAGTTTTTCATTAAAACACTTTTTATTAAAGCCTGCATTTCTTGCAGAGTTTTATAAATCATATTTTGAAATAAAAATGGAAAATAAATTATATTAAAAAAAAAATGTTTAATAGCAGTAACTGGTCAATAGATAGATTAATTAATTGTTTTTGCGGTTAGTTAATACAAATCAATCCTTAACAAAACATAATAACTATATTTATGTCTAATATCAACTAATTACATTGATTATAAATTATAATTTCTAAATTCATAAATTTTAGTGTAATTTTGCTATCGAATTGTTATTTTTCAAAATGTTTTAAAAAGCTTGTAGGAATATTTTAAGTTCTTGGTCTTATTCGCTTTAGTATTAAACACTAGAAACATAGTATTAAATGTCAATCAAACATAGAAAACAGCGTTTTAAATTTGATTGCGTTTTTTTGACTGTTACATAGATTTCTGTTAATTTTATAGCTTTTTTTAATAGGAAGAAGTTATAATTAAAAATAATAATTTAATGGTTTTTTAAGATTTTTTTTTCAAACAATCAAACTAACATCTGTTAATTTATCCCATTAAATAACATTTTAATTTAAAGTTTAGATACCAATTACTTTCTTTAAAAAACTTCTCAATGTTTATAAAAGATGTTACTTAATTGCATACTTAATTAATTAAAAATCATGTTCTTGTAATTTTTTTTTAAAGAAAAACTAACTGGTATACAGGTTTTTTAGTCTTGCTGTAATTTAAAGTTATGAATAGATTAACAAACTTGTTTTTACTGTGTTTAGTATGATAGAATGAAGTTAACAAGTTTTTGTCAAAGCAGTAAGTAAAAAGGCTAAAATTATTAGCTAAACAGTATAATAGACATACATAGTAAAAAGTTTTATTTATATTAT
Source organism: Thalia democratica (assembly GCF_965202585.1). Lineage (NCBI taxonomy): Eukaryota > Metazoa > Chordata > Thaliacea > Salpida > Salpidae > Thalia > Thalia democratica. Next base: position 94,565,306 of record NC_139165.1, read on the forward strand.
TTATGACAAACTTTTTTCTAGAAAAGTTATTTAATAGAAAACATAGAAACACAATAATAATGACTAAAAGTAAATAATAAAAGTTATTAAATTTCCTAAAAATTTTCGCCGACCAAAATCGACATTTTGGTATCAGTTCTCTCCACAATTCAGTAGTGCGAGTAGAAAATCAACAAGGTCAACGTTTTCACAATTTCCACGTCTACATAACTGCCGCTGGCAGTCTTGGTTTCGTTTACTTGAAGTGTCTAAACTATTGTTAAGATTTTTGGGCGGTACCTGTACCCTAAGCTTCTCTGCTGTCTTATTTTTTTTAAATATACTGATATGTTTCTTTAGTTAAAGTCTATATATTTTAAATCTTTTATTCAATTTTGAAAAGTTCTGAACAAATTTTTTGAGTTTTGTTTTGTACTCCTGATACACATAAAAGTAAAAAAGTAGGAAAATATTTTACGTTCAACCATGTATAAAAAATTTTAGAAATTTTTTGTTTCATGTTTGCATTTATTTTACAATGAAAAAAAAACTTTTGTTATGTTATACCGTAGCAAAACATTCGATAAAAAAAAAGAAATTAATGTAAAATTAACAGTATTAGATAGATAAGATAATATTAAGAAGTTGCTTATTAAATAAAACATTTTAGTTAAAACTATTAAGAGTTTAAGATACTATATTTTTTTCGTACATTACTGTAATTAATACATTTTGTTAAGAATTTTTATTTCATGAATGTTAAACGAAATACTGTTATTTTTATCTTTTATTATCTTTATTGCTTATAATCAAATAAAATTTGTATTATTTTTTACAGAATGTTTATTTGTCTATTTAAGGCATGATTAAAGCATTTAATTTTTGTTTATAACACTAACACTTTTCTTATTATAAAACTTTTGTTTAGTTCGTTAAAAACCTTTTTTAAGTCTTAAACAAAATAAAAGTTATATACAATAAAAAAGAGTGAGTGTTATAAACAAAAATTTTAAACAAAAAAAAACATTTACATATATTTACATATTTATCAAACTAAATTGACAACAAAACTTTTAAACTTTACGAACTTCAATGTTTACATTAAAGAAATCACAAGTTTTTATTTATTTTTAAGATTTATAGTTTTGATTATACTTTACCGATATTACTTTAATAAATGTTTTTGAATAAAACTAGTATCTAAATTTAATGTTAAGCAGTTTCTTTGGATTTAAAATAAAAACACTGACTTATTTTTAAATATGTTTAACTAGTAAATATGCTTAGACCTTTCTGAAGTACTGCATTCTTCTTTTTATTTTTATCATAAGTTAAAAAATCGATATTACCTTATTTACAAAATATATAGTTCAAATAAATGAATTTTCTTAAGAATACCTCTCAAGCTTTTAGAATTTACAATTGTTCGAATCTAGAATGATTTTGAATGCTCGTCATTAAACTTTAGTAAAATTAAAATATATTAAAGGTTGCTGCAATAGAAATAAAACAAGTTAAATATATACAATATAGTTTATTACAAAACTTTAGTTTTAAATAACCATCACGCATTTATAATCTAACTAAATTAAAATGCACTTATTCAACTAATATATTATCAACAAACATTCTACGAGAATACAGAATAATGTATTTTGTCGTGTACAAAGTAGTATTCAAAATCTTACACAAAACTGACTATTGCATCTTGTCAATTACTTCCTTAAATCTTTTAGTCTTTTGTATGCAACGTCTAACAATTCTTAAGGCAACGCAGGATAAACCTTTATTGTAGGCTTTATTAGCATTAGCACGAGCTTTATCAGCTGAAACAGTTAAATAAAAAGGAAAACAGTTTGAAAGTTTTGCGACATCAATTGTAACTTGTGTGCTGGACTAAGATTTTTGTTTGCAATATTAAAAACTCGACATTTAAAAGATTAGACGCTCTAATAGTTTTATTTTTTCATCTATTTCTTAAGCAACAAAAGATACTATTCTCTTTTAATAAAAGTGTAGAAAAGTTAAGACATTTAAAGTAGGTTTTATTAATATAATTTCAATGTCTGTAAAATTTTTAAAGAGATCAAACTTTATGAATAACTTTAAAATAGTACTCGTGAGTTTATAAATGAAAAAAAAAGTTTATACTTAAAAAAAAATACCAACTTTTAAATCGAAAATATATTCAAAAACTAAGTTTTTGTTCTAAGATTTGTATGAGAAGCTAAACAAGCTTTCATATTGTGGTTAAGCTGTTCAACCTATCTCTTCAGATCAGCAACCGTTTTTTTCTAGGTTGCAATACATGAAGCCTGCTTTTTGCATTTTACATATGATTTTGACGTCACTGCCAATATTAAAGGTGTAAATTGTTTTGGATCCTTCAGAAAGATCTTCTTCATGAGATTGACGCAGGAGGGTAAGATGGCGATTTCTAGTATATAGTATCACAACTATAATAAATAACATATACAATAAGCTAAAAAAGTTAAAGTTAAAAAAAATTAAGTTATCCAGTAGTTTCACTAACTGCACAAAATTGATACAACTTCACTCAGAAATACTATAACGTTTGTAAACATCAATAAAATGCGACGACCATCTTGTTTATTTTTAACAATCTGTTTCTTCGCGTAAACTTCAGACACGTAAACTAAAAAAAATTAAATAAGAAAAAAAAGCAGTTAAGCCACGGGCACTTTACATTCATATGTTTTCAACAAAAACTTTTTGCTGACTGTCCAGTTTAAAAGAATTCTTCTACAAACTTCTCAAATAGAACAAGAAATGGTTAGTTTATTAATGACGTCACAACCAGCGTTACTTTGGTTTTCTAGCTATAGAGCGGGATACTTTAAACGAGACGTGACGGCAGAAATGCATTAGACGGAGGCCTATCTAGATGTTAAAACATTTACTAGGTGTTTTGCGATTTTTTTTTTTGTTCATTGATCTGTATTTTGTTTTACAGCTGTTTTGTGTCTGATGAGTTGCTCTTTAAATAAAGGCAAAATACAAATAAAATTAAATAAAAAGTTTGTGTACTTTTAAACTCAACTTAACTTAAATTCTTTTAATATGTTTATTTTTTCTTTCAAAAATTAAACTGTACAAAATTGTCACTTTTGTAAAGTGATAACTGGTTAAAAAGAGACAACTAGTGCTAAATTGATGGTTTTTGTTAAAGTGACGTAATGCAAAAGGGAACATTCGTGCAAAAGTAACGCTTCGAGAAAAGTTAAAACCGTGAAAAAGTTACTATTCTTTTGAGTGGGTGTTGATTTGGGTTTGAATCAATTGGGTAAATTAGGTTTAGGTGAAAATTCTGCAGATGGAAATTGATTTGGGTAGATATTGATTGGGTAGGTTCTGATTCTGGTTGTTATTGATTGGTAGGGATCTGTTTTGGATTAGAATTGTTGCTAAATTTAATTTCTAACAATATTCGATGAAATTAATAACAATAATTAAAACTTAATTCTATTATGCGATTTTCTAGTAAGACCTTTATCCAAATACTTATGAAATAAACTAAACTGTGATCTGAAATGATACCTTAAATATATGCAATTTTTGTATTCTATATATATTTTTAACTCTGTTATCTAACTCAGTTATTTTTAGTTTTTACTTTAGAAAAATAATTGTTACTAATGTGTATTGCTTACTTACAGAGCTAAAAAATAAGTTTAAAAATAATATAGATCTAGTATAAATTCCATATTAAAACAAACAAGTTTTACTAATTTACCACCATAGGAAATATTACAAGGGTGTTTAGTCATTAAAAAAAAAAAAAATTTCTAAAACCGAAAATGAATATTATTTAAAAAAAGGTAAAATCTATTAAACTTAAGTTTCTATGAGTTTGTCAAGGTAACTTAAAAACAAAGTACTAATTAAAATATCGTATTGTAAATCACGTATTTTGACAGTAAAACTCTAAATTTGATATATAAGTATATAACTTAACTTCATAAAATAGTTTTATTAATAAAAAATTACTTTATGTTTCCCGCAGTCACCTGATTAAACTGAAGTAAATCTAAGTTTAATAGAAAACTAAATTTTTAAGTAATCATTTTTAAACTCTATCTGAATAGCAGGTATAATAAATTTTACAATAATATCATTGTTAAATATTTGGTCATTGGATAGTTTTATACTTAAATAAAACTAAAATATTTCAACTATTATAATCTAATTTCATTAATGAGACCTAAAACCGCTTTTATGTGTTATTTGAATTCATAATAGTTTTTGAATTGCGGCCCTTTAAAAACTTATAAAGAAGTTCATTTAACGGAATTTGAACCGAGTAAATTTAAATTGCTTAGTTAGAACTTTCAACGATTTTAAACAGATAAAACTTATAACTGTTTAGTAGTAAAACTTAATTTACTTATGTTGTTTTTAAATTCTCTCAATCAAAAGATATACCAAGTCTTATATAATAAAATTTTGGAATATAATTATCAAATGCTCTTTAAATTTATCCTGTAGAAAGTAAGAAAACAATTTCTCTGTAAGAGAGTTATTATAAGATTATAAAGTTTACTCTTAAAATCATAAGTTTTTATAGTAGGTAAGTTTCCTTATTAAAAATAAAACTTTTTTCATCAAATCACTTTTCCAACATATTGTTTTTATGTTAAAAGTTTCAAAAAACTCAAAGACTATAACTTTACAACTTAACAAAGATTTATTTTGTAGTGTTAAAAAGGTTTCTTAAAACATATGTTTTTAATTTCAATTTTTAGGACTCTAAATATTTTGTAAAAAAGAATAAGTCTGTTTGAAAAAAAGCATAAAAATAATTATTCATTTTATAACTTTCATTTCTCGATAGTTTTTACAATGCTTACAATTAAGTATTGTCTCTAGCAAAGATTAGCTGTGACTATTCAAAATCATATACAGGCTCCTAACTTATACATGTTTATCAATCGAAATTAATTTAACAGAAATGACTTCTTCTTCTCAAAGAAAAAAATCTATCTTTAGTGTTGTATGAAAGTCGTTATTGCAATCAGGAAGACTTTAATATTTTTATTTGTGGAGAATATAATATCAATTTCGTTAGAAATAAGGTTATTGAAATAAAAGGTTCAGATTTTCAAAAGTCTACCAAGCTGACTCCAATATTGAATAAAAAGTATTCCAGCAAAATAGCTGTAATTAGTTCTGATGTTTATGTTTTTGGAGGGTGTATGGAAAATTGGAACTCTACTTTTGAAATGTATTCTCTGATGTCTAAAAATTGGAAGGAATTGAAATTCGTCGATAAAAGGATAACATATTTTAGTGTTTGTTCATTTATGAAAGGTGTTTATGTAATTGGCGGTTACTTTAGATGTGAAGAAAATGAGAAAGTTTATAATGAATACTGTATAAATGATTGTTATAAGTATGAAGTAAAATCAAACAAGCGGACTAAAGTAGCAAGTTTACAGATAGAAAGGAGTTTTGCAGCTTGTACACGTTTTGAAGGTAAAGTAGTTGTTACTTGAGGTGAAAATCGTAGACAAAAAACAAATTCAGTGGAATCATATGACCATCATGAAAACAAATGGAGTAGATTTGCTGATATGATTTATTCTAGATCCAATCATTGTGCAGTTAATATGGGTAATAAAATGTTTGTAATTGATAAACATTATCTAGAACATTCTGAAGTGTATGATAGTGTTTCTAGAAAGTTTACTGTGTTGAAAATTAACGCATTAATAAGTCAACATAATGAATTTTATTTAAAAACACTTTGTATTAGTAACAAGTTAGTTTTATTTTTTAGATGTTATTTGGAATCAAAACTAAAATGTTATACTTACAACGTCGAAAAAAATAAATGTGTTTTTGTAGATTACTTGAGATCAAATGATATCATGGCTCTGATTGAATCTAGTATTATAAAAATACCTAAAATGTAACACTTTTATACTTTCAGAAAAAATTTGTTTAATAACTTATAAAAATTTTGTTAACAACTAAGCTTTTATTTTAATCACCTATGAATTTATGTTTTATTTATTTGAAAAAACAAAGTTGTAATAAAAATATTAAGTTGAAAATGTCTTTAACTTCATAGTTTTTTTAATAGACTGAAATTCTTCGTTATAGTTTAGAAGGCTTTATTGTATTTTAACATGAATAATTATTGATTTTATCAAGCTAAGTTAAATTGTTTACCATAGTTATATAAATAACAAGATCCGAAGTCTATGGCAACGGGTCAGAAAAGCATATCGTCACTTTAGCACAAAATGACAACTTAGCACGGTGTGACGCTTAAGGACAGTGTATTACTTTAGCACGGAATTTACTTTGCTTCGCTTAGATAACATCTGTACTATTGTTTTTAAAAATCAATTACATAATCGAATTATGCATCATGTAAACTAAAAATAAGAAGAATTAAATGTCTTACAATTTTAAGCTCTAATTATAGCTATAGAAAAAAAACTAAGTTTAGGAGGTTTAAAAACTTATTTCACTGTATAAATTAAAAAAAAATGTATTTGATTAAGTATTTAAATACTAAACTGAATAACGGTTTCAATAATATACATGTCTGGATAAAAACAAAAAAATTTGCTATGCATAACAAAAATTGAGCTCCAGTTTTTCTGCTTTTAACTTTTTTCACTTATCAAAGTGTCTATGCTAAACTGCTCCGTTATAAATATTTAGTAAGTTCTTCATCCGAATAAAGATATAGTTTTTGATATATATGCATATCTTAAAGTATCAAAAACAACTAAATCATATTAGAAAATATCTTATTTTTCAATGTTATGAAAATAGAATAAGTACAAAAAAATCTAACTGTTCGATCTGATCAACAGAAATCAGTATTGACCAAAAGGGTCAATCTTTCTTTACTACTTTAAAACGAAAACAGTGTTACAAAAACGTTACCTGCAACGGTGATGTACCTTAATGGAAACAACAGATCAGTTTAGATGTAAAAATAAAGCTATTAAAAGACGTAGCGGGCTTCATGAGATTCTTAAACAACTTGCAACTACATAAAAGTAGAAGATCATAGTAAGAAAATGAAGGGAGAAGGCCCATTCAACGAACTTACTTGGAGAATATCTCAACAAGTCGGTATGGAGGGAGCCAGCAAATGTAATGAAAATAAAATAGCTAAGATGTCCCGCTACCATCACATAAAATGAGTTAATTTTAAAAGAAGTGCTCCACTTAAGGCAAAACTAGTTTTGTTTTGACGAGTTTATTTTTACTGTTTTAGTTATTTTCTAATGAGATTTTAAAGTGACTACAGGTAGTTACAAAATTTTTTAAATTATTTCAATTCCGAATCAAATAGAGAGGATACTTTTAGTGTTCATTTAATTTGAAGTAACAACAGAAGACTAGATAAAAGATAATTTCTAAATCATAATTTAAACGATCATTTTTTTATGTACTGACCAAAATGAGGTATTGTATGAAAAATGAAGATTTTAATATTGTGGAGATTTATGATAGTAATTTATACGTAGAGAAGAATTTTTTTTAAACTATTTCTTATAACGGTAAATCAATATAAATACTGAAGGTAATCATACTTATAATAAGATACCTTCTTTAATAAAAATGATGTAAGTCCAAATCAGATTTAACTCACAAACCAACTATATTTAAAAATTCTTAATAAGTTTTATTTGAAACGTAAAATTATAACTTTTAAAGTAAGTAGTTTTAAAAACATGGCAAACGAACGACAACATATTAAGAGAAGAAATATATAAATTTAAGTCTATGGTTCACTAAAAACTTGTTTGAAGCCAATCATTCTTAAACCATTTTTTGAGAAAGGGTTGTTCTTCGAGGAAAAATCTTAAGTTTGTATTTATTTATCTTCCCTATAGTTTTTAACGGGTAAAAATAGTTTAAAAACAAATTCTTCTCTACGTATAAATTACTAACACAAATCTCCACAATATTAAAACCTTTGAATATAACATAAACAATATACTGTTGAAACCAACAGGAATGCTACTGTTGAAAGCAACACAAGCGTTTATAATACTAGGAACAGGTCAACTGGTGTGAACCTATTTAAAAAGAAACTGGGCCTCAAAGAAAACAAATGCTTAAACTGCTAAGATATAAGTTAGCCGAAGTTATGGAGAAAGGAAGTGCAAAGTTTTGCAGTTGCTAAATTCTGCATTTAAAATTTGTAAATGTTTTGATCTTAAAACCTAAAATACACTGCTTGCACTTTATACAAGGATCTTAGCTTGACTTTTTATTTGGTGAATAAAAACTGTTTCTAGTATATTATATGACTAATACTTCAATAAAGCTTTAAAATTCATTTAAGATTATGTACTCAAAATGTAAGCTATTTTTTAATTTCTTTTGTTAAGTTAAAGGGCGGAATGGAACCGTATTGTCTGCACTTATCACTCACTTGATAGAACCAATTACTAACTTAAATTACAAGTGGTCAGCAATTTGTAAGTTGTTTTTTTAAACTTATTATTGTGAAATTCAAATAAAATAAAGTAGAAAACTTAATTTTGACCTAATACTTTTTTAAAACTTATTTAGCCACATATAACAACAGTTTTTTTTTTCTTCTTGTTTAAGCTGCTAAACTGTAGAATTTTTTTTGTTTGAAAGTATGTTATTGATCTTCAAAATAATTTTAGGTTTCCATATGATAGGGTTTATAAGAAACAGCTTGATGAGTTTTAGGTTCTCAATATAAAAATTCCTAAGCTAGTAAAAAAATTAAATGTTGAAGTATTCATAGTATATTAAGTTGAAAAAAAAGGTTTTGTCAAACAAAAAACTATAGTATTAATTTTTAATGAATAAAAAACAAACCTAACTTTACATAAGAAATAACAAATACATTATGCATAACAGCTACTCAAGGGACAAAGAGTGTACTAAAGCTGAAGATCTAACCTAAATGAATCACCCACGAATCGTAAAATATAATGACATTTAGGGAGAAATTTATTATAACCTAATCAAGAAACTTAATTACTTGAAACTAATCAGTATTTTCAATGTAGTAAAATTATAACGTATTAAAATTTTTACAATGGCTTCAACTTAATAACAAGTTTTTAGCTGACTCTTTGTATGTAGTTAAAGTTTTCTTGTAGTTTTTCAGTCCAAGTGAAATTGTGTTTGAAAACAGTAACGCTACTGTTGAAAGCAAGTTGAAGACTCTAGGAACAGTTCAACTGGTGTGGACTTTTTAAGGAAGGAAGCTGGGCCTCCAATAAAACAAATGCCTAAACTGCTCAAATATAAGTTGACAGATGTTAAGGGTAGAGAAAAGTAACAATACCACAAATAGTAATAGAAACACCACAGTTGAAGGTAATAACACCACAGAAAGTAACAGAAACGCCACAATTAAAATAAATAGGAACGATACTGTTGAAAGCAACATAAGCATTGAAGATACTCAGAACAGTTCAACTGGTGTGGACTTTTTAAGGAAGGAAACTTGGCCTCAAGGCAAACAAACTACTCATATATAAATTGACCCGCATTATGGGCAAAGCAAGGTAACAATAACACAAAGAGTAATAAAAAGGCCACAGTTAAAGATAATAATCCACAAATAGTAAAAAAAAGCAAATTATAATTATCAATACCACAGAAATTAATAGATTTTGTGGATTCGGTGATCCAGCTAAAACCAGTCATTGATATTAGCTGTTTTAAAGAAAAATTCAATTAAGTAAATAGTTAAATTGTCAGGCAGAAATTTATCTAAAAAAAGAAGAAGAAGTAAAGAAATAAACTTTCTTGCAGAACTTTACCTCAAATCAAAATAAATTAGAAACTGACTTTTAAATAATAGAGCAGCTAAAAATATGTGCTGAGACAACTTAAAAAGTTCTGGCATTTATTAACTTTATTGTGAAGTATTAATATTAAAACAATTTATAAGCTTCGAAAGGGATTATTGTAATTTGACTAAGATGTCAGAAGTACTGCTGAAGCCCGTAATAAAACTTTTAGTAAAATAGAAATCGGTTGATTTTTCTTCAACATCTAATAAGTTTAAAATTAGTTAAACAGATATAAAGATTAGTGTTCGTTAACCAAGCCATGAACATAGAAGATGGGACAAATTCGCCCTTAAGTTTCAGATCGTCAATAACTTGCTGCCCAGCTCCACCGTAACCTTATAAATAGGAAATTTTGACAGATATGTAAAGCTGTCACATGGCTGAAATCGCAAATGGTAAACAACCTTCAAATAAATATGTAGGTAATCCAGCTACTGAAAAGCTACTATCATAATCATGTTGTCTGGATTTTCTGAAGCCCGGAGTAGGTAAATTTGTGTAAAACAGGCAATAAATATATAAACTTTCGGAAAATTCCTAAAAATGTAAAAAGGAAATGTTCTAAAGGTGAAACACAATTAGTTTAAGAAAGCAGTTTTTTAAGTTCTGCCTTTAAAGTTGAAACCGACTTCAGCTATGTTTTTTTATGCATTCTTTATTAGATGTGATAAATACAGACGACTATATATTAAGGTATTTAACTATTGTTACAAAGCTGAGTACATAAAAGATTAAGTAATAGTATACATTTGCTATGCCCACATAATGGAGGCTCTAGCAAGCCACATAAACAGATCAAGAGAAGATAATGACGCAATACTACTTTACAAACACGTTATTGGCAACATGATTTGTAAAGTTTTGTAATGTCAATAATAATTATTTTTGTTCTACCACATAATTCAGAGTTTTTGTGGAAATGGCTGTACATTTTCCAAATTTCTGCCGTTTTTAGTTGAAACAGACTTCAGCAACGTTTATATGCATTCGTTGTCAAATGTAATATGTACACATTTTGTGATAAATTATACAAAAAACAATGATTTTCAGATATATCGAGATGATAACAAGCTTAATTTGTAGAGTTTTTAACAGTTTAAAAATTCAACTGATATTTTCCATGATTAGTTCAGTGCACTTACATTATCAAAACCAAATAAATACTTAAACGTTAATTAAAATGATATGCTCACACTAACTAGTGCAATGATTTCAATAGCTCAAATGATCTTTTCTTCTTAATTGAGGCAAGTTGCCTTTAAGATTAACCTTTGCGATTATAAAGTCCAAGTGTTAGGATCCTTCAGGTGTGTAGGACTGTCTTAAATAAAACTAATATGAAGTAAAACTCAAAACATGCACATTTTATTTCACATTAACAAACGCTTTCATAACAATAATAGACCATAAAGACATTTCCCTTAAAATTCAAAATATAGAGTGATTAAACATATGCCTAAAATCTTTGATAACACTACTTTCTAACAAAATAAGATCTATGTGCAATGTTTGACTTGATTGAATACAACAGCACTTAGAATTTGGTTGATAATAATGGTTTACCAACGAACTATGCACATTAAAAAGTTATTCTTTCAATTGCTTAAACTAAACAAAAGCGAATCAAAGGCAAGAAAGATCTTAATACCGCAGAAAAAACAATCAAGCATCTTCACCAGTTACTGAAGAAAGAGACACTTAATAGTCGTTTTTTCACTGGTCAATTTCACTGGTCAAAAAAAAATTTAAGCTTCTTTTCAGGGTAAAATTTGAATTGGTCAATTTTTTAGATTGATATTCGAGTAAACTTAGCTAGGGTACAAATATAAAAAAAATACTAACTTTTAAGACGTTAAGCACCGCGTAAGGTACGCACCCGCACATTGTACAAATTTAATATCTTAAAGCATCAACTTTAGGTACGCACTGAACATAAAAAAACCGTGTAATTTTAAAAAATCTTACAAAATAAACAAATTAATGAAAAAAAGGTCTTAATAAGAAGTTATATAATGAATTTAAATAATGTCTTTTAAAAAAACATACAGTTACGAATAAATGTTATAATGCTTAAAATCAGTCAGTATCAGTACAGTACTACTGACTCAGTAAAACAAAACCTAGCAAATAAAAAAAAAAAATTTTAATAGTTTAACTATGCGTAAGCTTAATATTCAGAATAAGGCCTTAATTAGAGAAAAAACTGTTGCTGTTTTTAAATTTATTTTATAAAATAAACAAAAACAAACAAATAGATAATAAAAAATAAACAAATATAAGCATATAAAATAAAACAATAAAACAAAAAAATGACAATAAGATAAAAATGATAAAATATCTCAAACAAACGCTAAAACTTATATTTTAATAGTTTGTACCTTTTTTGTTTTTGCTCAAAGCAAAGAAATAATGACAGAAATGACTTGGATTTATACATCTTAAGGTAAAAACTGAAGAAGCTTTTTTTTTATAGCTTATTATCAACAATTTTTCAAGTTTCAGCTGTTGAACATTTATCTTAAATTAATAAATTCTACCTCCTTTATTTTCGCTGTAAAGATAAAAATTTTCATTGCAAACAACTTAAACTCTGTATTTGTACTTTTGAAGATAAAAACTAAAGAAGCTTCTATTTGTAAACCTATTAATACTTTATTAGTAAATTTACAGCCGCTTAAAATTTATCTCAAATTAACAGTTTTTACCTCTTTTATTTTCGCTGTAAAGTTAACAATTATCAGTGGAAACAACTTAAAATCTGTATTTTAACTTTTTAAGATTAAAACTAAAGAAGCTTTTATTTTTAAAACTCATAATCGACTATTTTTTAACCTACAGTTCTTAAAAACTTGTCTCAAAATATGAGTTTGTACCTTTTTTATTTTCGTTGTAAAGTAAACAAAAATCTTTGGAAACAATTTAAACTCTGTATTTATACATTTTAAGACAAAAACTAAAGAAGCTTTCATTTTTATAGCATATAATGAACTATTTTTCAAGTTTCAACTGTTTGAAATTTGTCTCAATTAATTGGTTGTACCTTTTTATTTTCGCTGTAAAGTTAACAATTATCATTGCAAACAACTAAAACTTTGTATTTGTACTTTTAAAGATAAAACTAAAGAAGCTTCTATTTGTAAACCTATTAATAATTTATTAATAAATTTACGGCCGTTTGAAACTGATCACAAATTAACAGTTTGTACCTCTTTTATTTTCGCTGTAAAGATAAAATTTTTCTTTGGAATCAACTCAAATTCTGTATTTGTTCTTTAAAATGATAAAAAATAAAAAAGCTTTTATTTTTAAAGTCACAATCAAATATTTTTTAACCTACAGTTGTTTAAAATTTGTCTTAAAGTATGAGTTTGTACTTTTTTTATTTTCGTTGTAAAGTAAACAAAAATCTTTGGAAACAACTTAAACTCTGTTTTTATACATTTTAAGACAAAAACTAAAGAAGCTATCATTTTTATAGCATATAATGAACTATTTTGCAAGTTTTAACTGTTTGAAGTTTGTCTCAATTAATTGGTTGTTCCTTTTTACTTTCGCTGTAAAACTAACAATTATCATTGGAAACAGCTCAAACTCTGTTTTTGTACTTTTTAAGATAAAATTTAAAGAAGTTTCTAAATGTAAACCTATTACACTTTATTAGTAAATTTACGGCCGTTTAAATTGATCTCAAATTAGCAATTTGTACCTCTTTTATTTTCGCTGTAAAGTTAAAAATGTTCATTGGAAACAACTCAAATTCTGTATTTGTTCTTTTTATGATAAAAACTAAAGAAGCTTTTATTTATAAAAGTCAAAATCAAATATTTTTTAACCTACAGTTGTTTAAAACTTGTCTTAAAATATGAGTTTGTACCTTTTTTATTTTCGTTGTGTAGTAAACAAACATCTTTGAAAACAACTCAAACTCTGTATTTATACATTTTAAGACAAAAACTAGAGAAGCTATCATTTTTATAGCATATATGAACCATTTTGCAAGTTTCAGCTGTTTGAATTTCGTCTCAAATAATTGGTTGTACCTTCTATTTTCGCTGTTAAGATAACAATTATCATTGGAAACAACTCAAACTCTGCATTTATACTTTTCAAGATAAAAACTAAAGAAGCTTCTATTTGTAAGCCTATTAACATTTTATTAGTAAATTTACGGCCGTTTGAAATTGATCTCAAATTAACAACTTGTACCTCTTTTATTTTCGCTGTAAAGTTTAAAGTTTTCTTTGGAAACAACTAAAACTTAGTATTTTTACTTTTTAAGGTAAAAACTAAAGAAGCTTTTATTTTTAAAACTCACAATCAACTATTTTTAAACCTACAGTTGTTTAAAACTTGTCTTAAAATATGAGTTTGTACCTTTTTTATTTTCGTTGTGTAGTAAACAAACATCTTTGAAAACAACTTAAACTCTGTATTTATACATTTTAAGACAAAAACTAGAGAAGCTATCATTTTTAGAGCATATAATGAACCATTTTGAAAGTTTCAGCTGTTTGAATTTCGTCTCAATTAATTAGTTGTACTATTTTATTTTCGCTGTAAAGTTAACAATTATTATTGGAAACAACTCAAACTCTGTATTTATACTTTTTAAGGTAAAAACTAAAGAAGCTTTAATTTTTATAGTTTTTAATTAACTATATTTTATAGTTTTTTATGTTACAGCTATTTAAAAATGAACTTTATAAAATGCAAAAACTTCAATAAATATACAAATAATTCCTTTGTAAAAGTTTATCATACTTTTTTTTATTGTAAAACAAACAACTGTTATTATAATCAAATATATATTATAATTTAAGTATATTTATAAAATGATGCTGTTGGTTTCACCGTTAGTACGGCTATTCGACCAGTACGCCGCGTTGAGGCCAGCATCTTGTACTGGGTTACCTTTTTTAAAGTGGTGTGTCACTTATAGCAATATAAGTCCTAATATCCACTTGGCTTTTGTTTAACTACACAACCCACACTTGTATTCCTTTCCTGGTACATAGTTGCTTATACATGGTAAATGAAAATACCGGTCACAGTTTTCACAACCATCCTAAACTTTATTTTTTGTAATACAAAATAACTAAAATTTATTCAGATGAAAAAGATTTAATGTAGTTTCAATACATACCCATTCAATATTTTCTGTTTAATTAACTGACTTAGTTACTTCATATTCGTCTGATCCACATGAAAAACAATATTTCGAAAATTTCTTTGAACTGTAATCTATAGGTCCTAAAAGTAAATAAACGTTTAGTAATTATGATAAATAACTTTACTTTTCTTACTTATTTTACCTCCGTGTTTCAATATCTCTTCAGCCATCAAAAATTTGAAATTGTTGCAATCTTCTTTCTTACATTTTTTGAATTCGTCTAAATCTTTTGTAAAGTAATCCAGTGCATACTTCAATGAAAAAAAATACATATAAGTTGGAAGAATAAAATTCTTATGTTTAATAAAATGTTTTGAATCTTAAATAATTTAAATACTAACTTTTACTACATTTACTGATGATTCTTCATCACTATCAAGGTAGTTGTACTTATACAGTTTCTGTTTAATATTTCTCTTGTAACAAATTTGTTGATTTTCATTCCTAATATCTTTTTCTTTTCCTCCGCGTCATCTTCGTTGCCAAGTAATATCCACTTATTTTTTAACTTATTCACAACCTGTACAACACTTTTTTGATAAATTTAAATAAAAATAAAATGAATCTACTTGATGAAACTTACAAATAACTTAAAATTGAACTTTTCGTCTTTAAATATCGAAACAACTCTTTCTGATCTATTTATCTTTGTGATAACCTTCATTAATCCTTTTTCGGTTTTTTTGAATTTACGATAAATATTGCCTTAAAAATTTTTTAATAACTTTTAAAACTATTGGTTTAATTAAAAATAAAGGCAGGGCTTTTTTATCTAACACATCATAAAAACTATTGAAATCTTTTACAAACTGCTCCAAAACGGTTGAACAGCTAAAAATTTGCTCAATTTCAATAGAAAATTGCTTAAGATGCATTGCATTTGCTCAGCTCTAACAAGTATGAATAAATTAAGATGATAAGTTATATAAGTAGATAAAAATGCGCGCGAAAACAATTTTTATAACATAATAATTATAAAAGAACAGATTAAATGTTATTTTTATTTAAAACAAACTAAAAGCACTATCAGTTTAGCCGGAAACGGATGTAGTTTAATAAAAGTATAAAATGACGTAAAATAGGTTTTTTTTTTTGAAGAAAAAATTTAAAAATTTAAGTAATGACCGCGAAAACTTTTTAAAGAAGAGCATGTACAATATACATTTAGTTTTATAAATGGTACAAACAATTAAAACAACTATAACTTAAAAATAATATATTATATGCATTAGAAATGATAGCTTCTTTAGTTTTTGTCATAAAAAGAACAAATACAGAATTTGAGTTGTTTCCAATGAACATTTTTAACTTTACAGAGTAAATAAAAGAGTTGATCATGCCAATTCGATCATCAGACCACAAGTTTCGGTAGACTGAGACCGGTTTCGTCCTTATTAGGACTCATCAGTCAGTCACAACCGAAAAACTTGTTGAAAAACTTGTCTCAGTCTACCGAAACTTGTGGTCTGATGATCGAATTGGCATGATCAACCCTTTTGTTAAATTTGAGCTTGTCTCACGGCAAACGAAAGTCCGGACTTGTTCTGCAGACTTTCGCCGATTTTGTTGATCGTAAATAAAAGAGGTACAAATTGTTAATTTGAGATCAGTTTCAAACGGCCGTAAACTTATTAATAAATTATTAATAGGTTTACAAATAGAAGCTTCTTTAGTTTTTATCTTTCAAAGTACAAATACAAAGTTTTAGTTGTTTGCAATGATAATTGTTAACTTTACAGCGAAAATAAAAAGGTACAACCAATTAATTGAGACAAATTTCAAACAGCTGAAACTTGCAAAATGGTTCATTATATGCTCTAAAAATGATAACTTCTCTAGTTTTTTTAAAAATGTATAAAAACAGAGTTTAAGTTGTTTCCAAAGATGTTTGTTTACTTTACAACGAAAATAAAAAAGGTACAAACTCATATTTTAAGACAAGTTTTAAACAACTGTAGGTTTAAAAATAGTTGATTGTGAGTTTTAAAAATAAAAGCTTCTTTAGTTTTTACCTTAAAAAGTAAAAATACTAAGTTTTAGTTGTTTCCAAAGAAAATTTTAAACTTTACAGCGAAAATAAAAGAGGCACAAATTGTTAATTTGAGATAAATTTCAAACGGCCGTAAATTTACTAATAAAATGTTAATAGGTTTACAAATAGAAGCTTCTTTAGTTTTTATCTTGAAAAGTATAAATACAGAGTTTGAGTTGTTTCCAATGATAATTGTTATCTTAACAGCGAAAATAAAAAGGTACAACCAATCAATTGAGACGAATTTCAAACAGCTGAAGCTTGCAAAATGGTTCATTATATGCTCTAAAAATGATAGCTTCTCTAGTTTTTGTCTTAAAATGTATAAATACAGAGTTTGAGTTGTTTTCAAAGATGTTTATATACTACACAACGAAAATAAAAAAGGTACAAACTCATATTTTAAGACAAGTTTTAAACAACTGTAGGTTTAAAATAGTTGATTGTGAGTTTTAAAAATAAAAGCTTCTTTAGTTTTTACCTTAAAAAGTAAAAATACTTAGTTTTAGTTGTTTCCAAAGAAAACTTTAAACTTTACAGCGAAAATAAAAGAGGTACAAATTGTTAATTTGAGATCAATTTCAAACAGCCGTAAATTTATTAACAAAATATTAATAGGTTTACAAATAGAAGCTTCTTTAGCTTTTATATTAAAAAGTACAAATACAGAGTTTGAGTTGTTTCCAGTGATAATTGTTATCTTAACAGCGAAAATAAAAGAGGTACAAACTGTTAATGTCTAGATAACTTTCAAACGACCGTGAATTTGTTAATAAAGTATTTATATAATAAATAAAAGCTTTTTCAGTTTTACGTTAAAATTTATAAATACATAGTTTAAATTGTTTTTATGGCTTTTGTTTATTTACAGCAAATATAAAAGAGGTAAAAACTGTAAATTTGAGATAAATTTCAAACGGCCGTAAATTTATTAGAAACGAACTCATATAGCATATAAATGTTTCTTAAGTTATTATCTTAAAAAGTATAAATACAGAGTTTGAATTGCTTTCAATGATATGGTTTTTTTACAGCGAAAATAAATGAGATAAAAGTTGTTAATTTGATATAAATTTCAAACGGCCGTAAATTTATTAGAAAACTATTCATATAACATATAAAAGCTTCTTAAATTTTAATCTTAAAAATTATAAATACAGAGTTTGAATGGTTTCTAATTATAATTGTTTACTTTACATCGACAACTAAAGTACAGATTATCAATTTGAGACAGATTTTGAACGGCTGAAACTTAAAAAATAGTTGATAATATGCTTTAAAATTAAAGCTTCTTTAGATTTTATCTTGAAAAATATAAATACGGAGTTTGAATTGTTTTTGATTATATTTGTTTTCTTTACAACAAAAACATGTTAATATTTATAGCTATTAAATTAATATGGTGGTATTATTTTGGCATATTAAATTTATTCTAAAGCAATCTAAGGTATTATAACATCAATTTACACGGTTTACTTTTAAATTTGTATTTAATTAGGTCAATGTTTTTTTAATTAAGAGTTGTCCTTTTTAATAAAGCCGAAATCCAAAGATTGAGTTTATGCTAGTTTATAATTAGTGTTTATTTCTTGGTTCGTTATTATATGTGTTTTTTTTAAATATAAAACTAACATTCATTATACAAATTATTGTTAGATAGATTTTTTTATAAACTTATTTGTTTCTAAGGTTTAGTGCGTACCTTACGCGTGTGTTTACTGCTATTTAACTTGTTTCTTTGCGGGTGCGTACCTTACGCGGTTGCGTCACCTTTAAAAGTGTGTACTTAATTTATATTGCTACTGTAGCTAAGTTTACTCAAATATCAATCTGAAAAATTTTACCCTAAAATGTACTCTGAAAAGAAGGTTAAATTTTTTTTGACCAGTGAAATTGACCAGTGAAAAAACGACTATGAGACACTTATTGCAAGTTTGACAAAAGCAAATCAAGCAGAATGAGATAATGAAGAAAAGACCCATGATTGAAATAAGTAACAAACCACAACTGGTCAAGCAAAAAAGTCAATGTTGAATTAGTTACTTGTCAATCATCATGTAGTTAGCTATTGATCATCAGATTTCTGTGAAAAAATATAACTAAAGACAGATCTAATTTTCTCAACACTTGTATATAAAACATGATAGCTTAGGTAGACACTTTGAATGAGTTGAATTTTATTTTTAGTGCAAAATGTTGCTACAGATACACAAACTTGCTACGGTTTATTAGCACTCTTAAGCTTTTTTCATGTAGTTGTAACCGCTTGGTAGCGGTTTAGAGTTGTTTCTAATTAGGGGTTTTTTTCTGACTTGTTTACTTCTTGAAGCTGTACCGCGTGAGCGGTAATTGTCTCTTTTTTACTTTCTTTTTTTTTCAAGCGAGTATAAATTAAGAATATCGCGTAATTAGTGCAGTTCAGTTTTTCTAGTTTCTACTTCATTGAGTGGTCTGAACTCAGTGCAGCTTTTTGCTGCACTTAAGTTTTAATGGTTTCAATCTTGTTGAAGTGATTTCGATTTTAGAATGTTTTTTGGAGTTTGGTTTAAACATGTAGTGTTTAGTTTCTGTTATTCTAGTGTAATGTTGCGCAGTTTTTTATCATCTTTTCGTTTCGCATTTCATTGTAAATATATTCATGATCACAAATTCGAACTCAATTTAAATTAAGTAACTGATTTATTAAACATTTAGTAAATGGTAAGTAATTCAAAGTAGTTTATTTAAGTCAATTATAATTTAAGCGTTATCTTGGGGACTTCTACTTTATATAAGTTAGAGCGCACGTTGCGTATTAAACCAGGCCAAAAATAGTTATATAAGTAGAACCTGTTACGAGATAGCGACATAGTAACTAGAAATTCTGAATTAAATCATATCTAAACCATACTTGCAAACTAGACTAAACAAATGTTGAAGTAATAGCATATTTGTTTGAACAAAAAGAAGTTGATAAGAGTCTTTGGGTCGTTTTCAACGAGCTTCATCTTATTACATTACTACACATTTGAGACATAAGACTTCAAAACAAAATAGTTTAAAATAATACTGATAGTGAGAGGAAAAATTATACAAGCTTTTTAAGCTGTTACTTCTAAAATTACAGTTAACAAATGAATTGTTTAACACAAATCATTATATAGAATTAACTTTCGTTTTATGACGTATTAATCGAACTAGCTCGATTTTTTTCACTTAAAATTTGAGCGCCAACTTTAGTGTTTTTAACAAAATGTCTTTTTTTTTGCTAAACTATCAGCTTGATGAGAGAATTTTCAGTTTAAAACGTTAGTTATTTTAAAACATCACTAATTATAATCTTGATTGAAATTTATACACTTCGACTTGAACTTAGCTATTAGTATAAATAAGTGTATTCATTGAGAACAAAAATAAAAATTTTATAGTTCTTTTTTTAATTAGATGCTTTAAACTTTCTTATTTATTCCTCCTAAAAATAAAGTTTTTAGTTCCAAAACTGTAAAACGAATAAGCAATGAATAATAAAAAATATTAAAAAAAAATAAGATTTGTGTAAAATTAAGATAAGACAAGTCTCTAGGCGAAAATTGAGAACAAATTAGGTAAATGTTTTACGTTTTCAATACGTTCGATCTAATTTTATTGTAATAAACATATAGAGTTTTAAAACTTTGTTTGAGTATAGTGAAAGACTGCACTAAAAAAGTAACAATGATTCAATTTTAAAATAGTTTGTCAAAATAAATTGAGTTACTCTTTTATGTGTTTATTGTAATTTACCTCATTAAACTGAACACTCAAATTTATATTTTTTGTAAAGTTTTAAGCAGCTCTGAAAGACGGTTTTATTTGAAGAATTGTGGTAAAATATTAGAAATTGGAAGAAGTTTATCCGACTACGAACCAGAATTAGTACACTCTTCTACTATTTAATTGCATTTGAGACTTTTTTAATAACTTAAACGTTTTATTATGTTTTACAATGTCTAAAACTTATCAAAAATTATTTTTTAAAAATTATCTTTATCATAAATATTAATAAAAGTTTGTTTTTTAGTTTTAAATTCAAAAGATTGGCTGCCTTTTGCTTTCTGCGTGTAGTTAATAAAACTTTTATTAAAAATTTCTTTGTATCCGATTATTTTTCACTATATTACTTGTAAACGGTAGTTTAAAATTCTGGTGTTTCTAATTCCTGTTACAAGAGTTGACATGCTTAATAAATATAATTTCTTTAATAAATTATTAAAAACTTTTACTATCTTAGTTTTAACTAATTGTCATTCTTGAGTAAACTTTTGGCGATACGCTCTAAGCTAATTGGCATTGAAGTGATATTTTTATTACACCAAAAATGAATGTATAGTTAAATTATTATAAAAAATAAAGTTAATAAGCTTGATACATGCGGAAGTAAAGTAAGTTTTATTACTGAAATTGATGTTTTTATCAACAAATAAGTCTTATGAAGTTTAATTTAAACGGTAGGGAAATATTGGTTTAAATATTTTTTCTAACAACATTTGTGCTAAAAGACTATGTGTAAAACCAAGTTAGCGTCACAATTGTACCGACCCAATTGAAAACTTATAAGAAACTTATTTATTTTTATTTTAAACTATAAAAATATGTAAAAGAGACTTTTTAGGAATACTTTTTAACATTTTTTTGGTTCAAATGAAAGTTTTAGAAATAGAAGTATAGTAAGCTCTCGCATCTTTACGGACTCGTGACGTTACGCACTCTCGTTTACTTACGCATTTAGAACTCTAAAAAATTCATAGAATTTATTCTTCATAAATACTGCACAAATTAGGTTTATTGTATACTTTGAATTTAAAATATGTCTTAAAATGCTAACTCACCTCTCTATATCCTTAGACTTTGTAAACTAATGTACCTTGACTAATTGATAAACATTTAGTTATACTTCAGTATATCAGAAATTTTGTTAACAATAAGAGTTAAATTTAAATTCTGAATGAAGTATTGACTGTGCTAAATAATGAAAGTATAATCAAATAAAGAGAGTTTAAAACACAAATAAATAATACAGCATTCTTGCCCTAAATATGAATAAATATCTAAAAAAAAATCTGATGAAACTTCCTTGCAAAATTAACAGTGATACTTAATAAATATAGAGCTTACACTTAAAACAAATCTCAATCATTAAACATATCACTAATTTTCACATGATGTTTTTTTAGTCTAAGTTCTTCTTCTGTAACACTTGCTTTGCACAGCAAGTGTTGAAATTTTTCGCACGTTGCCTTCAATTCTTTGTAATATAATGCTCACCAGTACCAGTTACAGCTTTGGAAGAACACAACTTATACACTTTTGTTCTAAAGAAGAAATCCATTACAGCACCAAATGCATATTTTTTAAGAGCCTGTATATAGAAACAGCGACACTGTATATAGAAACAAACTTTAATATAGACATTAGACACTACACCATTTCTTAATTGTAAACAAGTGCTTTATTATAAATTGAATTTGCTAAGTAGAATAAAATATAGTTGTTAAATATTAAATAAGTCACATACAAATAAAGATAAAGATAAAATCTACTTATTATTAAGATTATAAAAACTTTTCTATAAGTATTTTTATTTTATATAAATTTCAATTCTTTTTTTAAAATCTATATAGTTTTATCTTTTCTTATTATACTTATAAATAAAGTAAATAAATTGTTAAAAGTGGTAGAGTCCCCAGTCTGCTTTTAACTAGAAAGCTTTTTTGAAAGTATATTTTACCTACTAACAAAAATTAAAGTTAAAGCTTCAGAGTAAAACTAAATAATAATAAAAGTAACTTAACCTTATTTAGTTCAATTTATCCATATTTTTTATTTTTTAACAGTTTTCGCAAAAATCTGTTTTTAAAGATTTTTTATTCTACTAAATATTAAACAAGACAAATGGTTCTATATCTAGAATTGCCCATTTTCTTTTTTTTTTAAATTTCTTCAAGGTTTTAAAAATATCATATAAGTTTTTTAAAGTACACGTTTTTGATATATTTTAATTATAACCTAAGTTAAGGTTAAATTACCAAACTCTATTAAGTAGTATAAAAACATCTAAAAGATACTGTAGAGCTACTTTAAATGTGTTTTGTAATAAAAAAGTTTTAACTATATCAAAACCTTTTTATCTAAATCGTAGATTTTTGTGTGTGTCAAACAAAAATCTTACTGCCAACTATGTAAATAATTTTTAAAATTTCGGGTTTTTTAGTGATTTAAGTTCATAACTACAAGTCTTTTAAAAATTTAAAAATTTCAAGATTTTCAAAGTTTCTCTAGATTAAATTGTCTAATTACAGGACTTTCCAGAATTCTCGGATTTTTGGCAAACCTGTATAAATGAATACATTTATTGTTAAGGTATCTATCTTTAAAACTGTTGTTTTTAATTTCTTATTAATTGACTTTAACTCAGGGTTTCCTAAACTTTTTTTTTAATCATTCTTTTCAAAAAATTCAAAAATTTATGGTCCCCTCCAACAAGAATTCTTTGAAAACTACAGTAAAAAAAGCCTAAGACATTTTAATTTTGCTATTTATCATCATTGTCATACTATCTAGGTAAGTTTGAGATTATGGCCTTGTGGCATCATTTTAACAGTTCATAACCACTAAATTTCCAAGTTTATTTTTTATTTTTTTGTCATCAACTCAAGATTATATATCCGAATTATAACGTTATTGCCCCTTTGTGGTCCCTTTACTACTTATGGCCCTGCTTTAGCTCCTTTGCTGCTTACAGTCCACTTGATTTCTTTAATGCGCCCTAAGGGCCATTCGGTTCATATTGGAAGACTTTGCTTTAATTAGTTCAATATAATACTAATGACTTGGAATATTTTTAAATTTTACTTAATCCCTACCAGTAAATTAAACTTCCATTGAAGAGTTTTTAATTTATTTAGCTTTTGTAAATCTAGAGCAGGTTTGTTCAAAGTGGGCCAATTACACACCTTTGGGGCTTAGAGCAGCAAAAGGGAGGAAGGGGCAGGAGCAGTAAAGAAGTCACAGGTAGACCATCGGGTCATATTTTGAAAATTACACTAGATTTTCTGGAGGTGCAGATGAGTGCAAAAAACAAGAAAAAAGTTTGGTAGTTTTGAAACTAACAATAGATGTTCTGGAGTAGCTGATGGTTTTTAGTAAATTTTTTAGTTAACTTGTTGTAGGAGGCCATTAATTTCTTTAAATAAAGCCTTTTACAAAAAAAAAACTTAGGAAACCCTGATCTAGAGGTTGAGAATGCAATTTTTTTTTAACTAGGGTTGACATGTATTATCTTTTTACTTTAAGTGAAAAAAAAATAGTTTTAAAACTTTTAGTTTAGTTTTAGTTTTAGTTTTTGTTATATGATAATGCTGCTTTGAAAAATGGGTAGGATGTTTAAAGAACATAGAAATAAAATTAAGGTAACATGGATTTTTTGTATCTATAATCTCAAATAAATATATTTAATTAAAATCTCTTATTAGAGAACTTTAAGCTAAAGAAGTATTTATAGACAGTGCTTAAAATAAATAAACTGTAACTATAAGCAGAAAATAAAAATTAACAAACCCTCAAAAAATGTGGTCACTTTAAAACTATATCCAAAACTTGATAAGTTATATTTTATTACATTCATATGCACACATAAGGTTACTTATATAAATACACTAATGAATACTAGTTATATCTTTAAGCGGTAATAAGTGATTAAGTTTTTAAAAGTTCAAACATTGTTATTATTAAAATATTCTTTTATACTTGAATTGTCATTCATTTAATGTTATCTATTTGAAATCAAAATCATTATTTTGAGAACTGCTAAATTGAATATTAAGTTTCTATTATAAATTTTTTGTTGTCAAGCTGGTTTTAAAAAGTTGGCAGGGTTGCCACTTGTTTTTTCAAAATTGTTTCCAGGATCTAAATTTCTTCCAGGTTTTTATAAGTACACATTTTAGGTCTATTTATAGTTTAAAATTTAGTTTACGGAAAAAACTGTGTCAAATAGTATTAAAACATTCAAAAGATACCGTAAAGTTACTTTAAATATTTTTTCAAATAAAAAAAATTTCGATGATCAAAAAAGATTTAAAATATATGTAAAACTTTTGAGTCAAATAAAAGTTTTACTACTAACCATGTTAAAAGTGTTTAAAGTCCAGGTTTTTTTAGTAATTTTTGTACAAAATCCATGTTTTTCCAGGTTTTTTTTGGTTTCTTTTTAGCCAAAATTGTCTAGATTTTCCAGGTAAGTGGCATTTCTAAGTTGGGTAGTGAGGGTAATGAATGTTGATTAAAAAACAAGGAAATGTTAAACTACTATATCTAAAAGTTAAATAAACTAACTTTTATGTACCCTTTTACTAGAGAATATAAAGCAAGTGATATTTTTTGTTGTGGGCTTAAATTAAATTTAACTATAAGTAAGATTTTCTTAATAAGTTTTTTAAAAGTTTCTTTTAACAATGCTGCTTAAAAAATGTTTAGGTAAGATTAATAAAAGACAGTGAAATTACAGATTAAAACACATATAGTGACTTGACTAATTTAATAACAGCTATTTTATAACATAAATCAAATGACTGAATGAGTGTGATCTTTAATAATTAATGTTTAGGAAAAACTTAATACAATTCTGAATAAATTAAAAATAAAAATTTTATTATTTTAATCAAAATTCTTTTTTTAGATAATGTTAACTATAGTAAGTATAATTTATTAAAGCTATTTTTAGATAAAATTTTTATAGAAAATCAGTGTGATGTTTTTACTTGATTTTATAGAAAAAAATTGCAACAAATAGACTAGTAATATACTAAACCTGCATAAATCCTGCTACTTCTACTATTTGTCCAACCTTTTTTAAAATGAGTTTAATATAACAAACTATGTGAATTTACACTTGCTTTACTCATTTTAGATTTAGTATTTAACAAATTATTTATCTTTAAAAATTGAGGTAGCATAAATAGTACATAATGTTCTTGAAATTTAAGGATTTTGACATAAAATTTCAATTTGATAAAATAAACTTAAGCTCAAAGTAAAAAAAAAAACTTTTCTTTGAAGTTTTAAAGTTTGAAGTGAAGTAAAAATTTCCTTGACTTCCTTTATAAAATTTTCTTTACTTTCCTCTAAATTTTTCTGTAAATTTTCAATTTCTTTATAACACTTTTCTTTTTTTTTCATTACATAACTTGTGCTAAAAGTTTTGAGGACTAGAAAATTCTTTTATTAACTGATTAAAATTTGTGTCATTTAAGTACATCACAATTAATAACTATAAACTTCTTTGTAAAAGTTAAATAGTATTAAAATATTTCTACAGTTAGTATCTTTTTTTGTAAAACTGTTCAAAATGAGTTTAAAAAGTAAAAAACATTATCATAATAAGTTGAATTGAAATAACAAGTCTAGTTATTTTAGATATTTTAGGTGATTACAAACTTGAAAAATTTTTTATTAACTTCTAAAAGTTAGTAGTAAAAAAAGTTTTTTATTCAAAAACTCTATCTTAAAAACGGTAAAGTTATAAAAAAAAAACCAACTAAAAAAATACAGACCATGATAAAAAAAATTGTCACAAATCTTACTGTATTTTTTTCTACATAAAATTTAAAAACAGTTATGTCTGTATAATTGTTATATTAAAAACCAATTTAGCTGAAAAACTACTAATACTATTTGTTTAATGAGTAAGTATAAAAAATTTTATTGCTTAAGTTTTTATTGACATAATTGTTATTAAAACTTTGTTAAAAATTATTTTTTAATTAAACAAAACTTGACGTTTTAAAATTAGTAAGCAAAATACTTTTCTGTAGCTTAGCAAATCATACCATACCTTTCAAAATGTACCATAATTTATAAATAATTCTAATGTTTTCTTTTACCATTTTTTTGGTTATTTTAGTATTTAGATCTTAAATTTAAAAAACGACCATTTGTTAAAACATTAAGAAATCATTTTTAAAACGTACATTTTTAGTTTTCCATAAATAATTTTGGTATTATATCTTAACTTAGCATTTGTTAAATGTGTAATATACAATTGTAAACAAAATTAACAGTTCTAATAAACTGTATATTCTCTCTTTTAATGAAAAAGTTAAAGTGTAGTTCCCTATTAAAAAGTATGTAACCGAATTTTAAACTTTAATTAAAAACTCTCTCATAGAAAACCTGTTTTAGTTGATACTACGACATTAAAGTTTAAAAACCCTTTTTGTATACAAAAACAACAAAGATAAATTATTTTATAATAATTACGTTTAGTTATAATTTTTAAAGAATTTTATTAATTTTTCAGTCATTAAGCTGTAAAGAAACATGTTTTTAAGAAACTTCAAATAGTTTACTATAAGTTTAACTATATTAATATAGTCAGTCGTCAAATGCTAAACTTAAATATCCTTAAAGAGTAGCAGTCTTTCATAAAATATACAACTAAAATAAAATATGTTTACTCTAAATGATAAGTTTGTTTAGCTTTTATAATTACATTCTTCTGAATAGTAATGGTGTTTTTTTTATCTTAATTTATTATTATAGTTTATTGCTTAATCTTTATAAAAGTATACTTCAACTACTTAAGAAAAATTAAAACTAACCAAGTTACTGCTTTAGAGTAAAACTTAAGAGATAAAAAAATACTACATAATTGAGTTCAAGTAATCATAATTTATTATATTTTGAATAATTTTCACAAAAACCTGTTATTAAGATATTTTATATTCCTAAATATACAAAGAGACAAAAGGTTTTATAACCAGGGTTGCCTAATTTCATTGAGAAATTTCTTCCAGGTATTAGAAGTACATGTTTTTGAGTATATCTATTCTTAATCAAAACTTAAATTTAAGATTGGAAACTGTTTAAAGTAGTACAACACTATCAAAAAATACTGTAAAGCTACATTATTTGGTTTTTTTAAAAAACAATTTTTTAATGATTATAAAAAAATTTTAATCTTTTTCGTACATTTTTTCTATAAATTTTTATACTTCAGTGATTTATGTAATATGATCATAATAATTTAACTACTTAACAAGTAAATATGGTTTATAATTCCATGTTTTATAATGATTTTTGTTTTAAAGTTCTATGTATTTTTCCAAAATTTCTTAATTTAAAGACTTTTCCAGGTTTCTTTAGCCTAAATTGTAAAATTACAGGATTTTCCTGAACTCCAGGTTTTTTTGGCAGCCCTGTTTAATTGAAAACGTTATATATTAAGAAATACGTCTTTCAAACTGTTGATTTATTTTAATTTTATTCGACTTTAAGTCTAAATTAGGGTTTCTAAAACTTTTTTTAAAGGATTCACTTTAAAATATTAAAAAATTACAGTTCCCTACAATAAGATTTCTCTAAAAACTAGATTTAGAAAAGCCTAAGACCTTTAATTTTTTCTCTTCATTATTAACTTCATAGAAACTAGTGTAGATTTTGAATAACTGCTTCATGGTGTTACCTAATTATCCTTAAATTTTTGCTTTTTATCATTAACTCCGGAATAATTACAAGTTATGACCTTATGGCCCCTTGTGGTCCCTTTACTACTTATGGAGCAGTAAAGGAGCCACGGGTGGGCCAAGAGGTCATATTTTGAAACATACGGGCCAAGAGGTCATATTTTGAAACAGACTTTAGATTTTCTTGAAGTGCATATGAAGAAGAAAATCGAAAAAAGTCTGGTAGTATTGAAACTTACACTAGATATTATAGAGATGCTGACAGTTTTTAATGGTAGTTTTTTAAGTAAACAAGTTGTAGGAGGCCATTAATTTCTTTAAATGAAGTCTTTTGAAAAACAAGTTTAGGAAACCCTGATCTAGAGGTTGTAATAGAAAATATGCTTTTAAAACTAGGAATGTAATGCATTTGCTCTTTTCTATTAGTGTGCAAAAAATAATAGTTTAAAAACTTCTAGGTTTAAGATTGAGTTTTTATTATAAGATAATGCTGCTTTGAAAAAAAGGGTTAGATGGTTTAGGAACATTAAATTAAAAGCAAAGAAATATGGAAAATTTACATATATAATTTTGATAAACTTATTAAATTCTATCTTCAAATTAGAAAACTTTAAGCAAGTGATAACCTTATTGACAGTGCTTAAATTAAATAAACTGCAAAATATAGTAAAAAAAAAAGTTAACATATCTTCAAAACATGTGGTCACTTAAAAACTATAGCCAAAACTTAATGAAAAGTTATATTTCATTACATTTTTTATGCACAAGTGAAGTTATTTATATAAATACCTTTTATGAATACTAATTATATATTTAACCAGTACAAAAAAATCAACTTTTTACAACTTTTTACTTTGTTAAAATATTCACTCATTTAAAATTAACCATTTGAGTTTAACAGCATTAGTTTATGAACTGCTAGGTTTAATATTTATTTTTTCTATAAAGAATTTGTAATCAAGCTGGTTTTAAAAAGTTGGCAGGGTTGCCTCTCATTTTTTCAAAAAAATTTCCAGTTTTTCCAAATTTCTTTCAGGTTTTTATAAGCACACATTTTTGGTCTATTATTAGTTTGAACTTTAGTTTAGGGTAAAAAACTAAGTTAAATAAGATTATAACATTAAAAATATACTGTTCTGTTATATTAAATATTTTTTTAATATAAAATATTTAATGATGAAAACAAATTATTATATTTGTTAGATTCCCAGTCAAATAAAAGTTTTACTGCTAAACATTAGAAAATTGTTTAAATTCCGGGTTTTTCTAGTGGTTTTTGTACAAAATTCCATATTTTTCCAGTTTTTTTTAAATGCTTTACATTTTAGGTCTTTGCAGGTTTTTTCTAGCCTTAATTATTAAATCTCAGGTTTTTTTCAGGCAAGAAGTAACTCTGAGTTGGGTAATATGGGTTTTGAAGTTGGATATAAGAATAAAAAAGTGTTAAATTTTTATATATGAAAATTAAAGTTCACAATTTATATGTATGTGAGAATTTAAAGCAAGTGATATTTTTAGTGGCAGGTTTTAAATAAATTAAACTTAACTATAAGTAAGCATTTGTTTATAAATTTTTTATATGCAACTTTTAACAATGCTACTTTAAAATGTTTAGGTAAGTTTAATAAAATACAGTGAAATTGTAAAATTAAGATAGTGACTCTACAAACTTAATTTCAATTATTTACTTACAAAAATTAAATAAGTGAATAAGTATGGTTTTTAATAAATAGTGTTCAAAAAAGTTTAACACAGTGCAAAATAAATTAACAATAGAAATTTTGGTTTTAAACTCAGTTTATTTTTTGATAAATTTAACTGTATAATAACATAAAATTAATTATTAAAGTTATTTTAAATCAAAATTTAAAAAAAAAAGAGAGCTTTTGAAATTTATGTATATGAAAAGTTTGTAACCTCAACATAATAATAAATTTAACCTTAATTAGGCGTTTGACTTTTTCAGCTATTTCTACTATTTGTCTAACTATTCTAAGAATGAGCTTATGTTAACAAATAATTTGGATACACACTTGCACTACTGATTATATATTCAGTGTTCAACAAACTATTTACCTTTAAATGTTAAGGTAGGATCCAATTTTCATAAAACCTAACCTCCTTATAGTTTAAAAATTTTGAAATATGTATTCAGTTCAGTAAAATAAATTCGAGCCAAAAAAAAAATCAATGTTTTCTTTATTTGATCTTTATTTTTCAGTTGTTTTTAAAGTATACATTCATTAATGTTTTCATACAATTTATAATTAATATTTTAATTTTTATAACTTCATTACTATCACATCACGTATTAAAAATTTTTATGTAAGACTTCGTTATTTAGTGTTTTTCTAAACTATAGCTTATGATTGCCAAGGTTTTTTGTACTATTGTTGACAACAGTTTGGTTCTAAAGCTTTTGATAAACTTAATTTTTAGTTGATTGTTTTTAAGACCCAATTTTGGGTTTTACAGTAGGAACAGGGCATAGAAGCCAAATGTAGCCGAAACGCGGAAAATTTGTTAAAAAATGAGCTATTTTCCACAATAGCTGTTAGCTTAGCGTAAACCTCTTTTAACCTAAATTTTGATTTTTATAGCAGAACGGCCTCAAGGGGCGTCACGTAAACGTAAGAGGGGAATCCTGTTGTACAAAACATTTTGAAAAATAATTTATCAAAGTTTATAAACTTTAGTAACAATGCTTGTAACTACAAATTGTAAGGTTTAAAATAATAAATTCAAACTGTGAACAGTTAAAACATTATAAAAGAATCTAAAGGAACACTGCTCTTCAAATAGATTAAATTTGGAAATATTTAAAAAATGCTCATAACTTTTATAAAAAAATCATCAGTATTAAAAAGCCAATTTTTAGTATGTTTTAAAATTTCAATTAGATATATATATTTATTTTTTTCAGGTAGAAAATTAAATAATTTATTTAAATGTTAATTTAAAATTATCTAAACTTTTTTATATTGTTTAACGAAAAAAAGACGAAATAAGACTTTCAGCAAAATATTAAGCTTAGTAAGTTGTTTATGAAACTTTGCCAAATCCTTAATTACACTAAACATACAATTTTTTAAATTTACAAAGTGTTCAATTTAATGTTAAGAAGCAAAATAGAAGGTGGACTGTGAAGTAAATCTGATGGTTGTCTACCATAAAAAATTAAAATATCCTAGAAATAAAATAATAAATTGTGATTAAAGTCTTAAAATACTTTAAGATTTTTATCAAAAAGTTTTTATTTTAGTTTAATTTTTGCATTCTATTTTATATATTTGAATGTTTTAATGAATTTTTAAATGACTTGATTAAATTTCAAATTTTATGATTTCATTCAAGTAATATAGTTTATTACCAAGACATTACTATATTCAAATTACTCTTTATTCAAACATAAGTTTATTATTTTCAAAAACAAAAATAAGGTTTAACATTTTTTTTTTGTTTTTAGAAATGTCTCTTTAACTTAATTTTTGCAAATTTTTGTTGGTCACTCTTTACTCAAAAAAAAACAACAGATTGAGTCTTAATGAAATGGGTAAATAAGATTTCTTGAAACAACCTATCTGCAAATTTTAATTTAGTAATGTCTTGCATTATTAAATTTTAGGACTGTTTGTATAGTAGCCATATACAAAGTAGCCTACAAATGTGCATAATTGTGTTAATTATTAAAATAATAAAATTGGTTAACCTGTGTTTTTAAATTAGTCCAGTTTTTTAAGCTAACTCTTATTAATAATATCTTTAAAGACTCTCCTTTTGTAACAACTGAATAATTTAACTGTATACTTATTAATTATTCAAGAATTAGCTAAATGACTTTAGACTAGTAAAAAACATTTTACCTATTATTTTAGAGCTTAACAGTTGTATAATGTTTTCTTTTTAATATTTAACACTTTAATTACTCTTTTTAGCTCTTCTTTGATTTCTTAAATAAGTTCTTTTGTTATTTGATAAATATTTTTGTTTCAATTTTGGATTTGATAAATCATGTTTTTCAAGAATTCTAGAAGTTATGATTTTATAGCTTAAGTTTAGAAGTGTACAAATTTTTCTAAAAACAGCTGTGTTTAAATCAAAACTAAACAATGTCTTTTATTCACTAAAAAAAATTAACAAAGTATTATGAAAATAATCCTAAAAAATTTAAAAATAAGTTTTGTGTAATAAGTATTATAAATATAACAAAATAATAGTTAAATAATTGATCTTAATCATCTAATTGTTATAAAAAAGAATCATTAAGAACAGTTTTAATAAAATATTCATTAAAAAAATTTGATGGATTTGCTTCATTAAAAAAGTTTTCAGCTCACATTTCCCATATCCTACAATATATGAGCAAAAAATTAAATTATGGCTTTTAAAACATTCAAATAGTCAATGAAAATGTACATTAGTTTTTGTGTCTTTAGATAAAATGATTGTGCTAAGAATTAATGTTTCAGTTTTAAAATTTGTCTGTATCATGTAGAAATTTAACATCAGTAGATTAGTTTTTTTTATAGTATCATCCATAAAGTCTATACTAAAATTTTTTATACAACCAAAAACCAACTTTTATCATATATACAGTTAAAAAAGTTTCAGATAAATACTGTGTGTGGAACTCTTAGGCTAGTACGAACTTTTTTATGAAATCTCATGCTAGTGTTGATATCCTTTAAGTATCTCATACCAGTTTTTATGCCTTAATTATTTCTTATTTCTTACGAATATTGATTTTTTAAATTCTTCTGTAATTATTTAGGTATCTTTTTGTATTTAAACTTAATTAGTATTATTTTTATTCAAAAATTTTCTAACAAAAACGTTTTGTTTCTATTTTATTATAAACTCTAACTAGTCTGTTCTAGCACAGGCTGACTATTTTGCCTCAAAGAGTAGCAATTCTGATTATTATTAACTCAGCTAAATTATAATTACTTCAACTTAGTAGTTAGAATAGTTAAAAGCAAAGTATACATTTGTAAGTTGTTTAAAAAGTAGGAAAAACATCTATCTAACTAACTAATGAATTTTTATTAAGTAAAAAAAAAATTAAAATTAATTTTAAAAGCTTATTACTAACAAAAGAATGTTTTACTCCTATATTTGCATATAGGAGATCCTCAGTTGTTGTTAACAAATCTGAAAAAAAAAATTGAAAAAATAAATGGAAGTAAAATAAAATTAAAAACAAAATATTGAAATAGGCATTTAAGTCAAGAACTTTAAATTGATTAATTTAAAAA